>NC_092166.1:48187561-48894043 GCF_045791955.1 Oncorhynchus clarkii lewisi
TGGATAAGGCGTCTTACTTCGAAACAGAAAATTGAGATTTTGAGGCATTTTCGTGGTCGTTTAATTTCATTAAATCTGCTAATATGGACATGTTTTCAATTTAGCGAAATAAGGCATTGGTCTTGTTGCTTTGAAAAGCTTGGACATTGTTGTTCAACTTTAATAATCTAAGACTGCAAGGCCTGAGAATTATTGTGTCTGAATCTGCATCGAAAGATTGAAGGAAAGAGTATCCTTGTACTTGTTAAAAATCACTAGCTTTCCTCATTCGGACAGGTTCACAATTTTTATGTCTATGGTTGCATAGCAAAGTCTGTATAATGTCAAATAGGGCTGTATCACATAGACTGCGTGGCCTAATGGATAAGGCGTCTGACTTCGAATCAGAAGATTGAGGGTTCGAGTCCCTTCGTTGTTGTTTAATTTCATTAGCTCAGCTAATTTGAACATGTTTGCAATTTCCCGAAATATGGCATTGGTCTTGTTGCTTTGAAAAGCTTGGACATTGTTGTTCAACTTCAATAATCTAAGACTGCAAGACCTGAGAAATATTATGTATGATTGAGGGACATAGTCTTTTCGTACTTGTAAAATATCACTAGCTTTCCTCATTCGGATAGGTTCACAATTTTGATGTCTGTTGTTGCTAAGCAACGTCTGTTTGATGTCATATCGGAGAATATGGAGTAGAAGGTGTTGCCTCGTGGATAAGGCGTCTTACTTCAAAATAGAAAATTGAGGTTTTGAGGCATTTTCGTGGTCGTTTAATTTCATTAAATCTGCTAATATGGACATGTTTGCAATTTCCCGAAATAAGGCATTGGTCTTGTTTCTTTGAAAGGCTTGGACATTGTTATTCATCTTTAATAATCTAATATTGCAAGGTCTGAGAATTATTGAGTCTGATTCTGCATCGCAAGATTGAGGGAAAAGGTATCTTCTTACTTGTTAAATATCACTAGCTTTCCTCATTCGGACAGGTTCACAACTTTGATGTCTACTGTTGCATAGCAAAGTCTGTATGATGTCAAATAGGGTCGTTTAATTTCATTAGCTCAGCTAATTCGTACATGTTTGCAATTTCCCGAAATAAGGCATTGGTCTTGTTGCTTTGAAAAGCTTGGACATGGTTGTTCAACTTTAATAATCGAAGACTGCAAGACCTGAGAATTATTGTGTCTGAATCTGCATCGAAAGATTGAAGGAAAGAGTATTTGTTAAAAATCACTAGCTTTCCTCATTCGGACAGGTTCACAATTTTTATGTCTATGGTTGCATAGCAAAGTCTGTATAATGTCAAATAGTGCTGTATCACATAGACTGCGTGCCTTAATGGATAAGGTGTCTGACTTCGAATCAGAAGAATGAGGGTTCGAGTCCCTTCGTGGTTGTTCAATTTCATTAGCTCAGCTAATTTGAACATGTTTGCAATTTCCCGAAATATGTCATTGGTCTTGTTGCTTTGAAAAGCTTGGACATTGTTGTTCAACTTCAATTATCTAAGACTGCAAGACCTGAGAAATATTATGTCTGATTGAGGGACATAGTCTTTTCATACTTGTAAAATATCACTAGCTTTCCTCATTCGGATAGGTTCACAATTTTGATGTCTGTTGTTGCTAAGCAACGTCTGTTTGATGTCATATCGGAGAATATGGAGTAGAAGGTGTTGCCTCGTGGATAAGGCGTCTTACTTCGAAACAGAAAATTGAGATTTTGAGGCATTTTCGTGGTCGTTTAATTTCATTAAATCTGCTAATATGGACATGTTTGCAATTTCGCGAAATAAGGCATTGGTCTTGTTGCTTTGAAAAGCTTGGACATTGTTGTTCAACTTTAATAATCTAAGACTGCAAGGCCTGAGAATTATTGTGTCTGAATCTGCATCGAAAGATTGAAGGAAAGAGTATCCTTGTACTTGTTAAAAATCACTAGCTTTCCTCATTCGGACAGGTTCACAATTTTTATGTCTATGGTTGCATAGCAAAGTCTGTATAATGTCAAATAGGGCTGTATCACATAGACTGCGTGGCCTAATGGATAAGGCGTCTGACTTCGAATCAGAAGATTGAGGGTTCGAGTCCCTTCGTGGTTGTTTAATTTCATTAGCTCAGCTAATTTGAACATGTTTGCAATTTCCCGAAATATGGCATTGGTCTTGTTGCTTTGAAAAGCTTGGACATTGTTGTTCAACTTCAATAATCTAAGACTGCAAGACCTGAGAAATATTATGTATGATTGAGGGACATAGTCTTTTCGTACTTGTAAAATATCACTAGCTTTCCTCATTCGGATAGGTTCACAATTTTGATGTCTGTTGTTGCTAAGCAACGTCTGTTTGATGTCATATCGGAGAATATGGAGTAGAAGGTGTTGCCTCGTGGATAAGGCGTCTTACTTCAAAATAGAAAATTGAGGTTTTGAGGCATTTTCGTGGTCGTTTAATTTCATTAAATCTGCTAATATGGACATGTTTGCAATTTCCCGAAATAAGGCATTGGTCTTGTTTCTTTGAAAGGCTTGGACATTGTTATTCATCTTTAATAATCTAATATTGCAAGGTCTGAGAATTATTGAGTCTGATTCTGCATCGCAAGATTGAGGGAAAAGGTATCTTCTTACTTGTTAAATATCACTAGCTTTCCTCATTCGGACAGGTTCACAACTTTGATGTCTACTGTTGCATAGCAAAGTCTGTATGATGTCAAATAGGGTCGTTTAATTTCATTAGCTCAGCTAATTCGTACATGTTTGCAATTTCCCGAAATAAGGCATTGGTCTTGTTGCTTTGAAAAGCTTGGACATGGTTGTTCAACTTTAATAATCGAAGACTGCAAGACCTGAGAATTATTGTGTCTGAATCTGCATCGAAAGATTGAAGGAAAGAGTATCTTTGTACTTGTTAAAAATCACTAGCTTTCCTCATTCGGACAGGTTCACAATTTTTATGTCTATGGTTGCATAGCAAAGTCTGTATAATGTCAAATAGGGCTGTATCACATAGACTGCGTGGCCTAATGGATAAGGCGTCTGACTTCGAATCAGAAGATTGAGGGTCCGAGTCCCTTCGTGGTTGTTCAATTTCATTAGCTCAGCTAATTTGAACATGTTTGCAATTTCCCGAAATATGTCATTGGTCTTGTTGCTTTGAAAAGCTTGGACATTGTTGTTCAACTTCAATAATCTAAGACTGCAAGACCTGAGAAATATTATGTCTGATTGAGGGACATAGTCTTTTCGTACTTGTAAAATATCACTAGCTTTCCTCATTCGGATAGGTTCACAATTTTGATGTCTGTTGTTGCTAAGCAACGTCTGTTTGATGTCATATCGGAGAATATGGAGTAGAAGGTGTTGCCTCGTGGATAAGGCGTCTTACTTCGAAACATAAAATTGAGGTTTTGAGGCATTTTCGTGGTCGTTTAATTTCATTAAATCTGCTAATATGGACATGTTTGCAATTTCGCTAAATAAGGCATTGGTCTTGTTGCTTTGAAAAGCTTGGACATTGTTGTTCAACTTTAATAATCTAAGACTGCAAGGCCTGAGAATTATTGTGTCTGAATCTGCATCGAAAGATTGAAGGAAAGAGTATCTTTGTACTTGTTAAAAATCACTAGCTTTCCTCATTCGGACAGGTTCACAATTTTTATGTCTATGGTTGCATAGCAAAGTCTGTATAATGTCAAATAAGGCTGTATCACATAGATTGCGTGGCCTAATGGATAAGGCGTCTGACTTCGAATCAGAAGATTTAGGGTTCGAGTCCCTTCGTGGTTGTTTAATTTCATTAGCTCAGCTAATTTGAACATGTTTGCAATTTCCCGAAATAAGGCATTGGTCTTGTTGCTTTGAAAAGCTTGGACATTGTTGTTCAACTTCAATAATCTAAGACTGCAAGACCTGAGAAATATTATGTCTGATTGAGGGACATAGTCTTTTCGTACTTGTAAAATATCACTAGCTTTCCTCATTCGGATAGGTTCACAAGTTTGATGTCTGTTGTTGCTAAGCAACGTCTGTTTGATGTCATATCGGAGAATATGGAGTAGAAGGTGTTGCCTCGTGGATAAGGCGTCTTACTTCAAAATAGAAAATTGAGGTTTTGAGGCATTTTCGTGGTCGTTTAATTTCATTAAATCTGCTAATATGGACATGTTTGCAATTTCCCGAAATAAGGCATTGGTCTTGTTTCTTTGAAAGGCTTGGACATTGTTATTCATCTTTAATAATCTAATATTGCAAGGCCTGAGAATTATTGAGTCTGATTCTGCATCGCAAGATTGAGGGAAAAGGTATCTTCTTACTTGTTAAATATCACTAGCTTTCCTCATTCGGACAGGTTCACAACTTTGATGTCTACTGTTGCATAGCAAAGTCTGTATAATGTCAAATAGGGTCGTTTAATTTCATTAGCTCAGCTAATTCGTACATGTTTGCAATTTCCCTAAATAAGGCATTGGTCTTGTTGCTTGGACATTGTTATTCATCTTTAATAGTCTAATATTGCAAGGCCTGAGAATTATTGAGTCTGATTCTGCATCGCAAGATTGAGGGAAAAGGTATCTTCTTACTTGTTAAATATCACTAGCTTTCCTCATTCGGACAGGTTCACAACTTTGATGTCTACTGTTGCAGAGCAAAGTCTGTATGATGTCAAATAGGGTCGTTTAATTTCATTAGCTCAGCTAATTCGTACATGTTTGCAATTTCCCTAAATAAGGCATTGGTCTTGTTGCTTTGAAAAGCTTGGACATTGTTGTTCAACTTTAATAATCTAAGACTGCAAGACCTGAGAATTATTGTGTCTGAATCTGCATCGAAAGATTGAAGGAAAGAGTATCTTTGTACTTGTTAAAAATCACTAGCTTTCCTCATTCGGACAGGTTCACAATTTTTATGTCTATGGTTGCATAGCAAAGTCTGTATAATGTCAAATAGGGCTGTATCACATAGACTGCGTGGCCTAATGGATAAGCCGTCTGACTTCAAATCAGAAGATTGAGGGTTCGAGTCCCTTCGTGGTTGTTTAATTTCATTAGCTCCACTAATATGGACATGTTTGCAATTTCGCTAAATAAGGCATTGGTCTTGTTGCTTGGACATTGTTATTCATCTTTAATAATCTAATATTGCAAGGCCTGAGAATTATTGAGTCTGATTCTGCATCGCAAGATTGAGGGAAAAGGTATCTTCTTACTTGTTAAATATCACTAGCTTTCCTCATTCGGACAGGTTCACAACTTTGATGTCTACTTTTGCATAGCAAAGTCTGTATAGTGTCAAATAGGGCTGTATCACATAGACTGCGTGGCCTAATGGATAAGGCGTCTGACTTCGAATCAGAAGATTGAGGGTCCGAGTCCCTTCGTGGTTGTTTAATTTCATTAGCTCAGCTAATTTCAACATGTTTGCAATTTCCCGAAATAAGGCATTGGTCTTGTTGCTTTGAAAAGCTTGGACATTGGACACTTCAATAATCTAAGACTGCAAGACCTGAGAAATATTATGTCTGATTGAGGGACATAGTCTTATCGTACTTGTAAAATATCACTAGCTTTCCTCATTCGGATAGGTTCACAATTTTGATGTCTGTTGTTGCTAAGCAACGTCTGTTTGATGTCATATCGGAGAATATGGAGTAGAAGGTGTTGCCTCGTGGATAAGGCGTCTTACTTCGAAACAGAAAATTGAGGTTTTGAGGCATTTTCGTGGTCGTTTAATTTCATTAAATCTGCTAATATGGACATGTTTGCAATTTCGCTAAATAAGGCATTGGTCTTGTTGCTTTGAAAAGCTTGGACATTGTTGTTCAACTTTAATAATCTAAGACTGCAAGGCCTGAGAATTATTGTGTCTGAATCTGCATCGAAAGATTGAAGGAAAGAGTATCTTTGTACTTGTTAAAAATCACTAGCTTTCCTCATTCGGACAGGTTCACAACTTTGATGTCTACTGTTGCATAGCAAAGTCTGTATGATGTCAAATAGGGTCGTTTAATTTCATTAGCTCAGCTAATTCGTACATGTTTGCAATTTCCCTAAATAAGGCATTGGTCTTGTTGCTTTGAAAAGCTTGGACATTGTTGTTCAACTTTAATAATCTAAGACTGCAAGACCTGAGAATTATTGTGTCTGAATCTGCATCGAAAGATTGAAGGAAAGAGTATCTTTGTACTTGTTAAAAATCACTAGCTTTCCTCATTCGGACAGGTTCACAATTTTTATGTCTATGGTTGCATAGCAAAGTCTGTATAATGTCAAATAGGGCTGTATTACATAGACTGCGTGGCCTAATGGATAAGGCGTCTGACTTCGAATCAGAAGATTGAGGGTCCGAGTCCCTTTGTGGTTGTTTAATTTCATTAGCTCAGCTAATTTGAACATGTTTGCAATTTCGCGAAATAAGGCATTGGTCTTGTTTCTTTGAAAGGCTTGGACATTGTTATTCATCTTTAATAATCTAATATTGCAAGGCCTGAGAATTATTGAGTCTGATTCTGCATCGCAAGATTGAGGGAAAAGGTATCTTCTGACTTGTTAAATATCACTAGCTTTCCTCATTCGGACAGGTTCACAACTTTGATGTCTACTGTTGCATAGCAAAGTCTGTATGATGTCAAATAGGGCCGTTTAATTTCATTAGCTCAGCTAATTCGTACATGTTTGCAATTTCCCTAAATAAGGCATTGGTCTTGTTGCTTTGAAAAGCTTGGATATTGTTGTTCAACTTTAATAATCTAAGACTGCAAGACCTGAGAATTATTGTGTCTGAATCTGCATCGAAAGATTGAAGGAAAGAGTATCTTTGTACTTGTTAAAAATCACTAGCTTTCCTCATTCGGACAGGTTCACAATTTTTATGTCTATGGTTGCATAGCAAAGTCTGTATAATGTCAAATAGGGCTGTATCACATAGACTGCGTGGCCTAATGGATAAGGCGTCTGACTTCGAATCAGAAGATTGAGGGTTCGAGTCCCTTCGTGGTTGTTTAATTTCATTAGCTCAGCTAATTTGAACATGTTTGCAATTTCCCGAAATAAGGCATTGGTCTTGTTTCTTTGAAAAGCTTGGACATTGTTGTTCAACTTCAATAATCTAAGACTGCAAGACCTGAGAAATATTATGTCTGATTGAGGGACATAGTCTTTTCGTACTTGTAAAATATCACTAGCTTTCCTCATTCGGATAGGTTCACAATTTTGATGTCTGTTGTTGCTAAGCAACGTCTGTTTGATGTCATATCGGACAATATGGAGTAGAAGGTGTTGCCTCGTGGATAAGGCGTCTTACTTCAAAATAGAAAATTGAGGTTTTGAGGCATTTTCGTGGTCGTTTAATTTCATTAAATCTGCTAATATGGACATGTTTGCAATTTCGCGAAATAAGGCATTGGTCTTGTTGCTTTGAAAAGCTTGGACATTGTTGTTCAACTTTAATAATCTAAGACTGCAAGACCTGAGAATTATTGTGTCTGAATCTGCATCGAAAGATTGAAGGAAAGAGTATCTTTGTACTTGTTGAAAATCACTAGCTTTCCTCATTCGGACAGGTTCACAATTTTTATGTCTACTTTTGCATAGCAAAGTCTGTATAATGTCAAATAGGGCTGTATCACATAGACTGCGTGGCCTAATGGATAAGGCGTCTGACTTCGAATCAGAAGATTGAGGGTCCGAGTCCCTTCGTGGTTGTTTAATTTCATTAGCTCAGCTAATTTGAACATGTTTGCAATTTCCCGAAATAAGGCATTGGTCTTGTTGCTTTGAAAAGCTTGGACATTGGACACTTCAATAATCTAAGACTGCAAGACCTGAGAAATATTATGTCTGATTGAGGGACATAGTCTTATCGTACTTGTAAAATATCACTAGCTTTCCTCATTCGGATAGGTTCACAATTTTGATGTCTGTTGTTGCTAAACAACGTCTGTTTGATGTCATATCGGAGAATATGGAGTAGAAGGTGTTGCCTCGTGGATAAGGCGTCTTACTTCGAAACAGAAAATTGAGGTTTTGAGGCATTTTCGTGGTCGTTTAATTTCATTAAATCTGCTAATATGGACATGTTTGCAATTTCGCTAAATAAGGCATTGGTCTTGTTGCTTTGAAAAGCTTGGACATTGTTGTTCAACTTTAATAATCTAAGACTGCAAGGCCTGAGAATTATTTTGTCTGAATCTGCATCGCAAGATTGAGGGAAAAGGTATCTTCTTACTTGTTAAATATCACTAGCTTTCCTCATTCGGACAGGTTCACAACTTTGATGTCTACTGTTGCATAGCAAAGTCTGTATGATGTCAAATAGGGTCGTTTAATTTCATTAGCTCAGCTAATTCGTACATGTTTGCAATTTCCCGAAATAAGGCATTGGTCTTGTTGCTTTGAAAAGCTTGGACATGGTTGTTCAACTTTAATAATCGAAGACTGCAAGACCTGAGAATTATTGTGTCATAATCTGCATCGAAAGATTGAAGGAAAGAGTATTTGTTAAAAATCACTAGCTTTCCTCATTCGGACAGGTTCACAATTTTTATGTCTATGGTTGCATAGCAAAGTCTGTATAATGTCAAATAGTGCTGTATCACATAGACTGCGTGCCCTAATGGATAAGGTGTGTGACTTCGAATCAGAAGAATGAGGGTTCGAGTCCCTTCGTGGTTGTTTAATTTCATTAGCTCAGCTAATTTGAACATGTTTGCAATTTCCCGAAATATGTCATTGGTCTTGTTGCTTTGAAAAGCTTGGACATTGTTGTTCAACTTCAATAATCTAAGACTGCAAGACCTGAGAAATATTGTGTCTGATTGAGGGACATAGTCTTTTCATACTTGTAAAATATCACTAGCTTTCCTCATTCGGATAGGTTCACAATTTTGATGTCTGTTGTTGCTAAGCAACGTCTGTTTGATGTCATATCGGAGAATATGGAGTAGAAGGTGTTGCCTCGTGGATAAGGCGTCTTACTTCGAAACAGAAAATTGAGATTTTGAGGCATTTTCGTGGTCGTTTAATTTCATTAAATCTGCTAATATGGACATGTTTGCAATTTCGCGAAATAAGGCATTGGTCTTGTTGCTTTGAAAAGCTTGGACATTGTTGTTCAACTTTAATAATCTAAGACTGCAAGGCCTGAGAATTATTGTGTCTGAATCTGCATTGAAAGATTGAAGGAAATAGTATCCTTGTACTTGTTAAAAATCACTAGCTTTCCTCATTCGGACAGGTTCACAACTTTGATGTCTACTGTTGCATAGCAAAGTCTGTATGATGTCAAATAGGGTCGTTTAATTTCATTAGCTCAGCTAATTCGTACATGTTTGCAATTTCCCGAAATAAGGCATTGGTCTTGTTGCTTTGAAAAGCTTGGACATGGTTGTTCAACTTTAATAATCGAAGACTGCAAGACCTGAGAATTATTGTGTCTGAATCTGCATCGAAAGATTGAAGGAAAGAGTATTTGTTAAAAATCACTAGCTTTCCTCATTCGGACAGGTTCACAATTTTTATGTCTATGGTTGCATAGCAAAGTCTGTATAATGTCAAATAGTGCTGTATCACATAGACTGCGTGCCCTAATGGATAAGGTGTCTGACTTCGAATCAGAAGAATGAGGGTTCGAGTCCCTTCGTGGTTGTTTAATTTCATTAGCTCAGCTAATTTGAACATGTTTGCAATTTCCCGAAATATGTCATTGGTCTTGTTGCTTTGAAAAGCTTGGACATTGTTGTTCAACTTCAATAATCTAAGACTGCAAGACCTGAGAAATATTATGTCTGATTGAGGGACATAGTCTTTTCATACTTGTAAAATATCACTAGCTTTCCTCATTCGGATAGGTTCACAATTTTGATGTCTGTTGTTGCTAAGCAACGTCTGTTTGATGTCATATCGGAGAATATGGAGTAGAAGGTGTTGCCTCGTGGATAAGGCGTCTTACTTCGAAACAGAAAATTGAGATTTTGAGGCATTTTCGTGGTCGTTTAATTTCATTAAATCAGCTAATATGGACATGTTTGCAATTTCGCGAAATAAGGCATTGGTCTTGTTGCTTTGAAAAGCTTGGACATTGTTGTTCAATTTTAATAATCTAAGACTGCAAGGCCTGAGAATTATTGTGTCTGAATCTGCATCGAAAGATTGAAGGAAATAGTATCCTTGTACTTGTTAAAAATCACTAGCTTTCCTCATTCGGACAGGTTCACAATTTTTATGTCTATGGTTGCATAGCAAAGTCTGTATAATGTCAAATAGGGCTGTATCACATAGACTGCGTGGCCTAATGGATAAGGCGTCTGACTTCGAATCAGAAGATTGAGGGTTCGAGTCCCTTCGTGGTTGTTTAATTTCATTAGCTCAGCTAATTTGAACATGTTTGCTATTTCCCGAAATATGGCATTGGTCTTGTTGCTTTGAAAAGCTTGGACATTGCTGTTCAACTTCAATAATCTAAGACTGCAAGACCTGAGAAATATTATGTATGATTGAGGGACATAGTCTTTTCGTACTTGTAAAATATCACTAGCTTTCCTCATTCGGATAGGTTCACAATTTTGATGTCTGTTGTTGCTAAGCAACGTCTGTTTGATGTCATATCGGAGAATATGGAGTAGAAGGTGTTGCCTCGTGGATAAGGCGTCTTACTTCAAAATAGAAAATTGAGGTTTTGAGGCATTTTCGTGGTCGTTTAATTTCATTAAATCTGCTAATATGGACATGTTTGCAATTTCCCGAAATAAGGCATTGGTCTTGTTTCTTTGAAAGGCTTGGACATTGTTATTCATCTTTAATAATCTAATATTGCAAGGTCTGAGAATTATTGAGTCTGATTCTGCATCGCAAGATTGAGGGAAAAGGTATCTTCTTACTTGTTAAATATCACTAGCTTTCCTCATTCGGACAGGTTCACAACTTTGATGTCTACTGTTGCATAGCAAAGTCTGTATAATGTCAAATAGGGCTGTATCACATAGACTGCGTGGCCTAATGGATAAGGCGTCTGACTTCGAATCAGAAGATTGAGGGTCCGAGTCCCTTCGTGGTTGTTTAATTTCATTAGCTCAGCTAATTTGAACTTGTTTGCAATTTCCCGAAATAAGGCATTGGTCTTGTTGCTTTGAAAAGCTTGGACATTGGACACTTCAATAATCTAAGACTGCAAGACCTGAGAAATATTATGTCTGATTGAGGGACATAGTCTTTTCGTACTTGTAAAATATCACTAGCTTTCCTCATTCGGATAGGTTCACAATTTTGATGTCTGTTGTTGCTAAACAACGTCTGTTTGATGTCATATCGGAGAATATGGAGTAGAAGGTGTTGCCTCGTGGATAAGGCGTCTTACTTCGAAACAGAAAATTGAGATTTTGAGGCATTTTCGTGGTCGTTTAATTTCATTAAATCTGCTAATATGGACATGTTTGCAATTTCGCGAAATAAGGCATTGGTCTTGTTGCTTTGAAAAGCTTGGACATTGTTGTTCAACTTTAATAATCTAATATTGCAAGGCCTGAGAATTATTGAGTCTGATTCTGCATCGCAAGATTGAGGGAAAAGGTATCTTCTTACTTGTTAAATATCACTAGCTTTCCTCATTCGGACAGGTTCACAACTTTAATGTCTACTTTTGCATAGCAAAGTCTGTATAATGTCAAATAGGGCTGTATCACATAGACTGCGTGGCCTAATGGATAAGGCGTCTGACTTCGAATCAGAAGATTGAGGGTCCGAGTCCCTTCGTGGTTGTTTAATTTCATTAGCTCAGCTAATTTGAACATGTTTGCAATTTCCCGAAATAAGGCATTGGTCTTGTTGCTTTGAAAAGCTTGGACATTGGACACTTCAATAATCTAAGACTGCAAGACCTGAGAAATATTATGTCTGATTGAGGGACATAGTCTTATCGTACTTGTAAAATATCACTAGCTTTCCTCATTCGGATAGGTTCACAATTTTGATGTCTGTTGTTGCTAAACAACGTCTGTTTGATGTCATATCGGAGAATATGGAGTAGAAGGTGTTGCCTCGTGGATAAGGCGTCTTACTTCGAAACAGAAAATTGAGGTTTTGAGGCATTTTCGTGGTCGTTTAATTTCATTAAATCTGCTAATATGGACATGTTTGCAATTTCGCTAAATAAGGCATTGGTCTTGTTGCTTTGAAAAGCTTGGACATTGTTGTTCAACTTTAATAATCTAATATTGCAAGGCCTGAGAATTATTGTGTCTGAATCTGCATCGCAAGATTGAGGGAAAAGGTATCTTCTTACTTGTTAAATATCACTAGCTTTCCTCATTCGGACAGGTTCACAACTTTGATGTCTACTGTTGCATAGCAAAGTCTGTATGATGTCAAATAGGGTCGTTTAATTTCATTAGCTCAGCTAATTCGTACATGTTTGCAATTTCCCGAAATAAGGCATTGGTCTTGTTGCTTTGAAAAGCTTGGACATGGTTGTTCAACTTTAATAATCGAAGACTGCAAGACCTGAGAATTATTGTGTCTGAATCTGCATCGAAAGATTGAAGGAAAGAGTATTTGTTAAAAATCACTAGCTTTCCTCATTCGGACAGGTTCACAATTTTTATGTCTATGGTTGCATAGCAAAGTCTGTATAATGTCAAATAGTGCTGTATCACATAGACTGCGTGCCCTAATGGATAAGGTGTCTGACTTCGAATCAGAAGAATGAGGGTTCGAGTCCCTTCGTGGTTGTTTAATTTCATTAGCTCAGCTAATTTGAACATGTTTGCAATTTCCCGAAATATGTCATTGGTCTTGTTGCTTTGAAAAGCTTGGACATTGTTGTTCAACTTCAATAATCTAAGACTGCAAGACCTGAGAAATATTATGTCTGATTGAGGGACATAGTCTTTTCATACTTGTAAAATATCACTAGCTTTCCTCATTCGGATAGGTTCACAATTTTGATGTCTGTTGTTGCTAAGCAACGTCTGTTTGATGTCATATCGGAGAATATGGAGTAGAAGGTGTTGCCTCGTGGATAAGGCGTCTTACTTCGAAACAGAAAATTGAGATTTTGAGGCATTTTCGTGGTCGTTTAATTTCATTAAATCTGCTAATATGGACATGTTTGCAATTTCGCGAAATAAGGCATTGGTCTTGTTGCTTTGAAAAGCTTGGACATTGTTGTTCAACTTTAATAATCTAAGACTGCAAGGCCTGAGAATTATTGTGTCTGAATCTGCATCGAAAGATTGAAGGAAATAGTATCCTTGTACTTGTTAAAAATCACTAGCTTTCCTCATTCGGACAGGTTCACAATTTTTATGTCTATGGTTGCATAGCAAAGTCTGTATAATGTCAAATAGGGCTGTATCACATAGACTGCGTGGCCTAATGGATAAGGCGTCTGACTTCGAATCAGAAGATTGAGGGTTCGAGTCCCTTCGTGGTTGTTTAATTTCATTAGCTCAGCTAATTTGAACATGTTTGCAATTTCCCGAAATATGGCATTGGTCTTGTTGCTTTGAAAAGCTTGGACATTGCTGTTCAACTTCAATAATCTAAGACTGCAAGACCTGAGAAATATTATGTATGATTGAGGGACATAGTCTTTTCGTACTTGTAAAATATCACTAGCTTTCCTCATTCGGATAGGTTCACAATTTTGATGTCTGTTGTTGCTAAGCAACGTCTGTTTGATGTCATATCGGAGAATATGGAGTAGAAGGTGTTGCCTCGTGGATAAGGCGTCTTACTTCAAAATAGAAAATTGAGGTTTTGAGGCATTTTCGTGGTCGTTTAATTTCATTAAATCTGCTAATATGGACATGTTTGCAATTTCCCGAAATAAGGCATTGGTCTTGTTTCTTTGAAAGGCTTGGACATTGTTATTCATCTTTAATAATCTAATATTGCAAGGTCTGAGAATTATTGAGTCTGATTCTGCATCGCAAGATTGAGGGAAAAGGTATCTTCTTACTTGTTAAATATCACTAGCTTTCCTCATTCGGACAGGTTCACAACTTTGATGTCTACTGTTGCATAGCAAAGTCTGTATAATGTCAAATAGGGCTGTATCACATAGACTGCGTGGCCTAATGGATAAGGCGTCTGACTTCGAATCAGAAGATTGAGGGTTCGAGTCCCTTCGTGGTTGTTTAATTTCATTAGCTCAGCTAATTTGAACATGTTTGCAATTTCCCGAAATAAGGCATTGGTCTTGTTGCTTTGAAAAGCTTGCACATTGGACACTTCAATAATCTAAGACTGCAAGACCTGAGAAATATTATGTCTGATTGAGGGACATAGTCTTTTCGTACTTGTAAAATATCACTAGCTTTCCTCATTCGGATAGGTTCACAATTTTGATGTCTGTTGTTGCTAAACAACGTCTGTTTGATGTCATATCGGAGAATATGGAGTAGAAGGTGTTGCCTCGTGGATAAGGCGTCTTACTTCGAAACAGAAAATTGAGATTTTGAGGCATTTTCGTGGTCGTTTAATTTCATTAAATCTGCTAATATGGACATGTTTGCAATTTCGCGAAATAAGGCATTGGTCTTGTTGCTTTGAAAAGCTTGGACATTGTTGTTCAACTTTAATAATCTAATATTGCAAGGCCTGAGAATTATTGAGTCTGATTCTGCATCGCAAGATTGAGGGAAAAGGTATCTTCTTACTTGTTAAATATCACTAGCTTTCCTCATTCGGACAGGTTCACAACTTTGATGTCTACTGTTGCATAGCAAAGTCTGTATGATGTCAAATAGGGTCGTTTAATTTCATTAGCTCAGCTAATTCGTACATGTTTGCAATTTCCCTAAATAAGGCATTGGTCTTGTTGCTTTGAAAAGCTTGGACATTGTTGTTCAACTTTAATAATCTAAGACTGCAAGACCTGAGAATTATTGTGTCTGAATCTGCATCGAAAGATTGAAGGAAAGAGTATCTTTGTACTTGTTAAAAATCACTAGCTTTCCTCATTCGGACAGGTTCACAATTTTTATGTCTATGGTTGCATAGCAAAGTCTGTATAATGTCAAATAGGGCTGTATCACATAGACTGCGTGGCCTAATGGATAAGGCGTCTGACTTCGAATCAGAAGATTGAGGGTCCGAGTCCCTTTGTGGTTGTTTAATTTCATTAGCTCAGCTAATTTGAACATGTTTGCAATTTCCCGAAATAAGGCATTGGTCTTGTTGCTTTGAAAAGCTTGGACATTGGACACTTCAATAATCTAAGACTGCAAGACCTGATAAATATTATGTCTGATTGAGGGACATAGTCTTTTCGTACTTGTAAAATATCACTAGCTTTCCTCATTCGGATAGGTTCACAATTTTGATGTCTGTTGTTGCTAAGCAACGTCTGTTTGATGTCATATCGGAGAATATGGAGTAGAAGGTGTTGCCTCGTGGATAAGGCGTCTTACTTCGAAACATAAAATTGAGGTTTTGAGGCATTTTCGTGGTCGTTTAATTTCATTAAATCTGCTAATATGGACATGTTTGCAATTTCGCTAAATAAGGCATTGGTCTTGTTGCTTTGAAAAGCTTGGACATTGTTGTTAAACTTTAATAATCTAAGACTGCAAGGCCTGAGAATTATTGTGTCTGAATCTGCATCGAAAGATTGAAGGAAATAGTATCCTTGTACTTGTTAAAAATCACGAGCTTTCCTCATTCGGACAGGTTCACAATTTTTATGTCTATGGTTGCATAGCAAAGTCTGTATAATGTCAAATAGGGCTGTATCACATAGACTGCGTGGCCTAATGGATAAGGCGTCTGACTTCGAATCAGAAGATTGAGGGTTCGAGTCCCTTCGTGGTTGTTTAATTTCATTAGCTCAGCTAATTTGAACATGTTTGCAATTTCCCGAAATATGGCATTGGTCTTGTTGCTTTGAAAAGCTTGGACATTGCTGTTCAACTTCAATAATCTAAGACTGCAAGACCTGAGAAATATTATGTATGATTGAGGGACATAGTCTTTTCGTACTTGTAAAATATCACTAGCTTTCCTCATTCGGATAGGTTCACAATTTTGATGTCTGTTGTTGCTAAGCAACGTCTGTTTGATGTCATATCGGAGAATATGGAGTAGAAGGTGTTGCCTCGTGGATAAGGCGTCTTACTTCAAAATAGAAAATTGAGGTTTTGAGGCATTTTCGTGGTCGTTTAATTTCATTAAATCTGCTAATATGGACATGTTTGCAATTTCCCGAAATAAGGCATTGGTCTTGTTTCTTTGAAAGGCTTGGACATTGTTATTCATCTTTAATAATCTAATATTGCAAGGTCTGAGAATTATTGAGTCTGATTCTGCATCGCAAGATTGAGGGAAAAGGTATCTTCTTACTTGTTAAATATCACTAGCTTTCCTCATTCGGACAGGTTCACAACTTTGATGTCTACTGTTGCATAGCAAAGTCTGTATAATGTCAAATAGGGCTGTATCACATAGACTGCGTGGCCTAATGGATAAGGCGTCTGACTTCGAATCAGAAGATTGAGGGTTCGAGTCCCTTCGTGGTTGTTTAATTTCATTAGCTCAGCTAATTTGAACATGTTTGCAATTTCCCGAAATAAGGCATTGGTCTTGTTGCTTTGAAAAGCTTGCACATTGGACACTTCAATAATCTAAGACTGCAAGACCTGAGAAATATTATGTCTGATTGAGGGACATAGTCTTTTCGTACTTGTAAAATATCACTAGCTTTCCTCATTCGGATAGGTTCACAATTTTGATGTCTGTTGTTGCTAAACAACGTCTGTTTGATGTCATATCGGAGAATATGGAGTAGAAGGTGTTGCCTCGTGGATAAGGCGTCTTACTTCGAAACAGAAAATTGAGATTTTGAGGCATTTTCGTGGTCGTTTAATTTCATTAAATCTGCTAATATGGACATGTTTGCAATTTCGCGAAATAAGGCATTGGTCTTGTTGCTTTGAAAAGCTTGGACATTGTTGTTCAACTTTAATAATCTAATATTGCAAGGCCTGAGAATTATTGAGTCTGATTCTGCATCGCAAGATTGAGGGAAAAGGTATCTTCTTACTTGTTAAATATCACTAGCTTTCCTCATTCGGACAGGTTCACAACTTTGATGTCTACTGTTGCATAGCAAAGTCTGTATGATGTCAAATAGGGTCGTTTAATTTCATTAGCTCAGCTAATTCGTACATGTTTGCAATTTCCCTAAATAAGGCATTGGTCTTGTTGCTTTGAAAAGCTTGGACATTGTTGTTCAACTTTAATAATCTAAGACTGCAAGACCTGAGAATTATTGTGTCTGAATCTGCATCGAAAGATTGAAGGAAAGAGTATCTTTGTACTTGTTAAAAATCACTAGCTTTCCTCATTCGGACAGGTTCACAATTTTTATGTCTATGGTTGCATAGCAAAGTCTGTAAAATGTCAAATAGGGCTGTAACACATAGACTGCGTGGCCTAATGGATAAGGCGTCTGACTTCGAATCAGAAGATTGAGGGTTCGAGTCCCTTCGTGGTCGTTTAATTTCATTAGCTCAGCTAGTTTGAACATGTTTGCAATTTCCCGAAATAAGGCATTGGTCTTGTTGCTTTGAAAAGCTTGGACATTGGACACTTCAATAATCTAAGACTGCAAGACCTGAGAAATATTATGTCTGATTGAGGGACATAGTCTTTTCGTACTTGTAAAATATCACTAGCTTTCCTCATTCGGATATGTTCACAATTTTGATGTCTGTTGTTGCTAAGCAACGTCTGTTTGATGTCATATCGGACAATATGGAGTAGAAGGTGTTGCCTCGTGGATAAGGCGTCTTACTTCAAAATAGAAAATTGAGGTTTTGAGGCATTTTCGTGGTCGTTTAATTTCATTAAATATGCTAATATGGACATGTTTGCAATTTCCCGAAATAAGGCATTGGTCTTGTTTCTTTGAAAGGCTTGGACATTGTTATTCATCTTTAATAATCTAATATTGCAAGGCCTGAGAATTATTGAGTCTGATTCTGCATCGCAAGATTGAGGGAAAAGGTATCTTCTTACTTGTTAAATATCACTAGCTTTCCTCATTCGGACAGGTTCACAACTTTGATGTCTACTGTTGCATAGCAAAGTCTGTATGATGTCAAATAGGGTCGTTTAATTTCATTAGCTCAGCTAATTCGTACATGTTTGCAATTTCCCTAAATAAGGCATTGGTCTTGTTGCTTTGAAAAGCTTGGACATTGTTGTTCAACTTTAATAATCTAAGACTGCAAGGCCTGAGAATTATTGTGTCTGAATCTGCATCGAAAGATTGAAGGAAAGAGTATCTTTGTACTTGTTAAAAATCACTAGCTTTCCTCATTCGGACAGGTTCACAATTTTTATGTCTATGGTTGCATAGCAAAGTCTGTAAAATGTCAAATAGGGCTGTAACACATAGACTGCGTGGCCTAATGGATAAGGCGTCTGACTTCGAATCAGAAGATTGAGGGTTCGAGTCCCTTCGTGGTCGTTTAATTTCATTAGCTCAGCTAGTTTGAACATGTTTGCAATTTCCCGAAATAAGGCATTGGTCTTGTTGCTTTGAAAAGCTTGGACATTGGACACTTCAATAATCTAAGACTGCAAGACCTGAGAAATATTATGTCTGATTGAGGGACATAGTCTTTTCGTACTTGTAAAATATCACTAGCTTTCCTCATTCGGATAGGTTCACAATTTTGATGTCTGTTGTTGCTAAGCAACGTCTGTTTGATGTCATATCGGAGAATATGGAGTAGAAGGTGTTGCCTCGTGGATAAGGCGTCTTACTTCAAAATAGAAAATTGAGGTTTTGAGGCATTTTCGTGGTCGTTTAATTTCATTAAATCTGCTAATATGGACATGTTTGCAATTTCCCGAAATAAGGCATTGGTCTTGTTTCTTTGAAAGGCTTGGACATTGTTATTCATCTTTAATAATCTAATATTGCAAGGCCTGAGAATTATTGAGTCTGATTCTGCATCGCAAGATTGAGGGAAAAGGTATCTTCTTACTTGTTAAATATCACTAGCTTTCCTCATTCGGACAGGTTCACAACTTTGATGTCTACTGTTGCATAGCAAAGTCTGTATGATGTCAAATAGGGTCGTTTAATTTCATTAGCTCAGCTAATTCGTACATGTTTGCAATTTCCCGGAATAAGGCATTGGTCTTGTTGCTTTGAAAAGCTTGGACATTGTTGTTCAACTTTAATAATCTAAGACTGCAAGGCCTGAGAATTATTGTGTCTGAATCTGCATCGAAAGATTGAAGGAAAGAGTATCTTTGTACTTGTTAAAAATCACTAGCTTTCCTCATTCGGACAGGTTCACAATTTTTATGTCTATGGTTGCATAGCAAAGTCTGTATAATGTCAAATAGGGCTGTAACACATAGACTGCGTGGCCTAATGGATAAGGCGTCTGACTTCGAATCAGAAGATTGAGGGTTCGAGTCCCTTCGTGGTCGTTTAATTTCATTAGCTCAGCTAGTTTGAACATGTTTGCAATTTCCCGAAATAAGGCATTGGTCTTGTTTCTTTGAAAGGCTTGGACATTGTTATTCATCTTTAATAATCTAATATTGCAAGGCCTGAGAATTATTGAGTCTGATTCTGCATCGCAAGATTGAGGGAAAAGGTATCTTCTTACTTGTTAAATATCACTAGCTTTCCTCATTCGGACAGGTTCACAACTTTGATGTCTACTGTTGCATAGCAAAGTCTGTATAATGTCAAATAGGGCTGTATCACATAGACTGCGTGGCCTAATGGATAAGGCGTCTGACTTCGAATCAGAAGATTGAGGGTCCGTGTCCCTTCGTGGTTGTTTAATTTCATTAGCTCAGCTAATTTGAAGATGTTTGCAATTTCCCGAAATAAGGCATTGGTCTTGTTGCTTTGAAAAGCTTGGACATTGGACACTTCAATAATCTAAGACTGCAAGACCTGAGAAATATTATGTCTGATTGAGGGACAAGACCTTACTTCGAAACAGAAAATTGAGATTTTGAGGCATTTTCGTGGTCGTTTAATTTCATTAAATCTGCTAATATGGACATGTTTGCAATTTCGCTAAATAAGGCATTGGTCTTGTTGCTTTGAAAATCTTGGACATTGTTGTTCAACTTTAATAATCTAAGACTGCAAGGCCTGAGAATTATTGTGTCTGAATCTGCATCGCAAGATTGAGGGAAAAGGTATCTTCTTACTTGTTAAATATCACTAGCTTTCCTCATTCGGACAGGTTCACAATTTTTATGTCTATGGTTGCATAGCAAAGTCTGTATAATGTCAAATAGGGCTGTATCACATAGACTGCGTGGCCTAATGGATAAGGCGTCTGACTTCGAATCAGAAGATTGAGGGTCCGAGTCCCTTCGTGGTTGTTTAATTTCATTAGCTCAGCTAATTTGAACATGTTTGCAATTTCCCGAAATAAGGCATTGGTCTTGTTGCTTTGAAAAGCTTGGACATTGGACACTTCAATAATCTAAGACTGCAAGACCTGAGAAATATTATGTCTGATTGAGGGACATAGTCTTTTCGTACTTGTAAAATATCACTAGCTTTCCTCATTCGGATAGGTTTACAATTTTGATGTCTGTTGTTGCTAAACAACGTCTGTTTGATGTCATATCGGAGAATATGGAGTAGAAGGTGTTGCCTCGTGGATAATGCGTCTTACTTCGAAACAGAAAATTGAGATTTTGAGGCATTTTCGTGGTCGTTTAATTTCATTAAATCTGCTAATATGGACATGTTTGCAATTTCCCGAAATAAGGCATTGGTCTTGTTTCTTTGAAAGGCTTGGACATTGTTATTCATCTTTAATAATCTAATATTGCAAGGCCTGAGAATTATTGAGTCTGATTCTGCATCGCAAGATTGAGGGAAAAGGTATCTTCTTACTTGTTAAATATCACTAGCTTTCCTCATTCGGACAGGTTCACAACTTTGATGTCTACTGTTGCATAGCAAAGTCTGTATAATGTCAAATAGGGCTGTATCACATAGACTGCGTGGCCTAATGGATAAGGCGTCTGACTTCGAATAAGAAGATTGAGGGTCCGTGTCCCTTCGTGGTTGTTTAATTTCATTAGCTCAGCTAATTTGAAGATGTTTGCAAATTCCCGAAATAAGGCATTGGTCTTGTTGCTTTGAAAAGCTTGGACATTGGACACTTCAATAATCTAAGACTGCAAGACCTGAGAAATATTATGTCTGATTGAGGGACAAGACCTTACTTCGAAACAGAAAATTGAGATTTTGAGGCATTTTCGTGGTCGTTTAATTTCATTAAATCTGCTAATATGGACATGTTTGCAATTTCGCGAAATAAGGCATTGGTCTTGTTGCTTTGAAAAGCTTGGACATTGTTGTTCAACTTTAATAATCTAAGACTGCAAAACCTGAGAATTATTGTGTCTGAATCTGCATCGAAAGATTGAAGGAAAGAGTATCCTTGTACTTGTTAAAAATCACTAGCTTTCCTCATTCGGACAGGTTCACCATTTTTATGTCTATGGTTGCATAGCAAAGTCTGTATAATGTCAAATAGGGCTGTATCTCATAGACTGCGTGGCCTAATGGATAAGGCGTCTGACTTCGAATCAGAAGATTGAGAGTTCGAGTCCCTTCGTGGTTGTTTAATTTCATTAGCTCAGCTAATTTGAACATGTTTGCAATTTCCCGAAATATGTCATTGGTCTTGTTGCTTTGAAAAGCTTGGACATTGTTGTTCAACTTCAATAATCTAAGACTGCAAGACCTGAGAAATATTATGTCTGATTGAGGGACATAGTCTTTTCGTACTTGTAAAATATCACTAGCTTTCCTCATTCGGATAGGTTCACAATTTTGATGTCTGTTGTTGCTAAGCAACGTCTGTTTGATGTCATATCGGAGAATATGGAGTAGAAGGTGTTGCCTCGTGGATAAGGCGTCTTACTTCGAAACATAAAATTGAGGTTTTGAGGCTTTTTCGTGGTCGTTTAATTTCATTAAATCTGCTAATATGGACATGTTTGCAATTTCGCTAAATAAGGCATTGGTCTTGTTGCTTTGAAAAGCTTGGACATTGTTGTTCAACTTTAATAATCTAAGACTGCAAGGCCTGAGAATTATTGTGTCTGAATCTGCATCGCAAGATTGAGGGAAAAGGTATCTTCTTACTTGTTAAATATCACTAGCTTTCCTCATTCGGACAGGTTCACAACTTTGATGTCTACTGTTGCATAGCAAAGTCTGTATAATGTCAAATAGGGCTGTATCACATAGACTGCGTGGCCTAATGGATAAGGCGTCTGACTTCGAATCAGAAGATTGAGGGTCCGAGACCCTTCGTGGTTGTTTAATTTCATTAGCTCAGCTAATTTGAACATGTTTGCAATTTCCCGAAATAAGGCATTGGTCTTGTTGCTTTGAAAAGCTTGGACATTGGACACTTCAATAATCTAAGACTGCAAGACCTGAGAAATATTATGTCTGATTGAGGGACATAGTCTTTTCGTACTTGTAAAATATCACTAGCTTTCCTCATTCGGATAGGTTCACAATTTTGATGTCTGTTGTTGCTAAGCAACGTCTGTTTGATGTCATATCGGAGAATATGGAGTAGAAGGTGTTGCCTCGTGGATAAGGCGTCTTACTTCGAAACAGAAAATTGAGATTTTGAGGCATTTTCGTGGTCGTTTAATTTCATTAAATCTGCTAATATGGACATGTTTGCAATTTCGCGAAATAAGGCATTGGTCTTGTTGCTTTGAAAAGCTTGGACATTGTTGTTCAACTTTAATAATCTAAGACTGCAAGGCCTGAGAATTATTGTGTCTGAATCTGCATCGAAAGATTGAAGGAAAGAGTATCCTTGTACTTGTTAAAAATCACTAGCTTTCCTCATTCGGACAGGTTCACAATTTTTATGTCTATGGTTGCATAGCAAAGTCTGTATAATGTCAAATAGGGCTGTATCGCATAGACTGCGTGTTCTAATGGATAATGCGTCTGACTTCGAATCAGAAGATTGAGGGTTCGAGTCCCTTCGTGGTTGTTTAATTTCATTAGCTCAGCTAATTTGAACATGTTTGCAATTTCCCGAAATAAGGCATTGGTCTTGTTGCTTTGAAAAGCTTGGACATTGGACACTTCAATAATCTAAGACTGCAAGACCTGAGAAATATTATGTCTGATTGAGGGACATAGTCTTTTCGTACTTGTAAAATATCACTAGCTTTCCTCATTCGGATAGGTTTACAATTTTTATGTCTGTTGTTGCTAAACAACGTCTGTTTGATGTCATATCGGAGAATATGGAGTAGAAGGTGTTGCCTCGTGGATAAGGCGTCTTACTTCGAAACAGAAAATTGAGATTTTGAGGCATTTTCGTGGTCGTTTAATTTCATTAAATCTGCTAATATGGACATGTTTGCAATTTCGCGAAATAAGGCATTGGTCTTGTTGCTTTGAAAAGCTTGGACATTGTTGTTCAACTTTAATAATCTAAGACTGCAAGGCCTGAGAATTATTGTGTCTGAATCTGCATCGAAAGATTGAAGGAAAGAGTATCTTTGTACTTGTTAAAAATCACTAGCTTTCCTCATTCGGACAGGTTCACAATTTTTATGTCTATGGTTGCATAGAAAAGTCTGTATAATGTCAAATAGGGCTGTATCACATAGACTGGGTGGCCTAATGGATAAGGCGTCTGACTTCGAATCAGAAGATTGAGGGTTCGAGTCCCTTCGTGGTCGTTTAATTTCATTAGCTCAGCTAATTTGAACATGTTTGCAATTTCCCGAAATAAGGCATTGGTCTTGTTGCTTTGAAAAGCTTGGACATTGTTGTTCAACTTCAATAATCTAAGACTGCAAGACCTGAGAAATATTATGTCTGATCGAGGGACATAGTCTTTTCGTACTTGTAAAATATCACTAGCTTTCCTCATTCGGATAGGTTCACAATTTTGATGTCTGTTGTTGCTAAGCAACGTCTGTTTGATGTCATATCGGACAATATGGAGTAGAAGGTGTTGCCTCGTGGATAAGGCGTCTTACTTCAAAATAGAAAATTGAGGTTTTGAGGCATTTTCGTGGTCGTTTAATTTCATTAAATCTGCTAATATGGACATGTTTGCAATTTCCCGAAATAAGGCATTGGTCTTGTTTCTTTGAAAGGCTTGGACATTGTTATTCATCTTTAATAATCTAATATTGCAAGGCCTGAGAATTATTGATTCTGATTCTGCATCGCAAGATTGAGGGAAAAGGTATCTTCTTACTTGTTAAATATCACTAGCTTTCCTCATTCGGACAGGTTCACAACTTTGATGTCTACTGTTGCATAGCAAAGTCTGTATGATGTCAAATAGGGTCGTTTAATTTCATTAGCTCAGCTAATTCGTACATGTTTGCAATTTCCCTAAATAAGGCATTGGTCTTGTTGCTTTGAAAAGCTTGGACATTGTTGTTCAACTTCAATAATCTAAGACTGCAAGACCTGAGAAATATTATGTCTGATTGAGGGACATAGTCTTTTCGTACTTGTAAAATATCACTAGCTTTCCTCATTCGGATAGGTTCACAATTTTGATGTCTGTTGTTGCTAAGCAACGTCTGTTTGATGTCATATCGGAGAATATGGAGTAGAAGGTGTTGCCTCGTGGATAAGGCGTCTTACTTCGAAACATAAAATTGAGGTTTTGAGGCTTTTTCGTGGTCGTTTAATTTCATTAAATCTGCTAATATGGACATGTTTGCAATTTCGCTAAATAAGGCATTGGTCTTGTTGCTTTGAAAAGCTTGGACATTGTTGTTCAACTTTAATAATCTAAGACTGCAAGGCCTGAGAATTATTGTGTCTGAATCTGCATCGCAAGATTGAGGGAAAAGGTATCTTCTTACTTGTTAAATATCACTAGCTTTCCTCATTCGGACAGGTTCACAACTTTGATGTCTACTGTTGCATAGCAAAGTCTGTATAATGTCAAATAGGGCTTTATCACATAGACTGCGTGGCCTAATGGATAAGGCGTCTGACTTCGAATCAGAAGATTGAGGGTCCGAGACCCTTCGTGGTTGTTTAATTTCATTAGCTCAGCTAATTTGAACATGTTTGCAATTTCCCGAAATAAGGCATTGGTCTTGTTGCTTTGAAAAGCTTGGACATTGGACACTTCAATAATCTAAGACTGCAAGACCTGAGAAATATTATGTCTGATTGAGGGACATAGTCTTTTCGTACTTGTAAAATATCACTAGCTTTCCTCATTCGGATAGGTTTACAATTTTGATGTCTGTTGTTGCTAAACAACGTCTGTTTGATGTCATATCGGAGAATATGGAGTAGAAGGTGTTGCCTCGTGGATAAGGCGTCTTACTTCGAAACAGAAAATTGAGATTTTGAGGCATTTTCGTGGTCGTTTAATTTCATTAAATCTGCTAATATGGACATGTTTGCAATTTCGCGAAATAAGGCATTGGTCTTGTTGCTTTGAAAAGCTTGGACATTGTTGTTCAACTTTAATAATCTAAGACTGCAAGGCCTGAGAATTATTGTGTCTGAATCTGCATCGAAAGATTGAAGGAAAGAGTATCCTTGTACTTGTTAAAAATCACTAGCTTTCCTCATTCGGACAGGTTCACAATTTTTATGTCTATGGTTGCATAGCAAAGTCTGTATAATGTCAAATAGGGCTGTATCGCATAGACTGCGTGTTCTAATGGATAATGCGTCTGACTTCGAATCAGAAGATTGAGGGTTCGAGTCCCTTCGTGGTTGTTTAATTTCATTAGCTCAGCTAATTTGAACATGTTTGCAATTTCCCGAAATAAGGCATTGGTCTTGTTGCTTTGAAAAGCTTGGACATTGTTGTTCAACTTCAATAATCTAAGACTGCAAGACCTGAGAAATATTATGTCTGATCGAGGGACATAGTCTTTTCGTACTTGTAAAATATCACTAGCTTTCCTCATTCGGATAGGTTCACAATTTTGATGTCTGTTGTTGCTAAGCAATGTCTGTTTGATGTCATATCGGACAATATGGAGTAGAAGGTGTTGCCTCGTGGATAAGGCGTCTTACTTCAAAATAGAAAATTGAGGTTTTGAGGCATTTTCGTGGTCGTTTAATTTCATTAAATCTGCTAATATGGACATGTTTGCAATTTCCCGAAATA
Organism: Oncorhynchus clarkii lewisi; assembly: GCF_045791955.1. Classification (NCBI taxonomy): domain Eukaryota; kingdom Metazoa; phylum Chordata; class Actinopteri; order Salmoniformes; family Salmonidae; genus Oncorhynchus; species Oncorhynchus clarkii. The sequence continues at coordinate 48,213,699 of NC_092166.1, forward strand.
AGGCATTGGTCTTGTTTCTTTGAAAGGCTTGGACATTGTTATTCATCTTTAATAATCTAATATTGCAAGGCCTGAGAATTATTGATTCTGATTCTGCATCGCAAGATTGAGGGAAAAGGTATCTTCTTACTTGTTAAATATCACTAGCTTTCCTCATTCGGACAGGTTCACAACTTTGATGTCTACTGTTGCATAGCAAAGTCTGTATGATGTCAAATAGGGTCGTTTAATTTCATTAGCTCAGCTAATTCGTACATGTTTGCAATTTCCCTAAATAAGGCATTGGTCTTGTTGCTTTGAAAAGCTTGGACATTGTTGTTCAACTTTAATAATCTAAGACTGCAAGGCCTGAGAATTATTGTGTCTGAATCTGCATCGAAAGATTGAAGGAAAGAGTATCTTTGTACTTGTTAAAAATCACTAGCTTTCCTCATTCGGACAGGTTCACAATTTTTATGTCTATGGTTGCATAGCAAAGTCTGTATAATGTCAAATAAGACTGTATCACATAGATTGCGTGGCCTAATGGATAAGGCGTCTGACTTCGAATCAGAAGATTGAGGGTTCGAGTCCCTTCGTGGTCGTTTAATTTCATTAGCTCAGCTAATTTGAACATGTTTGCAATTTCCCGAAATAAGGCATTGGTCTTGTTGCTTTGAAAAGCTTGGACATTGTTGTTCAACTTTAATAATCTAAGACTGCAAGGCCTGAGAATTATTGTGTCTGAATCTGCATCGAAAGATTGAAGGAAAGAGTATCCTTGTACTTGTTAAAAATCACTAGCTTTCCTCATTCGGACAGGTTCACAATTTGCATGTCTATGGTTGCATAGCAAAGTCTGTATAATGTCAAATAAGGCTGTATCACATAGATTGCGTGGCCTAATGGATAAGGCGTCTGACTTCGAATCAGAAGATTGAGGGTTCGAGTCCCTTCGTGGTTGTTTAATTTCATTAGCTCAGCTAATTTGAACATGTTTGCAATTTCCCGAAATAAGGCATTGGTCTTGTTGCTTTGAAAAGCTTGGACATTGTTGTTCAACTTCAATAATGTAAGACTGCAAGACCTGAGAAATATTATGTCTGATTGAGGGACATAGTCTTTTCGTACTTGTAAAATATCACTAGCTTTCCTCATTCGGATAGGTTCACAATTTTGATGTCTGTTGTTGCTAAGCAACGTCTGTTTGATGTCATATCGGAGAATATGGAGTAGAAGGTGTTGCCTCGTGGATAAGGCGTCTTACTTCAAAACAGAAAATTGAGGTTTTGAGGCATTTTCGTGGTCGTTTAATTTCATTAAATCTGCTAATATGGACATGTTTGCAATTTCCCGAAATAAGGCATTGGTCTTGTTTCTTTGAAAGGCTTGGACATTGTTATTCATCTTTAATAATCTAATATTGCAAGGCCTGAGAATTATTGTGTCTGATTCTGCATCGCAAGATTGAGGGAAAAGGTATCTTCTTACTTGTTAAATATCACTAGCTTTCCCCATTCGGACAGGTTCACAACTTTGATGTCTACTGTTGCATAGCAAAGTCTGTATGATGTCAAATAGGGTCGTTTAATTTCATTAGCTCAGCTAATTCATACATGTTTGCAATTTCCCTAAATAAGGCATTGGTCTTGTTGCTTTTAAAAGCTTGGACATTGTGGTTCAACTGTAATAATCTAAGACTGCAAGACCTGAGAATTATTGTGTCTGAATCTGCATCGAAAGATTGAAGGAAAGAGTATCTTTGTACTTGTTAAAAATCACTAGCTTTCCTCATTCGGACAGGTTCACAATTTTTATGTCTATGGTTGCATAGCAAAGTCTGTATAATGTCAAATAGGGCTGTAACACATAGACTGCGTGGCCTAATGGATAAGGCGTCTGACTTCGAATCAGAAGATTGAGGGTTCGAGTCCCTTCGTGGTCGTTTAATTTCATTAGCTCAGCTAGTTTGAACATGTTTGCAATTTCCCGAAATAAGGCATTGGTCTTGTTGCTTTGAAAAGCTTGGACATTGGACACTTCAATAATCTAAGACTGCAAGACCTGAGAAATATTATGTCTGATTGAGGGACATAGTCTTTTCGTACTTGTAAAATATCACTAGCTTTCCTCATTCGGATAGGTTCACAATTTTGATGTCTGTTGTTGCTAAGCAACGTCTGTTTGATGTCATATCGGACAATATGGAGTAGAAGGTGTTGCCTCGTGGATAAGGCGTCTTACTTCAAAATAGAAAATTGAGGTTTTGAGGCATTTTCGTGGTCGTTTAATTTCATTAAATATGCTAATATGGACATGTTTGCAATTTCCCGAAATAAGGCATTGGTCTTGTTTCTTTGAAAGGCTTGGACATTGTTATTCATCTTTAATAATCTAATATTGCAAGGCCTGAGAATTATTGAGTCTGATTCTGCATCGCAAGATTGAGGGAAAAGGTATCTTCTTACTTGTTAAATATCACTAGCTTTCCTCATTCGGACAGGTTCACAATTTTTATGTCTATGGTTGCATAGCAAAGTCTGTATAATGTCAAATAAGGCTGTATCACATCGATCGCGTGGCCTAATGGATAAGGCGTCTGACTTCGAATCAGAAGATTGAGGGTTCGAGTCCCTTCGTGGTTGTTTAATTTCATTAGCTCAGCTAATTTGAACATGTTTGCAATTTCCCGAAATAAGGCATTGGTCTTGTTGCTTTGAAAAGCTTGGACATTGTTGTTCAACTTCAATAATCTAAGACTGCAAGACCTGAGAAATATTATGTCTGATTGAGGGACATAGTCTTTTCGTACTTGTAAAATATCACTAGCTTTCCTCATTCGGATAGGTTCACAATGTTGATGTCTGTTGTTGCTAAGCAACGTCTGTTTGATGTCATATCGGAGAATATGGAGTAGAAGGTGTTGCCTCGTGGATAAGGCGTCTTACTTCAAAATAGAAAATTGAGGTTTTGAGGCATTTTCGTGGTCGTTTAATTTCATTAAATCTGCTAATATGGACATGTTTGCAATTTCCCGAAATAAGGCATTGGTCTTGTTTCTTTGAAAGGCTTGGACATTGTTATTCATCTTTAATAATCTAATATTGCAAGGCCTGAGAATTATTGAGTCTGATTCTGCATCGCAAGATTGAGGGAAAAGGTATCTTCTTACTTGTTAAATATCACTAGCTTTCCTCATTCGGACAGGTTCACAACTTTGATGTCTACTGTTGCATAGCAAAGTCTGTATGATGTCAAATAGGGTCGTTTAATTTCATTAGCTCAGCTAATTCATACATGTTTGCAATTTCCCTAAATAAGGCATTGGTCTTGTTGCTTTTAAAAGCTTGGACATTGTGGTTCAACTGTAATAATCTAAGACTGCAAGACCTGAGAATTATTGTGTCTGAATCTGCATCGAAAGATTGAAGGAAAGAGTATCTTTGTACTTGTTAAAAATCACTAGCTTTCCTCATTCGGACAGGTTCACAATTTTTATGTCTATGGTTGCATAGCAAAGTCTGTATAATGTCAAATAGGGCTGTATCACATAGACTGCGTGGCCTAATGGATAAGGCGTCTGACTTCGAATCAGAAGATTGAGGGTTCGAGTCCCTTCGTGGTTGTTTAATTTCATTAGCTCAGCTAATTTGAACATGTTTGCAATTTCCCGGAATAAGGCATTGGTCTTGTTGCTTTGAAAAGCTTGGACATTGTTGTTCAACTTTAATAATCTAAGACTGCAAGGCCTGAGAATTATTGTGTCTGAATCTGCATCGAAAGATTGAAGGAAAGAGTATCTTTGTACTTGTTAAAAATCACTAGCTTTCCTCATTCGGACAGATTCACAATTTGTATGTCTATGGTTGCATAGCAAAGTCTGTATAATGTCAAATAGGGCTGTATCACATAGATTGCGTGGCCTAATGGATAAGGCGTCTGACTTCGAATCAGAAGATTGAGGGTTCGAGTCCCTTCGTGGTTGTTTAATTTCATTAGCTCAGCTAATTTGAACATGTTTGCAATTTCCCGAAATAAGGCATTGGTCTTGTTGCTTTGAAAAGCTTGGACATTGTTGTTCAACTTCAATAATCTAAGACTGCAAGACCTGAGAAATATTATGTCTGATTGAGGGACATAGTCTTTTCGTACTTGTAAAATATCACTAGCTTTCCTCATTCGGATAGGTTCACAATTTTGATGTCTGTTGTTGCTAAGCAACGTCTGTTTGATGTCATATCGGAGAATATGGAGCAGAAGGTGTTGCCTCGTGGATAAGGCGTCTTACTTCGAAACATAAAATTGAGGTTTTGAGGCATTTTCGTGGTCGTTTAATTTCATTAAATCTGCTAATATGGACATGTTTGCAATTTCGCTAAATAAGGCATTGGTCTTGTTGCTTTGAAAAGCTTGGACATTGTTGTTCAACTTTAATAATCTAATAATCTAAGACTGCAAGGCCTGAGAATTATTGTGTCTGAATCTGCATCGAAAGATTGAAGGAAAGAGTATCTTTGTACTTGTTAAAAATCACTAGCTTTCCTCATTCGGACAGGTTCACAATTTTTATGTCTATGGTTGCATAGCAAAGTCTGTATAATGTCAAATAGGGCTGTATCACATAGACTGCGTGGCCTAATGGATAAGGCGTCTGACTTCGAATCAGAAGATTGAGGGTTCGAGTTCCTTCGTGGTTGTTTAATTTCATTAGCTCCGCTAATATGGACATGTTTGCAATTTCGCTAAATAAGGCATTGGTCTTGTTGCTTTGAAAAGCTTGGACATTGGACACTTCAATAATCTAAGACTGCAAGACCTGAGAAATATTATGTCTGATTGAGGGACATAGTCTTTTCGTACTTGTAAAATATCACTAGCTTTCCTCATTCGGATAGGTTTACAATTTTGATGTCTGTTGTTGCTAAACAACGTCTGTTTGATGTCATATCGGAGAATATGGAGTAGAAGGTGTTGCCTCGTGGATAAGGCGTCTTACTTCGAAACAGAAAATTGAGATTTTGAGGCATTTTCGTGGTCGTTTAATTTCATTAAATCTGCTAATATGGACATGTTTGCAATTTCGCGAAATAAGGCATTGGTCTTGTTGCTTTGAAAAGCTTGGACATTGTGGTTCAACTGTAATAATCTAAGACTGCAAGACCTGAGAATTATTGTGTCTGAATCTGCATCGAAAGATTGAAGGAAAGAGTATCTTTGTACTTGTTAAAAATCACTAGCTTTCCTCATTCGGACAGGTTCACAATTTTTATGTCTATGGTTGCATAGCAAAGTCTGTATAATGTCAAATAGGGCTGTATCACATAGACTGCGTGGCCTAATGGATAAGGCGTCTGACTTCGAATCAGAAGATTGAGGGTTCGAGTCCCTTCGTGGTTGTTTAATTTCATTAGCTCAGCTAATTTGAACATGTTTGCAATTTCCCGGAATAAGGCATTGGTCTTGTTGCTTTGAAAAGCTTGGACATTGTTGTTCAACTTTAATAATCTAAGACTGCAAGGCCTGAGAATTATTGTGTCTGAATCTGCATCGAAAGATTGAAGGAAAGAGTATCTTTGTACTTGTTAAAAATCACTAGCTTTCCTCATTCGGACAGATTCACAATTTGTATGTCTATGGTTGCATAGCAAAGTCTGTATAATGTCAAATAGGGCTGTATCACATAGATTGCGTGGCCTAATGGATAAGGCGTCTGACTTCGAATCAGAAGATTGAGGGTTCGAGTCCCTTCGTGGTTGTTTAATTTCATTAGCTCAGCTAATTTGAACATGTTTGCAATTTCCCGAAATAAGGCATTGGTCTTGTTGCTTTGAAAAGCTTGGACATTGTTGTTCAACTTCAATAATCTAAGACTGCAAGACCTGAGAAATATTATGTCTGATTGAGGGACATAGTCTTTTCGTACTTGTAAAATATCACTAGCTTTCCTCATTCGGATAGGTTCACAATTTTGATGTCTGTTGTTGCTAAGCAACGTCTGTTTGATGTCATATCGGAGAATATGGAGTAGAAGGTGTTGCCTCGTGGATAAGGCGTCTTACTTCGAAACATAAAATTGAGGTTTTGAGGCATTTTCGTGGTCGTTTAATTTCATTAAATCTGCTAATATGGACATGTTTGCAATTTCGCTAAATAAGGCATTGGTCTTGTTGCTTTGAAAAGCTTGGACATTGTTGTTCAACTTTAATAATCTAAGACTGCAAGGCCTGAGAATTATTGTGTCTGAATCTGCATCGAAAGATTGAAGGAAAGAGTATCTTTGTACTTGTTAAAAATCACTAGCTTTCCTCATTCGGACAGGTTCACAATTTGTATGTCTATGGTTGCATAGCAAAGTCTGTATAATGTCAAATAGGGCTGTATCACATAGACTGCGTGGCCTAATGGATAAGGCGTCTGACTTCGAATCAGAAGATTGAGGGTTCGAGTTCCTTCGTGGTTGTTTAATTTCATTAGCTCCGCTAATATGGACATGTTTGCAATTTCGCTAAATAAGGCATTGGTCTTGTTGCTTTGAAAAGCTTGGACATTGGACACTTCAATAATCTAAGACTGCAAGACCTGAGAAATATTATGTCTGATTGAGGGACATAGTCTTTTCGTACTTGTAAAATATCACTAGCTTTCCTCATTCGGATAGGTTTACAATTTTGATGTCTGTTGTTGCTAAACAACGTCTGTTTGATGTCATATCGGAGAATATGGAGTAGAAGGTGTTGCCTCGTGGATAAGGCGTCTTACTTCGAAACAGAAAATTGAGATTTTGAGGCATTTTCGTGGTCGTTTAATTTCATTAAATCTGCTAATATGGACATGTTTGCAATTTCGCGAAATAAGGCATTGGTCTTGTTGCTTTGAAAAGCTTGGACATTGTGGTTAAACTGTAATAATCTAAGACTGCAAGACCTGAGAATTATTGTGTCTGAATCTGCATCGAAAGATTGAAGGAAAGAGTATCTTTGTACTTGTTAAAAATCACTAGCTTTCCTCATTCGGACAGGTTCACAATTTTTATGTCTATGGTTGCATAGCAAAGTCTGTATAATGTCAAATAGGGCTGTATCACATAGACTGCGTGGCCTAATGGATAAGGCGTCTGACTTCGAATCAGAAGATTGAGGGTTCGAGTCCCTTCGTGGTTGGTTAATTTCATTAGCTCAGCTAATTTGAACATGTTTGCAATTTCCCGGAATAAGGCATTGGTCTTGTTGCTTTGAAAAGCTTGGACATTGTTGTTCAACTTTAATAATCTAAGACTGCAAGGCCTGAGAATTATTGTGTCTGAATCTGCATCGAAAGATTGAAGGAAAGAGTATCTTTGTACTTGTTAAAAATCACTAGCTTTCCTCATTCGGACAGATTCACAATTTGTATGTCTATGGTTGCATAGCAAAGTCTGTATAATGTCAAATAGGGCTGTATCACATAGATTGCGTGGCCTAATGGATAAGGCGTCTGACTTCGAATCAGAAGATTGAGGGTTCGAGTCCCTTCGTGGTTGTTTAATTTCATTAGCTCAGCTAATTTGAACATGTTTGCAATTTCCCGAAATAAGGCATTGGTCTTGTTGCTTTGAAAAGCTTGGACATTGTTGTTCAACTTCAATAATCTAAGACTGCAAGACCTGAGAAATATTATGTCTGATTGAGGGACATAGTCTTTTCGTACTTGTAAAATATCACTAGCTTTCCTCATTCGGATAGGTTCACAATTTTGATGTCTGTTGTTGCTAAGCAACGTCTGTTTGATGTCATATCGGAGAATATGGAGTAGAAGGTGTTGCCTCGTGGATAAGGCGTCTTACTTCGAAACATAAAATTGAGGTTTTGAGGCATTTTCGTGGTCGTTTAATTTCATTAAATCTGCTAATATGGACATGTTTGCAATTTCGCTAAATAAGGCATTGGTCTTGTTGCTTTGAAAAGCTTGGACATTGTTGTTCAACTTTAATAATCTAAGACTGCAAGGCCTGAGAATTATTGTGTCTGAATCTGCATCGAAAGATTGAAGGAAAGAGTATCTTTGTACTTGTTAAAAATCACTAGCTTTCCTCATTCGGACAGGTTCACAATTTTTATGTCTATGGTTGCATATCAAAGTCTGTATAATGTCAAATAAGGCTGTATCACATCGATCGCGTGGCCTAATGGATAAGGCGTCTGACTTCGAATCAGAAGATTGAGGGTTCGAGTCCCTTCGTGGTTGTTTAATTTCATTAGCTCAGCTAATTTGAGCATGTTTGCAATTTCCCGAAATAAGGCATTGGTCTTGTTGCTTTGAAAAGCTTGGACATTGTTGTTCAACTTCAATAATCTAAGACTGCAAGACCTGAGAAATATTATGTCTGATTGAGGGACATAGTCTTATCGTACTTGTAAAATATCACTAGCTTTCCTCATTCGGATAGGTTCACAATTTTGATGTCTGTTGTTGCTAAGCAACGTCTGTTTGATGTCATATCGGAGAATATGGAGTAGAAGGTGTTGCCTCGTGGATAAGGCGTCTTACTTCAAAATAGAAAATTGAGGTTTTGAGGCATTTTCGTGGTCGTTTAATTTCATTAAATCTGCTAATATGGACATGTTTGCAATTTCCCGAAATAAGGCATTGGTCTTGTTTCTTTGAAAGGCTTGGACATTGTTATTCATCTTTAATAATCTAATATTGCAAGGCCTGAGAATTATTGAGTCTGATTCTGCATCGCAAGATTGAGGGAAAAGGTATCTTCTTACTTGTTAAATATCACTAGCTTTCCTCATTCGGACAGGTTCACAACTTTGATGTCTACTGTTGCATAGCAAAGTCTGTATGATGTCAAATAGGGTCGTTTAATTTCATTAGCTCAGCTAATTCGTACATGTTTGCAATTTCCCGGAATAAGGCATTGGTCTTGTTGCTTTGAAAAGCTTGGACATTGTTGTTCAACTTTAATAATCTAAGACTGCAAGGCCTGAGAATTATTGTGTCTGAATCTGCATCGAAAGATTGAAGGAAAGAGTATCTTTGTACTTGTTAAAAATCACTAGCTTTCCTCATTCGGACAGATTCACAATTTGTATGTCTATGGTTGCATAGCAAAGTCTGTATAATGTCAAATAGGGCTGTATCACATAGATTGCGTGGCCTAATGGATAAGGCGTCTGACTTCGAATCAGAAGATTGAGGGTTCGAGTCCCTTCGTGGTTGTTTAATTTCATTAGCTCAGCTAATTTGAACATGTTTGCAATTTCCCGAAATAAGGCATTGGTCTTGTTGCTTTGAAAAGCTTGGACATTGTTGTTCAACTTCAATAATCTAAGACTGCAAGACCTGAGAAATATTATGTCTGATTGAGGGACATAGTCTTTTCGTACTTGTAAAATATCACTAGCTTTCCTCATTCGGATAGGTTCACAATTTTGATGTCTGTTGTTGCTAAGCAACGTCTGTTTGATGTCATATCGGAGAATATGGAGTAGAAGGTGTTGCCTCGTGGATAAGGCGTCTTACTTCGAAACATAAAATTGAGGTTTTGAGGCATTTTCGTGGTCGTTTAATTTCATTAAATCTGCTAATATGGACATGTTTGCAATTTCGCTAAATAAGGCATTGGTCTTGTTGCTTTGAAAAGCTTGGACATTGTTGTTCAACTTTAATAATCTAAGACTGCAAGGCCTGAGAATTATTGTGTCTGAATCTGCATCGAAAGATTGAAGGAAAGAGTATCTTTGTACTTGTAAAATATCACTAGCTTTCCTCATTCGGATAGGTTCACAATTTTGATGTCTGTTGTTGCTAAGCAACGTCTGTTTGATGTCATATCGGAGAATATGGAGTAGAAGGTGTTGCCTCGTGGATAAGGCGTCTTACTTCAAAATAGAAAATTGAGGTTTTGAGGCATTTTCGTGGTCGTTTAATTTCATTAAATCTGCTAATATGGACATGTTTGCAATTTCCCGAAATAAGGCATTGGTCTTGTTTCTTTGAAAGGCTTGGACATTGTTATTCATCTTTAATAATCTAATATTGCAAGGCCTGAGAATTATTGAGTCTGATTCTGCATCGCAAGATTGAGGGAAAAGGTATCTTCTTACTTGTTAAATATCACTAGCTTTCCTCATTCGGACAGGTTCACAACTTTGATGTCTACTGTTGCATAGCAAAGTCTGTATGATGTCAAATAGGGTCGTTTAATTTCATTAGCTCAGCTAATTCGTACATGTTTGCAATTTCCCTAAATAAGGCATTGGTCTTGTTGCTTTGAAAAGCTTGGACATTGTTGTTCAACTTTAATAATCTAAGACTGCAAGGCCTGAGAATTATTGTGTCTGAATCTGCATCGAAAGATTGAAGGAAAGAGTATCTTTGTACTTGTTAAAAATCACTAGCTTTCCTCATTCGGACAGGTTCACAATTTTTATGTCTATGGTTGCATAGCAAAGTCTGTATAATGTCAAATAAGGCTGTATCACATAGATCGCGTGGTCTAATGGATAAGGCGTCTGACTTCGAATCAGAAGATTGAGGGTTCGAGTCCCTTCGTGGTTGTTTAATTTCATTAGCTCAGCTAATTTGAACATGTTTGCAATTTCCCGAAATAAGGCATTGGTCTTGTTGCTTTGAAAAGCTTGGACATTGTTGTTCAACTTCAATAATCTAAGACTGCAAGACCTGAGAAATATTATGTCTGATTGAGGGACATAGTCTTTTCGTACTTGTAAAATATCACTAGCTTTCCTCATTCGGATAGGTTCACAATTTTGATGTCTGTTGTTGCTAAGCAACGTCTGTTTGATGTCATATCGGAGAATATGGAGTAGAAGGTGTTGCCTCGTGGATAAGGCGTCTTACTTCGAAACATAAAATTGAGGTTTTGAGGCATTTTCGTGGTCGTTTAATTTCATTAAATCTGCTAATATGGACATGTTTGCAATTTCCCGAAATAAGGCATTGGTCTTGTTGCTTTGAAAAGCTTGGACATTGTTGTTCAACTTTAATAATCTAAGACTGCAAGGCCTGAGAATTATTGTGTCTGAATCTGCATCGAAAGATTGAAGGAAAGAGTATCTTTGTACTTGTTAAAAATCACTAGCTTTCCTCATTCGGACAGGTTCACAACTTTGATGTCTACTGTTGCATAGCAAAGTCTGTATGATGTCAAATAGGGTCGTTTAATTTCATTAGCTCAGCTAATTCGTACATGTTTGCAATTTCCCGAAATATGGCATTGGTCTTGTTGCTTTGAAAAGCTTGGACATTGTTGTTCAACTTCAATAATCTAAGACTGCAAGACCTGAGAAATATTATGTCTGATTGAGGGACATAGTCTTATCGTACTTGTAAAATATCACTAGCTTTCCTCATTCGGATAGGTTCACAATTTTGATGTCTGTTGTTGCTAAGCAACGTCTGTTTGATGTCATATCGGAGAATATGGAGTAGAAGGTGTTGCCTCGTGGATAAGGCGTCTTACTTCAAAATAGAAAATTGAGGTTTTGAGGCATTTTCGTGGTCGTTTAATTTCATTAAATCTGCTAATATGGACATGTTTGCAATTTCCCGAAATAAGGCATTGGTCTTGTTTCTTTGAAAGGCTTGGACATTGTTATTCATCTTTAATAATCTAATATTGCAAGGCCTGAGAATTATTGAGTCTGATTCTGCATCGCAAGATTGAGGGAAAAGGTATCTTCTTACTTGTTAAATATCACTAGCTTTCCTCATTCGGACAGGTTCACAACTTTGATGTCTACTGTTGCATAGCAAAGTCTGTATGATGTCAAATAGGGTCGTTTAATTTCATTAGCTCAGCTAATTCGTACATGTTTGCAATTTCCCGGAATAAGGCATTGGTCTTGTTGCTTTGAAAAGCTTGGACATTGTTGTTCAACTTTAATAATCTAAGACTGCAAGGCCTGAGAATTATTGTGTCTGAATCTGCATCGAAAGATTGAAGGAAAGAGTATCTTTGTACTTGTTAAAAATCACTAGCTTTCCTCATTCGGACAGATTCACAATTTGTATGTCTATGGTTGCATAGCAAAGTCTGTATAATGTCAAATAGGGCTGTATCACATAGATTGCGTGGCCTAATGGATAAGGCGTCTGACTTCGAATCAGAAGATTGAGGGTTCGAGTCCCTTCGTGGTTGTTTAATTTCATTAGCTCAGCTAATTTGAACATGTTTGCAATTTCCCGAAATAAGGCATTGGTCTTGTTGCTTTGAAAAGCTTGGACATTGTTGTTCAACTTCAATAATCTAAGACTGCAAGACCTGAGAAATATTATGTCTGATTGAGGGACATAGTCTTTTCGTACTTGTAAAATATCACTAGCTTTCCTCATTCGGATAGGTTCACAATTTTGATGTCTGTTGTTGCTAAGCAACGTCTGTTTGATGTCATATCGGAGAATATGGAGTAGAAGGTGTTGCCTCGTGGATAAGGCGTCTTACTTCGAAACATAAAATTGAGGTTTTGAGGCATTTTCGTGGTCGTTTAATTTCATTAAATCTGCTAATATGGACATGTTTGCAATTTCGCTAAATAAGGCATTGGTCTTGTTGCTTTGAAAAGCTTGGACATTGTTGTTCAACTTTAATAATCTAAGACTGCAAGGCCTGAGAATTATTGTGTCTGAATCTGCATCGAAAGATTGAAGGAAAGAGTATCTTTGTACTTGTAAAATATCACTAGCTTTCCTCATTCGGATAGGTTCACAATTTTGATGTCTGTTGTTGCTAAGCAACGTCTGTTTGATGTCATATCGGAGAATATGGAGTAGAAGGTGTTGCCTCGTGGATAAGGCGTCTTACTTCAAAATAGAAAATTGAGGTTTTGAGGCATTTTCGTGGTCGTTTAATTTCATTAAATCTGCTAATATGGACATGTTTGCAATTTCCCGAAATAAGGCATTGGTCTTGTTTCTTTGAAAGGCTTGGACATTGTTATTCATCTTTAATAATCTAATATTGCAAGGCCTGAGAATTATTGAGTCTGATTCTGCATCGCAAGATTGAGGGAAAAGGTATCTTCTTACTTGTTAAATATCACTAGCTTTCCTCATTCGGACAGGTTCACAACTTTGATGTCTACTGTTGCATAGCAAAGTCTGTATGATGTCAAATAGGGTCGTTTAATTTCATTAGCTCAGCTAATTCGTACATGTTTGCAATTTCCCTAAATAAGGCATTGGTCTTGTTGCTTTGAAAAGCTTGGACATTGTTGTTCAACTTTAATAATCTAAGACTGCAAGGCCTGAGAATTATTGTGTCTGAATCTGCATCGAAAGATTGAAGGAAAGAGTATCTTTGTACTTGTTAAAAATCACTAGCTTTCCTCATTCGGACAGGTTCACAATTTTTATGTCTATGGTTGCATAGCAAAGTCTGTATAATGTCAAATAAGGCTGTATCACATAGATCGCGTGGTCTAATGGATAAGGCGTCTGACTTCGAATCAGAAGATTGAGGGTTCGAGTCCCTTCGTGGTTGTTTAATTTCATTAGCTCAGCTAATTTGAACATGTTTGCAATTTCCCGAAATAAGGCATTGGTCTTGTTGCTTTGAAAAGCTTGGACATTGTTGTTCAACTTCAATAATCTAAGACTGCAAGACCTGAGAAATATTATGTCTGATTGAGGGACATAGTCTTTTCGTACTTGTAAAATATCACTAGCTTTCCTCATTCGGATAGGTTCACAATTTTGATGTCTGTTGTTGCTAAGCAACGTCTGTTTGATGTCATATCGGAGAATATGGAGTAGAAGGTGTTGCCTCGTGGATAAGGCGTCTTACTTCGAAACATAAAATTGAGGTTTTGAGGCATTTTCGTGGTCGTTTAATTTCATTAAATCTGCTAATATGGACATGTTTGCAATTTCCCGAAATAAGGCATTGGTCTTGTTGCTTTGAAAAGCTTGGACATTGTTGTTCAACTTTAATAATCTAAGACTGCAAGGCCTGAGAATTATTGTGTCTGAATCTGCATCGAAAGATTGAAGGAAAGAGTATCTTTGTACTTGTTAAAAATCACTAGCTTTCCTCATTCGGACAGGTTCACAACTTTGATGTCTACTGTTGCATAGCAAAGTCTGTATGATGTCAAATAGGGTCGTTTAATTTCATTAGCTCAGCTAATTCGTACATGTTTGCAATTTCCCGAAATATGGCATTGGTCTTGTTGCTTTGAAAAGCTTGGACAATGTTGTTCAACTTCAATAATCTAAGACTGCAAGACCTGAGAAATATTATGTCTGATTCGGCATCGCAAGATTGAGGGACATAGTCTTTTCGTACTTGTAAAATATCACTAGCTTTCCTCATTCAGATAGGTTCACAATTTTGATGTCTGTTGTTGCTAATCAACGTCTGTTTGATGTCATATCGGAGAATATGGAGCAGAAGGTGTTGCCTCGTGCATAAGGCGTCTTACTTCAAAACCGAAAATTGAGGTTTTGAGGCATTTTCGTGGTCGTTTAATTTCATTAAATCTGCTAATATGGACATGTTTGCAATTTCCCGAAATAAGGCATTGGTCTTGTTGCTTGGACATTGTTGTTCAACTTTAATAATCTAAGACTGCATGGCCTGAGAAATATTGTGTATGATTCTGCATCGCAAGATTGAGGGAAAAGGTCTCTTCTTACTTGTTAAATATCACTAGCTTTCCTCATTTGGACAGGTTCACATCTTTGATGTCTACTGTTGCACAGCAAAGTCTGTATGATGTCAAATAGGGTCGTTTAACTTCATTAGCTCAGCTAATTCGTACATGTTTGCAATTTCCCAAAATAAGGCATTGTTCTTGTTGCTTTGAAAAGCTTGGACATTGTTGTTCAACTTTAATAATCTAAGACTGCAAGGCCTGAGAATTATTGTGTCTGAATCTGCATTGAAAGATTGAAGAGTATCTTTGTACTTGTTAAAAATCACTAGCTTTCCTCATTCGGACAGGTTCACAATTTTTATGTCTATGGTTGCATAGCAAAGTCTGTATAATGTCAAATAGGGCTGTATCACATAGACTGCGTGGCCTAATGGATAAGGCGTCTGACTTCGAATCAGAAGATTGAGGGTTCGAGTCCCTTCGTGATTTTTTAATTTCTTTAGCTCAGCTAATTTGAATATGAAAACTTGTTCTCAACTAGCTTACCTGGTTAATTATAGGTGAAATTTAAAAAAATAAGAAACATTTTTTTCTTTCCCAGAAAGGGGATGTAGCTCAGTGGTAGAGCGCATGCTTAGCATGTATGAGGTCCTCGGTTCAATCCCCAGCTTCTCCATTAAAATTTTTGCAATGGCCCATCTCCTACTTTCCAGAATGTTGAAATTCTCAGCAGGAAACAGAGATGTGCTAAATAATTTGCTCTTGTAATCTGAAGAACATGTGTTCAATCCCTGTTCGTACATTTATGGAACAGAAGTGGCATGGTTGCCAACTTCAATTGCATAATTTTCAAAAACTGAAGTTCATGGGTTAGATGACTGTCCATACTTGCTTGTATTTAGAATTGCTGCTATCATTTCATTGTAGTTTCAATGGAGTGGTGTATATAAAAAGTACATTGTATTAATATTGCATTTTATCTGCAAATGAAATGGGATCGAAGCTCAGAGGGGGAGTGCATGCTATTTTAGTATGAGGTCCTTGGTTCAATCCCAAGGTTCTCCACTGAGTATTTGTGTGCCAAATTCATATTACACAACTACTACTTTCCAGAATGTTGATAAATATCTTGCAGCATAAAGTGGCATGGTGGCCAAGCGGTAAGGCGGTCTTGTAAACCGAAGATCATGGGTTAAAATCCCATCCGTACCTTAGATAGCTGGTACCATGGGAAGGTTCTTTCACTGGAGGACTTTGAAGAAAAAAATGTTTTCTCAAAATGGCAACCCTGCTATTATATAGTTAGGGGATGTGCCTCTACGGTAGAGCTAATACTTGAAATGCATGCGCTCTGAAGTTAATCCCCAAATTCTCTGATGAGTATATTTAGTTGTGAAATTAGCTTTTGCACAACTCTACTTTCCAGAATGTTGACATTTTAAGAAGGAAATAGATGTGCTAAGTCATCTGTTTTTGTAAACTGAAGCACATGGGTTCATCCTGGGTTCAAGCCTTGTTCGACGTTTATGGAAGCTAGATGATATTATGGAAATGTACTTTCATTAGAACAGTGTAAAGTATTGTATTGATATGGCCACTACGACCTGTATGCTCTAGTCGGCTGGCCCTCGCTACATATTCGTTGCCAGACCCACTGGTTCCCGGTCATCTTTTTAGTCTATGCTAGGTAAAGCTCCGCCTTATCTCAGCTCACTGGTCACGATAACAACACCCACCCGTAGCACGCGCTCCAGCAGGTATATCTCACTGGTCATCCCCAAAGCCAACACCTCCTTTTGCCGCCTTTCCTTCCAGTTCTCTGCTGACAATGACTGGAACGAATTGCAAAAATCGCTGAAGCTGGAGACATATTTCCCTCACTAACTTTCAGTGTTGCCAAATTAGCGACTTAGTCGCTGTATTTAGCAAGTATTCAGACCCCTCTGAATACTTGCAGACATTTTCATTTTACTCACCTTTTGTCTCTTCCACAATGTTATTCCTCACTCCTACAGTGTCCATCACAATTACATGCACATGGACAATTATGCAAATTAGGTGATGACATCATTTAGCAACTTCCAGCGACTTTTAGGACAGCCAATAGCTACTTTCCTTACTGAGGTGTTGGCAACACTGCTAACTTTAAACATCGGCTATCTGAGCAGCTAACTGATCGCTGCAGCTGTACAAAGCCCATCTGTAAATAGCCCACCCAATCTACCTACCTCATCCCCATATTGTTTTAATATACTTTCTGCTCTTTGCACACCAGTATTTCTACTTGCACATCATCATCTGCTCATCTATCACTCCAGTGTTAATTTGCTAAATTGTAAATACTTCGCTACTATGGCCTATTTATTGCCTTACCTCCATTTGCACGCACTGTATATAGACTTTCTTTTTTTTCTTCTATTGTGTTATTGACTGTACGCTTGTTTATTCCATCTGTAACTCTGTGTTGTTGTTTGTGTTGCGCTGCTTTGCTTTATCTTGGCCAGGTCGCAGTTGAATATGAAAACTTGTTCTCAACTAGCTTACCTGGTTAATTATAGGTGAAATTTAAAAAAAATAAGAAACATTTTTTTTTTTCCCAGAAAGGGGATGTAGCTCAGTGGTAGAGCGCATGCTTCGCATGTATGAGGTCCTGGGTTCAATCCCCAGCTTCTCCATTAAAATTTTTGCAATGGCCCATCTCCTACTTTCCAGAATGTTGAAATTCTCAGCAGGAAACAGAGATGTGCTAAATAATTTGCTCTTGTAATCTGAAGAACATGTGTTCAATCCCTGTTCGTACATTTATGGAACAGAAGTGGCATGGTTGCCAACTTCAATTGCATCATTTTCAAAAACTGAAGTTCATGGGTTAGATGACTGTCCATACTTGCTTGTATTTAGAATTGCTGCTATCATTTCATTGTAGTTTCAATGGAGTGGTGTATATAAAAAGTACATTGTATTAATATTGCATTTTATCTGCAAATGAAATGGGATCGAAGCTCAGAGGGGGAGTGCATGCTATTTTAGTATGAGGTCCTTGGTTCAATCCCAAGGTTCTCCACTGAGTATTTGTGTGCCAAATTCACATTACACAACTCCTACTTTCCAAGATGTTACAATTCTCACAGGAAACAGAGATGTTATTTGTGTGCCAAATTCACATTACACAACTACTACTTTCCAGAATGTTGATAAATATCTTGCAGCATAGAGTGGCATGGTGGCCAAGCGGTAAGGCGTCGGTCTTGTAAACCGAAGATCATGGGTTCAAATCCCATCTGTGCCTTACTGAAAGATAGCTGGTACCATGGGAAGGTTCTTTCACTGGAGGACTTTGAAGAAAAAAATGTTTTCTCAAAATGGCAACCCTGCTATTATATAGTAAGGGGATGTGCCTCTACGGTAGAGCTAATACTTGAAATGCATGCGCTCTGAAGTTAATCCCCAAATTCTCTGATGAGTATATTTAGTTGTGAAATTAGCTTTTGCACAACTCTACTTTCCAGAATGTTGACATTTTAAGAAGGAAATAGATGTGCTAAGTCATCTGTTTTTGTAAACTGAAGCACATGGGTTCAATCCTGGGTTCAAGCCTTGTTCGACGTTTATGGAAGCTAGATGATATTATGGAAATGTACTTTTATTAGAACAGTGTAAAGAAAGGGTCAATTGTATTGATATGGCCACTACGACCTGTATGCTCTAGTCGGCTGGCTCTCACTACATATTCGTCGCCAGACCCACTGGCTCCAGGTCATCTTTTTAGTCTATGCTAGGTAAAGCTCCGCCTTATCTCCCGTAGCACGCGCTCCAGCAGGTATATCTCACTGGTCATCCCCAAAGCCAACACCTCCTTTGGCTGAATTTCCTTCCAGTTCTCTGCTGTAGCCACTGTAGAGAACAAATCCCATGCTTTTGTTTGAGGTTAACATTTTGTGTAATTCCACTAAGATTTATAGGGTGAAAATGCAAGCTTGTATAAGTTAGTAACACACACTGTCCGCATTAGGGAAATTTGCGCAATACACAATTTACTATGGCAAAGAAATTCAACATGTCAATTTAAGATGATTGTATTTGTTGCCTACTCACAAAGTATTACCAAAAGTACAGTGTAGGATCGGAGGTGCTGGGGAATGGAATGGACGGACCCCGATCTGGACGTCCGCGGGTGGCCAACAGGTTATCCAGCTGGTCGAGGGTAAGGGTGGTGTCCCTGCAGGGCCCTCTCATTCCATCCCACGCTGGCAGCCAGGGTCCTGAAGTCCAGGTGACGGAGGAGTGGACAGCGGTGTGGGTCGTGGTGTTGGTTGGGGTGAAGTTGATGGAGGTGTGGGAAAACCCCCTCTCTCCCATCGTTCCTTGGTGAGCAGCACAAGTCGTGACACAACTAAACACCCTGGATTCTTTACACACACATTGATAGGCAAATATTTGGACTCATCAGACCAAAGTACAGATTTACACCAGTCTAAGGTCCATTGCTGGTGTTTCTTCGCCCAAGCAAGTCTCTTCTTATTATTGGTGTGCGTCCTTTAGTAGTGGTTTCAATGGAGCAATTCGACCACGAAGGCCTGATTCACGCAGTCTCCTCTGAACAGTGTATGTTGAGATGTGTGTTTCTTGAACTCTGTGAAGCATTTATTTGGGCTCCAATCTGAGGTGCAGTTAACTCTACTGAACTTATCCTCTGCAGCAGAGGTTACTCTGGGTCTTCCTCATGAGAGCCAGTTTCATCATAGCGCTTCATGGTTTTTGCGACTGCACTAGAAGAAACTTTCAAAGTTCTTGAAATTTTCCATATTGACTGACCTTCATGTCTTAAGTAACGTTGGACTGTCTCTTTGCTTATTTGAGCTATTCTTGGCATAATATGGACTTGGTCATTTACCAAATAGGGTTGTCTCAACACAACCTATTGGCTCAAACGCTTTAAGAAGGAATGAAATTCCACAAATTAACTTAAGAAGGTAAACCTGTTAATTGAAAAACATTCCAGGTGACTACCTCATGAAAAGAGTTGAGAGAATGCCAAGAGTGTGCAAAGTGGTCAAGGAAAAGGATGGCTACTTCGAAGAATCTATATTTTGATTAGTTTAACACTTTTTTCTTACTACATGATTACAATTGTGCTATTTCATAGTTTTGATGTCTTCACTATTATTCTAAAATGTAAAAAAATTGTAAAAAGAAAGAAAAACCCTTAAATGAGTAGGTGTGTCCAGACTTTTGACTGGTACTGTATATATTGTGATATTGCAAATATGGTACAATCCAAGGGTGCAAAGCTTTTGGAGACTTACCCAGAAAGACTCAGAGCTTTAATCGCTGCCAAAGGTGATTCTAACATGTATTGTGAATACTTAAATGTGAATACTGTGTGAATATTGTAAATTAGATATTTCTGTATTTAATTTAATACAATTGAGAAAAAATTAAAAACATATTTTCACTTTGTCATTATGAGGTATTGTCTGCAGCTGGGTGAGATGATAAAAAAAACTATAATTTAATCCATCTGTAAGAAAACAAAATGAGGAATAAGTTAAGGGGTATACTTTCTGAAGGCACTGTATATCTGCAAGAAAGTGATTAACGAGCGACTCTTTGAAAGAGGGTCATATAAACACTGCCTTATTTAAAAAGTATAAAAAATAGCAATCATGCTATAATCGGCATAGTTTCTCAGACCAAATCTTCATTCGGGTTTAAACAAAGCAATCTGATCATACTCCAATAAAATACACGCTACAAGGAATGCAAAAAAAAAAAAACTGGCTTCTGCAAAGCACATATACATTGTCCAATCAACATCCACACATTGATTTCCTTCTTCGGGTCTTTATTCAAACACAAACACACTTGGAATAAAATGCTCTTTCAGTGTCTTGTTGCAGGTTGTGCAATGTTCAAAAGTGTGTGAGAGATTAGCATCAATGTGTGTGTATGTGTGTGGGGTCAAGTTTGGAAGGTCGTACATATGCAAATAGCCGAGATTGTGTATTTCAGGACTATGGACAGCAGCGATATTGGCAAAGCGATATCTGTCATCCAGCACCACATGACAGTAGACAGCGGCCATCTCATGTGAAGTTGGCACTGGGGAAATCCCATGTAATGAAAAACGAGGCCAAGGAGGAAAAAAGACTGAACTCTATGCTAAACTGTTCTGCCACATTCATTTAAAATGTTACATCTTTCAATTTGTAAATAATAGGGAATACATCTGCAAATAATTGAAACTGACTACTCAAACTACACTGTACAGCTTTAGTGTGTCTGTGCATTATTTATTTTATTTAACCAGGAAGGGCTCATTGAGATTTAAAATCTTTTTTTCAAGAGCGTCCTGGCCAAGATAGGCAGCAACCAAGTCATTACAAAAATGACAGACAAACAACATGAAAAACTACAAGTAATCTAGTAAAAACCATAGAATTCACAAGATGATAACAAAATCAAAAACAGCAAATTAAAAACATTGACAGGTCGGGGAATCAGTCTCAAGATCATTCATCAGTGATTTAAAAATACCAATCGGGACAGGTTCTTCCAGTTTAAAAGTATTTTGTAAGGCGTTCCAAGACGATGACACAGAGGACATAAAAGCCCTTTTACCAAATTCCGTTTGGACATTTGGAACAGTTAGCAGGATAAAGTCCAGCGAACGAAGAGAGTACCCACCACATTTCTGAACAATAAAAATGCCCAAATAAAAAGGTAGTAAATCCAAAATGGCTATGTAAATAAAAGTATACCAGTGACTGAGCCTACGAGTGACTAGAGAAGGCCAGCCAACCCTGTTATACAAAGTGCAGTGGTGGGTAAGGGTTTTGCAGTTTAAAATAAATCTCACAGTGCCATGGTAAAGGGTGTCAATTGATCTCAAACACTGAGCGGAAGCATTCATATATAAAATATCCCCATAGTCTAGTAAAGGCATAAATGTAGCTGATTACTAGCCTCCTCCTGGCTTCAACAGAAAAACAGGCCTTATTCCTAAAATAAAATCCCAATTTCAGCTTCAATTTTTTTGTAAGTTGTTGAATATTCTCAATTTAAAAGAGAGGCCATCATCAATTCAAATTCCAAGTTATTTGTATGAGGTTACAACCTCAATCTCCTTGCCCTGACAGGTAGTAATAGTTGAAAGGTTCAGAGGTCTATTTCTTGCTTTAGAAAACACCATTAGTTTAGTCAGTATTGAGGATAAGCTTCAATTGACACAAGGTATGTTGAACAGTATAAAAAGCAGTTTGCAAGTTCTGGGAAGCTTTTGTAAGAGATGAGGCACAACAGTAAATAACAGTATCATTAGCATAAAAATGAAGTTGTGCATTTTGGACATTTTTGTCTAAATCATTTATATAAATAGTGAATAAGAGAGGACCAGGAAAAGAGCCTTGGGGCACACCATTAAAGACAGACAATTTAACAGACATAAGCCCATCAAATTGAGAGCACTGAGTTCTATCAGACAGATAGTTAGCAAACCATGCAACTGCATGCTCTGAAAGACCTACACTCGACAATCTCTGCCTTAGTATAGCATGATCAACTGTATCAAAAGCCTTAGAGAAAAGGGCGGCAGGTAGCCTAGCAGTCTCAATCCGCCCATTTAACGCAGAAGTGTTACATAGGCCCCCCCAGGGCTTAGACTGTTTAGTGCCAACAAAAAGAAGGGGATAAAAACATGAAAAATATATATATACACATATATTTGTCAACTTATATCTCTCAGATTTAGGACAGACACTTCAGTTCCATGTAGTGATTCTGTTATTTAATGCATTTTGTAACGGTTTTGACTTGAGGTTATTATTTATAGGGGTGCCAGGTAGGTTGTGCCTACCAGAGAAAACATTGATTTCTCCTTTTAGTTTGGGAGGAAATGAGTCCCAGCTGGTCCGTCAAGTCTACACCAATACAAAGGACTTATGTAAAAGTCAGGATGGAAATAAACTTTTCATAAACCCTTAAAACATTGAAAAGAACTTCAAAAACAACTATATTATTTTGCGTGGGTTGTATTAGCAACATCAATGATTACACACACATAATAATATAACACAATGAGTTCTGGTTCCTCCAGAAATGTCCTGTACCTCAGGCCTAAAAAGAGTCCAGCCCGGTAAAGGAGTTCAGTGAACTCAAGTGACTGTTGTCACGCAATGTTTGTCCGTTCATTCCGTGTAGCGTAAACCCAGTATTAATCATACAATCAATATAACAATTATTTTACCACAGAACTTTAAAGCGTATCAACTCTTACTAAGTCCTCAACTACAACTAACGACATAAATCATCACCGTATACATCACATCAAAACAAATGAAATACCGTATACAAAAAGGTGGTAGTCAGTCGGTCAGTCAGACAATCCAATCCGCCAACAGATCTCCAGCGGAGAAAGGCCACGAAGAACGGAGAGGTGTAGTCCACGGACGCAAAGAGTGGATCCGATCCTGGGTAAACTCTTAGGCTACAAAACACATGTTTAACGGCAACAAAACAACCCGAATAGAGAAGCTTCGGAACTGAGGGTTGAACACATCCTCATTCACGTCTCCATCACAACCCCACTTTTGCACAGCTGATGCTGGCTATTTAATTGGGAATTAAAGGGAAAGCACCCTATTGGAAGGAGAAGCACTGAGACGGTTCAGAATAATTCAGGGCGTCACAATTTGTATGGGCAAATAGCAGTAAGGCCGATACAAACCCCTCGGCCCAGACAGGGCGTAGACTCTTGTGGGTTAAAAAGCATGATCATTACAAAGGTGCAACTCGTGCTGGAGGCAATAAAAGGCCACGCTAAAATGTGCAGTTTTGTCACACCTCACAAGGCCACAGATGTCTCAGAGACAGAGACTGAGAAAAATAGGAGCAAGGAAAACCGCTGGTTGACTTCTTTTGAGGTAGCGTGCAATTGGCATGCTGACTGCAGGAATGTCCACCAGAGCTGTGGCCAGAGAATTTAATATTTATTTCTTTAAGCCGCCTTCAATGTTGTTTTAGAGAATTTGGCAGTATGTCCAACCGGCTTCACAACCACAGACCACGTACGTATATGGCGTCGTGTTGGCTGTATGGTTATGGTGTGGGCAGGCATAAGCTACGGACAACGAACACAATTGCATTTTATCAATGGCAATTTGAATGCACAGAGATACCGTCACGAGATCCTTAGGCCCATTGTCGTGCCATTCATCTGCCGCCATCACCTCATGTTTCAGCATGGTAATGAATGACCCCATGTCGAAAGGCCTGCATACTGTTAATGATATGTCATGTATTGTCATATTATGTCTTGTTCCTGTTCTTTCTCTTCACTCCGTCGCCCTCTGCTGGTCGTATTAGGTTACCTTCTCTTCCCCTCTTTCCCCCAGCTGTTCCTCATCTTCTCTAACTACCTCGTTCACCCTTTTCCCACCTGTTCCCTTTTTTCCCTCTGATTAGGTCTCTATTTCTCTCTCTGTTCCTGCTTCTGTCTTTGTCAGATTCTCGTTTGAGTTTCTCATGCCAGAACCAAACTATCGTCTCGTTTGCTTCAACCTTGTCCTGTCCTGTCGGAATCTGCCTGTTCATCTGAGGCTACGTGTGATCAGGTACCTCTGTCCTCTACAACCCAGCTAATCTCCTCTGCTGCTAGAAGGGGACTCTACCCAGCTATTCTCCTCTGCTGCTAGAAGGGGAACTCTTCTGTGATCTTCAGAAGGACTTTATGTTTCATTTGTCGCCCTCTCTGCGGGTTGTTTACTTTGCCATCATATACATTTGAAGAGGATCTATGTCTTACCTGTGTTTTGACATTAAAGGACTCTGTTTTTGTTAAACCGCTTTTGGGTCCTCACTCACGTGCATAACAGAAGAATCTGACCAAGAATGGACCCAGCGACTTCGGATCCTCTCCACTCAGCCGTCGAGATCCAGGGAGCGATGCTAGGCAGACACGAGCAGGAATTGTCTGCTGCTCGACATGCCGTTGAGACCCTGGCCGCCCAAGTCTCCAACCTCACAGAACAGATTCACCATCTCCGCCTCGATCCACCGGCCACTTCCAGGGCTTTCGAATCTCCGGAGCCCAGAATCAATAACCCGCCGTGTTACTCTGGGGAGCCCACGGAATGCCGCTCGTTCCTCACCCAGTGTGATATTGTGTTTTCTCTCCAGCCCAACACTTACTCCAGGAGCACAGCTCGTATCGCCTACGTCATATCTCTCCTTACTGGACGGGCTCGTGAGTGGGGCACGGCAATCTGGGAGGCGAGGGCTGAGTGTACTAACCAGTATCAGGACTTTAAGGAGGAGATGATACGGGTTTTTGATCGTTCTGTTTTTGGGGAGGAAGCTTCCAGGGTCCTGTCTTCCCTATGTCAAGGTAATCGATCCATAACAGATTACTCTATTGAGTTTCGCACTCTTGCTGCCTCCAGTGACTGGAACGAGCCGGCTTTGCTCGCTCGTTTTCTGGAGGGTCTCCGCGCGGAGGTAAAGGATGAGATTCTCTCCCGGGAGGTTCCTTCCAGCGTGGATTCCTTGATTGAACTCGCTATTCGCATAGAGCGACGGGTTGATCTTCGTCACCGAGCTCGTGGAAAGGAGCTCGCGTTCTCCGTTGCCCCCCTCTCCGCATCACTACCATCTTCCTCCGCCGGCTCGGGTGCTGAGCCTATGCAGCTGGGGGGTATCCGCATCTCGACTAAGGAGAGGGAACGGAGAATCACCAACCGCCTCTGTCTCTATTGCGGTTCCGCTGGTCATTTTGTCACTTCATGTCCAGTAAAAGCCAGAGCTCATCAGTAAGCGGAGGGCTACTGGTGAGCGCCACTACTCTGGTCTCTCCTTCAAGATCCTGCACTACCTTGTCGGTCCATCTACGCTGGACCGGTTCGTCAGCTTCCTGCAGTGCCTTGATAGACTCTGGGGCGGAGGGCTGTTTTATGGACGAGACCTGGGCTCGGGAACATGACATTCCTCTCAGACAGTTAAGGGAGCCCACGGCCTTGTTCGCTTTGGATGGTAGTCCTCTCCCCAGGATTCAGCGTGAGACGCTACCTTTAACCCTCACTGTCTCTGGTAATCATAGCGAAACCCTTTCTTTTTTAATTTTTCGTTCACCTTTTACACCTGTTGTTTTGGGCCATCCCTGGCTAGTTTGTCATAATCCTTCTATTAATTGGTCTAGTAATTCTATCCTCTCCTGGAACGTCTCTTGTCATGTGAAATGTTTAATGTCTGCTATCCCTCCTGTTTCCTCTGTCTCTTCTTCACAGGAGGAGCCTGGTGATTTGACAGGGGTGCCGGAGGAATATCACGATCTGCGCACGGTGTTCAGTCGGTCCAGGGCCACCTCTCTTCCTCCACACCGGTCGTATGATTGTAGTATTGATCTCCTTCCGGGAACCACTCCCCCCCGGGGTAGACTATACTCTCTGTCGGCTCCCGAACGTAAGGCTCTCGAAGATTATTTGTCTGTAGCTCTTGACGCCGGTACCATAGTCCCCTCCTCCTCTCCCGCCGGAGCGGGGTTTTTTTTTGTTAAGAAGAAGGACGGGTCCCTGCGCCCCTGCATAGATTATCGAGGGCTGAATGACATAACGGTGAAGAATCGTTATCCGCTTCCTCTTATGTCTTCAGCCTTCGAGATCCTGCAGGGAGCCAGGTTTTTCACTAAGTTGGACCTTCGTAACGCTTACCATCTCGTGCGCATCAGGGAGGGGGACGAGTGGAAGACGGCGTTTAACACTCCGTTAGGGCACTTTGAATACCGGGTTCTTCCTTTCGGCCTCGCTAACGCTCCAGCTGTCTTTCAGGCATTAGTCAATGACGTCCTGAGAGACATGCTGAACATCTTTGTTTTCGTTTACCTTGACGATATCCTGATTTTTTCACCGTCACTCCAGATTCATGTTCAGCACGTTCGACGTGTCCTCCAGCGCCTTTTAGAGAATTGTCTTTTTGTGAAGGCTGAGAAGTGCACTTTTCATGCCTCCTCCGTCACATTTCTCGGTTCTGTTATTTCCGCTGAAGGCATTAAGATGGATCCCGCTAAGGTCCAAGCTGTCATTGATTGGCCCGTCCCTAAGTCACACGTCGAGCTGCAGCGCTTTCTCGGCTTCGCAAATTTCTATCGTCGTTTCATCCGTAATTTCGGTCAGGTGGCAGCTCCTCTCACAGCCCTTACTTCTGTCAAGACGTGCTTTAAGTGGTCCGTTTCCGCCCAGGGAGCTTTTGATCTCCTCAAGAATCGTTTTACATCCGCACCTATCCTTGTTACACCTGACGTCTCTAGACAGTTCGTTGTCGAGGTTGACGCGTCAGAGGTGGGCGTGGGAGCCATTCTTTCTCAGCGCTCCCTCTCTGACGACAAGGTCCACCCTTGCGCGTATTTTTCTCATCGCCTGTCGCCGTCGGAACGTAACTATGATGTGGGAAACCGCGAACTGCTCGCCATCCGCTTAGCCCTAGGCGAATGGCGACAGTGGTTGGAGGGGGCGACCGTTCCTTTTGTCGTTTGGACGGACCATAGGAACCTTGAGTACATCCGTTCTGCCAAACGACTTAATGCGCGTCAGGCTCGTTGGGCGCTGTTTTTCGCTCGTTTCGAGTTCGTGATTTCTTATCGTCCGGGCTCTAAGAACACCAAGCCTGATGCTTTATCTCGTCTCTTCAGTTCTTCAGTAGCCTCCACTGACCCCGAGGGGATTCTCCCTGAGGGGCGTGTTGTCGGGTTGACTGTCTGGGGAATTGAGAGGCAGGTAAAGCAAGCACTCACTCACACTCCGTCGCCGCGCGCTTGTCCTAGGAACCTTCTTTTCGTTCCCGTTCCTACTCGTCTGGCCGTTCTTCAGTGGGCTCACTCTGCCAAGTTAGCCGGCCACCCCGGCGTTCGGGGTACGCTTGCTTCCATTCGCCAGCGTTTTTGGTGGCCCACCCGGGAGCATGACGCGTCGTTTCGTGGCTGCTTGTTCGGTCTGCGCGCAGACTAAGTCCGGTAACTCCCCTCCTGCCGGCCGTCTCAGACCGCTTCCCATTCCCTCTCGACCGTGGTCTCACATCGCCTTAGATTTTATCACCGGACTGCCTTCGTCAGCGGGGAAGACTGTTATTCTTACGGTTGTCGATAGGTTCTCTAAGGCGGCTCATTTTATTCCCCTTGCTAAGCTTCCTTCTGCTAAAGAAACGGCACAAATCATCATCGAGAATGTTTTCAGAATTCATGGCCTTCCGTCAGACGTCGTTTCGGACAGGGGTCCGCAATTCACGTCTCAATTTTGGAGGGAGTTTTGCCGTTTGATTGGGGCTTCCGTCAGTCTCTCTTCCGGCTTTCACCCCCAGTCTAACGGTCAAGCAGAACGGGCCAATCAGACTATTGGTCGCATCTTACGCAGTCTTTCTTTTCGTAACCCTGCGTCTTGGTCAGAACAGCTCCCCTGGGCAGAATACGCCCACAACTCGCTTCCTTCGTCTGCGACCGGGCTATCTCCTTTTCAGAGTAGCCTCGGGTACCAGCCTCCGCTGTTCTCGTCTCAGTTCGTCGAGTCCAGCGTCCCCTCCGCTCAGGCTTTTGTCCAACGTTGCGAGCGCACCTGGAAGAGGGTCAGGTCTGCACTTTGCCGTTATAGGGCGCAGACTGTGAGAGCCGCTAATAAGCGTAGAACTAAGAGTCCTAGATATTGTCGCGGTCAGAGAGTTTGGCTCTCCACTCAGAACCTTCCCCTTAAGACAGCTTCTCGCAAGTTGACCCCGCGGTTCATTGGTCCGTTCCGTATTTCTCAGATCATTAATCCTGTCGCAGTGCGACTTCTTCTTCCGCGATATCTTCGTCGCGTCCACCCGGTCTTCCATGTCTCCTGTGTTAAGCCCGTTCTTCGCGCCCCCGCTCGTCTTCCCCCCCCCCCCCCCCCATCCTTGTCGAGGGCGCACCTATCTACAGGGTCCGTAAGATTTTGGACATGCGTCCTCGGGGCCGTGGTCATCAGTACCTAGTGGATTGGGAGGGGTACGGTCCTGAGGAAAGGAGTTGGGTTCCCTCTCGGGATGTGCTGGACCGTTCGCTGATCGATGATTTCCTCCGTTGCCGCCAGGTTTCCTCCTCGAGTGCGCCAGGAGGCGCTCGGTGAGTGGGGGGGTACTGTCATGTATTGTCATATTATGTCTTGTTCCTGTTCTTTCTCTTCACTCCGTCTCCCTCTGCTGGTCGTATTAGGTTACCTTCTCTTCCCCTCTTTCCCCCAGCTGTTCCTCATCTTCTCTAACTACCTCGTTCACCCTTTTCCCACCTGTTCCCTTTTTTCCCTCTGATTAGGTCTCTATTTCTCTCTCTGTTCCTGCTTCTGTCTTTGTCAGATTCTCGTTTGAGTTTCTCATGCCAGAACCAAACTATCGTCTCGTTTGCTTCAACCTTGTCCTGTCCTGTCGGAATCTGCCTGTTCATCTGAGGCTACGTGTGATCAGGTACCTCTGTCCTCTACAACCCAGCTAATCTCCTCTGCTGCTAGAAGGGGACTCTACCCAGCTATTCTCCTCTGCTGCTAGAAGGGGAACTCTTCTGTGATCTTCAGAAGGACTTTATGTTTCATTTGTCGCCCTCTCTGCGGGTTGTTTACTTTGCCATCATATACATTTGAAGAGGATCTATGTCTTACCTGTGTTTTGACATTAAAGGACTCTGTTTTTGTTAAACCGCTTTTGGGTCCTCACTCACGTGCATAACATGATAAGAATTGGAGGAATTGACTGGGTCAAGAACCAGGACTCGGTGGAGTAAAGTATAGAGTAAGGCTGTTTATTCAGAGAAAGATATTGCTCTAGCGTGCACGGACTCGTTCAATTGACTCAGATGGAGCCAGCTGAAGAGAGCCCCGAAACATTGTGTGCATTGGATTTTGTACATAGAATGACGTAGGTAGAATCGTCTTTGTTCTTGCTTCGGACTGGTTGGCGTGGAACAGCAGAGCTTGGTCTGGTCCCGCTGTCACTTCTCCATTGGTGCAGAGCTGAGTTCTTTGTTCTCTGTGCTGAGGTGTGTGTGCCTGTGTGAAACTGTGGTTAGGGAGTTTCAGCCATCTGTGCGTGGGGGTGCCAGTGCGGTTAGTATCTGCTGGGAACAGGGGGAGGGGAGGTTATGAGACAGAGAGCATTTATTAGTGCAAGCTATAATTGCATGGTTAGGCCACAGGCATACAACAGTCAGTGAATGCTTTATTACATGTGTTAATATGTTATTGCAATACTCACTGCCTTCATGTTCACTGTAAGTCATTTGTGTAGAAGTAGCTGTTCTGCATATGGATTCGGCATGTTTGGGGGCCTCAACCACATTGTCTAGGAGGACCGGTTGTTGCTGGGCAAAAAAATCATTGACCTTGGTGAACACATTGTTGAACAGTTTAACAGTGCCTGGCCAAATGATCTTTCCTTTCACATTGGCCCAGTTGTGAACACTGACAGGAAGGGTTGAAGCTGACAGGGATCTCTCTAACTGGCCAGACACTGAAGCATCAGACATTTTAGTCATCTGGGTGAAGCTATTAAGGTCTTTAGTGATGCTTATGACAATGTTGGATGCTGCAGAATTGGTGTGCAGAGAAGAGGTGAACAAAGATGGAGTTACACTCTTCTGAAGGATTTTGACATCTCTATCATCACCTTCATTACTGGACTCTGCACAAATGTCTGCACTTCTACCATCAAGGCTGGTATTTACAATGCCAATCAACCCTGATTGAAGGATCCCACCAGCCATATGTGAGGCTTTAGTTTGAAACTCCTCACTACATAGTTTGTCAAAGGCTGTGGATTTAAGACTTCTAGAGGATGCCTCCTCCTCATCATTGTTGATCTCACCATGCAAATTGTCCTGTGTATTGACAGCATAGTCATCAACAGATAAATATGATTTGGAGGCGGCAAGGACGTCAATCTGAGAAACAACGGCATCCAAAAGCTTGGACAGGTCTTCTGTATCTCCTTTTAGGCTAGAGAGGCATTCCTCCATGGATTACTCAGAGTGATACACAGTGAGGATCTGACTAATGACCTCCTTGGTACAGGTTTGAAGGTCCGCTTGGATTTCAAGAGAATCCCTATTACAAGTCACCTGAGAATCTAAACTTTCACTAGGAGCCTGTTTGAGAGTCTCATCATGTATTGGTGTATGTTACGAATCTCTTTTGGCCCGACAGTCTAGGGGGGGATGGTAGTGAGACCCGTAACATAACTCATGTAAATTATAATAGTGACAAAGTAAAAGTGAACGAAATAACCACGACAACCGAAATAATACCGTCAAACTCAGGGTTTATTATAAACACACGGTAATGGGGGGGGGAGCAGGAAAAGGGGCTGAGCTGGACCCAAGGAAAGAAACAAATATGCAAAAACACCCCTAAGCTAGACTATTTCAACAACAGCTAACTAACTAACCAAAAATACAGTGGGTGGTCCGCCCAGTTCTAACTAGTGTGTTTTAACAAAGTTTACCTACGGGTAGTGTATGCCCATGGGCGACTTGTCTTGGTTTCCCCTTTTCCCACCAGCAACAAACAAACACCATAACCAAAACAATACTCACAGGTGATGACAAAGTGCTATGGAGGTGCTCAAACAAAAGAGAGGTTAATTAATACACAGAGAGCGAGATCTACATACATGGCATTACAAAGAGATTGAGCTCTCCTGAAATCTACAAGAACAGCGATCTACCAACATAGCATTACAAAGATTGAGCTCTCCTGAAATCTACCAAGAACCGCTATCTACCAACATGGCATTACAAAGATTGAGCTTCTGAACAAACAAATGATGGGGTTTTTAAACCATGGGGAAGGAACTGTGATAGGGTAGGAAACAGGAGGAGGTGTGTCTTCTGATTGATGGGTTGATTGTTGACTGTGAGGGGAGAAGGAGAGAAAAGAAACACACACAGGATACACACAGACACAGGATACCTGTATCCGTAACACTCCCACCCTTAAAAGAGCAACCCTAGGGATTGCGACCACAGTATTACAATTAATACTTACAACAACAACGTCAACCTTGCCAAAACATACAAACATCATCTTCACACACGAGACAAAGCATCTGCCAACACATTATCTGAACCCTTTTTGTGGCGGATCTCCAAATTATAATTTTGTACAATCAGCGCCCAACGCATAAGGCGCTGGTTCTGGTTGTACATTCGGTGGAGAAAAACTAAGGGGTTATGGTCAGTATACACAATCACTGGTAGGGCACTGGAACCAATGTATACTTCGAAGTATTGCAGAGCCAACAACAAAGCAAGAGCTTCTTGTTCTATTGTCGCATAGTTTGTTTGACATTTATTAAATTTACGGGAAAAATAACAAACAGGATGATCTACTCCACTCTTGTCCTGCTGCAGTAGAACAGCACCAGCACCTCTGGCACTAGCATCTACCTCAAGCTTGAACGGTTGTTCAAAATCCGGAGCAGCAAGTACAGGGGTACTACATAAGAGTGCTTTCGCTGATTCAAAAGCTCTCTTACAATCAGGGGACAACACAAATGGTCTTGCCGGACTGAGCAAATCAGTCAATGGAGCAACTACCGCAGAGAAATTTTTACAGAAGCTACGGTAATAGCCAACCATCCCTAAAAAGCGGCGTAGCTCTCGTCTAGTGGTAGGTGCAGGGAATGCAGTTATAGCCAAGACCTTGGCATCAACAGGGCGCACCTGTCCATGGCCAACCTCTTTACCGAGATAGGTAACAGTAGCCTTCCCAAACTCGCACTTTGCCAAGTTCAGGGTTAGAGAAGCAGCTGCCAACCGTTCACATACTACCCTTAGCAAGTCAACATGATCTGACCACGTAGACGAATAAATCACTAGGTCATCAAGGTATGCACTACAATTAGGAACGCCAGCTAATACAGAGTTAACCAGTCGTTGGAAAGTGGCTGGTGCATTTCGCATCCCAAAAGCCATGACTGAGTACTGAAGGAAGTTGTCTGGGGTCACAAAGGCAGAAATCTCAGAAGCACGTGAAGTTAACGGAACCTGCCAGTAACCTTTTAAGAGGTCCAACTTGGTCACATACTTAGCAGCACCAATAGTGTCGATACAGTCGTCCAGTCTGGGTAACGGGAACGAATCTGGCATTGTGACAGAATTTACCTTTCGATAATCCGTACATAACCTGGACGTACCATCAGGTTTAGGAACCAGAATGCAAGGAGAACTCCAAGGGCTTGAACTTGGCTTAGCCAGGTCATTCTCCAACAAATATCTCACCTCATCCCTCATTATCTTCCTCTTGGAAGCGTTGATACGATATGGGTGTTGCTTGATAGGTGTAGCATTTCCAACATTAATGTCATGTTCCAACACATTTGTGCGAGTAGGAACGTCATTAAAGAGACATGGAAAACTGTGTAGTAGCCGCACAATATCATTAGCCTGTCCATCCGTTAAATGAACCAGACCTGACTGGATAGACAGCAGCATTTCTGAGTTGGGCAATCTAACACACTGCTGCTGAGTATTGCGCAACTCCAAGCCATCAACATCATCAATATGACAGTCCACTATCATCGCAGTAGTAGCAGAGGAGACAGCAGTACCTTCCTCTGTTTTTGAACTATCTAGCTGTGTGATGGGTCGGGTGTGGTATGCTTTCAACATGTTAATGTGACACACACGAGATTGGCGTTTTCTATCAGGAGTTTGAAGCACATAGTCAGTTTCACTTATTTTCTTTTCAATTAAATAAGGACCAGAGAAACGAGCTGACAGTGAAGATCCTGGAACAGGTAATAACACCAGTACTTGGTCACCTGGCTGTAGTGGACGAGAAACAGCCTCTTTATCATAGTGTCTTTTCATGCTCCTCTGTGAGGAAGACAGAGCTTCCTTTGCAAGAGCACAAGCTTGGTGTAGGCGCTCACGAAAGCGACTAACATAGTCCAACACATTCTCATCTCTGGTACACAACTCTTGGGACAAGAACTGTTCTTTAAGGACTTTCATTGGTCCTCTTACTGTGTGACCAAACACTAGTTCAGCCGGGCTGAAACCTAGGGACTCCTGCACAGTTTCACGAGCAGCAAACAAAACTAGAGGAACTCCCTCATCCCAATCTTTCTCAGATTCCAAACAATATTTACGTAGCATAGACTTCAGTGTCTGATGCCATCTTTCAAGCGCACCCTGAGACTCTGGGTGATAGGCGCTTGATACACGATGCGAAATTGATAAGCATTTTAACACCTGCTTGAAGAGCTTGGATAGGAAATTGGTACCTTGATCGCTTTGTACCACCTTAGGTAACCCGAATGTCGTGAAGAATTTTATTAAGGCTTTACTCACTATCGGAGCTGTAATCCTTCTCAGAGGAATAGCCTCGGGGTATCTTGTAGCCATACACATTATCGTTAACAAAAACTGGTTACCCGATTTTGTCTTCGGTAACGGTCCGACACAATCAACCACCACATGCTCAAATGGTTCACCTATGACAGGTATAGGACAAAGAGGAGCAGGAGGAATAACCTGATTTGGTTTTCCTGTTATCTGACAGGTGTGGCATGTCCGACAGAACTGAGCCACATCTTGTTTTAAACCTGGCCAAAAGAAATGTCGAAGGATCCGATCATACGTCTTTGTAATTCCTAAATGACCAGACCACTGGTGATCATGAGCAAGGGATAACACATTTTGTCGAAAGGCTGTAGGAATCACTATTTGGTAAACAGCATTCCAATCTCCACCCGCGTCAACATGGGATTTCCATTTACGCATGAGGAGATTACCATCAATGAAGTAAACCACATTCTTCTTCTTCACCTCTTCCAATGAGACAACACTAGTAAAACATTTAGCAAGTTTGTCGTCAACCTTTTGGTTAGCAATCAGCTGCTCACGAGTGACTGGTAACTGTATTGCATCAGCAATAAGTTCAACGTTCTTTAATTCTTTCCTGGGCTGTTTGTCAGAGGTGATCAACTTCTCAGAGGTATCACACAATCCATCCTCTTGATCATCCTCTTTGAACAGAACAGTGTTCGACAAATCTATCACGTCACCCTCTTGTAGTGCCTGAGCACGAGTGACAGCACAAGCGGGGAACACATGTGGATAACTCTGTGCCAACTCATTCGAGAGAGAGTGGTCACTTTTATCCAATACTTCCAATACGGGTACTAGCTTTCCTCCGGCAATATCGTTACCCATTATAAAGGTCACACCTTTCACTGGCAACTTAGGACGTACCCCCACTCTGAATATTCCACTGATTAACTCAGAGTGTACTTTCACAAAGTGCAACGGCACTGGGACAAAACCCATTTCAATACCCTGCACTAACACACTGGAACCACAGTATGTATCGTCAGATAAGGGCAACACATCAGACAATATAAACGACTGCGCCGCACCAGTATCTCTAAGGATTTTAACCGGACGCTGAGACGCTTCGTCATTCTCTAGGGACACAAACCCCTCGAAAATGAATGGTTCATAACTGCGGTCGGGGACTGGGTCTTTCAAACTACAGTTACCCTGAGGCACCTGTTTTGTTGCAGACCTCACAACCGTACGAATTAGACCAACACCTGTTGGCGGCTTGGCACGAAGAGGCATCCCTTGTTTGCGTTTAAGCAGGAAGCAATCATTAATCATATGTCCCACTTTATGACAATAGAAACAGGAACGCTTATTCTTCTGGCGTGCTTGATATACTACTGCGGGCCGACTAGGGCTAAAGGTAGGAAACTCAGTGGTTCTACTCTCAGTTTGAGCCGAAAACACACTCTTGTGCGTCAACACAAACTCGTCTGCCAACACAGACGCTTCTGCCAGGGAGGATACTTTCTGTTCGTTTAGGTAAACTACAATGCGTTCGGGTAAGCAATTTTTAAATTCTTCCAACAAGATTAACTCCCGGAGAGAGTTGAAATCAGTTACCTTACTAGCAGCATGCCATTTATCAAACAGATTTCCCTTGTCTCTAGCAAATTCCACATAAGTCTTACTAGAAGACTTTCTATGAGACCTAAATCTCTGTCGGTATGCCTCAGGCACAAGCTCATAGGCACGAAGAACAGTAGCTTTGACCACTTCATAATTCAAACTGTCCTCTAGAGGTAGCGCTGACAAAACCTCTTGGGCTTTACCAGTTAATTTACACTGAAGTAATAGGCACCATACCTCTTCAGGCCACTTCAATGCTATGGCTATACGCTCAAATACACAAAAATAGGAGTCAACCTCCGACTCTCTGAACAAAGGTACTAAGGCTATCTGCCTACTAATGTCAAACGTGTTTGAGGACACAGCTGGTGAGGACGGCTCACAAACAGGCACAGTAGGAACGAAGGCTAGCCTCGCTGTCTCTGCCTCCAGTTCCATCTGGCGCATTTTAAACGTCATCTGCCGCTGTTCTCTTTCTGCCTCAATTTTACACATCATCTGCCGTTGTTCTCGTTCTTTTTCTGCCTCAATTTTACACATCTCCAACTGGAGAGTCTCTCGCCTAATTTGGGCTCTC
This sequence comes from Oncorhynchus clarkii lewisi, assembly GCF_045791955.1. Lineage (NCBI taxonomy): Eukaryota > Metazoa > Chordata > Actinopteri > Salmoniformes > Salmonidae > Oncorhynchus > Oncorhynchus clarkii. Next base: position 48,249,802 of record NC_092166.1, read on the forward strand.
TCTTCCACCTCTAGTTGGAACTGTGCTAAACGGACATCCCTTCTGGCATCACCGTTTGACAGTGGGGAGAGTGGATCAAAATGGGACAATGTGGCTGGTGTTTTAGCCTCACCCTCATTATCAGATACCAATGGGCTTATAGGAGCAGTTACATCCCCTACAGGGTTAGTAGACTCAGGCAGCGGTAACACAAGCACCTGCTCTTCCAACAATACATTTAACACTAGCTGTTTAACCTCCGCCTTAACTACACTCTGCGGAATCGATATTGAGTAATGGTCAGCCAAGGTCATTAAATCAACTCTACGACATTTATCAAAAACCTCCCACGAAGGATTATCCAAAAAGGACTTCAAATCAAAAGTAGCCATCTTACACTACTTCACAAGAGCCAACGAAAAATAGCAAACACTAATGCTACTTCAGCTATGACGCTCAACACTGAACTATACCACTACAACAATCTACATGAGCGGCACGGGTGTCAGTAAAGACATATCCCGGACGAGGCTCCACTTATGTTACGAATCTCTTTTGGCCCGACAGTCTAGGGGGGGATGGTAGTGAGACCCGTAACATAACTCATGTAAATTATAATAGTGACAAAGTAAAAGTGAACGAAATAACCACGACAACCGAAATAATACCGTCAAACTCAGGGTTTATTATAAACACACGGTAATGGGGGGGGGGAGCAGGAAAAGGGGCTGAGCTGGACCCAAGGAAAGAAACAAATATGCAAAAACACCCCTAAGCTAGACTATTTCAACAACAGCTAACTAACTAACCAAAAATACAGTGGGTGGTCCGCCCAGTTCTAACTAGTGTGTTTTAACAAAGTTTACCTACGGGTAGTGTATGCCCATGGGCGACTTGTCTTGGTTTCCCCTTTTCCCACCAGCAACAAACAAACACCATAACCAAAACAATACTCACAGGTGATGACAAAGTGCTATGGAGGTGCTCAAACAAAAGAGAGGTTAATTAATACACAGAGAGCGAGATCTACATACATGGCATTACAAAGAGATTGAGCTCTCCTGAAATCTACAAGAACAGCGATCTACCAACATAGCATTACAAAGATTGAGCTCTCCTGAAATCTACCAAGAACCGCTATCTACCAACATGGCATTACAAAGATTGAGCTTCTGAACAAACAAATGATGGGGTTTTTAAACCATGGGGAAGGAACTGTGATAGGGTAGGAAACAGGAGGAGGTGTGTCTTCTGATTGATGGGTTGATTGTTGACTGTGAGGGGAGAAGGAGAGAAAAGAAACACACACAGGATACACACAGACACAGGATACCTGTATCCGTAACAGTGTAACACCATCGATGACCTTTACAGAGTCTTGGCAGGGAGTGAGAAAACGCCTCAGCATTTCTCCAAATCTATGATATATAATACGAGCAGCATGAAGGGTGCTCACTTTTGAAATTCTGAAATTGTCAGAGTGATGTGCCTGCATGGACTGAACAATAGTCTCCACATCTGTTACAAAAGTGTCCAGCAATTTAGATGCTTCAGAGTCTCCCAGTAAGCTGTTTGTAAAGGGGTTGACAGATCTCAGAGCTTCGCTCACTGCCTTTCTAGCCTTTGTCTGGAAAGACACACTGGAGAGTTTCTTCATATTTATAACTGGAAGACTCAGGGTAGATTCACTGTTGGTGGTGCTGTCCTGCAGACCAAGTGGAAAAGTGAGATGAGAGAGACAATGTTCACTGTCTAATAACTCCGATGGTGAGGGGGAACACGAACTGGTGAAATCATTCAAGTCAGACATGATGCCATCCACAAATAGAATGGCCTCCAGAGACTCTTCAGAAACACACTCTCCAACAGAAGATGAGAACTTCTCCATCACCTCAGTCTTATACAAGACAAGAACCTGGCTGGCAATCGCTTTTGTGGTGTCAAGGAGGACTTGGTCTTGCAAATACTTTTTGAGAGCCAAGAGAGGTTGTGGGGTCTCACTTTGTCCTTTTTGTTCATTCATAGATGAGGGGGTTATTAAAAGTGGTTTACAAGAAATGGAGTCCGATGTGTCAGCCTCACCATTACTGGAATGACCGACGTCCAGGCACAAAGTTAGAACCATTGTGAAATAATATTTTGTGCTCTCCACAAATGTACTTGCGAGATACCCTTTTTCTGGACAGGTAAGAATCCTCTTCAGCGTATTTTTCATGTCGTAGTAACAGCCAACAGTGTAAGACCAGATCTTACTCTGATGGTTTTCAAGAAGGATCTGCTCACTCTGTGCAGGAGAGCAGGATGCCCTGATAGACTGGGTAAGATTGTCCATGTCTGAAACAAAGGTACTTACCAACTCAGAGGCCTCAGGGTCAATCATAAGGTCTCTGATCTCACCTATCCGAGGAGTTGGACTAGATGATATAGTGCCAGAACAACATGATGTACAACCCCTGAATATTTTAACAATCTCCCGGATCGATTCAGTGGCCTTGGTCTGAAACTCCTCAGTGAGTAGTCTATCCATACTTTGTGTTGACAGACGAAGACTAGATTTGGCACCTTTGATATTGAGGTTGCTCTCTCCTTGTTTTAGCATCTCCTCAGGACTTTTACAAGCTTCAAGCATCTTCATATGGTCACCAACAACACAAAGCAGTTCCCATTTTCTTCCTTATTGCTGAAGTTCAAAACAGTGCCACTGAGGGCTGTCATGACCTGTCCTGTTAAATGTGTCATATCCACCTCAACACCATCCTCTCTGAGAACAACAATCTGCTCAACACTCTTCCCATTAATATACATCTGAAGTATGTTGGAAACGCCAGACACCATCTCCTCAACAACCTTGGTTCTGGAGACACCACCACTGGCAAAAATAACAGGGGACATTCGGCCAGAGATGGGAGTTTGGATGGCCACAGAGATTATGGAATTGACCTTCTTTGACACTTCTCCAACAATAACCCGGGATAGACTTTGAGTGTCTACCTGGTCCTCTCTTTGGATACAGAGGACATTGTTCAGCGACTCTTTGAAGGAATCCTGGACACCAGTGAGGAGACTGTCCTCAGTAATCCCAAAAAAGTCCCTGAGTGGCTCAGATGATATAGACTCACCATCTCCCTGAGTATTTGGCAACACTGTCTGAGACCTTTGAGAATACAAAGCAAACAATACAGCATTCCATATTCAATAGTAGACACGGTAGTGACATTAATACATCATTCAGTAATCAGTTAAACTGGTCATTAAGAGTAAACTGTTATACAGATAACAAAACATATTTTCACAAAATGGGTTATGAATAGTTAGGTGAAACCGGTTTCTTTAGGAATGACTGAACATACCCATTACGTGAGCAGCTTGATTTGGCCGTGCAAGACCTTGAGGATTTGCTGCTGCCTCTCTTGCGAACCTTCAGGTTTGTGCTAGAGGATCTCTCTGATTCTGTCAGAGACTTGCCGGATACTGGAGACACATGGCTGTATATCCGTACAAAACGGAAAATTGCAGGGATGATGACCTCCAGGATGGCCTCAGATACAAACCGCACAATCTCCAGGCACATCTCTGCAAGCAATGCCCTCATCACCTGTAGGACCGAAACAGTGTAGGTAGATTACTCATAGCCGGGCTCTGAAACCAAGCTCCTCGAAGAGATACCAACAATCTCACATATGTTCATGAGAATCATGAAAGTGGCATACATTGGAAAGCAGGAAAAGCAGTAGGCTACTAAAAAGCTCTTTGAATGTAACTGTTTGTGATAATGTGGATGATACTGTAGATAGATAAAAGGTTTGTATCTAATATTCTTGAAACATCTATTAATATATCTATGAATCATTTTCAGGGTTAAGGGACTTACAGGGTCCATCCTGCCAATGCTTATCTGCCTCCATTGCCTATAGGAGATAATTAGATGTTTTTAGCACCAAAAAGCACACACAACACACATACAATTTATAAAATCCAGATGACATTGCATTCAAATACTACAATAGAAGTTTGGACATACTCCTCAGTAAGTTTTTCCAGAAACCGGATGATAATCGGGTTGAAAGCATCCGGATCGATTGGCGGGAGGTCAAGAGCCCTGGTCTGACAGGCCCTGGAGACACACTCACTTAGGATCTTTTCATTAGATTGTCCCTTGTGAGATGTCCCCTGAACTGTCATCCCAGAAAATTCCACAGATGTAGAGGGACCTGTGTCCAAAGCAGCATTCACCAAGGTAAAGAAGTCAGAAAACATGTAACCTCCTGAGGCAAGTATGTATTAGCCAACTTTGTGTACTTTGTGAAGTTAAATACCCAAGAAAGTATAACATTGGCACTCTGCTATTAGTCCTCTGCTCAATAGATGTCTATACTAAAATACATTTACATGCAAAAGGATTACATTCAGTGAAATTAGAGTTTAATTTATGACCTGCATCTGTCTCAGTGATCTGCTCCACTCTGTTTCTTTTGGTCCTCTTGGTCTAAAAATACAATACAGTCAATGATATACACGTAGATACTGTATGAAGCCATCCCAATACAGCCCTTTGAGTAGAGCAAGGGTAAGACTGATTGTAGGGCTGTCCCTAAAAAATCTTTGTCGACCGAGAGTCATCCTGTTCTAATGTTAAAATGTATTTTTCCATATCAGACACAGCCTATGTGTTTGAATACAATCATCTACATAGGCACTGAGCTAGTCTGATGCTTTACGCACACTGTTTAATTAAATAATTAAGACACACAAATGACTCAAGAAAGAGCCCGATGGTGACACTGTATTAAAAGAAATGACAGCGAGTGCCTGTGTGACAGGTGCACGTTGTCTCGCTCTCCTCCTTACTGCAGCGAAAAGGCACCACATAACAGCAAGTGTTTATTGTGCTGTCCATGCTGAAGACGCAATATCATTTCAGCCATTTAGTTTCTTCCTTACAGTTCTGGAAACTTCTTCTTTACAGTTATGGAAACTTTAGAGTGTTTTCTATCCTAATCTGACAATTATATGCATATTCTAGTTTCTGGGGCTGAGAAATAGGCCGTTTCAAATGGGTTTTTTAGCCAAAAACGAAAATACTGCTCCCTACGCGCAAAAGGTTAAGCAAATGTTAAGCAATACCAGTCTGTTCTAACGACTAAAAATTATAAAGCCATTTTTACAGCATAGCAAATATTAAAAACAGCCGAATCTGTGAAATTGCTTAATTCAACATTTTGCCGGTGCATGAGGCTTGGTGCTCACAGAATCAGTAGGCTATTAAACAAATACTTAAACAGGCAACAGAAGCTATATCTGTCTTACTCCTGTATATATGTATACAGTACCAGTCAAAAGTTTGGACACACCTACTCATTCAAGGCTTTTCTTTATTTGTACAATTTTCTACATTGTAGAATAGTAGTGAAGACATCAAAACTATGAAATGGAATCATGTAGGTACCAAAAAGTGTTAAACAAATCAAAATATATTTTATATTTGAGATTCTTCAAAGTAGCCATCCTTTGCCTTGATGGCAGCTTTGCACACTCTTGGCATTCCCTCAACCAGCTTCACCTGGAATGCTTTTCCAACAGTCTTGAAGGAGTTCCCACATATGTTGAGAACTTATTGGCTGTTTTTCCTTCACTCTGTGGTCCAATTCATCCCAAAACATCTCAATTGGGTTGAGGTTGGGTGATTGTGGATGTCAGGTCATCTGATGCAGCCCTCCATCACTCTCCTTCTTGGTCAAATAGCCCTTACACAGCCTGGAGACGCAAACCAGATGGGATGGCGTATCACTGCAGAATACTATGGTAGCCATGCTGGTTAAGTGTGCCTTGAATTCTAAATAAATCACAGACAGTGTCACCAACAAAGCTCCCCCACATTATCACACCTCCTCCATGCTTCATGGTCGGAACCACACATGCGGAGATCATCTGTACGCCTACTCTCACAAAGACATTGTTGGAATTTGGACTTATCAGACCAAAGGACAGATTTCCACCAGTCTAATGTCCATTGCTTGTGTTTCTTGGCCCAAGCAAGTCTCTTCTTCTTATTGGTGTCCTAGTGCTTTCTTCACAGCAATTTGACCACGAAGGTCTGATTCACGCAGTCTCCTCTGAACAGTTGATGTTGAGATGTGTTGGTGACTTGTACTCTGTGAAGCATTTATTTGGGCTGCAATGTGAGGTGCAGTTAACTCTAATGAACTTGTCCTCTGCAGCCGAGTTAACTCTGTCTTCCTTTCCTGTGGCGGTCCTCATGAGAGCCAGTTTCATCATAGCGCTTGATGGTTTTTGGACTTGATGGTTTTTGCACTTGATGAAAAGTTCAAAGTTCTTGAAATTTTCCGGATTGACTGACCTTCATGTCTTAAAGTAATGACGGACTGTTGTTTATCTTTGCTTATTTGAGCTGTTCTTTCCATAATATGGACTTGGTCTTTTACCAAATAGGGCTATCTTCTGTATACCAACCCTACCTTGTCACAACACAACTGATTGGCTCAAATACATTAAGAAGGAAAGAAATTCCTTTACTTAATTTTTAACAAGGCACACATGTTAATTTATGAAATGCATTCCAGGTGACTACCTCATGAAGCTGGTTGAGAGAATGCCAAGAGTGTGCAAAGCTGTCATCAAGGCAAAGGGTGATTACTTTGAAGAACCCTTTTGACTGGTAATATATATATGGATGATTTACAAAGCCAGGCACATTTAACAATTAGGCTATTGATTATAGACCTAATTTAGTTGGGTTTTCCTCTCTCCTCAAATTTCTTAGACAATTAGGCTAAGGCAAGGGCTGTTTCCCCGTCTCTGCTGCTGCTGCTGCCTAGGCAGCATTGTTCTCAATCCCAGTATGCTGGTTAACTTCGTTATTATGCACATAGCAACATAGGAACTTTTCTCCTTGTCACAGCCTGCAGCTTGATCTGAGGCAGGGGATCCTTCACTTCACTATCTTCTGGATAGTTTAAACCCAGGATATCATTCTTCATTTTCTGGACTTGACCTTCCAAACTTTGATGATCATGTGGATCATCTTCGTTTAAACTCTGGAATAAATTAGACCATTCTTTAAATGCTCATGGATATGGACAATATACCACAGCTAAGAGCTGTTCTTACACATGACACCTTGCACAGTTATTATAAACTGGTTACCAACTTAATTAGAAAAGTAAAAATAAATGTTTTGTCATACCCGTGGTATACGCTCTGATATACCATAGCTTTCAGCCAATCAGCATTCAAGGCTCAAAACACCCAGTTTATAATGGCCAATATATAAATTTTTTTGCAGAACAGGTTTTCGCTATAAATACACATAGATCCTATTGCCTGATATCAAGATTCGTAATTAATGCGTTATGGAGTCACCTATTATTATTATAGTTTAGGTAGAATTATGATAAATAGCCTACTGCTCTTATCTTTGCAAGGGTCATATTTCAAATCAATTTATATATCCCTTCGTACATCAGCTGATATCTCAAAGTGATGTACAGAAACCCAGCCTAAAACCCCAAACAGCAAGCAATGCAGGTGTAGAAGCACGGTTTGATGTATAACAAGTCCCATAGGTTATTATAATGCATTAATTTTTTTACAATATTAAAAATGATAATATTAGCGGCACATTAACGTTAGCCCACACCGCCACCCAGCTGCCACTACTTGCGGCACCCCTACCGTCATGTCCTGTAAACCCTGTGGTTCCTGACGCAGCATAAAAAAAGACAGTGCAGCGGTTCCTGCACCACTGCATGGGGCTTCTCTGTTAGCAATTCATAGGCTTACCTTATTATCCTCCATGGTTAAAGTCTATGGCTGGAGCCTATGTTCCCATCATGTAAAACTTTACCAAGTGATTACCAAAGAGATTAACTATCGCATTTTATACGGTAACTCAGCCAACGTCATAATGTGAATGCACTTTGACGTAATAAAACAACTTCAGGGATGATCTGTCAATCAATGCAATCAGCGACGCAATACTGGATCCCCATACCACTAAAAAGACCACTCGAAACAATAAATACTGGTGTATTATACTGGTGTATTTTTTTGTACAATAATGTGATGAGACAACAAATAAACAAGTAAACAACAGCCGACACCAATGATGAGCAATACATAACATTGTAAATAAGAATGTATTCTTGACTGACTTGCCTATTTAAATAAAGTTAAATCATTTTTTTTAAATCACAAAAACAAAATCAAATGCAGTAATTTGAGAAGAACGCTTGAGGGCGACTACGAACCATTTTTGAATAAACGAGGACAGAAACATGCCATGTGTTGTTGGGTCAGAGGCAAAGAGTCATAGTTGAAATGAGAAAAGATGGTGGCGCACGCAGAAATACACGTGGTTCACGGTGGTGGCAGCAAAATAAACTTCAGAGACAGTTATTACAAATGACATGAGCTAAACCTGAATTAACTGTATGACACAAGTATGGCATGGATGCAAACTGTAGCCCTGGCTAGCTACTGTGGCTAGCACGTTAGCTAACGTGTTACTGTATAGCTACAACACAAGTATTCTAATCTTGAGAGAAATGTAACGTTGGCTATTGTTGCCTGCGGTCCTGTAGCTCAGTTGGTACAGCATGGCGCTTGCCAGAAAAGCAGAACTTAATATTTGGTACAGAAACCTGTGTTTGCAATTACAGAGATCATACGTTTCCTGTAGTTCTTGATTAGGTTTGCACACACTGCAGCAGGGATTTTGGCCCACTCCTCCATACAGACCTTCTCCAGATCCTTTAGGTTTCGGGGCTGTCGCTGGGCAATAAGGACTTTCAGCTCCCTCCAAAGATTTCCTATTGGGTTCAGGTCTCGAGACTGGCGAGACCACTCCAGGACCTTGAGATGCTTCTTACGGAGCCACTCCTTAGTTGCCCTGGCTGTGTGTTTCGGGTCGTTGTCATGCTGTAAGACCCAGCCACGACCCATCTTCAATGCTCTTACTGAGGGAAGGAGGTTGTTGGCCAAGATCTTGCGATACATGGCCCCATCCATCCTCCCCTCAATACGGTGCAGTCGTCCTGTCCCCTTTGCAGAAAAGCATCCCCAAAGAATGATGTTTCCACCTCCATACTTCACGGTTGGGATGGTGTTCTTGGGGTTGTACTCATCCTTCTTCTTCCTCCAAACACGGCGAGTGGAGTTTAGACCAAAAAGCTCTATTTTTGTCTCATCAGACCACATGACCTTCTCCCATTCCTCGTCTGGATCATCCAGATGGTCATTGGCAAACTTCAGACGGGCCTGGACATGCGCTGGCTTGAGCAGGGGGACCTTGCTCGCGCTGCAGGATTTTAATCCATGACGGCGTAGTGTGTTACTAATGGTTTTCTTTGAGACTGTGGTCCCAGCTCTCTTCAGGTCATTGACCAGGTTCTGCTGTGTAGTTCTGGGCTGATCCCTCACCTTCCTCATGATCATTTATGCCCCACGCGGTGAGATCTTGCATGGAGCCCCAGACCGAGGATGATTGACCATCATCTTGAACTTCTTCCATTGTCTAATAATTGCGCCAACAGTTGTTGCCTTCTCACCAAGCTTCTTGCCTATTGTCCTGTAGCTCATCCCAGCCTTGTGCAGGTCTACAATTTTATCCCTGATGTCCTTACACAGCTCTCTGGTCTTGGCCATTGTGGAGAGGTTGGCGTCTGTTTGATTGAGTGTGTGGACAGGTGTCTTTTATACAGGTAACGAGTTCAAACAGGTGCAGGTGCAGTTAATACAGGTAATGAGTGGAGAACAGGAGGACTTCTTAAAGAAAAACTAACTGGTCTGTGAGAGCCGGAATTCTTACTGGTTGGTAGGTGATCAAATACTTATGTCATGCAATAAAATGAAAATTAATTCCTTAAAAATCATACAATGTGAGTTTCTGGATTTTTGTTTTAGATTTTGTCTCTCAAAGTTGAAATGTACCTATGATAAAAATTACAGACGTCAACATGCTTTCTAAGTAGGAAAACCTGCAAAATCGGCAGTGTATCAAATACTTGTTCTCCCCACTATACATGTAATACCCTTGTTTTGAACTAGGTATTGAGTTTATTCTTGTTAAAACCAAGTACTGAGTATATTTGTTATAATTAATTGGTATTATATTTAAAGGGTGATTGAATTGCTCCTAAATTGTAATGTTGTTAATGCATTTCTTTTTGAATAAATATTTATTTAATGTGTAAGTGAATAGTTGGGTTTGATTTGAAGTTAATGTTTTGACCAATAAGGTCGCTTGTTAAGCTGTGGCCAATGGGAGAGTGGACCTGGTTAATGGGAGGCTTGGGGGAAAAAAAGAGGGAAAGAGACGTTGAGAAAAGATGTACGTTTTACATTAGGACCGTTGGTGAAGAAAGTTATAAAAGAAGACGACAAAACGAGAACAAAACCCATACCTACTAAGACATGAAGGGAAATACTGTTATATAAATATTCATACACATAGCTCATATAAACAAAGACATTCCGTCGCAAGAACACATACACCCAGCCACAAGACTGACCCCCTCTATTGGTCGGATGCTCAGGATAAGGCTCTGCTGTGCACCAATGGGGCTTCTGCTCTGGCTAGAGCAAGGCCCGCCTCCAACCCTCCGACCAGTCAAGAAGACCGAAACGACAAGACTCCACCTACTTTATTCTATGTATAAAAATGAATGTAACCGTTGTATAAGGCCTCTTTTTCACCTGACTCCTTGCCGAGTTATGTGAACTAGGTCCGTGCACGTAAAACTGCGGGACAAGATATCTTTGACTCATTAAAACTGTCTTTTGTTACAACTGAAATCCACTCTGTCCAGCGCCCGTGATTGGGTCTCAACTCTCCAGTATTTAAACACTAACAATACCGATTTTATTTTATAAGAGAGTTATAATTTTGTTAAGACTTAGTAAAGACTGAAGCTACCGTCTCATCGTGGAGGTATTTGACAGCCTTGAGGTTAGCCTAGCATCGTGTAACACCGAGAGATAATTGGTTGTGAAAGCTTAACGAGTTCGTGTTCCCAAGGGATATCGGTTACGGCTAAGGAGTACTGTCTGCATTGATAGCGGTGCTTGCTGTGGATGTTGTGAGGAAACCTGCAAGGAACTGCCATACTTCGCTGAAGGAATATCTACAAGTAGTGAGTAATCACAACGTGAGGTGCTTCTGGACTTTGTGTGTCGTCGGTTTTTTAAGCTCCAACGGGTTATTAAACTTGAAATAATTTAGACATGGGTTGTGCACGACTCACTGGGGTTTATAGTCTTTATTTCTTTTTAATGTTGTGCTATGAAAATGTAATACACATATTGAACCTTATGTATGTTTCCTTGGTGGAGTCATTTACTGTTTCAATTTAATTGAATGTATGGGATAGCCTATCCTGATACAATAACAGAAACCTATAATTTCAACTGAAGTTAATACCCTGTTGTTATCACCCTAGACAGTTTACAATAGGAATTCTTATTGGAGATGTCCTTCGCACATAACATCCCATGCTGTTGAGATACTCTACATAAGTTAATAATGTGAGAGTCATATTCGAGCCTGGTGAGAGTTCTTGGCCTAACCACAGGGGTTACTTGAAAAGACTCATGAGACCATAGGCCTACTGGTAAAATGCACATGAGGGGGTACTTCAGGCAGAGCAAAATTCAGTTGGTGGTACAGTAACCAAAAAAGTTGGGAACCACTGGTATAGCCTATGCGCACGGTTGACTGTCTTCTCTGCCTGCCCAGATCCTCACTCTCCCTGGCCTGCTCCCTTTATGAAAAACGCTAGTGTGCGTTTCTCTTCGGTCTGTTGCGTGTTGAATAGCTCAGCATACTCATTGATAGCCCTTACTTTAGTGAACTTGCACGAGACATTGCAAGCCAAGAAATTGCACAATACATAATTTCAATACCCTATTGTTTTGTTTTGCACACTTCGTACAAAATAATACAATGCAGTACTACAGGATATTTCTTAACGTAACTCTTTATTAGTTAGCTATAACAGGCATGTTCACATATCGCCAACCAGGATCAATCTGCCATGACCTAACCATTTGGGTGGTCTTAACCAATCATATGATATGGCGGTAAAATGCGTCCAATTACAATTCCGTATGTTTACACATATGAATAGTACATCCCCCTTCTTTTAAAACAAAATAAATGTTTACATATTCTAAGGGTTTCTTTTGAATACATGCTCTGTAGTTTGATCTCAAGGTAGGTAACCATTTATATTGCATACTACACCAACTGATTCAACAGACTCAAACAATAATCCAACATACTGTTACTTTTCAAACAAGGGATTCTCAGCAACTCAGCTTTCACTGTAGAAATAACATCTTAACATTTCAAACAAATACAATACCAAAGCATTTCAAGTGAACTTTCAATAACAAGTTTACAGTCTGGAACTCTTTTAGGGCAGCGATCGGACTACACCCTTTGACATTTCACAGGTCTAGGACAGCTCTGGGCTTGACCTCTCTTCCTGACCTTGTGCGATATGATGCTGAGCATGCTTCTGTCAGTCAACAGTTCTTGTGGTGTTGCAGGTAAGTATGGTGTATGTTGTGCTGTGTGTGTGCGTTTAGTCCATCACGTTCTCTTTCAGGGGAACAGTTCATCTCATCAGTGTGTTGTTCTTTTGTGTTCAGTAGGTGACGGCGATTGCAGTGTGATCCTTCTGCGGTGCGGACGTGATATGAACGTTCTGTGTCAGCTGGCTGGATGACGACTACTGGCTTCCAGAGGCCATGCTCCTGGATTCTAACTGGCTCTCCGTCAATCAGTGGTGGCAGTGGTCTAGCTGACCTGTCGTAGTATCGCTTTTGTTGTTGTTGTCTCTGTGCACGTTTTCCATGCATTTCCTATTAGCTGACGACCTCAGTTTGCAGCTATTGGTTGGTGCTGGGAAGGATTGAGCGAAGTCTGCGGCTCATCAACAGCTGGGCTGGTGATTTGAAGTTGTCAACTGGAGTGTTGCGGTATTCAAGAAGACTGAGGTAGGGGTCTCTCGTCTGCTTTTGCTTTGTCCATGAGTGATTTAGCAATCTGCACAGATTTTTCAGCAAGGACATTACTTTGAGGGTTATATGGGCTTGTGGTGACTTGTAAACTCCCATGCTTTTGTGAAGGATTCAAACTCATTTGATTTGTAACAGTGCCCATTGTCAGATATTAAAGTCTTTACAATGCCATGCCTGGCAAAGGCTGCTTTCAGCTTGTGTATCACGGCTGCAGATGTGGTGCTGTGAAGCTTGTTGAGTTCGAAGTATCTGCTGTAGTAGTCCACTGTTAGGATGTAGTCCTCGTTGTTCCAGGTGAACAGATCGGTTGCCACGACCTGCCAAGGTCGGCCTAGGATACAATGAGGTAACATTGGATCTTTGGTGTTAGAGGGGCGTCGTTCAAGACATATGGCGCATTTACCAACAATGTCCTCTATTTGTTTGCACATTCCGGGCCAAAACAACATGTCCCGGGCTCTCTGTTCATTCAGAAATTCATTAAAAATCCTACAATGTGATTTTCTGGATTTTTTTTCTCATTTTGTCTGTCATAGTTGAAGTGTGATAAAAATGACAGGCTTCTCTCATCTTTTTAAGTGGGAGAACTTCCACAATTTGTGGCTGACTAAATACTTTTTTGCCCCACTGTATGTACTGATGGAAATGTTTACATCTGAACAGAATGGCGTAGAGCTCCTTTTCGATTTGAATGTAGTTTATTTCAGTCTGTGAGAGATTTGGAAGCGTAGCCGATGGGCTTTCCTTCTTGCAGTTGCACTGCACCTAGTCCATACTTCGACGTGTCCACTTGGAGTCTGAGCTCTTTGTCGGGGTCGTAGTAGGCAAAGATTGGTCCTGGTGCTCTCGTGATCACGTCTTTCACATTCTGGAAAGCAATATCGTGTTGCTTGTCCTAGAGAAACTCACTGGACTGCTTTAGCAGTTGACGCAGGGGTGCCTTAGCATTGGAGAGGCTGGGTGCAAACTTGGCTAAGTAGTTGACCATGCCAAGCACTGTTTCCAGCTCTGCACGGTTCTTTGGTGGCTCCCTTTCTTTTATGGCTAAGATCTTCTGTGGATCTGGCTTGATTCCAGTCGCTGACCTCTGTAACTTCGACTGTGTTCTTCTTGGTGTTGAGCCGGACTCCTCTCTCGCAGGACCTTTGCAGCATCGCGCTGAGGTTTCGGTCGTGCTCCTCTTTGGTTCGACCGTAGACAAGGATGTCGTCCACAACTCCGTCGAGGCCTTCGTACACTTCGTCAATCTTTCGCTGAAACTCGTCTTGGGCTGCGATAATCTCAAAAGGCAGGCGACGGAACCTGTAGCGTCCAAACGGTGTGTTGAATGTTGTGAGCTTAGATGACTCTTCTGTGAGCCCAGTAGCCTGATCTAGCGTCCATGACACTGAAGTAGTGTGCTCCCGCTAGCTTGTGTGTGATGCCATCTAGTGACAGTAAAGGATCACGGGGGCGTTTGATAGCCTTGTTCAAGTCTCTTGGGTCGAGACATACTCGGAGCTTGCCTATGCGAGGTTTCTCCACCACCACTAACGCGTTCACCCAGTCAGTCGGTTCTGTAACCTTGGTGACTATGTCACATTGCTCCATGCTCTCCAACTCTTTCTTCAGGCGGGCACGGAGAGCAAGGGGAATCTTTCTCGGTGTGTAGACCACAGGGGTTGCGTCTGGGTCAAGGTGAATGGTACATTCTCCTGGGAATAATCCTATTCCTGTAAAAACATAAGCAAACTCCTCCAGTGTATTGTCTCTCTACTGGTGCTGTCACTGATAAAACTAGCTTGATGAGGTCCATGTCTAAGCATGCTTTAAGACCTAGCACTGCAGGTGCTCTAGTGTCAACAACATAAAAGTCCAACATCATGTCACTTTCCTTGTATTTGCATTTGAAAGTGCATGTGCCTTTTACTGGGAGCTGTTCACCATCATAACCAGTCAGTCTGCGCGTGGTGGGCTGTAGCTCGTACTCAGATGTCAAGCTGCAGTACTTATTCAGAGGAATAATGTTTACTTGTGCACCAGTGTCTAGTTTGAACTTTAGCATTGTGCCTTGTGTTCCTATCTCAATGTCAGCAAAGGCTTGCTCTGTCTCTGATATTTGACTTTTCTGTGTCACTGAATCAATAAACAGTTCAGCAGCGTTTGACTCTTTGATTGACATTTCATCTTCACTCACTGTGAGTACTGTTTTTCCACGGTAAGCTCTGCACACTTTTGCAAAGTGATTCCATTTTCCACATTTATCACACTGTTTGCCTTTAGCTGGGCAATTTCCTTGTTTGCCATGTACTTTGTATCCACATGTTTTGAGTCTGTCGCTCTGTTTTGGAGTTATGTCTCTCTCCGTTCTATAACACTCTCTGTGCACCTGAGGTGTGCTTTGATGTCTGCCTGACTGCACTGCTTGTTCACGTGATGCGCTCGTGCTGCCACGCAAAATGGTTTTCATCTGAGCCTGTGCTAGCTCGTGAGATCTGGCTATGTCGATAGCTTTGTCCAGCGTTACCTCAGACCCAACATTCAAAAGTTTCTCTCCCACTCGCGGTGAGTGTATTCCAACTACAATACGGTCCCTGACCATCTCATCCTTGTTTGCATAATCAGTCTTTCACAAGCAGACGCAGCTCTGTCACAAACTGTTCAAAAGACTCGCTAGCTCCCTGTACTTTCTCATGGAATTTGTACCGAGCGAAAATCGTATTGGTCTTCGGCACAACATATGCTTCAAAAAGATCGTAGTATGTTTTCAGTACCTTTGATTCAGCCTCGGTAAGTGTCCATGTAAATATCTCTCACTTTTTCACCGATCCAGAGGAGCAGGTAGCAGCATTTTTCCTCTTCTCTGTCCTTCAGAGGACCCGTGAACCTTAGCTCCACATGCTGTTTGTACTTACGCCATGCATCGGGTAAGTTTGTAGACTCCCAGTTCATTCGAGGTGAAGGAACTCCAGAAAAATCCATCTTGTAAGGCCTTTTATTCTGACACCATGTCTTGTTTTGCACACAATAATACAATGCCGTTGTAACGCTCCGGGTGTCGTGGGTGTGGAGTCAGACGCTGGAAACAGAGAGTGCAATGCTGTGCTCTTTAATGCACAAACGCAACACAGGGTGCTCACAACCAAACTGCCCCAAACACGGGGGACGAAAATAGTACAACCGAAATACACGACCAGGAACAAACACGTTCCTCTACTACAGAACCGAAGGTCACAATAATTAATCCCGAACAAAGAAACAGGCTGTCTAATAAAGCCCAACTAATCATTCACGAACAGGTGCTAACAATAAACATACAAGGAGGGGGAGGAAAGACAATCAGTGGCAGCTAATAGGCCGGTGACGACGAGCGCCACCCGACCGGGAAGGGAAGCCACCCTCGGTCGGACTCGTGACAGCCGTACTACAGGATATTTCTTAACGTAGCTCTTTATTAGCTAGCTATAACTGGCATGTTCACGTATCGCCTACCAGGATCAATCTGCCCATGACCTAACCATTTGGGTGGTCTTAACCAATCATAGCACAGCATGATATGGCGGTAAAATGCATCCAATTACAATTCAGTATGTTTACACATATGAATATTACACCTATAGCCTAAATATTTTGATTACTGATGCACGTTTCTGACTGTCTGCCTGGTGGCCAACATGCCTTCCTATGCCTGGCTTTGCCCCTCCCATCTCTCTCTCTCTCCATCGCTAACTCCGTGCCTACCTATGGCGGGCTTTGGTCCCTCCTGTCTCTCCCATCGCTGACTCCGTGCCTACATATGGCTGGCTTTGGTCCCTCCTGTCTCTCTCGCTCTCTCCATCGCTAACTCCGTGCCTACCTATGCCTGGCTTTGCCCCTCCTGTCTCTCTCTCCATCGCTAACTCCGTGCCTACCTATGGCTGGCTTTGGTCCCTCCTCTCTCTCTCCATCGCTAACTCCGTGCCTACCTATGGCTGGCTTTGGTCCCTCCTATCTCTCTCTCTTGCTAACTCCGTGTTTCTTTTCTGTGAAAGATGCGAGAGTTTGTGCTGTTGAAGTAAAGCATGGAAAATAGTTTCCTCCGTTGCAGAAAACACTGAATCTTAGGAGTCGGAGTCCATTCCGCCAAGCTTGACACCCAAAATTTGTACTCGACACCAGGAGTGGACGACTCTATTATTTTGAAGTCGACTCCCAACCACTACCTGTGAGTTTCAGTCTGACTAGTAGCAGCTTTGTCTTCTCTTCCCTAGCAGTTGAAACTCAAACATTAAAAAACAACAGCTTGTGAACAAAACAATGTAAATAGCCAAGAAGGACAAAGTCTCCCTCCAGTAGTCTTTAGTTTCAAGTATTTTATTCCTGTGCGCAGCGCTTTTAAAAATATATCTTTCACTCAGATCTTCATGTGCGCACAACCCCCAGCCAGACAGTGTTGCAGCACAAGGTGGGATAGGCTATATAGAATTTGTAGTTCTTTGACTTTGCGATTTAATTTACCAGCTATGGAACAAAACAGCAGAAATACAGCTGCTGCCGTATTTATTTTACAATAAATGTGATCATGCTTGACTTTTTATTTACAAGTAAGTGAAATGCTGGAATTACACAATGTTAACCTCAGATCACGATGACAAGATTGATTGTTTTAAACAGATCTGTCACGACTTCTGCCGAAGTCGGTTCCTCTCCTTGTTCGGGCTGCGTTCGGTGGTCGACGTCACCGGTCTTCTAGCCATCGCCGATCCATCTTTCATTTTCCATTTGTTTTGTGTTGTTTTCCCACACACCTGGTTTACATTTCCTCATTGCTTGACGTGTATATAACCCTCGTTTCCCCCATGTCTGTGTGTGGAATTGTTTGTTGTAAAGTGTATGTGCACTTCAGACTGGTTATTTCAACCCACATTTTGTTGTTCTGGGTGCTGTTGGTTTTTTCCTCCATTAAACTGCTCCGGTTATTACCCAGTTCTGCTCTCCTGCGCCTGACTTCACTGCAGCTCGTTTCGAAACTCTTTCAAGATCAATATCTTAGGGTTTGAATTTTCCAAGCGCTGGGATGCGCAGAACTTAGAACACGGAGTTAATGAAATGCCCAGGAAATGGCACAGAGAATTTGGGGCGGTCTCTCCATAAAAGTCAATGGCCACACACCAATACATGGATTTGACAGTCAAATTATTACTTAAATAGCAGTCAACTGTTGTTACTGTTGTTATTCTATAGAGGGTCGTGATTCGTTTAGGTTAACTAACAAAAAAAGTGGTCTGGTCCCTTTTCCATGATCGAAGCCTCCCGAAATCAACATCCAATATTCCAAAATATAGATAATATATATTGTTTTTTATTTCCATATGCAGATAATAAAGCATCATTGTTCATGTAATATTCTAATATTAGCATTATACCTCTAGGAAGAGGAAATAGTCATAAAATCAAATGGATGAAAAGACGGAAACAAAAATGTTTTTGAACTACAACTTATTTTAAAATGTCAAATTCAGTGCAAAGTAATGTAGTGCATTCGTGTCTAGATCCCTGTTGGGTGGCAAAGTGTCACACGAATCCTGTGGGGAGAGAGAACAAGAGAATACATTAAATTAATGGGTGTTAACTAATCAGGGTTCAACAAAGCACTTCAAGTCCTCAATTCCTTCAAAAGAGAGAGAGAAGGAGAAAGGAGTATGGAGGAGAGAGAAGGAGAAAGGTGTATGGTCCCTGCAGTAGGACTACATGCTGGCCATGAGGTTCTCCAAGTGGTACTCCAGGAGGCTGGAGAGCTCAGTGACCAGAGACTCTGGGTTAAAGTACCAGGCCAGCTGCTGGCCAAACATGTAATCTAGCAGAGCCATCAGTCCGCCCTGAAGAGAACACCACACAACACATAGAAAATGGCTCTGAGTTATTAGCTTATCAAGAGGAGAGAGACAATTAGAAATACTCCCCCTAAAATGGCATTGGGACCTGGTTAACCATGAATATGGAAGTAAACAGGAAGTAACCTCTTGACTCTTACATTGAGCAGCAGCAGGTATCTGTCAGCCTCTGGCTCCATGTTGGCAGCAGTGGGCAGGAAGGAGGACAGGAGAGCGTACAGACGCTCCACGATCCCACCAGGGTGCTAAAGGAAACAAAGGAGGAGAGAAGAGAAGAGGAATTTAAGTGAAACTGCTAATAGAGAGAGATCAAAACATGTACCAGTGGGATGCTACTTACCACCATCAGGGACTTCTGAGCTGTCATCATCCCAAACAGCACCAGCTCAAAGAGGACATCTATCATGTTCACATGATGGATCGAGGACAAGAAAACACATTTGGAGAAAATAAGAATGATTTCATAGTGATCAGCTACTGTGATGTATAAAAGACATGCATGTGGAAGAACTCAGTGAGACTTGAAAGAGTTAATGAACTCACCTTTGCCTCAGCCAGCTCCCTCTCAATGTCATTCCTCTTGGAGGGGTCACTCAGGTAGTCCACAAAGTCGTTATAGGTATGCATGAACTTGGCCTCGTCCTATGACAAAGAAAAGAGCATCTTAGTGAACAAAACACATTTCCCCCCAGGGATGCTCTCTTTCCCTTGAAAGAGAATGAGTTAGTGAGTTACCATGTGGTTGGCCTGAACCAGAGCGCCCAGGAGGACCTTTCCCGCCACAAACAGATGGTTCCTGCTCAGGGTGGAACCAAGCAGGGTCTAGGAAAGAGGGAAGAGTTAGGGTGAGACATCTTCCTCTAGGAGACAGAACAAGAAGTCAGAGAGAAAAAGAAAAGTGGGTCCACTCACAGTGAAGGCCTGGCGCAGGGAGACGAGCCTCAGGGCGATGCCCTCCACTCTCTTGGTGGTAAGGTAGAGGCTGTGAAAGGGAGGGAATGGAGCATGTCAACCATTAGTCAATGGGGGATAACAGCATTATGACCACTTGTTCTGCACATTACAATACATTCATGTTGGAAACAGTAAACATTATAACAGTGATGTGACTATGTGGGGGTTTTCTTACCCTGATCACAACAGGCCCACAGTACAGGGGGCTGAACCTAATCAGAATCAACTGCCAATTGCCAGTGGTCTCCTAAAGCAGAAAGCAGACAAGAGATTGTTTTCATGTCAAAGAGAGACAACTTGAATATCAGGGATATTTTTCAAACATAAAACCCCAAACTTTCCGGAAATGGATGATAGCAGCATTCTGGACATCAAGGAGGACTGGCAACTGTGGAACATCTGGCACATCATCCAATGGCACATCCAACTGGACCTCATCCAGGACAGTTGTTTCTAAAATGAGGGACATTGGAATATAAAATAAACAATTGTTAAGGAAATAAAACGTAGCAAGATAGCTAATACTAGCTAGGTAGAAAAAGTTGATCGCTTAGCAACAGTTACTAAAGTTAATGTTAGCTAGCAAGCTAGCTACAACATCTCTAGCACTAGCATTTTTGCCAAGTCTGAATGATTGAAATACACGGCATTTATACACGCAAATTATAATGACATTGTTAAATGTAGTAAAAGAAGAGTTGTAAACTCCACATACCCTCTTTGTAGTCGCTGTCCACCTGTCGACGATCACGAACCCTGCAAAACAGAAAAAGGCGAAAAACAAGCCACAAATGAATTTGAACAACCTGTCGACGCAGTAGGCCGCCGACGTCCACGCACTCTCTCCGCCAGTCTTGAAAAGCAACCAGGCATTTCAGTCGATTGTTCTCAGGTCTCAAAAATCAAACAAGTTTGTCAGCAGCAAAGTTGTTGTTTTCGCACAGAAAACGTTCCATAGAACGTCAGTTAGATGTCTCTTGGCAACACACGTTCGAAAATGATTGTCCTGTTGAATAATGATGGGAAATTATCACGTTAGATATTTTCGCATCAGCTCTTTTTCAGAGCATATCTGATTGGTCTAAAGAACAATTACTCAAAAAAATTACTGAATTGGGCTGCCTTTCTCAACGAAGCCATAGAAACCTGGACATGCTCCAATGTTCTGAAATGTTCCATCCTGTCAGTACTGATGTTGCATGGCATTAAATACACTTTTTTTATTCTCTCCCAACCCTTGTAGGTTTGTTGAACATGAATAGAAATGAAACTCCAGCACACTGGTAGCACTAAAGACGGGTGAGTATAACTTTTCCAGATGAGTTGAACCTGCCTGTGGGTGCGGTGGGGATATTCCTGGGAGGTCTACTGATGAAGAGGTATAAGCTTGGCGTTGTCTGGAGCCCAACTGTCTCTCATCACCTCCTTCATGGCCTACCTCCTCCTCCCTCTGCAGTCTGGCACGAAGTGTGACAACGTTCAGGTGGCTGGCTGACCGTGTCCTACAACGGGTAAATATGACATCTGATTGGTTGGTGGGTTGATTAAAACAAAAGTTTTGATGATTAGAATATGAGGGAGAGTTTGACCAAAACACACATGGGCTTGTGCCGGGGCTCCCTCTTGTGGGAATATACAGTATGGTTGTTACTGTGCCAGGATTCCTGGCTGTTTTGTCACTGTGCGTATGTCAATGATAGTTCAGCAACAATTATTTAAACATCATTATTACCAGACATTTTCTGTTCCCCAGGTCCCCTGGTGTACGATGGCAGCCTGTTGTCAGAATGTAACAGAGACAGCTACTGCTTGGCTGGGGAGTGGGACCCTGTGTGTTCAGACAACGGCATCACCTACACCTCCCACTGCCTCGCAGGCTGCGCCAGCTTTACTGAGTGTACAATGCTGGCCCATGTTGACTCCAATGCTTCCCACAGTTGTGTCAAGTTGGCTATATGTCGTCTTTTGAGTGGTGGACCATCCTTGATACACACGGGAAACTGTTGAGCGTAAAAAAAAACAGCAGCGTTGCAGTTCTTGACACAAACTGGTACCCCTGGCACCTACTACCATGCCCCGTTGAAAGGCATGTAAATATTTTTGTCTTGCCCATTCACCCTCTGAATGGCACACATACACAATCCATGTCTCAATTGTCTCAAGCCTTACAATATACTTTAAAAAAACTTTATCCTCCATCTCTACTGATGTAAGTGGATTTAACTAGTGACATCCATAAGGGATTATAGCTTTAACCTGGATTCACCTGGTCAGCATATGTCATGGAAAGATCAGGGTTTCTTATTATTTTATACACTCAGTGTAACTCATTGGCACTGAAATGAGTTATTTTCAACCATTAACTGGGGCCTTGTTGAGGCATTATCTAAGTAAGTAATTGCTGACTGACAAAGTATTATTTTGATGTATGGAAAAAATATGGTATGCAATTCATATGTAGAGAAAGTTCTCTCTGATGGTTGTGACAATATATATATGACATCAACTTTTACAGGGCACTCTGGTAAAATAGATGTTTAATCTCAGTGTGACTCTTAAACCCTGTTTAAATAAAAGTTTAATAAAAACAAAAACATCAACACAAACACAGGATATGGGGTACACATGGTATCACATCATTACATACTTGGCCCTACTGCACCTGCATTCCAGCACCATTCCAGCATCTGGAATTGACTCAACATGTTTGAGGTGGGGGATCAATACATGTGGGGGTAGAGGTGGCTGTCGAATGTATGATTCTGATATGTACAGGTAAGTTCATTGTGTGTGTGTGTGGGGGGAGGTGTGTTTGAATATCAATGAGCAGCAGTGTTGTGATGTGTCCTATTCCGTCCTTGCAGAGTGATTTTTCTTGGCCTCATCACTTGTCTCAGTGGCTCCTCCTTAGGAGGGAGGGGGACACCACCACGGGACAGACCCCACACTCACCGCTAGAGATCGAGCTTCAAACTCCCTCCAAAACCACTGAACCCTCAACACACCGAAAGAGATTACGGTGCACACCGTTAGAGGGAGCTGGAACAGGATAACTCCCTCCAAACTCACAAAGACACAGAGGAGGAGGAACTATCCAACACCCAGGGAGAGAGAACGAGTGACCTCAGTCGAACATAGCCAGAAAGAGGAGGTGGAAGAGGCGTTAGATAGGAGGTTACCCCAGAGGCCATTCCTCCTGTTCATGTGAGCAAGAAAGAGCAGAAGGCTTCTGATCAGCCAAATGGCAGGTAGAGGGAGAGGTCATAGTGATTCACACCCACAGAGAGAAAGATAACCCACACAACCACTTGGTTGAGATGAACCACACAGAGGTAGAGGCAGAGGGCCTTCAGGGCTAGCCAGTCAGCCTGCCTGCTCTGATCCTCAAGTCAATTGTATTTAAATTCATGTTCATTAACGATTTTTATTCAAAAATTGAAAAGTGTCATTTACATAATGATCATTTTTCACGGTCTTCAACCCTCAAGAACCAGGGTGAGTCTGGGTCACCCTTTTCCTGTGCAAACACAACTTGCATATCATCGTAGACTAGGCCGAAATGTTAATCTTTTAACCTTGCCTGAATAAAACAATGCATTTTTTTTATAGTGAGCAAGAGTTGGGCTTTTTCCTTTTCTATGATGATTCAAATTTTTGGTTGCACCTCAACTCAACGTTGGTTGAGCGCCCGCCGTTTTTTTTGTTGTCAAATAATACATTTGTTTTTAAATGGACAAGTAAATTATTAAAAGCATTAAAATTGGGATGTTTCCCACTTATTTACACAACCTACTCCACAATTTTCTGAAATTAAGTAGTAAACAGAAGAAAAGCAGAATGAGTCCAATTATAATTTTATAATTTAATTTCAATCCAATTTCTGAAGGTCTGATGAATAATTAATATTTTTCCTCCTCTTCATTGTGGCAGACGCAGCAGCACACTGCCCTCCAAAGCCTGCAAAATAATCACCGGACTGCCCCTTTCCTAGCTCTGCATGGAACATCCAGTGTCACGTCCTTGATGACGTGTGGGGGGACATCCGGGATGACCACAGCAACATCCTCTGGAAAGGGAAAAAAGAGGACCAGAATGTAAACAAATGCAAACCGTAGCTTCTTAACACTGGCCAGTTGAAAAGTTCTACTAAGATGTCATGACAAACGGCACCTGTCAGAGTGCTCTCTAAGTGTTACTCACCTGCTTGGATGTCAGCTGGCAGAGTGGCGAAGACGGCCATCATGAGAGTCCTTTCTTCAGGTGTGACGTCCACAACCTCCAAGAGGGAAGAGATGGGCTCTGCCTCTTTATTAGGGGGGGATGTCCACCACATTCAGGTTGGAAGAAACCGGATCTTCCTCTGTGTTAGGGGTGATGTCCACAACCTCCAGGTGGGAAGATGCCGGGTCTGTGTTATGGGTGACAACAATCCTGATGAGCTCTACTACTAGAAGTCACCAAGATGTCATCGGAACAGGCATCTGTCAGTGCTCTATCATTGCTACTCACCTGCTTGGATGTCAGCTGGTAGTGTGGTTGAAACGGCCACCGCGAGGAAGATGGAGACTGGTAGGGTGGCTGCAAGGGGCTGGAAGCAGCTCTTCACCTCGTCCGCCACAAAGGCACAGACAGAGCTCATATAAAAAGGGCTCTGCAGGTCATCCGTGGAGAAAGACTGACTGATTCTCCCGAGGATCGACCGCACAGTCAAAAGCAGCAGCCCGGGAGAAAGGGATGTGAGGGGAAGGATCCTTTAACATGCAGGAGAGCTTCTCCACTACGGCCGCCACCATGCCCAAGACCATCCCACTTTTAAGGATTGGGTGCTCTGAATGGCCTTCCTCTGGGTGAAGTCACAGGGCCAGGAGGGGCCTGGCACACCTCCACCACCACCACCTGAGATGGGCTGAGCAGGTTGCTATGGGGCTCATTGGACTGCTCACCCAGAATGCTCCTCACAGCTCTCACCACAATGCTGTGGACATTAGGATAGCTGAAATCAACAAAAAGGAGAAGACAAAGCTAAACGATGTGCAATAAATATACTCACAGTGAACACTGTCTTAGTCTGTTTCTGCGTAGTTCCAGATGTGTAGATAAATGGATCAAGTCATATGCAGGGCAGTACATGGAACTCACATGTCAGCTGGCGAGGTGGGGTGCATGGAGCGGTGGAGCTTGCAGAAAGCCTCGTGCTCTATGTTCATCATTTTTAGGCAAGTGTTTACTTCCCAGGCCTGCAGTATGAAACAGGAAGTTCCATTAGTGTAATTTCACAACAGGTCTATTCTGCTGTGCTAACTTGTTGTTGAAAGGCTAGTAAAGAGCTCACTATAACTTGTAGTGTCTAACTCTCATTCTCATACCAGCCGAGCGAGGTCGTTTCCCTCCTCCAGGGTTACCTTCCACACCCTTCAAATAAAACACAGAGCAATTCAACTTTCCTGGTTTCTGATTTTTCTGTTATTAATTTTCCCCACACCTCCTGGAGTGCTGCTGGTGGCAGGGAATGGCAGTGAAGGTGAGTGCTGACGTGGTACTCACCTCTCCCTAAGGGATTTTTTTGCCCTGAGACCCCATCCAGTTGCTCATGTGCTCCGTGGTGACATGGGGCGGGACCTGGCCTTGACTCTGTAGCAGCAGATAGTGGACCATGAGCTTCTACTGCAAGATGAGGTAAGGTGTGAGACCGTGCCATGAAATACCATATCATGTCCTTTCAGAAGGACCTCTCGCAACATTTCACAACTGCTCATGCCTCACAATTTGCAAGTGATATTAAGAACTCTCATGACCACCTTCTCTAAACTGTCTTGAAATACAACTCTCTTTCTGTTGTTTGTTTTTGTAGGATGAATCTTACCTGTTTATTGTAATATGTTTCCTCCCAGCAGGCCTGCAGAGTCTGAAAATAAAGACTGCTTCTACAGAATTCCTTTGAAGATAATGAAAATAATTATGCTATATTATACACAGGCATTTACAGTATGCTAAAATTAATTTATCCTAAGATTACCTTTGGGGGACCATAAATGAACTCCGGAATGTACCAAATCCTATCCATGGTAAGATGAGGAAGAAATGCAGCGCTATAGATATACGGGATGCTCTAGAGATAACAGGAATGACTTAGTCGCGAATGATCAATGACTGTGGAGTCGTCCAATATGCTGCACTTAGAACAGACCAACTAATCCAACCTTGGTTTACAAGTTAAATACATAGATTTGTGTAGGCATATATAAACAATCGACCACATCCATTTAAAGCAATGATTGTCAATTGAAAATGTGGTTGTTGTGTTATCCTGTTGTGTGCTTTGAGTGTCAGTCCCCTTAAGCACATTATTCCAATATTTCCGAGCTCTGAATTGACACAATGAACACTTGCAATGATGTTCGGTTAAAAATAAGTATGTATGAATGACAATAAACGTATGACTTGGATTGTATGCATAATAGTGTAGTAAACAGTATCGCTCAGCGAAGGAACTTTTGGTGTTAGGAAAGTATCCGTTATAAGTCTCCATGACACGTATCACTTCGTTGTCTTGTTGGTAATAGTAAAAATGCACGACAGTCCGCATTGTAATTGTCTAACAGGTGTTTCTCATTTTGTTTCTCACATTAAACAGACATTTGAGAACGGAATTGCTTACAGTTGTACCTACGATGCACAGACACACTAAAGCTGTACAGTGTAGTTTGAATAATCAGTTTCAATTATTTGCAGATGTGTTCCCTATTATTTACAAATCGAAAGATGTAACATTTGAAATGAATGTGGCAGAACAGTTTAGCATAGAGTTATTGTGGGAGTCTTCTCCTTCAGTCTTTTTGCCTCCTAGGCCTCGTTTCTCATTACATGGGATTTCCCCAGTGCCAACTTCACATGAGATGGCCGCTGTATACTGTTATGTGGTGCTGGATGACAGATATCGCTATGCCGATATTGCTGCTGTCCATGGTCCTGAAATTTACAATATTGCCTATTTGCATATGTACGACCGTTCAAACTTGACCCCACACACATTAATGCTAATCTCTCACACACTTTTGAACATTGCACAACCTGCAACAAGACACTGAAAGAGCATTTTATTCCAAGTATGTTTGTGTTTGAATAAAGACCCGAAGAATGAAATCAATGTGTGGATGTTGATTGGACGTGTGGATGTGCTTAACAGAGGCCATTTTTTAAAATTCCCTGTAGCGTGCATTTTACTGGAGCATGATCAGATTGCTTTGTTTAAACCAGAATGAAGATTTGGTCTGAGAAACAATGCCGATTATAGCATGATTGATTTTTTATTTTTTTATAAGGCAATGTATATATGACCCCCTTTCAAAGAGTCGCTCATTTATCACTTTCTTGCAGATATACAGTGCCTTCAGAAAGTGTTCATGCCCCTTAACTTATTCCTCATTTTGTTTTCTTACAGCCTGAATTCCACATGGATTAAATTATAGTTTTTAAAATTTTTATCTCAACCAACTGCAGACAATACCCCATAATGACAAAGTGAAAACATGTTTCATTTTTTTTTTCTCAAATGTATTGAAAATGAGATACAGAAATATCTAATTTACGTAAGTATTCACAATACATGTTAGAATCACCTATGGCAGCGATTAAAGCTGTGAGTCTTTCTGGGTAAGTCTCCAAGAGCTTTGCACCCCTGGATTGTACCATATTTGCATTATCACAATATATACAGTACCAGTCAAAAGTCTGGACACACCTACTCATTTAAGGGTTTTTCTTTATTTTTACAATTGTTTACAGTTTAGAATAATAGTGAACACATCAAAACTATGAAATAGCACAATTGGAATCCTGTAGTAAGAAAAAAGTGTTAAACAAATCAAAATATATTTTATATTTGAGAATCTTTTCCTTGACCACTTTGCACACTCTTGGCATTCTCTCAAACAGAGTTCAAGTAACTGACACATCTCAACATCATCTGTTCAGAGGAGACTGTGTGAATCAGGCATTTATAGTTGAATTGCTGCAAAGAAACCACTATTAAAGGACACCAATAAGAAGAAGAGACTTACTTGGTCTTTGTGAGATGCGGTGTGGGTGAACGGATGATCTCTGCATGTGTATTTCCTACCATAAAGCATAGAGGAGGAGGTGTTATGGTGTGATGGTGCTTTGCTGTTGACACTGTCTGTGATTTATTTAGAATTCACACTTAACCAGCATGGCTACAACAGCATTCTGCAGCTATACGCCATCCCATCTGGTTTGGGCTTAGTGGGACTATAATTTCTTTTTATAAATTATTATTAAAAATATCTAAAAAATTGTTTGTTACTTTTACACCTTTTTCGTGGTATCCAATTGGTAGTTACAGTCTTGTCTCATCGCTGCAACTCCCGTATGGACTCGGGAGAGGCGAAGATCGAGAGCCGTGCGTCCTCCAAAACAACCCAGCCAAGCCACACTGCTTCTTGACACAATGCCTGCTTAACCCGGAAGCCAGATGCACCAATGTGTCGGAGGAAATACCATACACCTGGCAACCCTGTCAGTGTTCATTGGGCACTGCTCGCCACAGGAGTTGCTAGAGCGCGATGGGACAAGAACATCCCTGCCGGCCAAACCCTCCCCTAACCCGGACGACGCTGGGCCAATTGTGTGCCGCCCCATGGGTCTCCCGGTTGCAGCCGGCTGTGACAGAGCCTGGACTCCAATCAGGATCTCTAGCTGCACAGCTTGCCTGAGACCACTGTTCCACTCAGGATAATGTATTTTTTTTTCAACAGGACAATGACCCAACACACCTCCAGGCTGTGTAAGCCTACTAAGAAGGAGAGTGAAGGAGTGCTGCATCAGATGACCTGGCCTCCACAATCCCCCGACCTCAATCAAATTGAGATGTTTTGAGATAAGTAGAACCACAGAGTAAAGGAAAAACGGCCAACAAGTGCTCAGCATATGTGGGAAATCCTTCAAGACTGTTGGAAAAGCATTCCAGGTGAAGTTGGTTGAGAGAATGCCAAGAGTGTGCAAAGCTGTCATCAAGGCAAAGGGTGGCTATTTGAAGAATATCAAATATATGATATGTTTTGATATGTTTCACACTTTTTTTGGTTACTACATGATTCCATTTGTGTTATTTCATAGTTTTGATGTCTTCACTATTATTCAACAATGTAGAAAATAGTAAAAATAAAGACAAACCCTTGAATGAGTAGGTGTTCTAATAGTAATAAGGCACCTCTGAGGTTTGTGGTATATGGCCAATATACCACCCCTCCTTGGGCCTTATTGCTTAAATAACCCATATCTCTTTTCTAACAGGATATTATCATTGACTATATGAAAGTGCATGTATGAATGAGTCTGATTTACCGTCAATGGCAGGTTCACCTTCTGAAGTCGGATGAGGTTCCCAAAGCGTGCTGCGCACCCACCAAGCTCAGTCCGATCTCTGTACTCTTCTACGATGACAACAACAACGTGATCCTAAAGAAGCATCGCAACATGGTGGTCAAGACCTGTGGATGCCTGTGACACCAGTGGTAGCCCATCTATATTCTACATCATTTTAATCAACTTAATTGCCATTGTTCCAGAAGATACAAACAGGGTAATATAACTAGCAATAATCTGTCAATATGCTGATAAATATGCTGATAAATATTATGTATCTAATATATTGATTTTGAGTCTGCGAGTGGTATATGAACAATACCCATTGGACTTATGACCATACTTCACTTTTGATTAACTAAACTATTCAAATCTACAGTAATTCAGATAATTACATCACCCCTTCATGTCATATATTCTGTGACCAATCAAAGCTGTAAAGTACTGTATCATAAGTGCAATCAATGCTAAAATTCTACAATTTTGATGGCTATAATATCTTGTTGAACCATGAATTTCTCATCGTCTCTTTTAGATGTACTAAACATGGTTTGCAAAACTGACATGTTTTTTTCTTCTTCTTTAATAATACTTTTAACCAGTACAAGTTAGTAACAATTGAAAATGGCAACAAAAACATGTTTGGCCATTTTTGTATGTACAGAGTAACAAATACACAGTGATGTATGTCCCCTAACATTGTTTTATTTGATGCTATCCACTATTGAGCTGGTAGATCAGATAGGAGCTTAGAGGAAAGGTCATTTAGTGCTTTGAATGTGGTTCATATTGCCTTATAGTGGATTCAGGACTTGGACAAGGAGTCAATGCAGTTTAAAGATGCATTTACATGGGGGTTTAGAGGAGGGTGTCAAATTTCTTAGAATGAGCTAAAATATTGGAGTTTGGGGACTGGAGGGGATAATAGTCAAGTTGGGAAATGTGCAAATATTTAGATACAAATTTATCGTAAAATTGGGGATTATTCAAATATTTTCCTATGCCACGTAGCACTTATTTGTATTTATAATTTTTCCTTTTTGTTTTCAATTACTATTCCCCTCCAAGAGAACCTGTGGTTGTTTTCGAATACCTAAAATCCGCAATTCAATCCATGACACCCTTTAGCACAGATGCTGTAGACAGCCGACAATGTGGCTTTTAAAGGCAATTTCAATTTGTATTCGTGGTAAACACTGCAGATGTTGACTCAAGACTAAATTACCTTTAAAAGCTGCATTGTCGGCGATCTAGTGCTATAGCGAGCCATGGATTAAATCCCGGCCTTAACTGTTATGTTGAAGCAAGCTACTTTACAGGAGGAACTTCCCACCTGACTTCCTGTGAAGGGTCCACAGCCAGTTTACTAACGGCAATCAAGAAACGGTCAGTGAGGTCTTTCTTCCCCGATAGGAGACGAGCCGTCCCCATGACCTCAGCCAGTCTCTCCAGGTGCTGAGCAGTACAGCTCCTCACCGCAGCGTTACGGTGGCTGAGGAAGGAAAAACAGAGCACATCAGTTACATGTCTTAGAGATACATAAGTTAGGAGATGAATGATAATGGATTGTATTGATGAAGTCTCATCGATGGATCAAAATGTTCGGTAAGACTTTATATTAAGGTCCCTTAATATACCATTTATAAACTGTTTGTAAAGAGTTTACTTACCATTTATTAATCATTATTCCTACATTTGTAAATGTCAATAAGAAATCTATAAATAGTTATTTACACATTTATAAACGCTATTTTAAATGATTTGTTCGTGACTTATCAGATAATTAATAAAGGTGTTTGATCATAGTATATTCACAATTTGTAAATGATTAATAATGTACTACTAATGTACTATAAACCAGTTATAAAGGAGTTATTGTCAAGGCATTTGTTAATGGTTGATTAATGGTTTGACTCACCATTTATATACATATTTATAAATGTATTTATAAATGTCATGAATGGTGTATTTATTAATGAGTGCATTTATGAATGTGAGTACATGCACTTACTAATACCTCAGTGCCTCACTAATAGCCCCTAATCTTAAGTGTTCACTATATTTACTTTATGAAGGTTTATAAATGACTTGTTACTCCCCAAAGGCTAGCACACATCAGTAGACAGTACCTCTCCACCAATGGCTAAAAATAATCTAAATAACGCAATGGTTAAATAAGAAGTACAGAACACAAGGAAGTATAAGACATAACAAAAAAATGTGATTCCATTCAAATGTGACGTCTAGCGTTGGGGTGAGTTGCTGCCGGAACTGTTGTGGAATAACCTAGTGTAACAGTATAATTTTAAACCGTTCCCTCGCCCATACCCGGGCGCGAACCAGGGACCTTCTGCACACATCAACAGTCACCCTCGAAGCATCGTTATCCATCGCGCCACAAAAGCCGCGGCCCTTGCAGAGCAAGGGGAACTACTACTTCAAGGTCTCAGAGCAAGTGACGTCACTGATTGAAACGCTATTTAGCGCCCACGCTAACTAAGCTAGCCGTTTCACATCCGTTACACTAGCATGCTGATGAAAAAGGCAGTTAAATAAAAACTAGCAGTATTTCAATCTTCTCGATTTCGAGGCTTGGATAATAGGATAATTTGTGGAAGTCCGGATCTACCCCTTAGTGAGTGTTACTTGACCCTTCTCCCTCTTTACCGCAGCCCACCGACCAGCAGGGCATTCATGACACGGGTAGGGGTGCAGCTCTGCACCATGTGACCCAGGGCAAAGTTGGCGCCCTGCCGGATGAAGGCGTTGGCCTCGCTGGCTTTGTGGAGCAGCACGCGTGCCGTCCCCTCCACCTCACTGTCCATGGCCCTCTGGAGGTGAACGCACATGTCACCCAGTGTGGCCATGGCAGCACAGGACACTGCAGAGCGCAGGTTCTTCACCTGAATCATAATAACACACACAGGACCAGCTATTAATGTTGAGCAGTACATCAGAAACATGACACAATAATTTGACTTGTTCTCCAAATGTAGCAGATTTGTGCAGATGAATGAATAGGGCAGTGAATGAATACAGCTACCTCATTTATAATGGCAAGGCAGATATCATGGAGTTTAGGCATCTTCACTGTTTAAGAGTCTCATCATGTATTGGTGTAACACCATCGATGACCTTTACAGAGTCTTGGCAGGGAGTGAGAAAACGCCTCAGCATTTTTCCAAATCTATGATATATAATACGAGCAGCATGAAGGGTGCTCACTTTTGAAATTCTGAAATTTTCAGAGTGATGTGCCTGTATGGACTGAACAATAGTCTCCACATCTGTTACAAAAGTGTCCAGCAATTTAGATGCTTCAGAGTCTCCCAGTAAGCTGTTTGTAAAGGGGTTGACAGATCTCAGAGACTCGCTCACTGCCTTTCTAGCCTTTGTCTGGAAAGACACACTGGAGAGTTTCTTCATATTTATAACTGGAAGACTCAGGGTAGATTCACTGTTGGTGGTGCTGTCCTGCAGACCAAGTGGAAAAGTGAGATGGGAGAGACATTGTTCACTGTCTAACAACTCAGATGGTGAGGGGGAACACGAACTGGTGAAATCATTCAAGTCAGACATGATGCCATCCACAAATAGAATGGCCTCCAGAGACTCTTCAGAATCACACTCTCCAACAGAAGATGAGAACTTCTCCATCACCTCAGTCTTATACAAGACAAGAACCTGACTGGCAATCGCTTTTGTGGTGTCAAGGAGGACTTGGTCTTACAAATACTTTTTGAAAGCCAAGAGAGATTGTGAGGTCTCACTTTGTCCTTTTTGTTCATTCATAGATGAGGGGGTTATTAAAAGTGGTTTACAAGAAATGGAGTCCGATGTGTCAGCCTCACCATTACTGGAATGACCGACGTCCAGGCACAAAGTTAGAACCATTGTGAAATAATATTTTGTGCTCTCCACAAATGTACTTGCGAGATACCCTTTTTCTGGACAGGTAAGAATCCTCTTCAGCGTATTTTTCATGTCGTAGTAACAGCCAACAGTGTAAGACCAGATCTTACTCTGATGGTTTTCAAGAAGGATCTGCTCACTCTGTGCAGGAGAGCAGGATGCCCTGATAGACTGGGTAAGATTGTCCATGTCTGAAACAAAGGTACTTACCAACTCAGAGGCCTCAGGGTCAATCATAAGGTCTCTGATCTCACCTATCCGAGGAGTTGGACTAGATGATATAGTGCCAGAACAACATGATGTACAACCCCTGAATATTTTAACAATCTCCCGGATCGATTCAGTGGCCTTGGTCTGAAACTCCTCAGTGAGTAGTCTATCCATACTTTGTGTTGACAGACGAAGACTAGATTTGGCACCTTTGATATTGAGGTTGCTCTCTCCTTGTTTTAGCATCTCCTCAGGACTTTTACAAGCTTCAAGCATCTTCATATGGTCAGCAACAACACAAAGCAGTTCCCTCTTGTCGGGGTCATTTTCTTCCTTATTGCTGAAGTTCAAAACAGTGCCACTGAGGGCTGTCATGACCTGTCCTGTTAAATGTGTCATATCCACCTCAACACCATCCTCTCTGAGAACAACAATCTGCTCAACACTCTTCCCATTAATATACATCTGAAGTATGTTGGAAACGCCAGACACCATCTCCTCAACAACCTTGGTTCTGGAGACACCACCACTGGCAAAAATAACAGGGGACATTCGGCCAGAGATGGGAGTTTGGATGGCCACAGAGATTATGGAATTGACCTTCTTTGACACTTCTCCAACAATAACCCGGGATAGACTTTGAGTGTCTACCTGGTCCTCTCTTTGGATACAGAGGACATGTTCAGCGACTCTTTGAAGGAATCCTGGACACCAGTGAGGAGACTGTCCTCAGTAATCCCAAAAAAGTCCCTGAGTGGCTCAGATGATATAGACTCACCATCTCCCTGAGTATTTGGCAACACTGTCTGAGACCTTTGAGAATACAAAGCAAACAATACAGCATTCCATATTCAATAGTAGACACGGTAGTGACATTAATACATCATTCAGTAATCAGTTAAACTGGTCATTAAGAGTAAACTGTTATACAGATAACAAAACATATTTTCACAAAATGGGTAATGAATAGTTAGGTGAAACCGGTTTCTTTAGGAATGACTGAACATACCCATTAAGTGAGGAGCTTGATTTGGCCGTGCAAGACCTTGAGGATTTGCTGCTGCCTCTCTTGCGAACCTTCAGGTTTGTGCTAGAGGATCTCTCTGATTCTGTCAGAGACTTGCCGGATACTGGAGACACATGGCTGTATATCCGTACAAAACGGAAAATTGCAGGGATGATGACCTCCAGGATGGCCTCAGATACAAACCGCACAATCTCCAGGCACATCTCTGCAAGCAATGCCCTCATCACCTGTAGGACCGAAACAGTGTAGGTAGATTACTCATAGCCGGGCTCTGAAACCAAGCTCCTCGAAGAGATACCAACAATCTCACATATGTTCATGAGAATCATGAAAGTGGCATACATTGGAAAGCATGAAAAGCAGTAGGCTACTAAAAAGCTCTTTGAATGTAACTGTTTGTGATAATGTGGATGATACTGTAGATAGATAAAAGGTTTGTATCTAATATTCTTGAAACATCTATTAATATATCTATGAATCATTTTTAGGGTTAAGGGACTTACAGGGTCCATCCTGCCAATGCTTAACTGCCTCCATTGCCTATAGGAGATAATCAGATGTTTTTAGCACCAAAAAGCACACCAACACACATACAATTTATAAAATCCTCCAGATGACATTGCATTCAAATACTACAATAGAAGTTTGGACATCAGTAAGTTTTTCCAGAAACCGGATGATAATCGGGTTGAAAGCATCCGGATCGATTGGCGGGAGGTCAAGAGCCCTGGTCTGACAGGCCCTGGAGACACACTCACTTAGGATCTTTTCATTAGATTGTCCCTGGTGAGATGTCACCTGAACTGTCATCCCAGAAAATTCCACAGATGTAGAGGGACCTGTGTCCAAAGCAGCATTCACCAAGGTAAAGAAGTCAGAAAACATGTAACCTCCTGAGGCAAGTATGTATTAGCCAACTTTGTGTACTTTGTGAAGTTAAATACCCAAGAAAGGATAACATGTGCACTCTGCTATTAGTCCTCTGCTCAATAGATGTCCATACTAAATTGCATTTACATGCAAAAGGATTACATTCAGTGAAATTAGAGTTTAATTTATGACCTGCATCTGTCTCAGTGATCTGCTCCACTTTGTTTCTCTTGGTCTAAAAATACAATACAGTCAATAATATACACGTAGATACTGTATGAAGCCATCCCAATACAGCCCTTTGAGTAGAGCAAGGGTAAGACTGATTGTAGGGCTGTCCCTAAAAAATCTTTGTCGACGACAGTCATCCTGTTCTAATGTTAAAATGTATTTTTCCATATCAGACACACCCTATGTGTTTGAATACAATCATCTACATAGGCACTGAGCTAGTCTGATGCTTTACGCACACTGTTTAATTAAATAATTAAGACACACAAATGACTCAAGAAAGAGCCCGATGGTGACACTGTATTAAAAGAAATGACAGCGAGTGCCTGTGTGACAGGTGCACGTTGTCTCGCTCTCCTCCTTACTGCAGCGAAAAGGCACCACATAACAGCAAGTGTTTATTGTGCTGTCCATGCTGAAGACGCAACATCATTTCAGCCATTTAGTTTCTTCCTTACAGTTCTGGAAACTTTAGAGTGTTTTCTATCCTAATCTGACAATTATATGCATATTCTAGTTTCTGGGGCTGAGAAATAGGCCTGAGTATGCCTGATCTCGTCCGATCTCGGAAGCTAAGCAGGGTCGGGCCTGGTTAGTACTTGGATGGGAGACCGCCTGGGAATACCAGGTGCTATAAGCTTTTTGTCACTGCCTTGTGGAATTTCAACTCTTTGTCCGTTTTTTCCCACAAGGCTGAAATATGTGCCCTCGCTTTGAAATAAGTAAGCAAGGTTAGTTTGTATTTCATCCAACAATCTGTGCTACAAATTATGGCTACAGTATATGCAATTTCTTACCAGCCTGAGTGAACACTTCCTGTTTGGAAAGTGAGACAGGTGGGGGTAATTAAGTCGTGAGTGAGTGTTTGTTTGCTTGAAAGTGTTTGCTGGAGAGCTTTTTTGGTTATTTTCATCGGTTTTTGAAGTATAATTTAGATTTTTGGCATTTGAACAAGTTTAAGTTTGGTTCGTTTTTTCCCCCTTTGCAGTTTTGCTGCTTGGGGGAGAGTTTTTTGGGTTAAGGTTTTTTACAATGACGGACAACATGGCAATGGCTAATGGAACGGACAAGGACAAAGAAAATGCTCAACGGGAGAAAAATAGAGATGAAGGAGAGATGAAATATGGCAAAGAATTTACGGTGGCAGTGGAGTTGATGGGAGAAGATAGGGTCACGACGATGGAATTACTACGTGCGATTAAAGAGGTGTGTGGAGAGGTGGTGGGATGTAGAGTAAAAGGAGAAAGAAAGTATGAGGTCACGATGAGAAATGGAAAAGGAAAAGAGCGCTTAATGGATGGATTTATGATTAAAGAAACAAGAATTATGGCAAGAGACATGGTTTCCAATGAACTTATAGTCTCTTTCATGAATTTGCCTGTGTATATGGAAGACAACACCGTTGCCGTACTCTACAAGGTTTGACACACTTGAAGGAGGAGAGTACTTTAGAGTTATTCATGACAAGCAGGTCAGAGTTTGTAGGCTTTGTATTCAGCCTGGTCACATTTTGAAGGACTGCCCTGAATTCAAATGTTATAAGTGTGGGAAGCAAGGGCATTATGCAAGAGAATGTGTAGGTGGAAAGGAAAGGGCATTTTGCGAAGGATGTCGCATGAGAACTGACGAGTGCAACTGTGGAGAGGTTGTGAATGAGGAGAGCAGCCAGGATCTTTTTGTGGAGACTGATGTATCACCGAGACCAGAAGAAGATGATGGAGGAGAGGACGTGGTGGAGGGTGGAGAGACGGAGAACGCAAGAAGGGAGAAGATCGAACAGAAGACGAATGAAATAGGGAGCAGTATGGACTCAGCAATAAGAAGAGGGAGCTTTCAGGAGGAGGGGGGGAGTGGGCTGGGTGGAGGAACTGGGGACTCACAGATTTTGGGGGGGACCTCGGGCTATGTGGGTGCCTCGGAAGAAGGTGAAGTGGAGGGGAGTGAGATGCTGACAATAATACAGGAAACGCAAATGGATACAGAAAGCACAACAGGCACTGGAAAGAAGAGTTTAAGTTACGTGGAAGAGATGGATTTAGAATCCATTTCAGATTCAGATGACATGGAACAGATTGACAGAAAATGGGGAGGCTACAGGAAGAGGAAAGCGGCGGCGGAGGTGAAAAAGGACAGAAAAGGAAGAAAACATGACAACAGATAGAGGTAAATGAGAAAATATTTATTATTTTTACTATTTATTGGAATGGTTAATTTTATGTCAATCAATGCAAACGGATTAAGAACAATGGAAACATTTCAAATAATTGTAAAAATGACAGGGGGAATTCAAGTGGTGTTGCTATTTTATTGAGGAAGGATGTGGTAGAGAATGTGAAACATATATATATAATGATAATAACGGGAGGATTTTAATTTTAGATTTTGAATATATGAATATGGTTTTTAGAATTATAAATATTTATGCTCCTAATACTGAAATAGAGTGCAAAGATTTATTTTTAGAATTAGGGAAATGGTGTGAGGGAAACTGTGTTGTAGTTGGGGATTTTAATATTAAAATGGATAGACTGGATATGACAAGGGGAGCTATTTTT
Source organism: Oncorhynchus clarkii lewisi (assembly GCF_045791955.1). Taxonomy (NCBI): domain Eukaryota; kingdom Metazoa; phylum Chordata; class Actinopteri; order Salmoniformes; family Salmonidae; genus Oncorhynchus; species Oncorhynchus clarkii. The sequence goes on from NC_092166.1 coordinate 48,287,817, forward strand.
AGAAGTGATGTATCTAGGGGGGTTTTAAAGAAGATGATGTTAGAAAAAGGAATGATTGATATGTGGAGAGAGGAAAATCCAGAAAAAAAATAGAATTTTCTAGAAGGCAGGTGGTTTTAGGGGTTTTGAAACAAACTAGGATTGATCTGGTTTTAGTAAAAGAAGGTTTAAGGAATTTTATGAAAGCTATTAAGTATGTTTTTACAACTTTTAGTGATCATGCAGGTTTAACATTTTCAGTGGGTTTAGATGAGGAAAGAACAGGGGGTGGAATATGGTGTATGAATGCAGGGTATTTAGAAGATGAGGAATATGGGAAACAACTAAAATCTTTGATAGCATGTGAAATAGATGATAAGCGGAAAGAGAATGATAAGTGTTTATGGTGGGACAAGGTTAAGGAAAAAATAAACGTTTTTAGTATAAGATATGCAAGGAAAAAGCGAGGAAGGATGAAAAGAGAAGAAAATGAGTTGAGGGCTAGATTGGATGAAGAAATGGGGAAGTGTGACAGTGAACCTAATTATAATGTAGAAACATTTTTAGATTTAAAAGCAAAATTGAGTAAATATGAAATAGATAAGTGTAAGGGTGCAATAATAAGAAGTAGGGCAAAGTATTTTTTGGAGGGGGAGAAATGTACTTCATTTTTTCTTGGTTTAGAGAAGAATAAACAGAGGAGAACATATATTAGAGAGATTGAAAATGTAAAGGGTGAAGTTGTTAATGATTATGTAGAGATATTAGAAACAGTGCAGCATTTTTATAAGGATTTATTTAAGAAAGGGGAGGTGGATGAGGGTTGTGTAAAGGAGATATTGGATAGTGTGGATGTGCAAATTAATGTAGAGGATAAACAAATGTGTGATGGGAAGATAACAGTGAATGAAGTTAAAGATGCGATTAGGGGGTTACAAGTAAATAAGAGTCCTGGTGTGGATGGAATAATTGCAGAATTTTGAACGAAATGGAAGCTAGGGATTTGACATGGAGTGGTGTGATAAATAAAGTTAGGAAGGTAGTAAATATGTGGAGGGGGAGGTCTTTGAAGTTAAAAGGGAAAGTCATTGTGATAAATTCCTTGTTGATGTCATTTTTATTTATGTAATGAATGTTTTGGATATGCCAGAATGGGTTTTATCTGAAATGAATAAGATCTTAGTTGATTTTTTATGGGACGGGAAGGGGGTGAAAATAGCTTTTAAAACTTTGATTGCAGGTTATGAGGAGGGGGGTTTGAAGTTGGTGGATTTAAGGGTAAGGAAAATAGCAATAAGAGTGAAAATGGTAAAGAAATATTTATATGGTGAATTGGATTATGGGTGGAAAAGGTTTTTTAAAGAGTATTTGAATAAGGTTGGGAGGATTGGAGATAATGGTTTATTGATGTGTGTGAAACAGGAAATGTTAGAAAATATACAGTTGTTTTATAAAGAAGTGTTTGGGGCTTGGGGGCAATTTTTACCAAATATTTCTTATGAATGTACCATTTTAGAAAATATTTTAAATCAGCCGATATTTTTAAATCCAAAGATCAAGTCTAAAGATATGACGTTGTTTTGTAAATATTTTATGAGGGCTGGGATGAGGCAGATAGGTGACATAGTATATGAGGTAATTCCTGGGTTCCTTCCGTTGCAGGCAATATATGATAATGTGGTTGAAATAGATGAAGAGATTAGTAAAACTACTGTGGAGAATATGTACAAGAAAATATTAGGATGTATTCCTGGGGAGTGGGTGATTTTAATAAATAAAGAGGTGGCTAAAAGATCTAGGGGTTTACCGGTTTTATATTATGAAAGTAATGGGGAGAAACATGACTTATCAGGTTTAAAAGTTAAAATGGCTTATAGTAAATGTATTTTAAAAGAGATAAAAGTTCCTGCATCGGAAAAAGTGCTGTCTAGGGTGTTTGCAAATATGGATGTGAAATCAATATGGAAGAATGTAAATGTAAAATATAATTCTATAGAGTGTGAAGACAATGATTTCAAATTGAAACAATAGGATTTTTACAAATGTGGTTTTGCATCAAATAAATAGGGATATTAAAAGAGAATGTGATATTTGTGGTACGGGGGTGGAACATTTTATGCACTTTTTCGTTGAATGTAGCAGGTTAAAAGATTTTAATGAGTTTTTAAAAGGGCTTTTAGTAAAACATTGGGGGGAGGAGATTTTTAATGGGGTGGAATGGAGGAGATTCTTTCTTTTTGGTATTAATGGGAAAAGTAAAGTTTTGAATTTTAATTTGGTTAATTATGTTTTAAGTCATGCTAGATATGCTGTAAGACAAAGAAGGAACATGGGTCATTATGAAGGGAAATGTGTGAGTGTGGAAGGTCTTTTTAGGAGGATTTTAGAAAATGATACAGAGATAATATATAAATACGGTGGAGGAAATTTTGAAAAACTGTTTGTGTGGGGGAGTACTTTTATTGAAATAATGTCAAATGGGAAACTTGTATTTAATTATTAATTGGAATTAGTGAATGACTGTGTTTTAAATTGGTTTTCTTCTATTACTTTTCTGATGTTGTAAAAAGAGTGAATTGTTCATCCTTAATTATTATTGACTGAATGAGGTAAATATTGTGTGATTTTTCATAATAAAAGATTTTTTTTAAAGTACGCCTGATCTCGGAAGCTAAGCAGGGTCGGGCCTGGTTAGTACTTGGATGGGAGACCGCCTGGGAATACCAGGTGCTGTAAGCTTTTTGTCACTGCCTTGTGGAATTTCAACTCTTTGTACGTTTTTTCCCACAAGGCTGAAATATAAAAATAAAATAAAAAAATAAATAAAATAAATAAAAATGTTAAACCTGCATGATCACTAAAAGTTGTAAAAACATACTTAATAGCTTTCATAAAATTCCTTAAACCTTCTTTTACTAAAACCAGATCAATCCTAGTTTGTTTCAAAACCCCTAAAACCACCTGCCTTCTAGAAAATTCTCTTTTGTCTGGATTTTCCTCTCTCCACATATCAATCATTCCTTTTTCTAACATCATCTTCTTTAAAACCCCCCTAGATACATCACTTCTAAAAATAGCTCCCCTTGTCATATCCAGTCTATCCATTTTAATATTAAAATCCCCAACTACAATACAATTCCCCTCACACCATTTCCCTAATTCTAAAAATAAATCTTTGCGCTCTATTTCAGTATTAGGAGCATAAATATTTATAATTCTAAAAACCATATTCATATATTCAAAATCTAAAATTAAAATCCTCCCGTTATTATCATTATATATATATGTTTCACATTCTCTACCACATCCTTCCTCAATAAAATTGCAACACCACTTAAATTCCCCCTACCATTGTTAACAAAAATAAAATCTCTCCATATTTTTTTAACTTCTAAAATACATACGTTGTCCCAATGTGTTTCTTGAAGACATAAAATATCAGAATTCTCCATTTTTACAATTCTTTGAAATTTTTCCATTGTTCTTAAACCGTTTGCATTGATTGACATAAAATTAACCATTCCAATAAATAGTAAAAATAATAAATATTTTCTCATTTACCTCTATCTGTTGTCATGTTTTCTTCCTTTTCTGTCCTTTTTCGCCTCCGCCGCCGCTTTCCTCTTCCTGTAGCCTCCCCATTTTCTGTCAATCTGTTCCATGTCATCTGAATCTGAAATGGATTCTAAATCCATCTCTTCCACGTAACTTAAACTCTTCTTTCCAGTGCCTGTTGTGCTTTCTGTATCCATTTGCGTTTCCTGTATTATTGTCAGCATCTCACTCCCCTCCACTTCACCTTCTTCCGAGGCACCCACATAGCCCGAGGTCCCCCCCAAAATCTGTGAGTCCCCCGTTCCTCCACCCAGCCCACTCCCCCCCTCCTCCTGAAAGCTCCCTCTTCTTATTGCTGAGTCCATACTGCTCCCTATTTCATTCGTCTTCTGTTCGATCTTCTCCCTTCTTGCGTTCTCCGTCTCTCCACCCTCCACCACGTCCTCTCCTCCATCATCTTCTTCTGGTCTCGGTGATACATCAGTCTCCACAAAAATATCCTGGCTCCTCTCCTCATTCACAACCTCTCCACAGTTGCACTCGTCAGTTCTCATGCGACATCCTTCGCAAAATGCCCTTTCCTTTCCACCTACACATTCTCTTGCATAATGCCCTTGCTTCCCACACTTATAACATTTGAATTCAGGGCAGTCCTTCAAAATGTGACCAGGCTGAATACAGAGCCTACAAACTCTGACCTGCTTGTCATGAATAACTCTAAAGTACTCTCCTCCTTCAAGTGTGTCAAACCTTGTAGAGTACGGCAATGATTTCACAGTGTCCGTAAATTTCACTTTGCAGTATCTTGTTCCATCTGCTATCTCCGTCCCTGGCCAAACTCTCCTCCTGATTTCAGAGACTGCTGATACACCCCAGCTACCTAGCTTGGCCAATATAGCGTTGTCTTCCATATACACAGGCAAATTCATGAAAGAGACTATAAGTTCATTGGAAACCATGTCTCTTGCCATAATTCTTGTTTCTTTAATCATAAATCCATCAATTAAGCGCTCTTTTCCTTTTCCATTTCTCATCGTGACCTCATACTTTCTTTCTCCTTTTACTCTACATCCCACCACCTCTCCACACACCTCTTTAATCGCACGTAGTAATTCCATCGTCGTGACCCTATCTTCTCCCATCAACTCCACTGCCACCGTAAATTCTTTGCCATATTTCATCTCTCCTTCATCTCCATTTTTCTTCCGTTGAGCATTTTCTTTGTCCTTGTCCGTTCCATTAGCCATTGCCATGTTGTCCGTCATTGTAAAAAACCTTAACCCAAAAAAACTCTCCCCCAAGCAGCAAAACTGCAAAGGGGGAAAAACGAACCAAACTTAAACTTGTTCAAATGCCAAAAATCTAAATTATACATCAAAAACCGATGAAAATAACCAAAAAAGCTCTCAAGCAAACAAACACTCACTCACTCACGACTTAATTACCGACACCTGTCTCACTTTCCAAACAGGAAGTGCTCACTCAGGCTGGTATGGCCGTAAGCGAGAAACAATCTCTTGATGCACTATGTAAAGTCAAAGTGAGCCTGATTAACAGCTGTTGCATTTTCACCATTTAGATAAGCATCTTTGTGTCACTCAAAAAGTGGAAGAAATTGCATATACTGTAGCCATAATTTGTAGCACAGATTGTTGGATGAAATACAAACTAACCTTGCTTACTTATTTCAAAGCGAGGGCACATATTTCAGCCTTGTGGGAAAAAACGGACAAAGAGTTGAAATTCCACAAGGCAGTGATAAAAAGCTTACAGCACCTGGTATTCCCAGGCGGTCTCCCATCCAAGTACTAACCAGGCCCGACCCTGCTTAGCTTCCGAGATTGGACGAGATCAGGGGTACTCAGGCCGGTGTGGCCGTAAGCGAATGGTAATCTCAAAAAGTGGAAGAAATTGCATATACTGTAGCCATAATTTGTAGCACAGATTGTTGGATGAAATACAAACTAACCTTGCTTACTTATTTCAAAGCGAGGGCACATATTTCAGCCTTGTGGGAAAAAACGGACAAAGAGTTGAAATTCCACAAGGCAGTGACAAAAAGCTAACAGCACCTGGTATTCCCAGGCGGTCTCCCATCCAAGTACTAACCAGGCCCGACCCTGCTTAGCTTCCGAGATCGGACGAGATCAGGCGTACTCAGGCAGGTGTGGTCGTAAGCGAGAAATTATCTCTTGGTGCACTATATAAAGTCATCACCGCCTGGCATGGCAACTGCTCGGTATTTGACCATAAGGCACAACAGAGGGTAGTGCATACAGCCCAGTACATCACTGGGGCCAAGCTTCCTGCAATCCAGGACCTATATAATAGGCGGTGTCAGAGGAAAGCCCATAAAATTGTTAGAGACTCCAGTCACTCAAGTCATAGACTGTTTTCTCTGCTACTGCACGTCAAGCGGTACCAGGTGCGCCAAGTCTAGGTCCAAACGGCTCCTTAACAGCTTCTGCCCCCAAGCCATAAGACTGCTGAACAGTTAATCAAATGGCCACTGGACTCATACATTGACCCCCCACCCATTTCTTTTGTACACTGCTGCTACTCGCTGTTTATTATCTTTGCATAGTCACTTCACCCCTACCTACATGTACAAATTACCTCTAACCTGTACCTCCACACATGGCCTCGTTATTGTTATGTTATTGTGCTACTTTTTATTATTTTTTACTTGAGTATATTTGGTAAATATTTTCTTAACTCTTCTTGAACTGCACTGTTGGTTAAGGACTTGTAAGTAAGCATTTCACAGTAAGGTCTACACTTGATGTATTCGGCGCATGTCAAAAATAAAGTTTGATTTGATTTGAACTGTCCAAAATCATGTTACCTCAGGTGTTACATCACTTGCATCTTGTCAGCGTCTGAAAATGGCTAATTAAATGACTGATCGCTGGCTCTGAATGGTTAATTGATACTCTCTGTATGGTGATTACATGCGATAGTTGGCAAGCATAGTTCGCAAGGTCTATAGTATCAATTTTATCCCTCAATTCATTTAATTTGAAAACAATCACAGTAAGGTACTTAATTGTTACCCAGAAAGGATTTGATATCGAGATAAAAACAGCTGCATTGGACCTTAATTAAAATGAAAGGTATTTGGAATTTAGTCATTAGGTTTAATAGGCCTGAGGTGTGACACTTCACCTGTCCTAGTCTAGTGAGTGAAGGTAGCCCAGACACAGACAGGAGCTCCTGGGTTTGGTGCGAGGCTGCGAGTGTGGGAGAAAGGTGTACATATAGGGAGAAACATAATACTGTAAACACAAGAGAAAGATACACTTAGAGTGCATTTGCCATTCTGGTAAAATGCATTGTCTATTGTATAGGACAGGATCCCAGAGTAAGGCCATGAGAGCATAGGACAGCTGGACAAACCAAGGTCAGAGGGACATACAAAGGAGGGGGTCAGCCAAATGACCAACGGATGGACCAACGGATGGACTATAGACATAGGGCATATATTTTTAGGACATGAAGAGAAGAGACACATAGTCTACGAGTCCTAATAAGGACAGACATACCAAAGAACACACCAGGCTGAACATAAGGGGGCCCATAGGATAAGATGGGCATGTATTATTTTTGGGACATGAAGACGTCCTGCCACTATTATAACTTAACTGAAAGCAGATATGGGCGTTATCGAGCTGAACAAGCAGGATGCACAGATTGGGATATAATGGTGGCAGATGGACTGAGGGAAGTAACTTAATTTGCATGTGGGATGGACACATATGTTGTATGTGTATAAATCAGAGCCAGTGCTCTGGAAAAGTGCGTGTTCCGCGGACCATCTAGGCTTCTGATATGTTTGTATTAAAAGCCTATATTGAATTCACAAGTTCTTGTAAGTGTTAAATTTTGTTACGATTCTCCACGACACGAGTTAGGACAAGTCTAACAGACCATAACATATCTGTGAAAGTGAGCAACAAGACACATTCCACAAACTCACAAGTAGTGAGATCACTTTAATAAAAGGTCACAAAGATGGTCGGAACTGGCCGATGCTACAATGAGCAGGGGTACAACCAGACAGAAACATTGTACAGTATTCCGTAATAAAACTGGGAAATTACAGGCATCCCTGCTGTATACCGTAAGGATGTCTTATAAGATCAAACCTCTGCATTCCATTTTGGCTAAGTACATCACATGGTGCTGAAACTGGAATTCCTGACTCACTTAAAAACACTACTATCAAGGTGTCTTCAAATTATCACAATACTTTAGAAAAAAATTATACTAATAATACTAATATGATGGAATTTAAGACTCCTTAATACTCTGTTCACATAGAAAACCATGTAGCAGCAGTATTCAAAACTAAACTTTGGAAAAAGTACGGAATGTATTCTTCATGATGATCATATATATATTAGTTGGGTCATCATCATGGCACAACAGTTTCACATTTTCAGTCAAATCTTTGTTTCTCAATTCTCTTCATGGTACAGTATATACACAGTGTACAACACATTAGGAACACCTTCCTAATATTGCGTAGCACCCACATTTGCCCTCAAAACAGCCTCAATTCGCCGGGGCACGGACTCTACAAGGTGTCGAAAGCGTTCCACGTGGATGCTTTGCACAGTTGTGTCAAGTTGGCTGGATGTCCGTTGCATGGTGGACCATTCTTTATAAACACAGGAAACTATTGAGCATGAAAAACCCAGCAGCGTTGCCGTTCTTGACACACAAACCGGTGCTTCCTGGCACCTACTATCTACTGTTCAAAGGCACTTACATCTTTTCCCTTGCCCAGTCGCCCTCTGAATGGCAAACATACACAATTCATGTCTCAGTGGTCCCAAGGCTTAAAAATGATTCTTTAACCCTTCATCTACACTGACTGAAGTGGATTTAACTACAATAAGGGATCATAGCTCTCACCTGGTCAGTCTCATGGAAAGAGCAGGCATTCCTAATGTTTTGTACGCTGTGTAAAGATACATCTCTTTCCTGAACTGGGGTACACATGTAAACAGAAGTTGTTTAGGGCCTTGTTTTGTAATAGCTACCTAAATGCTAAACACGTCACCTTCAAACGTTACAACAATGCGTGAGAAAACACAAGGCAATTCAGTTGAATATTGGAGATGGCAGCTATTATAGTAGAAGTACTGGTCACAGTAAAACAAATAGAGAAATAGTTGGTAGACTTTTTACAATTCTGAACATGCAGATTCGTACTAGAAGTACTTCATAAAGATACAGAGAATAGCATGGTGATGGTTCAACACTAATTGTAATTTAAAAGCGCAAGGTCCATGCAAATCAGGCTTTAAATTTTATATTCATGTGCACATACACCCATTTTTTTCCTTCATACTTAATATTTTCCTTCACACAGCAATTTAACACATTTTGCCATGGGGTGAAAAATACAAAAATGGGTAACCACACTGTAATAGAAAAGTTGGTGACAATTTGTGTTCCTTTGGGGATGGAAATGCATTCCAGGCTGCGCCTCAACCTAGGATGGTCTACTCGCCCTGTCCCAGAGAGGGGCATGGGAATCTTATTCTTTGATTGGCTCTGCTGTATCATTTAGTCATCAGTTCATACATATAGTCTTTGTCCTCTTAATATCAAAATAAGGCAAGATTCTCACAGTATATTTTTGTCCCTGACCTGACAGTGGGATTTAAATCCGTTCTCCAGTGTTCCATCCTGCTTACCCCAGTGGCAGAGGGTGGTATAGCATCATGCAGTTGAGTAAAGGTGCGGAGGGCTGGACTCAGATCAGATGGCCTTGACATCCATGAGGTGGCTGTGCTGGGTTCCCTGCCTCTGGGCCTTGACGCCCTGCAGTCTGCGACCGTGGAGGGTGAAGCGGGACCAGGCCAGTAGCTGCAGCAGGGCGCAGGAGATGGGCACAAACACCAGCAGGTAGAAACAGCCCTGGCGAAGTGGAACAGTGAAGCCTGCTTGGCCTGAGACAGGGGATGCCATCGCTGCCGCAGAGTCCTGTATGGAGTTTCTCTCAAAGATATCATAGCCTGGAAATAAAGAGAGAGATGCTGAGAATAAAGAACAGACACGAACGTGTGGGAATCCACCTAGAGAAGGTTAGTGAAATGGGTTTGATTCTAGCATCTCCTCCATTTTCGAAGAGCCTTTATTAAAACAGACTTTTGTCGCCCTTCTGTCAATTTGTACCTGTGTAGACACACAGCAACCAGGTGCCGATGAGAGGAGCAAAGGTCTGGCCAGGCTTGGTAACCAGGGCCACCATACCGAAGAGCAGCGCTGATGCCGCCTGCTGGCGCTGGTTCACCACAAAGTCCTCATCCACCAAGTCTGTGATGACCAGGTTCAACAGCTTGCAGGTGCCCTCCGTAAACACCCGGTTACTTGAGGGGGGGGAGAGAAGGAGCACAAGAATATAAGCATATTTCAGAGCCATTACTGAAGTATTTTTCCTCAACATTTTTTTCCAATTTTTCCTCAACATCAGCAAGACAAAAGGAGCTGATAGTGGACTACTGGAAACGGGCCGAGCACCCCCCCATTCACATCGACGGGGCTGTAGTGGAGCGCGTTGAGAGCTTCAAGGAATTACACACACCAACACAGTCATGAACACAGGCATGACAACACCTCTTCCTCCTCAGGAGGCTGAAAAGATTTAGCATTGACCCTCAGATCTTCAAAAAGTTCCACAGCTGCACCACTGAGAGCATCTTGACTGGCTAGATCATTGTTATGTATGGCAACTGCTTGGCATCAGACCGCAAGGCTCTACAGAGGGTAGTGTGTACGGCCCAGTACATCACTGGGGCTGACCTCCCTGCCATCCAGTACCTCTATACCAGGCGATGTCAGAGGAAGGCCTCTGCTACCGTATGGCAAGCGGTACCGGTGAACCAAGTCGGCAACCAACAAGACCCTGAACAGCTTCTGCCCCCAAGCCATAAGACTGCTAAATACACTGAACAAAAATATTTAAAAAACGCAACATGAAACATTTTCAAAGACTTTACTGAGTTACAGTTCATATGAGGAAATCAGTCAATTGAAATAAATGAATTACGCCCTAATCTATGGACTTCACATGACTGGGAATACAGATATAAATCTGTTGCTCACAGATACCTTGAAAAAAAAGTAGGGTTGTGGATCAGACAAAAAAAGTCAGTATCTGGTGTGACCACCATTTGCCTCATACAGCATGACACATCTTCGCATAAAGTTGATAAGGCTGTTGATTGTGGCCTGTGGAATGTTGTCCCACTCCTCTTCAATGGCTGTGCGAAGTTGCCTGATATTGGTGGGAACTGGAACCTGCTGCTGTTGTACACGTCAATCCAGAGCACCCCAAACATGCTCAATTTGTGACATGTCTGGTGAGAATGCAGGCCATGAAAGAACTGGAACATATTCAGCTTCCAGGAATTGTGTACAGATCTGTGTCATTGGGCCGTGCATTATCATGCTGAAACATGAAGTGATGGCGGCGGATGAATGGCACGAAAATGAGCCTCAGGATCTTGTCACAGTATCTCTGTGCATTCAAATTGATAAAATACAATTGTGTTCATTGTCTATAGCTTATGCCTGCCCATACCATAACCCCTCAGCCACCACGAGGCACTGTGTTCACAACGTTGACGTCAGCAAACCATTTGCCCACACGGCACCATTCACGCTGTCTGCCATCTGCCCGGTAGAGTTGAAACTGGGACTCATCCGTGAAGGACGACAAGCACGTAGATGAGCTTTCCTGAGACAGATTCTGACAATTTTTACAGAAATTCTTCAGTTGTGGTAACCCACAGTTTCATCAGCTGTCCAGGTGGCTGGTATCAGACGATCCCGCAGGTGAAGAAGCCGGATGTGGAGGTCCTAGGCTGACATGCTTACACATTGTCTGCGTTTGTGAGGCCAGTTGGACATACAGTACTGCCAAATTCTCTAAAACAACATTGGAGGCGACTTATGTTAGAAAAATACATCTTAAATTATCTGGCAATAGCTGGTGGACATTCCTGCAGTCAGCATGCCAATTGCAAGACATTGTGGCATTGTGTTGTGTGACAAAACTGCACATTTGTGTAATGATCATGCTCTTTAATCAGCTTCTTGATATGCCACACCTGTCAGGTGGATGGATTATCTTGGCAAAGGAGAAATACTCACTAACAGGGATGTAAAAACACTTGTGTACAACATGAGAGAAATAAGCTTTTTTTTGTGCGTATGGAAAATTTTGTGGATATTTTATTTCAGCTCATGAAACATGGGGACCAACACTTTACATGTTGCTATTATATTTCTGTTCAGTGTAGTTAACCGAATAGCTACCAGGACTATCTGCTTTGACAGCCACCCCCTCCCCCTGACTCATAACATACGCTGCTGCTTATCATCTATCCTGTTGCCATGTCACTTTTCCCATACCTGTATGTGTGTTACTGCCTCAATTGCCTCGTGCTCCTGCACACCGACTCGGTTCTGATACACCGTGTATATAACCATGTTGCCGTTGCTCATTGTATATTTATTCCTTGTGATATTATCTTTCCATTTTCCTTCTCTCTGCGTTGTTGGGAAAGAGCCCGTAAGGGAAGCATTTCACTGTTAGTCTACACCTGTTGTTTACGAGGCGTGTGATTTTGATTTGATCTGCTAATATACAACGGTGTGGAATATGCAACCGATTTCCCCGAGCAGGAGTTTAGAAGGGAAAGAAAGGAGAAGGCAAAACGCCTCCTGGGCTAAAAGGTCAAGGCATTTATATAAAGGCCCAAACCAACAGAGAAAAGCCTCTCCTCCACTATGACTTTCTCTCATTTCGGTCTAGGAAAACAATGGCACTGTGCCAAGGGGACTAGTGGTAGGCTGCGCCCAGCCGCTGCCAGCCCCATGTTGATAAAGGGATTGGTTGGTTGGCTGACACACAACACCCAGCCAGGTACAATGCAAACAGAGCCACACAAAACTGCTGGGTAAGCTGGGAATCTTCATTCATTTGCTCAGCTTCGACAAGTGTTGGAAAACACATGACACTGGGTCCTTGATATGAAAATAACTTCCGTGACTTGAGTACATGACCTTGATATGTAAAAATGAAATACAAATGTGTTATTTATTAACATTTCTAGCAAACGATGTCAGTATCTTACATTAGCAGCTAGCGCACAGTATTCGATTGAATGAAGAAAGTGTGTGTGTGTCAGTACCTGGCGATGAAGATGCACAGCAGATAGACCTGGTCGGCCCCGGCCAACAGCATGGCCACACTGAGAGCCAGCTTGACCAGGAACAGCCAGCGGATGACCGTGTAGACCCCGTAGCGCTGACACAGGGTCAGGAAATACAGGTTGTTCAGGTGGGGTGCTATGTAGGAGATCCCTGTGAGGAGTTGTCAAGAGCAGCTGTTAGCGGACTGAATAGTCTGTAGAGCATCTACAGATGGATTAACCCTAGCTCTAACCCTAACCTTAGCCCTTATCCTAATTTTAAACCTAATCTTAACAGGCAGTTGCTTATCAACTGATGGATTGTTGAAAGTATGACCATCTGTTGAGCATCTACAGATGGAAAATCCAGACTAACCAAATAGTGTGACCGTGGACTGAAAAGCCATATGCATTAAATGTATGCAGACAAGTGATAAACTGTGTTTCCTCACATTCTAAGAACTAGTCCTTCCATAAAATGTAAACAGACCAAAACGAATAGCCTGGTCCCAAATCTGTTTGTGCTGTCTTGCCAACTCCTATGGTCATTTGTCAGGCCAAACGTGACAATGGCCATAGAAATTGCCAAGACAGCCCCAAACAGATCTGGGATCAGGGTATGAAACTAAGCCCATTCTATACTTGAGGCCCATCCCTTGTCATGGTGCATATATCCAAGCAGTACTCCTCTTACCCAGCAGAATGGAGCCGGTGGAGGCAGAGATGCTGTCAAAGAGGAGGTGCTCCAGGAACAGAGGGAAGAAGTTGTTGTTGAAGTGACAGTGAAACACCTGGACCAGGTTCATAGAGGCGAACCACATGAAGTTTCTGTGCTTGGAGAGCTGCCTTAGATACTCTCCTAGAGTGACTGGCTTCTCCTGCTGGGTTAGAGGGCCCTGGCCAATACTCAACCTGAGCCAGAGGGAGCGGAGGATTAGTGAAATGACAACTAGTGTAACATCACACACACACACAACACAGGGGATTGAGTCTGTAACCTGAGCAGGTGTTGCTGTTTATCTACCTGCCCAACAGACTGAATGAGTGTGTGCAAACTGTGCATCAATTCTATTTGCTCACATTTCAGTCTCTTTGAAATTCCCATTAGCAAGAAAAATGCCTGGCCAAGGCTGGAATAGACACCACAGGAGTATAAAGATTAAACGCATGATTTGAGGCCATAAGGTGAGTTGTGGGAAGCAAACCAAGAATGGGTGTCATTATTCAGTTACCACTTGCTTGTCAGTGAATAATGTAAACCAAGTGTTTCTCAAGTGCATACATGATGAATAATAATGTCACCTACTCTTTGAGTTTCAGCGCCTCGTCCCGTCTCAGGCGCGCCTCTTTCTGAAAGCGGCTCTTCAACAGGCGCGAGACGGCGGTGAAGCCTAGTGCGGAGACGACCGCCAGCGCTACGCAGAACAGCCGGAACGAGTAGAAGTCACCCTTGTCCCAGACGCTGTAGGACAGGAAGACAGAGAGCGAGCCCAGGGCACTGAACAGAGAGCAGTGGAAGTTGAGGCGCGTGCGGTCGTAGGCCGACACGGCCAGGTCGGCCAGCAGGGCGTTGTGGTTGAGGTCCACCACGGTGAGGAAGCCGTCATACAGGCACAAGCACACCAGGAACTGGAGGCCCGGCCGCGCCCATGACACCCAGAAAGCCAGGAAGGAGAGGGCGAACAGGGGGCCATTCCTAGAGAGGGCAGCCAGACGCTTTAGTACCACCTCTGGGCTGGAGATCTGGGGGCCAGATCTACGATAGAGGGGAGAGAGAAAAAAAGGATAGAGCAATGGTAAAGAAACATCTACCACTTTTCACTAACTGTGCTATCCAACCGTGCTTCCAAGACAGTGTGAAAAAGAGAGAGACGTAGAGATTGAAAAAGAGAGAGAGGTGCACCATTGATTTGAGAAAACGATGAGAAGAGAACGTCTTACTGTGGGGAGCTGAGGAAGGAGCGGTCACTCAGCCAGCCGAAGAGAGGGTCGTTTAAGCTGTTCCATATCAGGAACACTGTCTGTGTGGGACAGAGAGTCAGTGGTGGAGGAGTTAGTGTAACAGGACAGTTAAACATCCTAACCGAGAAAAAAGCCAGGTATCAGTCTTTCTGCTTTATCCAACACATTTGTCATCGTCTAAAGCAGAAAGCGTCCAAACCACAAATATTATAATCATCCATTGAAGGCAGGAACTGTCACTCACCTCTCCGACCCAAAAGGAGAGCTTGTCGATCTTATAAACGGAGACAAAGGTCTCCACGTAGTAGAGCAGGAAGACGTTGTGCAGGATGGAGACAAACAGGGACAGGGAGCCGTAGAGGACCGCAGTGGGGACACAAGTGGAGACAGCGAGCCTGCAGTCACAGCCCTTACTGCCCATTCTTCTCACTCAGTCGCTCTGCTGTTCCGTGCCCCGCCGCCACACCCCACCACACTCATCGAGTCATCCCACAGACCAGGGGGCTGGGGCACCACCGTACCCACTCCTACCAGAGCAAACAAGACACATGTCAACAACCATTTGGAGGGCAGACTAAATGTGGTTGTGTGAAGTGTGAGGTGGGATAGGCTAGGTTAATGTACAGCGTGTGAGAAGAGACCGCTTTAACGAATAGACACAAAGGAGCAAGAGTAACACAGCTTACTTATAGAGTGCATTCAAAAAGCATTCAGACCCCACATTTTGTTACATTACAGCCTTATTCTCAAATTGATTAAATAAAAACATTTCCTCATCAATCTACATACAATACCCCAAAATGACAAAGCAAAAACAGTTTTGAAAAGTTTGCCAATTTATTAAAAAAACAGAAATACCTTATTTATTTAAAAGTATTCAGACCCTTTGCTATGAGACTCGAAATTGAGCTCAGGTGCATCCTGTTTCCATTGATCATCCTTGAGATGTTTTTACAACTTGATTGGAGTCCACCTGTGGTAAATCCAATTGATTGGACATGATTTGGAATGGCACACACCTGTCTATATAAGGTCCCACAGTTGGCAGTTCATGTCAGAGCAAAAACCAAGCCACGAGGTCAAAGGAATTGTCCGTAGAACTCCAAGACAGGATTGTGTCGAGGCACAGATCTGGGGAAGGGTACCAACAAATGTCTGCAGCATTGACAGTCCCCAAGAACACAGAGGCCTCCATCATTCTTAAAATGTAAGAAGTTGGACTCTCAGACCATGAGAAACAAAATGATCTGGTCTGATGAAACCACGATTGAACTCTTTGGCCTGAATGCCAAGCGTCACCTCGGGTGGAAACCTGGCACCATCCCTACGGTGAAGCATGGTGGTGGCAGCATCATGTGGTGGGGATGTTTTTCTGGGACTATGAGACTAGTCAGGTTTGAGGCAAAGACAAACGGAGCAAAGTACGTCCAACCGGCCTCACAACAGCAGACCACGTGTAACCACGCCAGCCCAGGACCTCCACATCTGGCTTCTTCACCTGCGGGATCGTCTGAGGGGTGCGGAGACATATTTCTGTCTGTAATAATGCCCTTTGTGGGGAAAAACATTCTCCCCTATGCCCTCCCAGGCCCACCCATGGCCGTGCCCTTGCCCAGTCGTGTGAAATCCATAGATTAGGGCCTAATTATTTTATTTCAACAGACTGATTTCCTTATATGAACTGTAACTAAAATGAACTGTAAGTAAAATTTTTGAAATTGTTGCATGCAGGGTTGCAAAGGTTTGGAAACTTTCCGGTAAATTTCTGGAATTTTTCAGGAATTGTTCCATGGGAAGTTAACTTCTTATGGGCAGGTGGACAGTAGGGTCCCACCTGGTCAACATCCAGTGAAATTGCAGAGCGCAAAATTCAAATGACAGAAATATAAATATTTATGAAAATACAAATTCATGAAAATACAAATACATCAAAATAAAGCTTAACTTCTTGTTAATCCAGCCGCTGTGTCAGATTTCAAAAAGGTTTTACGGCGAAAGCACACCATGCGATTATCTGAGGACAGCGCCCCGCATACAAAACATGAAAAAAAAAATTCAACCAGGCAGGTGCGACACGAAAGTCAGAAATAGCGATATAATAAATGCCTTACCTTTGAAGATCTTCTTCTGTTGGCACTCCAAAAGGTCCCAGTTACATCACAAATGGTCCTCTGGTTCGATAAAGTCCTTCTTTATATCCATAAAAACTCAGTTCAGCTGGCGTGCTTCATTCAATAATCCACCGGTTTCCCTCCTTCAAAATGCATACAAAATTAATCCCAAACGTTACCAATAAACGTATCCAAACAAGTCAAACAACGTTTATAATCAAACCTCAGGTACCCTAATAGGTAAATAAATTATACAATTTAAGACGGAGAATAGTATGTTCATTACCGGAGATAAATAACAAAGAACGCGCTTTCACCTCCGCACGCACATGGAAACACTACAGCCAAAATGGGAGCCACTTAGAAAAACTACAACTTCTAGCTCATTTTTCCCAAAACAAGCCTGAAACTCTTTCTAAAGACTGTTGACATCTAGTGGAAGCCCTAGGAACTACAATCTGTGAGGACTTCGCCTCATAATAAACATGAAAGCCATTGGAAACAGTGGAAGGCTGAATATTATTACTTTTTGGATGACATATCAGCCTGCCACATTTTAACAGTTTTAGAAGCCTTCGAGTGTTTTCTATCCAAATCTACCAATTATATGCATATCCTAGCTTCTGGGCCTGAGTAAGAGGCAGTTTACTTTGGGATATACATAAAACAAATCTAGATCTTGTGGAATAATTTGGTTAAACTATCCCCAATTCAATAGGATTGCAACCCTCTGCATGCACAGTGCATGGGACGGCAGGGTAACCTAGTGGTTAGAGCGTTGGACTAGTAACCGGAAGGTTGCAAGTTCAAATCCCCGAGCTGACAAGGTACAAATCTGTCATTCTGCCCCTGAACAGGCAGTTAATCCACTGTTCCTAGGCAGTCATTGAAAATAAGAGTTTGTCCTTAACTTTTATTTTATTTTTTTATTTAAAAAAATGATTCCATCACATGTGCAGTGTACTCTTCCATCACATGTACAGCGGATTCTCAAGATCTTGCACACTAATGAGATGCTATTGAGCCCACACTACTACACTGTCTGAGCCAAGGACTACATGCCTTCTGGTAAGTTTTGATTACAATACTGGGTGGGGTGAATATACACTGCTCAAAAAAAATAAAGGGAACACTTAAACAACACAATGTAACTCCAAGTCAATCACACTTCTGTGAAATCAAACTGTCCACTTAGGAAGCAACACTGATTGACAATAGATTTCACATGCTGTTGTGCAAATGGAATAAAGAACAGGTGGAAATTATAGGCAATTAGCAAGACACCCCCAATAAAGGAGTGGTTCTGCAGGTGGTGACCACAGACAACTTCTCAGTTCCTATGCTTCCTGGCTGATGTTTTGGTCACTTTTGAATGCTGGCGGTGCTTTCACTCTAGTGGTAGCATGAGACGGAGTCTACAACCCACACAAGTGGCTCAGGTAGTGCAGCTCATCCAGGATGGCACATCAATGCGAGCTGTGGCAAGAAGGTTTGCTGTGTCTGTCAGCGTAGTGTCCAGAGCATGGAGGCGCTACCAGGAGACAGGCCATTACATCAGGAGACGTGGAGGAGGCCGTAAAAGGGCAACAACCCAGCAGCAGCTACCTCCGCCTTTGTGCAAGGAGGAGCAGGAAGAGCACTGCCAGAGCCCTGCAAAATGACCTCCAGCAGGCCACAAATGTGCATGTGTCTGCTCAAATGGTCAGAAACAGACTCCATGAGGGTGGTATGAGGGCCCGACGTCCACAGGTGGGGGTTGTGCTTACAGCCCAACACCGTGCAGGACATTTGGCATTTGCCAGAGAACACCAAGATTGGCAAATTCGCCACTGGCGCCCTGTGCTCTTCACAGATGAAAGCAGGTTCACACTGAGCACATGTGACAGACGTGACAGAGTCTGGAGACGCTGTGGAGAACGTTCTGCTGCCTGCAACATCCTCCAGCATGACCGGTTTGGCGGTGGGTCAGTCATGGTGTGGGGTGGCATTTCTTTGGGGGGGCCGCACAGCCCTCCATGTGCTCGCCAGATGTAGCCTGACTGTCATTAGGTACCGAGATGAGATCCTCAGACCCCTTGTGAGACCATATGCTGGTGCGGTTGGCCCTGGGTTCCTCCTAATGCAAGACAATACTAGACCTCATGTGGCTGGAGTGTGTCAGCAGTTCCTGCAAGAGGAAGGCATTGATGCTATGGACTGGCCTGCCCGTTCCCCATACCTGAATCCAATTGAGCACATCTGGGACATCATGTCTCGCTCCATCCACCAACGCCACGTTGCACCACAGACTGTCCAGGAGTTGGCGGATGCTTTAGTCCAGGTCTGGGAGGAGATCCATCACGAGACCATCCGCCACATCATCAGGAGCATTCCCAGGCGTTGTAGGGAGGTCATACAGGCACGTGGAGGCCACACACACACTACTGAGCCTCATTTTGACTTGTTTTAAGGACATTACATCAAAGTTGGAACAGCCTGTAGTGTGGTTTTCCACTTTAATTTTGAGTGTGACTCCAAATCCAGACCTCCATGGGTTGATAAATTTGATTTCCATTGATAATTTGTGTGTGATTTTGTTGTCAGCACATTCAACTATGTAAAGAAAAAAGTATTTAATAAGAATATTTCCTTCATTCAGATCTAGGATGTGTTATTTTAGTGTTCCCTTTATTTTTTTGAGCAGTGTATTTTGGGAGAGAGTGGTAAAGCAGCCTGAAACTCATAGCAGTAGCCATTGCACGGATTGAGGGAGAAAATGCCATCCTGTCTGATGTTCAGACTCTGCTTGCAGATGTAAGAGAAGAACTCCATACTGCCTACTTCACTGTTGCTTCAATCAGAGGAAACTGCAGTTCTGAAATACATCAAAAAGGGAGAAGACTTCTGCCTGAAGCCCATACACGCCACAGTGTACATGTTGGACCCCAAGTATGCTGGCAAGAGCATCCTGTCTGGTGCAGAGATCAACAAGGCCTATGGTGCAATCCCTACTGTAACTCGCCACCCTGGCCTGGATGAGGGCAAGGTTCTTGGCAGTCTGGCGAAGTACACAGTTCCAAGCAAGACTTTGGATGGAGATGAAATATGGCAGTCGTACCAACATATCTCACCAGCCACCTGGTGGAAGGGACTTTGTGGATCTGAGGCTCTTTCCCCTGTGGCCTCCAACATCCTCCAAATCCCACCAACATCAGCCGCCTCAGAGCGCAACTGGTCCTTGTTTGGGAACACACACACACAGCAAAGCACGCAACAGGCTGATCAATACAAGGGATGAAAAATTGGTGGCCATCCGGGCAAATTTGAGGCTTTTTGAGCCTGACAATGAGCCATCCTCAACAAGGTTGGAAAGTGACAGTGAAGATGAGGCCTCAGAGTCTGATGTTCAGAAGGTGGACATTGCGGAGGTCCAGGCAGAAGACATGGAAGCCTGAGAGGAAGACAACCAAAGCTTTAGTTTCTAGACTATCATTTTACAGATGGGAGACGCGATGGATCATCGAGGATCATTCAATATTCCCTTTCTTTTGTTGTTCATTGAAATCATCCCATGTGCAGAGTCAACTCATTGAAAGTTCAATTCGTCACTAAATTGTTTTATTTCTATTGGAAGGATTGAATCAATAATTTGCAAGTATGTCTACTTATGATGAGGTAAAATGTTTATGTTTCTGTCTCCATATGTTATGGTAAATTTATCCAATGCAAAAAAACATCTACATTTAAATGGTATGAATATTAATTTGCATATATTCCCATTAATTCCCACCTCTGAATATTCCCCAAAATGTGCAACCCTAGTTGCAGGTTGTGTTTATATTTTTGTTCAGTATACAGTATATACACTGAGTATGTCCACTTCACCGTCAGACCATTTTATTGGTAACTACACTACCGGACAAAAGTTTTAGAACACCTAGTCATTCAAGGGTTTTTCTTTACTTTTACTATTTTGTACATTGTAGAATAATAGTGAAGACATTAAAACTATTAAATAACACATATAGAATTCATGTAGAAACAAAGTGTTAAACAAATCAACATTAGTTTTACATTTCAGATTCTTCAAATAACCACCCTTTGCCTTGATGACAGCTTTGCACACTCTTGGCATTCTCTCAACCAGCTTCATGAGGTAGTCACCTGGAATGCTTTTCAATTAACAGGTGTGCCTTCTTAAAAGTTCATTTGAGGAATTTCTTTCCTTCTTAATGTGTTTGAGCCAATCAGTTGTGTTGTGACAAAGTAGGGGGGTATACAGAAGACAGCCCTATTTGGTAAAAGACCAAGTCCATATTATGGCAAGAACATCTCAAATAAGCAAAGAGAAATGACAGTCCATCATTATTTTTAGACTAAGGTCAGTCAATACGGAAAATGTCTTCAAGTGCAGTCGCAAAAACCATCAAGCGCTATGATGAAACTGGCTCTCATGAGGACCGCAACAGGAATGGAAGACCCAGAGTTACCTCTAATGAACTTATCCTGTGCAGCAGAGTTACCAGAAATTACAACCCAAATAATTGCTTCACAGAGTTCAAGTAACAGACACATCTCAACATCAACTGTTCAGAGGAGACTGTGGAAGGAGACCGGTGGAAATGTGTCATTTGGTCTGGAATCAAAATTTGTGATTTTTGGTTCTAACCACCATGTCTTTGAGAGATGTGGTGTGGGTTAACGGATGATCCCCGCATGTGTATTTCCCACCGTAAAGCTTGGAGGAGGAGGTGTTATGGTGTTTTACTGGTGACACTGTCTGTGATTATATTTAGAAACCAAGGCACACTTAACCAGCATGACTACCACAGCATTCAGCAGGAATATGCCATCGAATCTGGTTTGGGCTTAGTGGGACTTAGTGGGACTATCATTTGTTTTTCAACAGGACAATGACCCAACACACCTCCAGGCTGTGTAAGGACTATTTGACCAAGAAGGAGAGTATGGAGTGCTGCATCAGATGACCTGGCCAAAAATAGTACAAATAAAGAAAAACCTTTGAATGAGTAGGTGTTCTAAAACTTTTGACCGGTAGTGTAAAAGTTGTATTTGTTTGTGATCCAATACGTAATATACAGTTGAAGTTGGAAGTTTACATACACCGTAGCCAAATACATTTAAACTCAGTATTAGGTGAGTTAGGATCACCACTTTATTTTAAGAATGTGAAATGTCAGAATAATAGTAGAGAATGATTCATTTCAGCTTTTATTTATTTCATCACATTCCCATTGGGTCAGAAGTTTACATGCACTCAATTAGTATTTGGTAGCATTACCTTGAAATTGTGGTGTGTAGGCCTCCTTGCTCGCACACGCTTTATTAGTTCTGTCTACACATTTTCTATAGGATTGAGGTCAGGGTGATGGCCACTCCAATACCTTGACTTTGTTGTCCTTAAACCATTTTGCCATAACTTTGGAAGTATGCTTGGGGTCATTGTCCATTTGGAAAACCCATTTGCGACCAAGCTTTAACTTCCTGACTGATGTCTTGAGATGTTGCTTCAATATATCCACATAATTTCCTACCTCATGATGCCATCTATTTTGTCATGATGCAATCTATTTTGTGAAGTGCACCAGTTCCTTCTGCAGCAAAGCACCCCCACAACATGATGCTTACATCCCCGTGCTTCATGGTTGGGATGGTGTTTTTTCAGCTTGCAAGCATCCCCCTTTTCCATCCAAACATAATGATGGTCATTATGGCCAAACAGTTCTATTTTTGTTTCATCAGACCAGAGGACATTTCTCCAAAAAGTACGATCTTTGTCCCCATGTGCAGTTGCAAAACGTAGCCTGGCTTTTTTTATGGCAGTTTTGGAGCAGTGGCTTCTTCGATATGTCGATATAGGACTCATTTTACTGTGGCTATAGATACTTTTGTACCTGTTTCCTCCAGCATCTTCACAATGTCCTTTGCTGTTGTTCTGGGATTGATTTGCACTTTTCGCACCAAAGTACGTTCATCTCTAGGAGACAGAACGCATCCCCTTCCTGAGCGGTGTGATGGCTGCGTGGTCCCATGGTGTTTATCCTTGCACACTATTGTTTGTACTGATGAACTTGGTACCTTCAGGAGTTTGGAAATTGCTCCCAAGGATGAACCAGCCGTGTGGAGGTCTACCATTTTTTTGATGAGTTCTTTTGATTTCCCCATGATGCCAAGCAGAGGCACTGAGTCTGAAGATAGGTCTTGAAATACATCCACAGGTACACCTCCAATTGACTCAAATTATGTCAATTAGCAGATCAGAAGCTTATAAAGCCATGACATAATTTTCTGGAATTTTCCAAGCTGTTTAAAAGGCACAGTCAACACAGTCAACATAATCGGAATGGCCGATTAATTAGGGCCGATTTCAAGTTTTCATAACAAACGGAAATCTGTAGTTTTGGATGCCGATTTTTTACAACTTTATTTAACAAGGCAAGTCAGTTAAGAACACATTCTTATTTTCAATGACGGCCTAGGAACGATGGGTTAACTGCCTTGTTCAGGGGCAGAACGACAGATTTTTACCATGTCAGCTCAGGGTTTCAATCTTGCAACCTTACTGTTACCTAGTCCAATGCTCTAACCACCTGCCCCACGAGGAGCCTGCCTGTTACGCGAATGTAGTAAGAAGCCAAGGTAAGTTGCTAGCTAGCATTAAACTTATCTTATAAAAAAAAAATCAATCAATCATAATCACTAGTTATAACTACACATGATTGATGATATTACTAGTTAGCGTGTCCTGCATTGCATATTATCGATGCGGTGCGCATTCGCGAAAAAGGACTGTCGTTGCTCCAACGTGTACCTAACCATAAACATCAATGCCTTTCTTAAAATCAAGACATAAAAGTATCTCAAAAGTATATTTTTAAACCTGCATATTTAGCTAAAAGAAAGGTTAGCAGGCAATATTAACCAGGTGAAATTGGGTCACTTCTCTTGCGTTCATTGCACACAGAGTCAGGGTGTATGAAACAGTTTGGGCCGCCTGGCTCATTGCGAACTAATTTGCCAGAATTTTACGTAATTATGACATAACATTGAAGGTTGTGCAATGTAACAGCAATATTTAGACTTAGGGATGCCATCCGTTAGATAAAATACGGAAAGTTTCCGTATTTCACTGAAAGAATAAACGTTTCGTTTTCGAAATGATCGTTTCCGGATTCGACCATATTAATGACCTAAGGCTCGTATTGCGGTGTGTTATTATGTTATAATTAAGTCTATGATTTGATAGAGCAGTCTGACTGAGCGATGGTAGGCACCAGCAGGCTCGTAAGCATTCATTCAAACAGCACTTTCGTGCGTTTTGCCAGCAGCTCTTCGCAATGCTTCAAGCATTGCGCTGTTTATGACTTCAAGCCTATCAACTCCCAAGATTAGGCCGGTGTAACCGATGTGAAATGGCTAGCTAGTTAGTGGGGTGCGCGCTAATAGCGTTTCAAACGTCACTCGCTCTGAGACTTGGAGTGGTTGTTCCCCTTGCTCTGCATGGGTAACGCTGCTTCGAGGGTGGCTGTTGTCGATGTGTTCCTGGTTCGAGCCCAGGTAGCGGCGAGGAGAGGGATGGAAGCTATACTAAAG
Source organism: Oncorhynchus clarkii lewisi (assembly GCF_045791955.1). Lineage (NCBI taxonomy): Eukaryota > Metazoa > Chordata > Actinopteri > Salmoniformes > Salmonidae > Oncorhynchus > Oncorhynchus clarkii. The sequence goes on from NC_092166.1 coordinate 48,312,226, forward strand.
TGCCTATAAGAACATCCAATAGTCATAGGTATTTGAAATACAAATCGTATAGAGAGAAATAGTCCTATAATTCCTATAATGACTACAACCTAAAACTTCTTACCTGGGAATATTGAAGACTCATGTTAACAGGAACCACCAGCTTTCATATGTTCTCATGTTCTGAGCAAGGAACATAAACGTTAGCTTTCTTACATGGCACATATTGCACTTTTACTTTCTTTACCAACACTTTGTTTTTGCATTATTTAAACCAAATTGAACATGTTTAATTATTGATTTGAGGCTAAATTGATTTTATTGGTGTATTATATTAAGTTAAAAATAAGTGTTCATTCAGTATTCAGTTGTCATTATTACAAATAAATAAAATATTTTTTAAATCAGCTGATTAATCGGTATCGGCTTTTTTTGGTCCTCCAATAATCGGTATCGGTGTTGAAAAATCATAATCGGTCGACCTCTACTTCTGACCCACTCGAATTGTGATACAGTGAATTATAAAAGTGAAATAATCTGCCTGTAAAAAATTGTTGGAAAAAATACTTGTGTCATGCACAAAGTAGATGTCCTAACCGACTTGCCAAAACTATAGTTTAACAACAAATTTGTGAAGTGGTTGAAAAACTGTTTTAATGACTCCAACCTAAGTGTATGTAAACTTCCGACTTCAACTGTAGTACACATCATTTGAATAATGAATACTCCTACTGTATTCATTAAGTGAGAGTGAAGTTATGAGCAGTAGCTGAGCCTTAGGTTGCGTCCTAAATGGCACCCAATTCCTTACATAGGGGTTTGGTCAAAGGTAGTGCACTACATTGGGAATAGGGTCCCATTTAGGATGCAACCTTAGTTAATCTAGGTCAGTCTCTTCTGACCTAGGAACAGCTGGATGACAGGACGGTGTAATCCTATCCTCCGATTATTGTGATTTTGGGTTCTGTCTTTCATGATACTAACTCCACCTCACTGTCCTCAGAAAAGATTTGGCTGGCCACCATTACACAGGACGAGAGACAATGGAAAAGGCACTGAATCTCTTGATATTGGTATTTTCTTGTTATATGGTTGGTTCTGAGGCACACTAAGGTGTAGCCTTGCTTTGTTCTGTGTCAATCAAGGAAAGGAGTCTAAGTTCGATAGAGTTCTGTTATGTTATGTTGAATCACTTCAGCAAATAATTCTATCATCTGTTATTTGTCAACAGGGTGGAGCGAGTCTGAAAAGCATTGGTTCAAATGCTTAAGAATGTATTTTTCCAGTCTTTTGTGGCCTGGTGGTTTACTGCTACTGCTGTAGGTTTGACATCTGAAGTGAAGCATAGAGGTTCCCCGCTATGATCCAGCACGATTCAGCCTTCAGAACACAAGTCTCACATGTGGCGTCCAATGGAATCTTTGTTCTGTTAATAATGCCTAGGCTCTGGCTCCACACCTGCCTGTTAGCTGCTACACCACACAAGCCATGGCCCTGTCCCAGTATTACCCATGTAATGTTTTCTCCAACAGGTTCTCAGCAGAGAAATCGCACACAGAGTTCTGATCAGGACAAATGTCAACAAATAGGCCTACACGTAGAGCAAATGCGAGCTGTGTCTGGTCCCATCCGATCCATGCAGTGGAGAGGAACGACTGTATTGGATAATGTGATTCCCATCTCACTTAATCTTCTGGGAACAGGTAGCAAAGTAGTTTGTGTACAGTATAGTTCAGTACACCTCTAACGAGGGCCAACTCTAGTTATAGCGGATGCCAGGGCAGCTCTCTCACCTGCCTGCTAAGACTGGAGAGGCTTCTTGGCAGAGAGAGCAGGTGGGCTGGCAGACAGAGGGCTGTGCACTTGTGTACTCTACTCTACACAGCTAGTTCGTCACACTGTGTTAGATACCGTGAAAGTGCGTGGGACTGTGGTCTGATACTTGATCTCTGGGGCTGGGCTGATGAGCGAATAGACCTCTGGGAATAAGCAGCCAAGTGTTCTCTCCCACTCCCATTGTTCGACTCCACTTCCGACACACACACACACACACACACACACACGCACACACGCACACACGCACACACACACACACACACGCACACACACACACACCTAATGAAAGCTGCTATAACAATACTGGGTGGCTTACAGGAATTAGATGCAGTAAAGGGAGCTATTGCTATTACACACACATATATATATATATATATATATACACATCTAGTTCGCTAAGTGAGGTAGCTATACAGATAGCTAGCTACACAATATATAGTTGCGGCCCAGTATCAGATGTGTCCAGTCGTTCTACAGGTTAGATAGCTACCGTTAGCTGTATTCGCTGCATCAGCTGTCACCGAGACGTACTAAGACAGCTGTAGCTAGCGTAGGCTAACCACTAAACCAGCGAGTTAACTAGCTAGACCTGTGGTTAGCCCAATCACCTAACAAAACGGAAAATGTACTTACCATTATCATTAAACGAAGCATCGGAAACTAATTGGAAACCTTTCCAACAAGCCACAGTTTACGTTGCATTAGTAGACGTCACAACAAATGACTGTAATCAGCCACGAATAGGGGTTTCCCAAGAGAGGAAGAGGCTAGCGAGAGGCTTTACTCCGCCCAAAATGGGTCCACCTTAAGCATGTTACCAGTTTTGTATGGGGAAGACTGGGTGTGTTGAATTGAGTCAAGATACAATGAATTGCTGTTTTGACACGTGAGGCTTATTTTATTCGATAGATGTTTCGCTATGCTAAGGTTTATACGAGTGTACTGATATAAGTGACACGTGACATCCCGGCAATTTTGCGAAAAACCGCTTAATATCGGAGCTGCACTTCCTAACCTCCTGCCAAATGTATGACCATAGAGACACATATTTCCCTCAGATTACACAGGCCCACAAATAATTCGAAAACAAATCACATTTTGATAAACTCCCATATCTATTGGGTGAAATACCACAGTGCGCAATCACAGCAGCAAGATTTGTGACCTGTTGCCACAAGAGCAACCAGTGGAGAACAAACACTATTGTAAATACAACCCATATTTATGTTTATTTATTTTCCATTTCGTACTTGAACTATTTGCACATCATTACAACACTGTATGTATACATAATATGACATTTAAAAAGTATTTTACACTTTTGTGAGTGTAATGTTTACTGTTTATTTCTTATTGTTTATTTCACTTTTATTTATTATCTATTTCACTTGCTTTGGCAATGTAAACATATGTTTCCAATTCAAATAAAGCCCTTTGAATTGAACTGACCAGCATCTCCCTCTCGATTGAATTCAGGCTGCTGACGTCAATACATCGAATATTTAAAAAATTATTAAAATAACGAGATGTATTCACCAATCCAAAGAGAGCAATAGACGGGCTCAGCCGGTTAAATGGTATCCCTTAACAAGACAAGAACAAGATGTACCGTTGAAGTCGGGAGTTTACATACACTTAAATTGGAGTCATTAAAACTCGTTTTTCAACCACTCCACAATTTCTTGGAAACGATTGTTTTGGCAAGTCAGTTAGGACATCTACTTTGTGCATGACACAAGTCATTCTTCCAACAATTGTTTAAAGACAGATTATTTCATTTATAATCCACTGTATCACAATTCCAGTGGGTCAGAAGTTTACATACACTAAATTGACTGTACCTTTAAACAGCTTGGACAATTCCAGAAAATGATGTCATAGCTTTAGAAGCTTCTGATAGGCTATTTGACATAATTTGAGTCAATCGGAGGTGTACCTGTGGATGTATTTCAAGGCCTACCTTCAAACTCAGTGCCTCTTTGCTTGACATCATGGGAAAATCAAAAGAAATCAGCCAAGACCTCCAAATGCCTGAAGGTACCAAGTTCATCTGTACAAACAATAGTATGCAAGTATAAACACCATGGGACCACGCAGCCGTCATATCGCTCAGGAAGGAGACGTGTTCTGTCTCCTAGAGATGAACGTACTTTGGTGCGAAAAGTGCAAATCGATCCCAGAACAACAGCAAAGGCCCTTGTGAAGATGCTGGAGGAAACAGGTACAAAAGTACCTAAATCCACAGTAAATCGAGTCCTATATCTACATAACCTAAAAAAGGCCACTCCTCAAGGAAGAAGCCACAGCTCCAAAACCGCCATAAAAACGCCAGACTACTTTTTGCAACTGCACATGGGAACAAAGATCGTACTTTTTGGAGAAATGTTCTCTGGTCTGATGGAACAAAAATATAACTGTTTGGCCATAATTACCATCGTTATGTTTTGAGGAAAAAGGGGGAGGCTTGCAAGCTGAAGAACACCATCCCAACCGTGAAGCACGGGGGTGTAACGTCGGGAGAGTGATGGGTGTGGAGTCAGGCGCAGAGAGCAGAAGTTTCACGGGAAAAAACGCTTTAATGTCCTCAGTAAACAGGAACAGGTACAAAAATGGGTGAAGCCAAAACACAGGCGGCAAACACAACCCAAAGACCACTGTTACATAAACTGGACAGCGAAAACCCCAAAATCAACAATATACCACCTACGTACAATAACAACAAGCCCGCACAACCACAAGCGGGCTAAACAAACTTAAATAATACCCACCTCAAAACCCCAACAAGGAACAGGTGAAAACAATTAGACTAAAACAAACGAAAAGGAAAAAGGGATCGGTGGCAGCTAGTAGACCGGCGACGACGACCGCCACCCGAACAGGAAGGGGAACCACCTTCGGTGATATTCGTGACAGGGGTGGCAGAATCATGTTGTGGAGGTGCTTTGCTGCAGGAGGGACTGGTGCACTTCGCAAAATAGATGGCATCATGAGGTAGGAAATTATGTGGATATATTGAGGCAACATCTCAAGACATCAGTCAATAAGTTAAAGCTTGGTCGCAAATGGGTCTTCCAAATGGACAATGACCCCAAGCATACTTCCAAACTTGTGGCAAAATGGCTTAAGGACAACAATGTCAAGGTATTGGAGTGGCCATCACAAACCCTGACCTCAATCCTATAGAAAATGTGTGGGCAGAACTGAAAAAGCGTGTGCGAGCAAGGAGGCCTACAAACCTGACTAAGATACACCAGCTCCTTCAGGAGGAATGGGCCAAAATTCACACAACTTAAAGCTTGTGGAAGGCTACCTGAAATGTTTGACCCAAGTTAAACAATTTAAAGGCAATGCTACCAAATACTAATTGAGTGTATGTAAACTTCCGACATCAACAGTATGTCAGAAATGGGGTGTTATAAGGAGATTTATACTTGGAATATCCAGGAGGAAGGGAGGGGAGAAGAGAGGCAGGTTTAAGAGAGAGAAGCAGGAAGAGGGTGAGCTTGAATTGGTTAAAAATGGCTGGAAAAAGGGAGATGGTTTGTTAAAGAATAGTCAACTTTATTGGCATGTGACAGCAGTGTGTTGGAGGTTCCTAGGTCTGAGAAGTGTGCATAAGAGCATGAGACAATCGTGGTATTTGTTAATTGTAGGGGTACCCATGGGGCTGGGGATCAGAAATGTCCCTTGTGAGAGAGGCAGGTTGAGGTTTCCACGTTTAGAGTAATGCAGAAGCTGTCATATGCTGAGGCAGTGAAGAAAGTAGAAAAAGATGAGCCAAAGGGGGGAGCCTGAGAGGAGTGGTGTGAGTAGGTGATCTGTACCAGTACAGAGGGATCAACCAACAAGTGATATATGTTTCAGTAAGATTGGATGTATTTGCATTTATAGCAATGGTTATAAACTGTACTGCAGGGATGGAATGTACACTACCGGTCACAAGTTTTAGAACAAAGGTTTTTCTTTATTTTTACTATTTTCTACATTGTAGAATAATAGTGAAGACATCCAAACTATGAAAAAATACATATGGAATCATGTAGTAACCAAAAGAAGTGTTAAACAAATCAAAATATATTTTATATTTGAGATTCCTCAAATTGGTGGAGTGCTGCAGAGATGGTTGTCCTTTTGGAAGGTTCTCCCATCTCCACAGAGGAATTCTAGAGCTCTGTCAGAGTGACCATCAGGTTCTTGGTCACCTCCTGGCCAAGGCCTTTCTCAAATCAAATCAAATTGATTTATATAGCCCTTCGTACGTCAGCTGATATCTCAAAGTGCTGTACAGAAACCCAGCCTAAAACCCCAAACGGCAAGCAATGCAGGTGTAGAAGCATGGTGGCTAGGAAAAACTCCCTAGAAAGGCCAAAACCCAGGAAGAAACCTAGAGAGGAACCAGGCTATGTGGGGTGGCCAGTCCTCTTCCGGCTGTGCCGGGTGGAGATTATAACAGAACATGGCCAAGATGTTCAAATGTTCATAAATGACCAGCATGGTCAAATAATAATAATCACAGGCAGAACAGTTGAAACTGGAGCAGCAGCACGGCCAGATGGACTGGGGACAGCAAGGAGTCATAATGCCAGGTAGTCCTGAGGCATGGTCCTAGGGCTCACACAGGACACCGGATAGGACAGGAGAAGTACTCCAGATATAACAAACTGACCCTAGCCCCCCGACACAAACTACTGCAGCATAAATACTGGAGGCTGAGACAGGAGGGGTCAGGAGACACTGTGGCTCCATCCAATGACACCCCCGGACAGGGCCAAACAGGAGATTGCTCAGTTTGGCCAGCTCTAAGAGTCTTGGTGGTCTTGGTGGAAGAGAGAGTCTTGGTGGATGAGAGTCTTGGTGGTTCTAAACATCTTCCATTTAAGAATGATGGAGGCTACTGAGTTCTTGGGGACCTTCAATGCTGCAGATGTTTTTTGGTACCCTTCTCCAGATCTGTCCCTTGAAACAATTCTGTCTCTGAGCTCTAGGGACAATTCCTTTGACCTCATTGCGTTGTTTTTGCTCTGACATGCACTATGAACTGTGGGACCTTATATAGACCGGTGTGCGCCTTTCCAAATAATTTCCAATCAATTTACCATAGGTCGACTCCAATCAAGTTGTATAAACACCTCAAGGATGATCAATGGAAACAGGATGCACCTGAGCTCAATTGCGAGTTTCATAGTGAGGGTCTGACTATGTAAATAAGGTATGTTTTTTTATTTTTAATACATTTGTAGATATTTAAAAAAAAAACTGTTTTCTCTTTGTCATTATGGGGTATTGTGTGTAGATTGCTGAGGATTATTCTTTTTTTAATCCATTTTAGAATATGGCTGTACCGTAACAAAATGTGGAAAAAGTCAAGTGATCTGAATATTTTCCGATTGGCCGTATACCACACCCAGTCATGACTTATTGCTTAAGTCTAGTAGGTGGCTGTAATGCAACATTTATTGTATGCCAACTGCCATTAAACCTCATCGAAGAAGAAGATGTGCCACCTAGAGTCAGGTTCTGTGTGTGTGTGTGTTTGTTTGCTTCTTTTATGCAAATTCAAAGTAATGAGAGAGTGTGCTGACCAGAATAAAGCAACTTTATCATAATTCAGATGTATTTGCTTAGGGGCCAGACAATGTTGCAATATCTTACCAAAATCAAAGAAACCATTTTTCTTTCCTTTTCTCTGTTGTCCTTGACAGGTTGATGATTGTAGCTTCAAAATAAAAGAGAGCCGCACACTCTAGGAGCTCAGATGCAAAAATTTAATTTCCAATGTTTCGACAGCCAAGCTGTCTTCATCAGATGATTGTAGCTGCCAGGCAAGAAGAATTGATTCCATAGATGTCTGAGCGACTACCATCTATGGAATTCAGTTCTCATGGCCAAACACTCATTTGCAGCCGCAAATCAAGACTAATGCAGCATCAGGTAGGCCTAGATGGTTTACACAATTACATTGTATTAGTAGACCACAAAGTAGTACACCAGAAGGGCCAGAAATAAATGTTTTCATACTTTATTGATTTATTTGACATATTAATATGAAATAGCATAGCACTGTTGACAACATTTAAAACGACACATACCTCTACTCTTTGACAGCACATCTAGGTGCTTATGTCCATTGAGAGTACATTGAAAGTACAATGAATTGACATTGCTAGGGCTGATTCAAAACCCTCCCCACAATCCTAGCTGGAATGACAGTGAAATGTCTTGTCCATTAGCGGGAAAAAAGAGTGGCAAAGGCATTACTTAATAGATTTGCAGAGAAAACAAACCCCCATGAGAATGAATGAGTCAGGGATATCTCTAGGCCACTCTGAGTCACAGCATGCAGACGTGTGTGATCAGACATGCTGTGTCACATGAGGCCCAGGGTGGGCATCTGATTGTGGAGGCCCTACATGGAATGACATACAGTATGTACAACACATACTGTAGACTATAGCCTGCTGTGTCGTGATATGTAAGTTATGGACCAGTTTAAAGTGAATGATTGATCTTTGTCTTGTTGTTGAGTCTAATTTATGTCACAACTGTTTAATCTCTCTTTTCTCTCTCCTGTTCACTCTCTCAAACAATACAAGTATGTGGATAAACTACATATGATCAAAACCATCCACTTTACTGAGGTTTTAATTCACAGAATAAAATTGGATAGAGATCAGTCAAAAGCAACTGTTAGGGCGACTAGTAACAATATTGCACAGCATTGACATAATAATACAAGAGAGAGAATCAGTAACTTACCCGTTTCCATCTCTCACTGAAGCTGAAGTTCCACCTGTCCCCAGACCTTGTTGGAATTGTCACTGTAACCACGTTGTACAACAGATATCTGTTGAAAGAAAAAGACAACTTTGATCCAAATAAAATTATGTGCCGTCTTCTGTTTGACTTTGATTATTGCAAGCCTTTCTGATACGTACTGTTAGTGTATGACGAGCTCTCTACATACCCTCTGTGCCATATCTACCTCGGTGTCTGTCTTTCTACAAGTTAAGCCAAGCAGTCACTTCCAAGTAATAGGGGAAGGGATGGGAGGGAGCCTCTGAATCAATACAAATATACAGTACAATGCAGTTCTGAGAATAGAGAAACAGATGACTGGCTGGCCGGCCCTTGGTTCCTATAAAAATACAAAAGGGACTGCTTGGAGGAGGAACTAGGAATTCCCCCAGTTGAGATTGAACACAGTGCAGAGAGATGGAAACTAAAATGGCCTGTGGACTAGAGGAAGAAAAACAAATCATCAAATGTCACCATGTAACCTTCACCGTTCTGGCGTTAAAAAGGATTATTGGATAGAGATAGAGGTAGAGATGAAAGGAAGGAAGGAAGAGACCCCTGCTTGCAGCTGTACACACACATGTAATTCCCCTCCATCCCTCAGGTGAACCTCCTGTAAAAAACAAAAATCAAACCCCACACCCTCCAAATAACTAAAAACCGCCCTCCTCTTAACAAAATCCCTTAAACCCCTTACATTTAAACTAACAAAAGTAAAATTAGACCCCATGAAAGAATAAAATAAAAACATCAAAAAGTTCACTCAAATACTAAACCCAGACAGAAAAAAACAAAAACAGGAGACTCACCCGATGCTCCCCTGCTCCATATCTACCGGTGGGAACACCATCCGTACTCCCGACGTCCCCCCCTCTTCCTCCATCTCACCAACCCAGGATGCAGGAATAGTGTTTGGCATCGGGGTGCCCTGCACCCTGGGTCTACCCCCATACTCTTCCCCCTTCCCAGCGCTGTAGCTGGTTTGGAAAAATATAGGGGAGGCTGAGTCCCCAAACAAAAAACTCCCCAACTCCTCCTCTACCCAATCCTGGGCCTTGTTAGGTGGGTCCCCACCCAACATGAGTTGAGGGCCTGGGGAAACCAGCAGCAACCCAGAGGTTTCTCCCACCCCCATCGCTCTCTTGGCCATCCCCTCCCTCTCACTGTCGGCCAATCGCACCCTCCTCTTCACTCTCTTCTTTGGCCGTCTCCTTCTCCACCACCCCTCCCTCGCTTTCTTCTCTCTCATGCTCCTCCACTCGCTTGCCTTCTTCCGCCGCTTTTCCCTCCTCTCTTCCCGGTTCTCCTACTGTTGGGGAATAATCAGAATTGGTTGGTAACATAGGTAAGATGTTTTATATTCATCATATGTTTGTAAGTTACTTCTCATCAAGAATGTTATTTTTGTATAATACTGTGGCGGGGTTGCAGTTATCTGTTCTATGTCAAGACTAAGTTGCATGGTCCGCAGAGAGGGGAGAGGTCAAAGTGTCATCATGTGTAAACATATCTTTTGCTCCACTGTGTCTGTGTGCCAGTCACTCCCTACATTTCCCATGGGGGAGAGGAGGATGGCAGTGTCTGGAATCATTCTATGCTCTCCGTGAGCTTGTCCAGGATTGGTTGTATTTAGAATTGGTTGTATCTAAATGACAATTTGATATATGCCTGTTGATATGGAGGATTGGTTTATGTTTCTGGGTTTGAGATGGGAGACAAAGCTGAACGATTTATTATGTCTATGCTGTCTGACTATGTGTGTTTTTTTGCTATTAAAGGATCTCAGCTGCAATGTGTAGGGGGCTCTCAGAGAATTCATTGAAAGACACTGAATCGATCTGAGAGTCACAGGGTTGTGATAGAGCTCATATAATTAAAGATGGACTTTGATAACTAACTCTGACTTGTGTTGTGGTTTGCTCCCATGATTTGGTAAATAGAGGAAATTTCCACGACACTACTCCCGTGCCTTCCGTTTCCTTCTCTCTTCCGTCCGCCGCTCCTTGCTCCTCCTCCTTCCTTGCGGCCTTCCCCTCTGGGCCTGTACTCTGGTCATGAGGCGTCCTTCCTTCCCCTCCTCTTCTTCCCCCATCCCCCGCTCCTGCTCCCCCCCTAGCCGCAGACGCGTATGACCTCTGACGAGCCGGGCACCCCTGCCACAGGTGTGCTGACGAGCCACACCCGTGGCACGCCTTAGGCTCGTCACAATCCTTCGCCTCGTGCTCCCCAGATCCACAAAATCTGCACTTTCTTGTGCTGCACGAGGCGAGAATGTGGCCGTAGGCCATACAGCACCTGCAAAATGGGGGCTGACGTGCATAAAACAACGTCCCCCTGTCAGCCCCCAGGGAGAACATAGCAGGAGGATGGAGGTAGCCACCATGTCCCTTTGGGTCCTCCCTGAGGAGGTCCTGGAAGCCTCTCCTCCCATTCTAAAACCCTAGGGAGACCTTGAGGTGCCTTGCTGAGGAGATGTTATCCATGTATCTCCCCAGAAAGGCCCTCACCACCTCGTCCTTAACGTATGGGTTGTAAATGTTTACAGTCACAACCCTAAAGTTGTTCCTCGCCAAGCCGGTTACTTCATAGTGACACATCGGCCTCTCACCTCCCACTGCTCTTGCCCTTCTCAGGATCTCATCATGTTTCTCCTCTGTGTGTAGTGCCACGTCGTATGCTCCCTCCAACGAGTTGCCTTGGAAGTAAAACACGTCCTTCACCGTCAGCTTTAGAATCCCCATCAAGATGGTCCTTCCAAATGTTTCCCGTCCTAAAGGCTCCATCTCCTTTTCCTTCCATGCAAAACGAATCGTGTTGGCCAGCCCAATCCCAGGGACCGACCGTGTTGAAGTTTGCGCCATCTCCGCAAGGAGAATGGCACACCCGGCTCACGTTCTCTTCCAAAACAAGGAAAAAAGAAAATCCAAAGTGACCGAGAATCTGAAGCTATATATGATAAGTGCAGACACAGGCAACTGACACAGGCAACTGACACAGGCAACTGACACAGGCAACTGACACAGGCAACTGACACAGGCAACTGACACAGGCAACTGACACAGGCAACTGACACAGGCAACTGACACACGAATTACCCAAAGAATATGGCTGCCTAAATATGGTTCCCAATCAGAGACGACGATAAACAGCTGCCTCTGATTGAGAACCAATCTAGGCAACCATAGACATACAAAACACCTAGATAGTAAACAACCCCATGAACATACAAAACCCCTAGACAGTACAAAAACACATATATCACCCTTGTCACACCCTGACCCTAACCAAAATAATAAAGAAAACAAAGCAAACTAAGGTCAGGGCGTGACAGCGATGCCAAGGGCTAAAATAGAAGTCATTCCTATTTCTGACGCAGATCTCGCTGTAAGTCCTGCCTCTCCCATCTCCTCATTGGTTTATAGAAGCAGGTACCCACGTGCCATCTCCTCATTGGTTATACCCACGTGGGTGATTGAAAGATGAACTGTTTTGCCGGTAGTCGTGGGGTAAATTCAAAGATGAAAAAGCCTGGAAGGAGGAGAGATGACTAGAAACGATTCGGTTGACTGTTATATGTGTGGATTAATAGTCGGAGTAGAGGTCCTTGTGCATTTCAGGTAAAATAACAACTCAATGTTTATATCCCAGGACAAATTAGCTAGCAACAGCAAGCTAGCTAAATAGGACAAATTAATGTTAGCTAGCAAGTGCAAGCTAACTAGCCAAATTGCCATAAATGTTTAATGCTTTTCGAACTGTCCCCAAATTAATGTCATTGGTTCAGTTTGTTTTGATATTTTAACCTGCGTGTCGTGATCGCGTTTGGAGTGTGTGGGGGGGGGGGGGGGAATAAATGTATGCACGATGGCGCATGGCAGCCGGTTTGGGTTCCTTGTAACTGTGCCAAAGCTATTTGGAGTTATCAAACGGGAGTGACGAGTAGCCTGTTGATTTAACAGAATTTTGACAACCATCAGAATTGGTAAAAAAAAAAAAATTATAATAAAGGTTATGCATGCCAACATATTAGGCAATAATTAAGATTAATCAAAAAATTATATCAAACGTTTTACCATTACAACATTTGATGTACAGTCACGTTCACTGTGGTTGTTTTAAGCGTGCTATAGAGTTCACAGCTGGCGGTGCCTCATTGGTTATTGTCCATAATTTGCAACAGTGTCAATGAGCGTCATCTTTATCTTCCCTTTGCGGTACCTCAAACTGAGCGATTACCAGTGAGATAAACTTTTATGAGTTGATTTTACTCTTTGCTCAGAGTTTGTCTAGGCAGTCTTAACTTTGTCCTAAAACCTTCTCTGAGCTGGGGTTTTTAAAACAGGGTTTAACATGATTCCTAGGACCTTTAAAAAAAAAGTTTTGTATTTGGACCCTGATATCACTTCAACTCCCATGGTCCCCCAACAGGTGGTGCTAAGTCAATGTGAGTGCAGGAGTGCATCTTTATTATGATAAAGTAAGTTTCCTGTATAACCTGTGTGAAATTAATTTGTTGCCACACACACACACGCGCACGCACACGCACGCATAAAACATTTATCATATCGATTTGAATATATAATCGTAGGAAGCTATTAGAATTGTATATAGGCTTTCCACATCAGGTGCACATTAAGTCACACCAATTCAAATATCATATATTTTTTTAACTAGGCAAGTCAGTTAAGAACAAATGCTTGGTTACAATGGCGGTCTACCCCTGTCAAACCCTAACCTGGGTGTGCCACCCTATAGGACTCCCAATCACAGCCGGTTGTGATACAGCCTGGAATCAAACCAGGGTCTGTAGTGACGCCTCTAGCACTGAGATGCTGTGCCTTAGATTGCTGCGCCACTCGGAAATCCACATTTCAACCTATGTGTAGGGCCACATCTGACCAATGAGTTGCATGTTACCATGTCAGAAGTAGCAAGGATATGAGCATAGAGATAATTGTTTACAATGGCAAGAAGGGATTGATTAACATTCTAATTTGAAACCATTTGCGCATGTATTGAGAGAGAGAGAGAGCGTGAGCGCGACACCGGTGTGGGGACTAGAATAGACATATGCATGCGCAATATGCTGGTTTGACAGAGCAGAGGCTGGCATATGCGCGCTGGACTGCGCACCACTCCAACACCACGCGGGGACTGACAAATAATTATTCTATAGAAGAGTATTCTCTAGTTTCGTAGAGCATTGGCAAGGTAAGGTTTACAAAATTGTAACTACAGTAGACTAATTGTACTGTAGCCTACTGTACAGTGCTCTGCATTCTATTTCGTTCAGTTTACCTATTCAGTCTTGAATGGGGTGTGAGTTATATGTCAAATCGCAGGCAGGTGAAGGTGTGTGAGAGAGCGTTCTAAGTATTTTTTAAATGCTGCAGTGTTCGCCAGACACGTAACATTGTGGAAATGTGTATTGCGTCGCGGTGGTGTACTAGGCTAAATAGGATCATTTATTTCAGACAGAGCACATTGCATGGTTATTATCGGTAGGCTACTCTGAAAATGGGTAATAACGTAAGACAACGCTTGCGCGCGTGGCAGAATGATCCGAAGTTATGTTGCGATGTCTACAATTAGGTGCTGGGATGCAAATGAAGCCCATGACGGTTTTGTCTGATCTCGGTCATAATGTAAAATATTTATCCTACAAACTTGCTATGATATTGAGAGCATATATAGCACTCGAGTTTACTTATCTATAAGCAACATTTTCCTGGCCATATACAGTACATTGCTTTTGAAGTTTTCTAATAGGCAAAGCCATATAGGTCAGTTTATGTCCACTTGAACAAGCAATGGTGAGGCAAAATATTTAAACTTGGTTTCAGAGCATGTCCTATTATTCTAGTCTAATCCAAGATACTCCATTTAGTATGATATGTTACATTTCTATGATATCTGACACTTCATATGGTATGTAATAATGCATTTGTGGATCCATCATCTATTTCGTATGATATGTTACGAATTACAATTTGTATGATATCTTACAAATTGCAATTCGTACAATATGTTATGAATTGCAATTCGTCCATATGTTCACAAATGTGCTAAAAACGTACAATATGTTACGAATTTGCGAAATGTAAATGTACTCCCTGTTCATCAACAACAGAGTGAAAAAGCCCGACTCCAACACCATCATTAAGTTTGCTGACGACAAAACAGTGGTAGCCCTGATCACCGACAACGATGAGACAGCCTATAGGGAGGTCAGAGAACTGGCAGTGTGGTGCCTGGACAACAACCTCTGCCTCAATGTGAGCAAGACAAAGGAGATGATCGTGGACTACAGGAATAGGAGGGCTGAACAGGCCCCCATTAACATCAAATGGGCTGTAGTGGAGCGGGTCGAGAGTTTCAAGTTCCTTGGTATCCACATCACCAACGAACTATCATGGTCCAAACACATCAAGACAGTCGTGAAGATGGCACGACAAAACTTCCCCCTCAGGAGACTGAAAAGATTTGGCATGGGTCCCCAGATCCTCAAAAAGTTCTACAGCTGCACCATCGACAGCATCCTGACCAGTTGCATCACCGTCTGGTATGGCAACTGCTCAGCATCCGACCGCAAGGCGCTACAGAGTGTGATGCGTACGGCCCAGTACATCACTGGGGCCAAGCTTCCTGCCATCCAGGACCTATATACTTGGCTGTGGCAGAGGAAGGCACGGAAAATTGTCAAAGACTCTAGTCACCCAAGTCATAGACAGTTCTCTCTGCTACCGCACGGCAGGCAGTACCGGAGCACCAAGTCTACGTCCAAAAGGCTCCTTAACAGCTTCTAACCCCAAGCTATAAGACTGATGAACAATTAATCAAATGGCCACCCGGACTATTTACTGCTACTCGCTGTTTATTATCTATGCATAGTCACTTTACCCCAACCTACATGTACAAACTACCTCGACTAGCCTGTACCCCCGCACATTGTACTGGTACCCCCTGTATATAGCCTCGTTATTGTTATGTAATTTTACTGTGTTACTTTTCATTTTTTACTTTAGTTTATTTAGTAAATATTTTTTCAACTATTTATTGAACTGCATTGTTGGTTAAGTGCCTGTAGGTAAGCATTTTTTTGTATTTGGCGCATGTGACAAATACAATTTGATTTGATGTTACTAATTCCAGTTTGTTGTGACTAACGTTAGCTAGCTCTAGGGGTTAGGGGTAAAGGTTAGGGTTAAGGTTAGAGTTAGGTGAATGATTAGCTAAAATTGTTCAGGTTAGGGGAAGGTTAGCTAACATACTAGGTAATTGCAAAGTAGCTAAAAAGTAGGAAAAAGTATCAAAGTTGCTAATTAGCTAAAATGCTAAAGTTGTCCATGATGAGATTCGAACACACAACCTTTGGTTTGCTAGATGTTCCCATCAACTGCACCCTTGCTGTGTGTTTGTGTGTGTGTTTAGGACTGGTAACAAATTGATTTCACACTGGAAACTGCCTTTGGTGCTCTCTTCAAGTATTAGTGGACTGAGCAAGGCCTTTATAGTAGATTACTTCATTAGTCATTATTCATGACATGAGCCTTTGGAATACAGGTACATTCTGAAGAGGACAACTCACCAGTCCAGCCAGGGGTGCGACTTTGGTTTTAGAAGTGGAGGGGACATAACCTCGCAGGGGGGTCTGGGGGTCCTGCCTCAGATTTGTTTTGGGTCATCTAAAGCTAATTTCCTGGTTTCTACACAATCTACAGTACCAGTCAAAAGTTTGAACACACCAACTCATTCAACGTTTTTCTTTATTTGTACTATTTTCTAATAATAGTGAACACATCAAACTATGAAATAACACATATTGAATCATGTAGTAACCAAAAAAGTGTTTGATATTCTTCAAAGTAGCCACCCTTTGCCTTGATGACAGCTTTGCACACTCTTGGCATTCTCTCAACCAGCTTCATGGGGTAGTCACCTGGAATGCATTTCAATTAACAGGTGTTCCTTGTTAAAAGTTAATTTGTGGAATTTCTTTCCTTCTTAATGCGTTTGAGCCATGAGTTGTGTTGTGACAAAGCAGGGATGGTATACAGAAGATTGGCAAAAGACCAAGTCCATATTATGGCAAGAACTGGTCAAATAAGCAAATAGAACATTCAGTCCATCATTGCTTTAGACATAAAGGCCAGTCAATCTGGAAAATTGTAACAGACACACCTCAACATCAACTGTTCAGAGGAGACTGCGTGAATCAGGCCTTCATGGTTGAATTTCTGCAAATAAACCGCTACTAAAGGACAGCAATAAGAAGAAGAGACTTGATTGGGCCAAGAAACACCAGCAATGGACATTAGAATGGTGGAAATCTGTCCTTTGTTCTGATGAGTCCAAATTTGAGATTTTTGGTTCCAACCACCTTGACTTTGTGAGAGTAGGTGAACGGATGATCTCCATATGTGTGGTTCCAACCGTGAAGCATGGAGGAGGAGGTGTGATGCTGTGGGGGTGCTTTGCTGGTGACACTGTCAGTGATTTATTTAGAATTCAAGGCACACTTAACAAGCATGGCTACCACAGCGTTCTGCAGCAATACGCCATCCCATCTGGTTTGCGCTTAGTGGGACTATCATTTGTTTTTCAACAGGACAATGACCCAACACACCCCCAGGCTGTGTATGGGCTATTTGACCAAGAAGGAGATTGATGGAGTGCTGCATCAGATGACCTGGCCTGCACAATCACCCTACCTCAACCAGAATTAAAATGGTTTGGGATGAGTTGGACTGCAGTGTGAAGGAAAAGCAGTCAACATGTGCTCAGCATATGTGTGAAATCCTTCAAGACTGTTGGAAAAGCATTCCAGGTGAAGCAGGTTGAGAGAATGCCAAGAGTGTGCAAAGCTGTCATCAAGGCAAAGGGTGTCTTCTTTGAAGAATCTAAAATATATTTTGATTTGTTTAACACTATTTTGGTTACTACATGATTCCATGGGTTATTTCATAGTTTTGATGTCTTCACTATTATTCTACAATGTAGAAAACAGTAAAAATAAAGAAAAACCCATGAATGTGTCCAAAAGTTTGACTGGTACTGTAATATTACCCCTTTGGGGTCATTTTGGGTTCACTTTTATTGTAAAAAGAATATAATGTTTCTAAATACTTTTACATGAATGTGGATGCTACCATGATTATGGATAATCATCTATGAAATATGATTAATGATGAGTGAGAAAGTTATAGATGCACAAATATCATATCCCCCCAAAATGCTAACCTCCATTGTTATTTTAGTGGTGAGAAGTTAGTTTTAGGGGTATGAAATTTGTGCGTCTAACTTTCTCTCTTATCATTAGTCATGATTCATTCAGGATTATCCGTAATCATGGTATCATCCATATTAATGTAGAAGTGTTAAGAAACATTTTCTATTCAGATTTACAATAAAAGTGACTCCAAAATGACATAATACATTATTTACCATTCATTTCTATTGGGCACAAAATAATCTGAAATGCATCCAAAACAAATAGATTCAACAAATTTGTAGTCACAAGCTGGATGTAGTCAATGCCTGCTATGAACGGAGGACTTAATACTTAACTTTTAACTACTTTAATACACATACAAGTTAATTTATCCCAATACTTTTGCTCTCCTAAAATGTACAAACATTTACAAAAAGGGCTATAATTTTTAAACGGTTCCCTCGATATCGATTAAAATACCCTCAAATTAATGCTCAGGGTCTGCACTTTAATTTCACAATCATTGTTTGATTTCAAATCCTCACTTTTGGACTATAGAGCCAAAAGAAAAAAATGCTTAATTGACCCAATAATTACAGAGGGCACTGTAATTCATATCATAGGCCTAATAGTACTGTAGAGCTCTTTTTAATTGCACACAACATAGCTGGATTGCCACTTCCTTCCCCTAGAGGTCCACCACCCTGCAGTGCCCCAACCCAACACATCCCACTCAGCTTTAAGATCTTAGTGCAACATTCATTATTGGTTTCAGGTGTGTTAGGCCAAGGCCAGAGTGATAACCAAGAGTATGGCAGACCCCCAGTGCCAGGACTTAGCAGCCCAGCAGCTAGGGATTGTAAGCTTGCTAGCTAGCTAGCTAACATTAGCTAACTTTTGGCTAGCTCTAATGGTTCATCAACTGCCGAAAACTAGCCAAGTTACTTTACTTCTGTTGAAACAGGACAAAACAAAGGCTACAAAACATGTCCATACACACAACAGCTGTTAGATACTGTTACCTTACAGAAAACTAGAGGCTATAGCTAAACTGGCTGTGGTAGCTAATTGCTAGCTAATTAATTCACTTCAGACAGAACTTTAGTCGAGAGGGGATGAAACATGTGTAACTGACACGTTTCAAGGCAGTTACACTACTAACTCAGCACTGGGAATAAATCCATTTTTCTGTTAAGTCAAACAGCAGTTACCTTGCCAGCTACGTCAGTCAAATGAAGAGTAGCCAGTTTCTGGTCTGCATGCTTTTACAACGCTGAGAAAAAGCACCACACACAGACCACAGCTGTCTCTGTTGGCACGCTCTGTGGTGTCCGCGTGGTTTGAAATCCAGCCTGTTGATTCACCAAACAGTCTACCCAATAGCTCTGAGGCATCCGCATGGTCCTAAAGCACACCGATGCCGTTTTCTGTATCACAGTGCAGTGATAAAACTGTGGGGGACCAAAATGCATTTTCAGAATGTGGGGGGGACCATGTCCCCCCGTCCCCAGTGAAAGTTGCGCCCGAGTCCAGCAAATATGCATGGTGACAACTTAGAGCTGGGACAAACTGATGCTGCAGTATTTGGAAGCTTTCCTTTGTTACAATATAGGTCAAGTTAAAATGTACAGTGAATGGCTTCCCGAAGGCCTTGCTAATTTCTTTCTGTCCTGATGGAGTGAAGCAATAAGGCCAGAGGAGGTGTGGTATATGGCCAATATACCACTGCTAAGGGTGCCTGGATACAGCCCTTAGCCGTAATTAATTATATGAAGCACTCCATCAGGACAGGTAGAAATTAGTAAGACCTTTGGGAAGCCATGCACTGTACATTTTAACTTGACCTATATTGGCCATATATCACAAACCCGTGAGGTTCCTTATTACTATTATAAATTGGTTACCAATGTAATTAGAGCAGTAAAACGGTATACGGTCTGATATACCATGGCTGTCAGCTAATCAGCATTCAGGGCTCAAACCACCCAGTTTATAAGAGGTAATATAGTATGGAGCACCAGAAGTGATGATGATAAGCAACCTCTGTGACCCTGTAACTCATCGACACTGATTCAAGGTGACACCGGAGATGGAGGGTTGTTGTGAGGTAGGGTGGAAATCACATCAAAATGGGGATCCAGTGTCATCCTCTTCATGTTTGTGGATCACCAATAATTTATTCACTTCTGTACCCTCAGGGTTCAAATGAAAGAGAGTAGCTATTTTTCCAACACTGAGAAGGAAATTACTTTGTATCATGACTATTCAATAGCCTTTTACTGCCCTTATCTGGATTGGCTTCGGTTTTAAAAAATAAACCTTTTATTCAGTTGGATATTTTACTGAAAAAAATCTGAAACCCCTCTCCATCAATGTGACATAATTGTCAATGTGCCTCTACTACTGTGTTGTGGTAATGTTGTGACAGTATGTTTACATGCACAAAATAATGACATATTAAACTGATTATGGTAGTAGGCTGATTATGCAATAGTAATGTAAACACCTTACTGCTTATCTTAATCAGTGTAACTTCAAAATCAAAGTAAGCATACGCCGATTAAACACCTTAAATCGGCATTTCCGCTGTGTATTTGATCTGCGCATGTGCTAACACCAGCCGAACGATCCTCCCTCTTTAGCGCAAGTAAAGTCATTTCGGAACAACTGAATGTATGAGTCTTAGAAGTAGTTTTCACATGCAAACTTTGTATGTCCGAAATCAGGATCAAGTACGCTTCCCGAAAATAACATGGTCGCTGTGTTAAAATGTTTATTTTGATTGGTGATTTTCTGCATTTACAGTGGTGCAAAAAAGTATTTAGTCAGCTACCAATTGTGCAAGTTCTCCCACTTAAAAAGATGAGAGAGGCCTGTAATTTTCATCATAGGTGCACTTCAACTATGACAGACAAAATGAGAAAAGAAAAATCAGGCCTCTCATCTTTTTAAGTGGGAGAACTTGCACAATTGGTGGCTGACTAAATACTTTTTTGCCCCACTGTATCAGTGCCATCGGGTAGCCTGATTTCAGATGTGTCCATGTAAACAGGATTATTAGGGAAATCATTCTTCTTGCAAAGCATGTAAAGGTTTTAATTATATTAATCTATTATATTAATCTGACAATCCACAATAATTGCATTATTGTGTGCATGTAACCATACTCAATGTTGTTTGTTGTTGGGTGCGATGTGTCAGATAGGGCTTTTGGTGAATATGCTAAATGTTCATTGTGTTCAAAGCATATGCTTTATACCAGGGTTTGTTTCCAACCACAAATGTTTTTGTTTAGTTCCTATGTTCCAACAAGCAAAATAAAGTTCTGAACTGGTTCGAACCCCCAAAAAAGTACCAATTTATATCGTTCTTTGTTGTTGTTGTAATTTTTACACCCTTTTTCTCCCCAATTTCATAATTACGATCTTGTCTCATCGCTGCAACTCACCAACGTGCTCGGGAGAGGCAAAGGTTGAGTCATGCATCCCCCAAACATGACCCGCCAAACCGCACTTCTTAACACCCGCTTGCTTAACCCGGATGCCAGCTGCACCAATGTGTCGGAGGAAACAACATTTTGCGCCTTCTTCACCACGCTGTCTGTGTGGGTGGACCATTAGAGGAACTTAAAAAACTCTCCACCCTCTCCACTACTGTCCCGTCAATATAGATAGGGGGCTGCTCCCTCTGCTGTTTCCTGAAGTCCACGATCATCTACTTTGTTTTGTTGACATTGCGTGTGAGGTTATTTTCCTGACACCACACTCCGAGGGCCCTCACCTCCTCCCTGTAGGCCGTCTCGTCGTTGTTGGTAATCAAGCCTACCACTGTAGTGTCGTCTGCAAACTTGATGATTGAGTTGGAGTCGTGTATGGCCACTCAGTCGTGGAGAGGGCTGAGAACGCACCCTTGTGGGGACTCAGTGTTGAGGATCAGCGGGGTGGAGATGTTGTGACCTACACTCACCACCTGGGGGTGGCCCATCAGGAAGTCCAGGACCCAGTTGCACAGGGCGGGGTCGAGACCCAGGGTCTCGAGCCTAATGAGGAGTTTGGATCGTACTATGGTGTTAAATGCTGAGCTGTAATCGATGAACAGCATTCTTACATAGTTATTCCTCTTGTCCAGATGGGTTAGGGCAGTGTGCAGTGTGATGGCGATTGCGTCGTCTGTGGACCTATTGGGGCGGTAAGCAAATTGGAGTGGGTCTAGGGGGTCAGGTACGTAGGTTGGAGGTGATATGGACCTTGACTAGTCTCTCAAAGCACTTCATGATGATAGAAGTGAGTGCTACAAGGCGGTAGTCATTTAGCTCAGTTACCTTAGCTTTCTTGAGAACAGGAACAATGGTGGCCCTCTTGAAGCATGTGGGTACAGCAGACTGGGATAAGGATTAATTGAATATGTCTGTAAACACACCAGCCAGCTGGTCTGCGCATGCTCTGAGGACACGGCCGGGGATGCCGTCTGGGTCTGCAGCCTTGCGAGGGTTAACACGTTTAAATGTTTTACTCACGTTGGCTACAGTGAAGGAGAGCCCACAGGTTTTGGTAGTGGGTCGTGTGAGTGGCACTGTATTGTCCTCAAAGTGAGCAAAACAATTGTGAAGGGAAAACCGGCCACCTCTTTCCTCCATTCCATTGGCCAATTGATAATAAGATGGATGACCTCCAATCACAGATTTGCTAACAACGGGACTCTCGTAACTACAATATCCGCTTTTCTGGAGCATGGCTTTCGGACAAGATACCCCCCCATGGCTATCCAACTGTATGGATTCTCCATTCACTGAGCGGACAGGACAGTGGAGTCAGGGAAATCGAGAGGGGAGGGGTTTGCCTCTTCATCAACAACAAATGATGTGCTGACTCAAGCTCAGTCAAAATCTCGATCCATTGTTCACATGTGTTGGAATACCTGATCGTCAAATGCCAACCCTTTTACCTCCCGAGGGAGTTTTCAGCTGTTATCGTGACTGGTGTTTACAAGCAGAAGCTCAAACAGGAAGTACCCGTGACTCGCTCCATTGAGAAATGGACACCAGAACCAGAGATTATGCTAGAGGACTGCTTTTCTAGCGCTGATCGGAATATTTTCGAAACTCCGCCGGCAAGTTAACCACCTCCGTTACCGGCTTCATTAGGAAATACATCGGCGACGTTGTCCCCACAGTGAAGGTTCTCTGCTTCTCCAATCAAAAGCCCTGGTTAACACTGAGGTTCGAGGTAAACTAACAGGGCTACCGCACACAGTGCGTAGACAACTCTGAGGCTATGGCTGAGGACAGGAACAAGTACAAGAATTTCATTAAACAAGCAAAATGATAATATAGGAATAAGGTAGTAGCATATTACACAGGTTCCGAAGCCCGCCGCATGTGGCAGGGTCTACAGTAATTATGGATTACAAAAGAAGACCCAGTCGTGATCTGCCTAACGATGCCTCTCTACCAGATGAACTCAATGCATTTTATGCATGCTTCAACAATAACAAAACCAACACTAATGCCGACCTAGAGGACTGGGTGATCTTGGTCTCCGAGGCCGACATGAGTAAGGCCTTTAATCAGGCCAACACTCGTAAGGCCGCGGAGCCGGACGGTATCCCAGGGTGATTTCTCAGAGCATGTGCAGAGTAGCTGGCAGGCATATTCATGGTCATTTTCAACCTTTCCTTGTCCCAGTCTGTAATCCCCATGTCTTAAGTAGAAGTTCATTATTCCTGTTCCCAAGAACTCTACGGCTTCTTGCCACCCTGTTGCACTCACGTTTTAATTTGTTTTATTTTATTTCACCTTTATTTAACCAGGTAGGCAGTTGAGAACAAGTTATCATTTACAACTGCGACCTGGCCAAAATAAAGCAAAGCAGTGCGACACAACACAGATTTACACATGGAATAAACAAATGTACAGTCAATAACACAATAGAAAAGTTGATATACAGTGTGTGCAAATGAAGTAAGATTAGGGAGGTAAGGCAATAAATAGGCCATAGTGGCAAAATAATTTCAATTTATTAATTAAACACGGTTTAATAAATGTGCAGAAGTAATAAATGTAATAAATGTGCAGAAGATGAATGTGCAAGTAGAGATACTGGGGTGCAAAGGAGCAAAACAATAAATGACATGGGGATGAGGTAGTTGGGTGTGCTCTTTACAGATGGGCTATGTACAGGTACAATGATCTGTAAGCTTCTCTGACAGCTGATGCTTAAAGTTAGTGAGGGAGATATGAGTCTCCAGCTTCAGTGATTTTTGCAGTTTGTTCCAGTGATTGGCAGCAGAGAACTGGAAGGAAAGGTAGCCAACCGAGGAGTTGGCATTGGGGGTGACCAGTGAAATATACCTGCTGGAGCGCGTGCTATGGGTGTGTGCTGCTATGGTGACCAGTGAGCTGAGATAAGGTGGGGCTTAACCTAGCAAAGACTTATAGATGACCTGGAGCCAGTGGGTTTGGCAACGAATATGAAGCGAGGGCCAGCCAACGAGAGCATACAGGTCGCAGTGGTGGGTAGTATATAGGGCTTTGGTGACAAAACTTGATGGCACTGTGATAGACTGCATCCAATTTGCTAAGTAGTGTGTTGGAGGCTATTTTGTAAATGACATCGCCGAAGTCAAGGATCGGTAGGATAGTCAGTTTCACAACGATATGTTTGGCAGCATGAGTGAAGGATGCTTTGTTGCAAAATAGGAAGCCGATTCTAGATTTAATTTTGGATTGGAGATGTTTATTGCGAGTCTGGAAGGAGAGTTTACAGTCTAACCAGACACCTAGGTATTTGTAGTTGTCCGCATATTCTAGGTCAGAACCGTCCAGAGTAGTGATGCTAGACGGGCGGGCGGGTGCGGGCAGCAATCGGTTGAAGAGAATGCATTTAGTTTTACTTGTATTTAAGAGCAGTTGGAGGCCACGGAAGGAGAGTTGTATGGCATTGAAGCTCGTCTGAAGGTTTGTTAACACAGAGTCCAAAGAATGGCCGGAAGTATACAGAATGGTGTCGTCTGCGTAGAGGTGGATCAGAGAATCACCAGCACCAAGAGCGACTTAATTGATGTATACAGAGAAGAGAGTCGGCCCGAGAATTGAACCCTGTGGCACCCCTATAGAGACTGCCAGTGGTCCGGACAACAGGTCCTCCGATTTGACACACTGAACTCTATCAGAGAAGTAGTTGGTGAACCAGGCTAGGCAGTCATTTGAGAAACCAAGGCTGTTGAGACAGCCGATAAGAATGTGGTGATAGACAGAGTCAAAAGCCTTGGCCAGGTCGATGAACATGGCTGCATAGTGTTGTCTTTTATCAACGGCAGTTATGATATCGTTTAGGAACATGAGCGTGACTGATGTGCATCCATGACTAGCTCGGAAACCAGATTGCATAGTGGAGAAGGTACAGTGGGATTCGAAATGGCCGGGGATCTGTTTGTCAACTTGGCTTTTGAAGACCTTGGAAAGGCCGGGTGGGATAGATATAGGTCTGTAACAGTTTGGGTCTAGAGTGTGTGTCCCTTTGAAGTGGGGGATAACCGCGGTAGCTTTCCAATCTTTGGGTATCTCAGATGATACGAAAGAGGTTGAACAGGCTAGTAATTGGGGTTGCAACAATTGATAATTTTAGAAAGAGAGGGTCCAGATTGTCTAGCCCAGCTGATTTGTAGGGGTCCAGACTTTGCAGCTCTTTCAGAACATCAGCTATCTGGATTTGGGTGAAGGAGAAATAGGAGAGGCTTGGGCAAGTTTCTGTGCGGGGTGCAGTGCTGTTGACTGGGGTAGGGGTAGCCAGGTGGAAAGCATGGCCAGCCGTAGAAAAAGGCTTATTGAAATTCTCGATTATCGTAGATTTATCAGTGGTGACAGTGTTTCCTAGCTTCCTAGCAGTGGGCAGCTGGGAGGAGGTGCTCTTATTCTCCATGGACCTTACAGTGTCCCAGAACTTTTTGGAGTTTGTGCTACAGGATGCAAATTTCGGTTTGAAAAAGCTAGCCTTTGCTTTCCTAACTGACTGTTTATGTTGGTTCCTAACTTCCCTCAAAATTTGCATATCGTGGAGGCTATTCAATGCTAATGCAGTACGCCACAGGATGTTTTTGTGCTGGTCAAGGGCGGTCGGGTCTGGAGTGAACCAAGGGCCTATATATTTTCTTACTTCTAAATTTTTTGAATGGGGCATGCTTATTTCAGATGGTGAGGAAAGCACTTTTAAAGAATAACCAGGCATCCTCTACTGACGGAATGAGGTCAATATCCTTCCAGGATACCCGGGCCGGGTCGATTAGAAAGGCCTCTTCCTGGTTGAAGACAGCAGAGGTGTATTTAGAGGGCAGGTTGATCTCTATGAGGGTGCCCGTGTTTGGGATTGTACCTGTTAGGTTCCATGATCATTTATGTGAGATTGAGGGCATCTAGTTTAGATTGTAGAACGGCCGGGGTGTTAAGCATATCCCAGTTTAGGTCACCTAACAGTACAAACTCTGAAGATAAATGGGGGGCGATTAATGCACATGTAATGTACAGGGCAGAGCTGGGGGCTGAGGGGGGTCTATAACAAGCGGCAACAGTGACAGACTTATTTCTGAAAGGGTGGATTTTTAAAAGTAGAAGCTCGAACTGCTTGGGCACAGACCTGGATAGCATGACAGAACTCTGCAGGCTGTCTCAGCAGTAGATTGCAACTCAACCCCTTTTGCCAGTTCTATCTTGGTGGAAAATGTTGTAGTTGGCGATGGACATTTCCTAATTTTTGGTGGCCTTCCTAAGCCAGGATTCAGACATGGCTAGGACATCAGGGTTGGCGGAGTGTGCTAAAGCAGTGAAAAAAACAAACGTAGGGAGGAGGCTTCTGATGTTAACATGCATGAAACCAAGGCTTTTACAGTTACAGAAGTCAACAAATGATAGTGCCTGGGGAATAGGAATGGAACTGGGGGCTACAGGGCCTGGGTTAACCTTTACATCACCAGAGGAACAGAGGAGGAGTAGGACAAGGGTACGGCTAAAGACTATAAGAACTGGGCATCTGTTGCGTTGGGGACAAAGAATAAAAGTAGCGGATTTCTGGGCGTGGTGGAATAGATTCAAGGCATAATGTACAGACAAGGGTATGGTAGGATGTGAGTACAGTGGAGGTAAACCTATACATTGGGTGATGATGAGAGATGTTTTGTCTCTGGAGGCATCAGTTAACCTAGGTGAGGTCTCCGCATGTGTGTGGGGTGGGACGAAAGCGCTATCTAAGGCTTTTTTAGCGGGACTGAGGGCTCTACAGTGAAATAAAACAACAAAAACTAGCTAAGACAGCAGTAGACAAGGCATATTGACATTAGAGACACAGTGTTCAGAAAAGCTAGCGGGCCGAGGCTAGTAGATGGTTCCTCGGCGATATAGTAACAGAATAGCTTGTGATCGGGTGATCACGTCGTGATGGATCGGCGGGGCTCCATTTCGACAATAAAGGGTCCAGGCCAATTGGCAAAGGAGGTATTGTAGCCCTAGAATTAGCTGGTATGTGGGCCTAGCTTGAGGCTAGCTCAAGGCTAGCTGGTGCTTGCTTCGGGACAGAGGCATTAGCTAACAGTAGCCACTCGTTTGCAGCTAGCTAGCTGCGATGATCCAGAGTAATGATCCGGTGTAATGATCCAGAGCGGCAGGAATCCGGTGATATGGTAGAGAGAAGCAGTCCGATATGCTCTGGGTTGAAATCGCGCTGTGCAGACTGGCATGTGTTGACCGAGCTAAGGCTGACTAATGCCGGGGGAAAAAAAGGCGAGGACCGCTAGCTGTGGCTAACAAAGACTAGTAGCTAGTTAGCTGGCTAGCTTCTGATGGAAGTTCCAGTTATAAGGAATAAAATAGCAGATCCGTACCACATTGGGTGAGGCGGGTTGCAGGAAAGTGTATTTAGTTCGTAGATAGAAAGCGAGATTAAGATATATATGAAAAAAGACTGGCTTTTTACATGGGATAAGACACGGGATAAAACAAAGACAGATATACACGTCCTACTGCGCTGACAGCATGGAACAAGATCTGTAATCATGAAGTGCTTTGCAAGGCTGGTTATGGCTCACATCAACTCCATCATCCCAGATACCCTAGACCCACTCCAATTTTCATACTGCTGCAATGGATCCATAGATGACGCAATCTCAATTGCACTTCATACTGCCCTCACCCATCTAGATTAGAGGAATACCTATGTGAGAATGCAGTTCAGTGACTACATCTCAGCGTTCAACACAATTGTCCCCTCCAAGCTTGTCACCAAGCTTAGGACCCAGGGATGGAACACCTCCCTCTGCAACTGGATCCTGGACTTCCTGACAGGCCGACCCCAGGTGGTGAGAGTAGGCAACATCACCTCAGCCACACTGACCCTCAACACTGGGGGCCACACAGGGATTTGTGCATAATCCCCTTGCTGTACTCCCCGTTTACTCATGACTGCATGGCCATGCCACACCCCACTCCAACACCATCATCAAGTCTGCTGATGACACAACAGTGGTAGACCTGGTCACCGGCGACAATGAGAAAGCCTACAGGAAGGAGGTCAGTGACCTGGCAGTCTGGTGCCAGGACAATAACTTCTCCCTCAACGTCAACGTCACCAAGGAGCTGATCGTGGACTACAGGCGAACGCGCTCCTATTCACATCGACGGGGCTGCAGCGGAGTGGGTTTGAAAGCTTCAAGTTCCTCGGTTACAAATCACTAAGGTCTTAAAACGGAACACACGCGCACAGTTGTCAAAAAGGCGCGACAGCGTCTCTTCCCCCTTGGGAAGTTGAAAAGGTTTGGCATGAGCCCTCAGATCCTCAAAAAGTTCTATAGCTGTCCCATTGAGAGCTTTTTGACTGGCCGTATCACTGCTTGGTATGGCAACAGCACTGCCCCCAATCGCATGGCGCTACAGAGGGTGTTGCGGACATCCCAGTACATCACTGGGGCTGAGCTCCCTGCCATCCAAGATCTTTATATCGGGTAGTGTGAAAGGAAGGCCCAGAAAATTGTTAGACTCCAGCCACCCAAGCCATAGACTGTTCTCTCTGCTTCCGCACGGCAAACGGTACGGGTGCATCAAGTCTGACACCAACAGGCTCCTGAACAACTTCTATCGCCAAGCCATAAGACTGCTAAATAGCTAACAAAATAACTACACAGAATATTTTGAGTTGACCCTTATAATTATTTCCTATTTTTTTCTCTATGCATACACACAGCTGTTTATTCAAATGACTGGCACACAGCTCAGACACCCATGCATACCCCACAAAACATGCAACAAGTCCAGAACAGACTGGAAACCGGACAGTACTACACAGAGCCATGACAACATGGAACTCCATTCCACATCATGTGACTCATGCAAGCAATAAAATCAGATACAAAACAGATACAACTACACCTTATGGAACAACGCAGACTGTGAAGAGACACAAACACTCTCCCCATCTTAGCTACCATTGCATCAATATGTTTTGACCATGACAGTTGCCAATCCAGGGTTATACCAAGCAGCTTAGTCTCCTCAACCTGCTCAATTTACACATTATTCAGTAAAGTATTTAGTTGCAGTTTAGGGTTTAGTGAATGATTTATCCCAAATACAATGCTTTTAGTTTCTGAAATATTTAGTACTATCTTATTTCTAGCCACCAATTCTAAAACGGACTGCAGTTCTTTGTTAACTGTTGCAGTGATTTCACTTGATGTGGTAGCTGATGTGAATAATGTTGAGTCATCGGCATACTGTACATAGATACATAAGCTATACTCAGTGCCAGTGGCAGGTCATTAGGAAAGATTGAAAAAATTAAGGGGCCTAGACAACTGCCCTGGCGAATGCCTGACTCTACCTGGATTATGTTGGAGAGGCTAACGTCCCACCAGGCCAACATCCGGTGAAACTGCAGAGAGCTAACATTCTAAATACACCATTTGTTATAGTAAACATTCTTGTAAATGCATGTATCTTACATCATTTAAAAGATGAACGTCTTATTAATCCAGCCGCTGTGTCAGATTTCAAAAAGCCGAAAACATGCTATTTTCTGAGGACGCACACACAAGTATTACTAGCATTTTCCAACCAAGCATTAGCGTCATGAAAGTCAGAAATAACAATAAAATAAATCGCTTACCATTGAAGATCTTCCTCTGGTGGCAATGCCAAGTTTCCTAACTACACAGTGAATGTTCGTTTTGTTTGATAAAATCAATTTTTATAGCCTAACACGAAACATTTGTAAACTGCTTGCGTCATCATTTCTGGAAGATGCGTTCGTGGTAATTACACACACTAAACAAACGTTTATCCAGTCATGGTTGGTTTCATTGCCATCCTCTGGTTGTTACTAACACAACCATACTAGATGGTTCTTTTCCCGGGACATATTGACCGAAACAAACCGATTTGAAGACACCAATCAATGACATCATTGCGCACCAATGGTAGGACCGGCCTATCGTTGATTGACTGTATTTTGGACCAATGACCACTGATCATCTTGAAATCTAGCTTGGAAGATAGCCAATGAGCTGAGGTAAACGGCAATATGTAATGGTTATACGTTTGAAGACCAGCCTTTGTCGTATACTCTGGCATTGCAAATCCTACTTGACGGAGCCACGGGTGTTGCGCATAGCAGTACATATTCAATAGCATTTTAAACAAGTTTATATATTTAAAATATGGCGAATAAATCAGGAAAAGCTAAAACAAAGTCTAGGTATACAGATTTAACCCAAATTATAGAGGAAATAGATAGATATGTCGTCAGGCGCGTGAAGGACGGTGCCGGGGCATGGACCACAAAAAATGTCCCAATTCCAGCTGCTGTGAAGGACTACAACAAGAGCATGGGAGGTGTGGTCCTGTCATATGCGCTGATAGGATACTACAATGTTCTCCACAAGACCATGAAATGGTACAAGACATTTTTTTATCATTTCATTGACATTGCTGTGGTGAATGCCTTCATCCTCCAGAAGGAAATGGCGAAGAGCTGTGGACAGCCCCCATCTCACAGCTAGCCTTCAGGGAGCTGCTCATCCAGGAGCTTGCTAGCTACAGCAAGTCCACTGTAGCACCTTCTGTCCCCTCTACCTCTGTCCCTTCTGCTCCAACCAGTGGTGTTCACCTGCCCAGATTCATCTCTGCAGGCACGAATGTGCCTCAGGGCAAAAAGGGCACAGTAGGGAGACGTCGTTGTGCCCTTTGTCACAGGAAATGCCCCATCACCTGCACCACCTGTTCAGTAAGCCTTTGCTTTACAGCAGAAGGAGACTGCTATGGGCCATGACACCAGCAGCACAATATTATGTAGAGGACTGAGGGTCTTCACAATATTGTAAATAGAAAATATGTAAATAGTTACCCTTGTTAATTGTTGTATTATTATTATTTTTTATATATATATATACTGCTAAAAAAACATAAAGGGAACACTTAAACAACACAATGTAACTCCAAGTCAATCACACTTCTGTGAAATCAAACTGTCCACTTAGGAAGCAACACTGATTGACAATAAATTTCACATGTTGTTGTGCAAATGGAATAAAGAACAGGTGGAAATTATAGGCAATTAGCAAGACAATAAAGGAGTGGTTCTGCAGGTGGTGAACACAGTCCACTTCTCAGTTCCTATGCTTCCTGGCTGATGTTTTGGTCACTTTTGAATGCTGGCGGTGCTTTCACTCTAGTGGTAGCATGAGACTGAGTTTACAACCCACACAAGTGGCTCAGGTAGTGCAGCTCATCCAGGATTGCACATCAATCCGAGCTGTGGCTAGAAGGTTTGCTGTGTCTGTCAGCGTAGTGTCCAGAGCATGGAGGCGCTACCAGGAGACAGGCCGTAGGAGACGTGGAGGAGGCCGTAGGAGGGCACCAACCCAGCAGCAGGACCGCTACCTCCGCCTTTGTGCAAGGAGGAACAGGAGGAGCACTGCCAGAGCCCTGCAAAATGACCTCAAGCAGGCCACAAATGTGCATGTGTCTGCTCAAACAGTCAGAAATGGACTCCATGAGGATGGTATGAGGGCCCGACGTCCACAGGTGGGGGTTGTGCTTTTACAGCCCAACACTGTGCAGGACGTTTGGCATTTGCCAGAGAACACCAAGATTGGAAATTCGCCACTGGCGCCCTGTGCTCTTCACAGATGAAAGCAGGTTCACACTGAGCACATGTGACAGACGTGACAGAGTCTGGAGACGCCGTGGAGAACGTTCTGCTGCCTGCAACATCCTCCAGCATGACCGGTTTGGCGGTGGGTCAGTCATGGTGTGGGGTGGCATTTCTTTGGGGGGGCCGCACAGCCCTCCATGTGCTCGCCAGAGGTAGCCTGACTGCCATTAGGTACCGAGATGAGATCATCAGACCCCTTGTGAGACCTTATGCTGGTGCGGTTGGCCCTGGGTTCCTCCTAATGCAAGACAATGCTAGACCTCATGTGGCTGGAGTGTGTCAGCTGTTCCTGCAAGAGGACGGCATTGATGCTATGGACTGGCCCGCCCGTTCCCCATACCTGAATCCAATTGAGCACATCTGGGACATCATGTCTCGCTCCATCCACCAACGCCACGTTGCACCACATACTGTCCAGTTGGCGGATGCTTTAGTCCAGGTCTGGGAGGAGATCCCTCAGAAGACCATCCGCCACCTCATCAGGAGCATTCCCAGGCGTTGTAGGGAGGTCATACAGGCACGTGGAGGCCACACACACTACTGAGCCTCATTTTGACTTGTTTTAAGGACGTCACATCAAAGTTCGATCAGCCTGTAGTGTGGTTTTCCACTTTAATTTTGAGTGTGACTCCAAATCCAGACCTCCATGGGTTGATAAATTTGATTTCCATTGATAATTTCTGTGTGATTTTGTTGTCAGCACATTCAACTATGTAAAGAAAAAAGTATTTAATAAGAATATTTAATTCATTCAGACCTAGGATGTGTTATTTTAGTGTTCCCTTTATTTTTTTGAGTACCACCGCCAAACCGGTCATATATATATATATATATATATATATATATATATAGTGTTAGAATAGCATTTATGTATTTTGTATATAGTTCTTTCCTTCAAAATGTATCACTGTACCAATTCGGCCACTTGGGTACATTTGGGTACATTTGTGTGGGACACCTGGGTGACTTCATGCTCAATGTCATGTAGCTCGCTCATTTTTGAAGTTATCTGTCCAAAACTTTGCTCAGTATTGTTGCAATCTTATGTTCTTCATTCAAATCATCCCCAGCATCCTATCTGTATGTTTGGCTGTTCTTGGTCATTTGAAAGATGATGCAGCAACAATAAAAACAGAAAACGTTTGTTTATTTCCTTGTATTTTCTTCTACCAGATCTATTGTGTTATATTCTCCTACATTCAATTCACATTTCCACAATATCCAGAGTGTTTCCTTTCAAATGGTACCAAGAATATGCATATCCTTGCCTCTGGGCCTGAGCTACAGGCAGTTAGATTAGGGTATGTCTTTAGGCGGAAATTGAGAAGAAGGGGGTGTACCCCAAAGAAGTTAAGAACACCTTCTGTGTTCTGTTAGACAGGTAACTCTCGATCCACAATATAGCAGGGAATGTAAACCCATAACACATACGTTTTTCCAACAGCAGATTATGATTGATAATGTCAACAGCTGCACTGAAGTCGCACAAAACAGCTCTCACAAGCTTATTATTGTCTTCATATATGGTACTGCTACTCTGTTTATCATATATCCTGATGCCTAGTCCCCTTACCGCTATACGTATCTACCTTTATCACTCCAGTATCCCTGCACATTGTAAATATGGAATTGGAACGGACACTGTATATATCTTACTTATTTGTGTTTTTCTTATTTCTTATTTCTCGTGGTTTTTTTGTTCTACCCTACATGATTACAGCATTGTTGGGGTTAGAGCTTTAAAGAAAAGAATTTCACTGTACTTGTGCATGTGACATTAAAACTTGAAACTTGAAGCTCTGTATACAGTTCTTTAGATTTATCCAGAATATAATGTCAGATTATTTTAGACACAATCCCCATTTCATGCTACTTTGCCTTGGTCCATTTGAAGTGTGCTTTCTCTGGGTGGATATGGTCTCTATGTTTAGAACAAAGTAATTTCATTCATCCATCCTCATTCATTGGATAAAGCTCTTCAGTTTCGGTTATTTCATAATTGCTTAACAAGTGTCCAACAGCAGTGATAGCATAACTCTTTTCCCTCTGCTTTGTGGGTCACAAAAAGTAGGTCAACCCAATCACTTGAGAGAATAGATTAATACACACTATCGTAAAACTAAACAGCTCAAGTGAGAACAAGACTAGAGACACAGGCATAACTGTGTCAAGTCTAATCACAATCACCTGTGTCAGTTGGCCAAAATTACAGAGCAGCCAATCGGGAAACAGGAACACTTAACAGAACAATTAACAAAAGTACATACAACTGGCAGATGTGGCGATTAGTGCTGGTGTGATAGTATAGCCAGAGATGGATGATATAATTACAAGATGCTTGTGTCTCCGCCCTAACAATGGGAGTCGAAAGTCCACAAAGACGGAAGGCAGGTGGGAGGAGGCGAGATCAGGTGGGAACATTCTACCTAATGAGAGGGCAGATACGCGTGTGAACAAGTCACAACTCAGATATAAAATATTATTCTAAAAGTTGCCTGATTGACACTTATATCAATCAGTACACTCGTAACAATAGAAGCATTGCAAAACTTCAATGCGATCAAATAAGCCTCACGTAGCAAATTATCGGTTACATTTTTTGTTGACCAAATCCGACCCTCTCGTTGACCATACAAACCATTTCCTCACTTTGTGGAATTCTTTTCGTGGACAGATTCGGGGCGGAGTAAGCTTCACCCCTTCCTCTCAAGTATAGCTATCTACAGGGTTCATACACATTTTGACAGATGGAATTTCATGACTTTTTCATGACTTCTTCCTGACTTCTAAGCTGACATATGGAATTGTTTTAAAATGGTCATACCATGGATAATTTACCTATTTGATTTTAGGTCTCCTTTAGGTGTAATTTTTTGAATGAAAAATGTATTTGATAAAATATTGAATTTTGCCTTTACTATAGTAGAAACACATTGAATAACACATGAATAAACGGCAAAAAAGACAGTAAAACATGTATCATAAGGAATATGGTTTTGAAGGGTCTGTCCTATATGTAGGAGATATAAGAAAGCTCAGGAAATATGTATACAGTGCCAATCAAAAGTTTGGACACACCTACTCATTCCAGGGTTTCTCTTTAGGCAGCAGGTAACCACTAGGCGGCAGGTATCCTAGTGGTTAGAGCGTTGGACTAGTAACCGATAGGTTGCGAGATCGAATCCCAGAGAGGACAAGATAAAAGATGGTTGTTCTACCCCTGAACAAGGCAGTTATCCAACTGTTCCTAGGCTGTTATTGAAAATAAGAATTTGTTCTTAACTGACATGCCTAGTTAAATAAAGGTAAAAAAAAAAATGGAAACTATTATCTACATTGTAGAATAATAGTGAAGACATCAACTAAAAAACAACACATATGCAATCATGTAATAACCAGAAAAGTGTTATATTTGAGATACTTCAAAGTAACCATCTTTTGCGCTGATGACAGCTTTGCACACTCTTGGCATTCTCTCAACCAGCTTCATGAGGTAGTCACCTGGAAAGCATTTCAATTAACAGGTGTGCCTTGTTAAAAGTTCATTTGTGGAATTTCTTTCTTTCTTAATGAGTTTGAGCCAATGAGTTGTGTTGTGACAAGGTAGGGGTGGTATACAGAAGTCAGCCCTATTTAATAAAATACCAAGTCCATATTATGGCAAGAACAGCAAGAAACGACAGTCCATCATCCATCATTACTTTAAGGTCTGTCAATCCCCCAAATAGTTAAAAGTTTCTTAATTTGCAGTCGCAAAAACCATCAAGCGCTATGATGAAACTGGCGTTCATGAGGACCGCCACAGGAAAGGATGACCCAGAGTTACCTCTGCTGCAGAGGATAAGTTCATTAGAGTTACCAGCCTCAGAAATTG
This sequence comes from Oncorhynchus clarkii lewisi, assembly GCF_045791955.1. Taxonomy (NCBI): domain Eukaryota; kingdom Metazoa; phylum Chordata; class Actinopteri; order Salmoniformes; family Salmonidae; genus Oncorhynchus; species Oncorhynchus clarkii. The sequence goes on from NC_092166.1 coordinate 48,348,113, forward strand.
CAGCCCAAATAAATGCTTCACAGAGTTCAAGTAACAGACACATTTCAACATCAACTGTTCAGAGGAGACTGCATGAATCAGGCCTTAATGGTCGAATTGCTGCAATGAAACCACTACTAAGGACACCAATAAGACGAAGAGACTTGCTTGGGCCAAGAAACATTAGCAATGGACATTAGAATGGTGGAAATATGTCCTTTGATCTGATGAGTCCAAATGTGAGATTTTTGGTTCCAACCGTCTTGTCTTTGTGAGACGCAGAGTAGGCGAACGGATGATCTCCGCATGTGTGGTTCCCACCGTGGAGCATGGAGGAGGAGGTGTGATGCTGTGGGGGTGACACTGTCAGTGATTTATTTAGAATTCAAGGCACACTTAACCAGCATGGCTACGACAGCATTCTGCAGCAATACGCCATCCCAACTGGTTTACACTTAGTGGGACTATCATCTGTTTTTCTACAGAACAATGACCCAACACACCTCCAGGCTGTGTAAGGGCTATTTTACCAAGAAGGTGAGTGATGGAGTGCTGCATCAGATGACCTGGTCTCGACAATCACCCGACCTCAACCGAATTGAGATGGTTTGGGATGAGTTGGACAGCAGAGTCAAGGAAAAGCAGGCAACAAGTGCTCAGCATATGTGGGAACTCCTTCAAGACTGTTGGAAAAGCATTCTAGGTGAAGCTGATTGAAAGAATGCCAAGAGTGTGTAAAGCTGTCATCAAGGCAAAGGGTGGCTAGTTTGAAGAATCTCAAATCTAAAATATATTTTGATTTGTTTAACACTTTTTTTAGTAAAAATAAAGAAAAACGCTTCTGATGCTGCAAACAGAAGTTGGCACATCGACAGTACCGATTTCACCATAGTCCTTTGGAGCTTGTGGGGGTCGTAAAGCAAAACAGAGATCACCATTGTGTTTGTGGGAGTCTCATCGTTTCATAGACTGGGCAAACCGTTTGGATGCTTCAGACGTTTTCGTGAGAATACCTATTTTCGGGATGTCTCATGGTCTGATAAATGTTGTGGTTTGAGACGCAGCCCATGCAAATGAATTGACAGATTTTGCTAGAGATTTTTTTGTTATGTTACTTAGCATCAATACACTCTAGGGGGTTAACATTTCATTTTGAAGAAACTCTAGAAACTCTACCAAATTAGGGGTATAGTAGAGAAAATGCTTATTTGCTGGGGGTTTTAAGCTTTTAGTATTAGGTGATATTATCTTTTCATAGCTACAGTAAAGCAAGGATTATATGAGACACTTGGGTAATATGAGCGTATTCCTTGGCCATCTGTAGAAATGTCAGGCTGGATAATATCTTTCATATCATTATGTCTTGCCTGACAGATGGCCGGATCCAGAGAGACTATAACTCCATTTTATATCTTTTCACATTCTATAGGCCATCAATCAATATAACTGGGCTTTCTGAACAGGGAGGCAACTGAGGTAAATTTGTGGGAAACTAGTCAGAGACTCTCATGGGAAGTAGCCTACAACAGCAGTGCTAAAAAAGTAACATGCAACCGAGCTTCTACAGATAAAACCCTTCAAAATATTTTCAGTCCATGTCAACAGTTAATACATTTAAAATGTTTGAGCAAAAAATACACGTCAAAAGATGTTTTGGTCAGATTTGAGCAATTTTACCAAACGTTTCAGAGGACATCCTTCTCGTGCTTTGTGTTCTACCCTTTCTAATTGTTCATGCGTGTTTTTATCCAGGCGTGACATGGCTCAGGCAGATGTGTTTATCTTTCCATGTGCAGTTTCCATGTTGTCGTCACGGTGATGACAGATAGGTCATCGCCCGGGCCACATTCCACACGCAACACCATCGACCCAATATAGTGTCAGATGGGTGAGACGCTGGTGTGTTTACACTGTAGGTTGGGGAGGAGAACATGATTCATGTTAGAGGCCTTTGATCAGTGACAGAGTACAAGAGTGCGGCCAACCAGGCGGAGACTGATCTGATGGCATCGGGCCTAATCACTAGATTAGCCATCAGATAGCCTACCCTGCCAAGCCTAGCCCCCCAACACACACTGCTAATTAGGAAGTGGAGAAGTGGAACCATGTTCCAGAATATTAGAGAAAACAACAATTCTTCTTCATCATCAACTTTTGTAATTGGTGTTTTATGTAATGCATCTTGACTCATTTTGTGTGTACTTATAGGGCCTAAGCTAATGTGGGGTGACCTATGGTGGAAACAGTGTGATTATGCAAAAATTCAAACAGGCTCAGGAAATGTGTACCTACACACGCGTGTATACACACACACACACACACACACACACACACACACACACACACACACACACACACACACACACACACACACACACACACACAGAGACACACACACACACACACAGGCTCATCTACAACGACGAGACGGCCTACAGGGAGGAGGTGAGGGCCCTCGGAGTGTGGTGTCAAGAAAATAACCTCACACTCAACGTCAACAAAACAAAGGAGATGATTGTGGACTTCAGGAAACAGCAGAGGGAGCAACCTCCTATCCACATCGACGGGACAGTAGTGGAGAGGGTAGTAAGTTTTAAGTTCCTCGGCATACACATCATGGACAAACTGAATTGTTCCACCCACACAGACAGCGCTGTGAAGAAGGCGCAGCAGCGCCTCTTCAACCTCAGGAGGCTGAAAAAATTTGGCTTGTCACCAAAAGCACTCACAAACTTCTACAGATGCACAATCGGGAGCATCCTGTCGGGCTGTATCACCGCCTGCTCCGCCCACAACCGTAAGGCTCTCCAGAGGGTAGTGAGGTCTGCACAACGCATCACCGGGTGCAAACTACCTGCCCTCCAGGACACCTACACCACCCGATGTCACAGGAAGGCCATGAAGATCATCAAGGACAACAACCACTCGAGCTACTGCCTGTGCACCTCGCTATCATCCAGAAGGCGAGGTCAGTACAGGTGCATCAAAGCTGGGACCGAGAGACTGAAAAACAGCTTCTATCTCAAGGCCATCAGACTGTTAAACAGCCATCACTAACATTGAGTGGCTGCTACCAACATACTGACTCAACTCCAGCCACTTTAATAATGGAAAAATTGATGTAAAAATGTATCGCTAGCCACTTTAAACAATGCCACTTAATATAATGTTTACATACCCTACATTACTCATCTCATATGTATATACTGTACTATATACCATCTACTGCATCTTGCCATCTTTATGTAATACATGTATCACTAGCTACTTTAAACAATGCCACTTTTATATGTTTACATACCCTACATTACTCATCTCATTACTCATCATACATTACATACCCTACATTACTCATAAATCTGGACCCCTACAAATCAGCCGGGCTAGACAATCTGGACCCTTTCTTTCTAAAATTATCTGCTGAAATTGTTGCCACCCCTATTACTAGCCTGTTCAACCTCTCTTTCGTGTCGTCTGAGATTCCCAAAGATTGGAAAGCAGCTGCGGTCATCCCCCTCTTCAAAGGGGGGACACTCTTGACCCAAACTGCTACAGACCTATATCTATCCTACCCTACCTTTCTAAGGTCTTCGAAAGCCAAGTCAACAAACAGATTACCGACCATTTCGAATCTCACCATACCTTCTCTGCTATGCAATCTGGTTTCAGAGCTGGTCATAGGTGCATCTCAGCCACGCTCAAGGTCCTAAACGATATCTTAACCGCCATCGATAAGAAACATTACTGTGCAGCCGTATTCATTGATCTGGCCAAGGCTTTCGACTCTGTCAATCACCACATCCTCATCGGCAGACTCGACAGCCTTGGTTTCTCAGATGCTTGCCTCGCCTGGTTCACCAACTACTTCTCTGATAGAGTTCAGTGTGCCAAATCGGAGGGTCTGCTGTCCGGACCTCTGGCAGTCTCTATGGGGGTGCCACAGGGTTCAATTCTTGGACCGACTCTCTTCTCTGTATACATCAATGATGTCGCTCTTGCTGCTGGTGAGTCTCTGATCCACCTCTATGCAGACGACACCATTATGTATACTTTTGGCCCTTCTTTGGACACTGTGTTAACAACCCTCCAGGCAAGCTTCAATGCCATACAACTCTCCTTCCGTGGCCTCCAATTGCTCTTAAATACAAGTAAAACTAAATGCATTCTCTTCAACCGATCGCTGCCTGCACCTGCCCGCATGTCCAACATCACTACTCTGGACGGCTCTGACTAACTACAAATACCTAGGTGTCTGGTTAGACTGTAAACTCTCCTTCCAGACCCACATCAAACATCTCCAATCCAAAGTTAAATCTAGAATTGGCTTCCTATTTTGCAACAAATCATCCTTTGCTCATGCTGCCAAACATACCCTTGTAAAGCTGACCATCCTACCAATCCTCGACTTCGGCGATGTCATTTACAAAGTGGCCTCCAATACCCTACTCAGCAAATTGAATGCAGTCTATCACAGTGCAATCCGTTTTGTCACCAAAGCCCCATATACTACCCACCATTGCGACCTGTACGCTCTCCTTGGCTGGCCCTCGCTTCATACTCGTCGCCAAACCCACTGGCTCCATGCCATCTACAAGACCCTGCTAGGTAAAGTCCCCCCCTATCTCAGCTCTCTGGTCACCATAGCATCACCCACCTGTAGCACGCGCTCCAGCAGGTATATCTCTCTGGTCACCCCCAAAACCAATTCTTTCTTTGGCCGCCTCTCCTTCCAGTTCTCTGCTGCCAATGACTGGAACGAACTACAAAAATCTCTGAAACTGGAAACACTTATCTCCCTCACTAGCTTTAAGCACCAACTGTCAGAGCAGCTCACAGATTACTACACCTGTACATAGCCCACCTATAATTTAGCCCAAACAACTACCTCTTTCCCTACTGTATTTATTTATTTTATTTATTTATTTTGCTCCTTTGCACCCCAATATTTGTATTTCTACTTTGCACATTCTTCCACTGCAAATCTACCATTCCAGTGTTTTACTTGCTATATTGTATTTACTTCGCCACCATGGCCTTTTTTTTGCCTTTACCTCCCTTATCTCACCTCATTTGCTCACATCGTATATAGACTTGTGTATACTGTATTATTGACTGTATGTTTGTTTTATTCCATGTGTAACTCTGTGTCGTTGTATGTGTCGAACTGCTTTGCTTTATCTTGGCCAGGTCGCAATTGTAAATGAGAACTTGTTCTCAACTTGCCTACCTGGTTAAATAAAGGTGAAATAAAAAATAAATAAAAAAATCTCATATGTATATACTGTACTCTATACCATCTACTGCATCTTGCCTATGCCGTTTGGCCATCACTCATTCATATATTTTTATGTACATATTCTTCATCCCTTTACACTTGTGTGTATAAGGTAGTTGTTGTGAAATTGTTAGGTCGTTGGTTATTACTGCATTGTCGGAACTAGAAGCACAAGCATTTCGCTACACTCGCATTAACATCTGCTAACCATGTGTATGTGACAAATAACATTTGATTTGATCTAAACAATGGCATCTACAGTGCTGGATACTATCTGTTTTTCTCTTCTTTGTCTTCTGTGCAGAGTGAGCCTTCCAACAGACAGAGGATGACCTAGAAGCCACCACTGCTGAGCCCAACAGAGGATAATATCACTTGTGTGTGTAAGCAACAAAGGTGTGTGACAGCGTACAGGGCTCCACCTGCACCCAGGTCAGCCTGGCAAACATGGTGGACCACGTCACACTTCTGCCCCCCTTCCTACAGCTGCTCCTCTGTAGCCTGTCAGGGGTATGGGGGTTCCCCTTCGGCCCTGTCCTTGACGTCACCCCCAGGACCACGGTGCTCTACCAAGGTAAGACCAGACCAAGGCTCCAGGTTGCGGTACACTAGACCAGGAGGTTGTCCTAGAAAAGTGACTACACCTGACCTAAGGAAAACTCTGGGACCGAGTTATAGGCTGTGGCATAGGAGTTTTTTCTGGTCAGGCCATATGGCCTGAAAAAACTCCTGGCTGTACTTATAGAATGTCTACGATATACTAGTATCCCACTCACTGTGCTGATTCAATACAAAGGCTGCTCCAACTCCCTCCTGTTCACTTTAAACAGGTGGCACAGTTTTGGAAGTTGGCCCCGAAGACAGCCACCCCCCTACTTCCAGGGAGTTGTTAATCCTCTCTCTCAAGTCCTGTCCTAGTTCACTTAGTTCACCATGCAGCTCTAATGAAACAATAGAGAATAGACAGAAGCTCTCATCGCCCATAAAAGAGGAACCCTCTACGGTGGAGCCCTGTCCAGTGGCTGTGTTGAAAATGAAGTAGTGCTGAATAGATGATTGTACGAAGAAGGGTTAGGGTACGTCATTTATACACATCAGCCCCCCCCCCCCCCCCCACACACACACACTCCCCCATAGCAGCTCAGCCTCTCTATCTACTGCAGCAGAAGCTACTGCAGAGGGATCAGCCATCCCTGGCAGGCTCTTCAGACAACTATACTGTACCTGGCTGCTGTCAGCTCTCCAATCCTCTCCACTCCTGTCTTGAGAAGAGGAATATTATTAACAGACGAGGGGAGTGACGAGAGCCGGGTGCTTCGCCTGCCTGCACTGTGGTGCAGTCACAAAACCAGACTATTGCAGTGGAAAGAGATGGTTAGAGATAAGAGATAGACAGGGTGTTTGTAAGTCTTTGTTAGCTATGTTGCTCCTGACCGGAGGTAGTATTAAAATCATGTATGATGTGTAATTCACATGCAATGCTTGAGCGTGCACAACAGAAAAATGATATGAAACCACTAAAATGTAGGATGTCACTGGGTTCCCCATTCAGGGAAATGGATTCCAGATAGTGTGATGCAGAAGTATCAGTGAGTTCCTATGGGAACCATGTTAATGTCATGTTCATTTTTGTTCAGAAAGCCTCTACTGCTAATTTGGAACACTCTTTTATTATAGAAGTGTGTGGCACAGAGTCGGTCTATCTTATTTTTCTACTTATCCTTGTAAAATGAAGCCATTGACCTACATTCGGACTCCCATGGGTTGTGTGTGTGTGTGCGTTTGGGCGTGTGCATGCATTTATGATCTCTACTCACATTGAGAATCTGCACGGGCATGCACCCCCTGTCATTAGGAGAAACATGCCCAAGTGCAGAACTGAAGAGTGCAGAGTAGCACGTCCTAGAGGAAAATGGCCACCGTGCACTTGACTGCACTGTGTATGGAAATAAGGGCTATGTGGGTGGTGCTGGTGGTGGCACTGTGTTTGGTAGAGTCGGAGCATAAATGTATGTGTCGCTCTGGGTGGATTTATAATGCTTCACAGTTGGGGTGAGAGGGCGATTATTCATTTGCACATGTTTTACAGTTGGTCTGTAGGAGTGGGTGTACATTAACTCGCAATAAAACAGAGCAATAATTTAGAACCATGATAGAAAAAGGGCATATTTGACATACTGTAATTGAAAAAAAAGTGTGTGTTTGTGTTCTTGTGTGTGTGCATTTGTTTGTGTGTGTGTGTGTGTGTGTGTGTGTGTGTGTGTGTGTGTGTGTGTGTGTGTGTGTGTGTGTGTGTGTGTCCCTCTCTGTGGATAGATGAATGGCTGACTCTGGTCCGAACTAGGGCTGTGGTGGTCATGACATTTTGTCAGCAGTTTATTGTCATGCAAAAGATTGATCTGTCTATGCGCTCCGTCATTGCGAGGACAGACGCTGGGAGACGAGAAGCAAGTACAGGGAGTGAATATTTAATAACAGACACGAAACAAAACATGGACTGAGTCTGGACAAGGGAAACAGAACGACATTAATTCTGACACGGGGATGAAACTGAGGAATAGACAGATATAGAGGAGGCAATCAATAAAGTCATGGAGTCCAGGTGAGTCCAATGAAGCGCCAATGCATGTAATGATGGTGACAGGTGTGCGTAATGATGGGCAGCCTGGCACCCTCGGGGAGTGGGAGCAGGCGTGACTAAACTGTTGACAGCCCCCCTGCTTGCTCTAGAAAGGAATAAAGGAGAGAGAGGAGGAGATGGAAGAACATTGTTGGGGAGATATGCTGTATAGCTAAAGGTAATGTGTCACCCAATTAATTATGAAAATGCCCCATTAATAGGCTATTCAAAGTCAAATACAAATTCACTATAATTGTAGGCTACCTCTGTAAGCCGCCATGCACAATCAATGAACCAACAGCATCGCCATGGCCTGTATGTTCTCTCCCTGACTCGTGGATAGACATTTTGGACCATAGCATAAAGTAACCAGTCCATCCAGCATGAATAATAATAGAGTCCACATTCAAAGGTGATTACTTCAATTTGTTTAATTTTTTTGTATTTGGGAGAACCAAGTATTTACCAAAGACATCTTAAATCAGTTTAGATGTTTGTTGTTCTGCCATGTGTACTATGCAGTAGGCTATGTATTGCACAATGCTAAATAAAGGATAAAGAAAATAAAAAATTAACAATCGTAATTTTTATTCTGTTTTTTGGGACTCATAACCCTATGCGTATGGATGTTTTGAATTAATCATCACCTTAGAAAGTACTGTCCATTTTGTTTTGTTAGGCTTTGAAACAACATCCACAACGACCATGTTTTACACTCAGTTTCAACCTGTTGTTGAACTTCTTTCTTCAAACTGATCATCACAGTGAGGTGAGTTTTAAAAGCAAGATTTTTGACTGGATTTGCATTGATGTCGGAGTGGTTAGAGGGACACTAGAGCCCTGAGTAGGACCCGATGGTTGTTAGCAAGTTGGGTACTTCCAAAGCATATCCAGAGTGCATAAGAGGAGATTACCGTGACTCAACGGTCACCTGGAATTTGACTGCGCTCATGACTCATTACTGCCGGTTTGGCGGTAATACAGTCACTGCAACAGCCCTAGTCTGAACTCAACGGTCTACCTAGGGGGTTGTCTCCCATGTCCTGCCCTCTTTGCTGGTGCCAACCAGACTTGAAGTAATGGAACCATGCAATATTGATGCATGTGTAAGATCTGTCTACTGTTGCTACGAGGAGAGGGCATCGGGGGGCTTGATAGTAGTGGATTTCTGTGTATTATTTAGACATGGTTTAGAATAGTTTTTTCTCCTCTCGAGTGGCGCAGCGGTCTAAGTCACTGCATCGCAGTGTTAGAGGCGTCACTACAGATTCTGGTTCTCGACATAGCTCCCGCAGCCCGGGATCAACGTACAGACCGTACAGGAGTTGCAGCGATGGGACAAGACTGTATCTACCATTTGGGGAGGAAAAACTGGTTAAAATAAAATAATCTCCTTGAAATTGCAATTTCATCAGTTGGGAGATTTCATGTAGACTAGCATACCAATCCTGAGGCATGAACCTATGCGATAGTAAGGTAAATAAATAATAAATGGCAATGTTGACCTGTAAATCACATGTATTTATTCAAGTCAGTTGTTGTGTCGAGATGAACAGGCAAAACATTTCAAAAAATTGTACAGAATAAAGGATAAATTACTCACAAAAATTCTAATGAGTTAACCTAAACTCAATCTGGAAGCAAATGTTTTGTCTCTCTCAGCCTCTAGAGTAACTCTCTGCCTTTCATTCTTGTTGTATATAGCATTTTACAATTTGTTCTCACTAGTCAGTGTTTGCAGAAAATGGCTTCTTTTAATGTGAAATTCCTCTGGTGACAATAGAGAGGAGTTGGAGTTATCCTCGGATGCTTTGATCTATCTCTTTCTCTGATGTTCCCTGGGCTTGGTTTTGACAGGATCTGAGCAGCAACAGACTTTGCGTAGATACAGTACCTGAAATAGCACCAGGATAGGAGTAGTGTACTGTATGCATTCACTGGGAGATTTTGCTTGATTTGCCACCGTGAGATAAAGATCTCTGCTTTCTGTTAATGCTGTGCCTGCACTGCTTTTGTTGTAATATCATCATTCGAAACAGTCACGGCAAAAGTTTATATTCGAAATACACAGTCACGCTGATACAGGCAACCACGAGCACTGAGGTGAAAACCACAGTACTGCCAAAGATCACAAGCGTGATGGTAAATATGACAGACTTCACTAGTGATCGAGAGAACAGTCTTGTTTATGCTGACTGTGTGTGAACTGTTCACGATGGGATGATTCACTTAAGGAAATTAAGCCACCGAGGCTGAGGCAGCTATGCCGATCCTTAGGTCCAAATAATCTATTTAGAGATACTTTCAGACATTTTGGAGGTTTTTGAAAATAGGAAACAGGAAATGTTGGTCCTCTGTAGCTCAGTTGGTAGAGCATGGTGCTTGCTACACCAGGATAGCGGCTTATATATCATTGATCAACTTAGCAACAGCTGACAGTATTCACCAGTGTCTACAGTGGTTAAGTCATGTGACAATAAAACTTGGAAATGATTGAAACTGTTGTCCCCCTAGCACATGTAAGGGAGTTGAGGCATTTTTTATATTCAGCATCACTCCGCCAAGGGAAATATAGTATTCTTTCCAACGAAGATGTCTACATATGGGGGTTACAACCATCCCAGCTCTGCAGATTTTGCTGCAAAGAGACAGAATCATTCGATAATTTGTTTTGTTACCGCCCATATGTAGCTTGTTTTTCGTCGCAGGGTCAGGAATGGCTTAATTAAGAATTGCAGCATTTAGCAAATAGCGCTGCTGGGTGATTTCAAAAGTCATAGTCATCGATCAATAATAAAATAATACTCATAGCAAATGTCTTTTTTATGTACAATATGTAGAATCTATGAGAATAGAAAGGTTCAGAACTTTTGTGAAACATCACAGCACAGATAAAAAATATATGGCAAATAGAAATCAAGACTGGATGGTGTTCAGAGATAGATGGGAGGTGTTGAGTGGAGCTGAACGCTGGGACTAACAACAAACAAAAGATAACTATTAAAGCAATAAGGCACGAGGGGGTGTGGCATATGACGCAGCGTGGAGTGCCTGGATACAGCCCTTTCTCATGGTATATTGGCCATATACCCCAAACCCCAGAGGTGCCTTATTGCTATTATAAACTGGTTACCAACATAATTAGAACAGTAAAAATAAATGTTTTTTCATACCCGTGGTATATGGTCTGATATACCACGGCTATCAGCCAATCAGCATTCAGGGCTCGAACCACCCAGTTTATAATGTAAAATATTCTGTGTCTGTAAAATGTATATAGTATGTACAGTTGAAGTCGGAAGTTTACATACACTTAGGTTGGAGTCATTAAAACTAATTTCTCAATCACTCCACAAATGTCTGGTTAACAAACTGTAGTTTTGGCAAGTCGGTTAGTACATCTACTTTGTGCATGACACAAGTAATTTTTTCCAACAATTGCTTACAGACAGATTATTTCACTTATAATTCACGGTATCACAATTCCAGTGGGTCAGAAGTTTACATACACTAAGTTGACTGTGCCTGTAAACAGCTTGTACAATTCCAGAAAATGATGTCATGGCTTTAGAAGCTTCTGATAGGCTAATTGACATAATTTGAGTCAATTGGACATAATTTGAGTCAATTGGACGTGTACCTGTGGATGTATTTCAATGCCTACCTTCAAACTCAGTGCCTCTTTGCTTGACATCATGGGAAAATCAAAATAAATCATCCAATAACTCAGAATAAAATTGTAGACCTCCACAAGTCTGGTTCCTCCTTGGGAGCAATTTCCAAATGCCTGAGGTACCATGTTCATCTGTACAAACAATAGTACGCAAGTATAAACACCATGGGACCACGCAGTCGTCATACCGCTCAGGAAGGAGACGCATTCTTTTTGGTACTTTGGTACAAAAAGTGCAAATCAATCCCAGAGCAACAGCAAAGGACCTTGTGAAGATGCTGGAGGAAACAGGTACAAAAGTATCTATATCCACAGTAAAACAAGTCCTATATCAACATAACCTGAAAGGTCGCTCAGCAAGGAAGAAGCCACTGCTCCAAAACCGCATAAAACCAGACTATGGTTTGCAACTGCACATGGGGACAAAGATCGTACTTTTAGGAGAAATGTCCTCTGGTCTGATGAAACAAAAATAAAACTGTTTGGCCATAATGACCATCGTTATGTTTAGAGATAAAAGGGGGAGTTTTGCAACCTGAAGAACACCATCCCAACTGTGAAGCACGAGGGTGACAGCATCATGTTGTGGTAGTGCTTTGCTGCAGGAGGATCTGGTGCACTTCACAAAATAGATGGCATCATGAGGGAGGAAAATGTTGTGGATATATTGAAGCAACATCTCAAGACATCAGTCAGGAAGTTAAAGCTTGGTCGCAAATGGGTCTTCCAAATGGACAATGACCCCAAGCATACTTCCAAAGTTGTGGCATAATGGCTTAAGGACAACAAAGTCAAGGTATTGGAATGGCCATCACAAAGCTCTGACCTCAATCCTATAGAAAATTTGTGGGCAGAACTGAGAAAGCGTGTGCGAGCAAGGAGGCCTACAAACCTGACTCAGTTACACCAGCTCTGTCAGGAGGAAGGGGCCAAAATTCACCCAACTTATTGTGGGAAGCTTGTGGAAGGCTACCCGAAACGTTTGACCCAAGTTAAACTATTTAAAGGCAATGCTACCAAATACTAATTGGGTGTATGTAAACTTCTGACCCAGTGGGAATGTGATGAACGAAATAAAAGCTGAAATAAATAATTATCTCTACTATTATTCTGACATTTCACATTCTTAAAATAAAGTGGTGGTCCTAACTGACCTAAGACAGGGAAGTTGTACTTGGATTAAATGTCAGGAATTGTGAAAAACTGAGTTTAAATGTACGTGGCTAAGGTGTATGTAAACTTCCTACTTCATCTGTATACGCTGGAAGTTGAAGCCTAAGTGTTGTTGTCTGTTAGTTTACTCTAATTAGGGGAGGGATGGTAGGGTTAGGGGAAAATAATATAGGAACATATACAGTGCCTTGCGAAAGTATTCGGCCCCCTTGAACTTTGCGACCTTTTGCCACATTTCAGGCTTCAAACATAAAGATATAAAACTGTATTTTTTTGTGAAGAATCAACAACAAGTGGGACACAATCATGAAGTGGAACGACATTTATTGGATATTTCAAACTTTTTTAACAAATCAAAAACTGAAAAATTGAGCGTGCAAAATTATTCAGCCCCTTTACTTTCAGTGCAGCAAACTCTCTCCAGAAGTTCAGTGAGGATCTCTGAACGATCCAATGTTGACCTAAATGACTAATGATGATAAATACAATCCACCTGTGTGTAATCAAGTCTCCGTATAAATGCACCTGCACTGTGATAGTCTCAGAGGTCCGTTAAAAGAGCAGAGAGCATCATGAAGAACAAGGAACACACCAGGCAGGTCCGAGATACTGTTGTGAAGAAGTTTAAAGCCGGATTTGGATACAAAAAGATTTCCCAAGCTTTAAACATCCCAAGGAGCACTGTGCAAGCGATAATATTGAAATGGAAGGAGTATCAGACCACTGCAAATCTACCAAGACCTGGCCGTCCCTCTAAACTTTCAGCTCATACAAGGAGAAGACTGATCAGAGATGCAGCCAAGAGGCCCATGATCACTCTGGATGAACTGCAGAGATCTACAGCTGAGGTGGGAGACTCTGTCCATAGGACAACAATCAGTCATATATTGCACAAATCTGGCCTTTATGGAAGAGTGGCAAGAAGAAAGCCATTTCATAAAGATATCCATAAAACGTGTCGTTAAAAGTTTGCCACAAGCCACCTGGGAGACACACCAAACATGTGGAAGAAGGTGCTCTGGTCAGATGAAACCAAAATTGAACTTTTTGGCAACAATGCAAAACGTTATGTTTGGCGTAAAAGCAACACAGCTGAACACACCATGCCCACTGTCAAACATGGTGGTGGCAGCATCATGGTTTGGGCCTGCTTTTCTTCAGCAGGGACAGGGAAGATGGTTAAAATTGATGGGAAGATGGATGGAGCCAAATACAGGACCATTCTGGAAGAAAACCTGATGGAGTCTGCAAAAGACCTGAGACTGGGACGGAGATTTGTCTTCCAACAAGACAATGATCCAAAACATAAAGCAAAATCTACAATGGAATGGTTCAAAAATAAACATATCCAGGTGTTAGAATGGCCAAGTCAAAGTCCAGACCTGAATCCAATCGAGAATCTGTGGAAAGAACTGAAAACTGCTGTTCACAAATGCTCTCCATCCAACCTCACTGAGCTCGAGCTGTTTTGCAAGGAGGAATGGGAAAAAATTTCAGTCTCTCGATGTGCAAAACTGATAGAGACATACCCCAAGCGACTTACAGCTGTAATCGCCACAAAATGTGGCGCTACAAAGTATTAACTTAAGGGGGCTGAATAATTTTGCACGCCCAATTTTTCAGTTTTTGATTTGTTAAAAAAGTTTGAAATATCCAATAAATGTCGTTCCACTTCATGATTGTGTCCCACTTGTTGTTGATTCTTCACAAAAAATACAGTTTTATATCTTTATGTTTGAAGCCTGAAATGTGGCAAAAGGTCGCAAAGTTCAAGGGGGCCGAATACTTTCGCAAGGCACTGTATACAAAAAATATATGGGGGATTGGAAGTGATGCAGACAATTACATTGATGGAAGCTACAATCTATCTGCAATATTAAAGCTGGTCTACCCCTAAAAATAGAAATGATAAAAAATAATATTGTGTATGCTTAGAAATAATCAGAATTCATGTAAACAATCAATTTTATAAGCCATAGGTTGTCTTAAAAAAGTGTTCTCTTGGCTCAGCTTTCCCCGAGCGTGGGGTAAGCTGAGCCAAGGACAGGGCAAGTTAAGCCGCCTACACATTTCTGTACTGAATTAAGTATTAACACTACTTTTTATATCATGTCTATCTTTATTTCCTAAACACTCTTCAACACAATCACAATCGCCATGAACTGCCATAGATGGAAAGTGTGTGTGTTCAGTGTACACACGGTGCATTCGACAATGTTAAATAGAAACCGCCCTGTCAGCTCAGATTCAACTGGCATGCCCCCTCGCTTTGTGGACTCTCATCATCGATTAACAGAGCCCAATGTGCAGCTTGTGCTGTGGGTTTAGAGCAGGAACCGCAAGCCAATATGTCTCTTTCTCTCTCTCTCTCTCTCTCTCTCTCTCTCTCTCTCTCCCTCTTTCTACCTGTCTTTCTCTCTTGGTCTCTGCCTATCCTGTACTCTCTCTCTCTCTCTCTCTCTCTCTCTCTCTCTCTCTCTCTCTCTCTCTCTCTCTACATCAGAAGTGCACAACTCAGGCCCACAAGTTTCCCAGCCCTGCTGGTTTGTCCCTGGTATGGGTACATGATGTCTGGAAAGTGAAAGTATTGTTTCCCAGGTGGAAGCTAGCTCGTTAATGTAAAAGGCATAGTGACCTTCGAGGTCTGGAGCTATGCTTAATAGATTCTGGTTTTTGCGTAGTCAGGAGAAGGCTGGCCTTCCTAATACTTATGTGTAGGGCTGTCACAATTATTGTATAATCGTATAACCGACCTTGGTTTTTCTTGTCATAATCATTTTAGTACATTCATTGTAGGAGGGGGGATTCAACTTTATTTTCAAGTAGATTTACCCAATGAACTTTGAACATTTTTTACGTGCAGAAAGGCAGAGGAGGAGCATCAATTCCAAAAGTTCCAAGCTGTCAAAACCATTTGTTTTTGAGACAGGGTGTCACCAAAGCTGTGCTGTATTGATTAGGTATGTCATAGGTAATTTTCAAAGATGCATTATGATACATTACAAGCTTAAAAAATGAATAAAATACAAATAAATTACGACATATATACATATATTGTCATTTGCATGACAATTAATTGTTACCCAAAATTCCACAATTGTCATAGCTCTACATATGTGCTGGTTTGGCCTCAGAACATTACCTTCGGAGCAGCTCATTGGTCAGGCTTCAAACAGACATCAAGGAATCTTCACCCCCAACTGCCTTGGGTGGCGGCCATTTTGCGTCATCCTCATCATTGTCATCATGCGTGGCATGTTACGTCATATGGTCTGCCACTATTTATTTCATGTAGAATCCAAGCCACTTCTCGTGCACACTCCTGGATGACTCATAGAATAAGTGAAAAATGAAATGTGTTTTACATTGCCATGGGCTATCATTGTGACTGCAAAATAACATGATATTAGACTAAACATACCGTTCCTGTGGGGTTCAAGTTGGGTTGTTGAGAAAGGGACAGTTATAGTGTGAGTGTGTGTCTGTGTGTGTGTGTCTGTCTGTCTTCCTGCTCCTGTGTGTATTTGTGTCTGTGTGCACGCACGTCTGCCGATGTGTTTGTGTGTCCTGCTGTGTCGTGAATGCACCTACCTCTCCTCATAACCCGCCCAGTGTGTCCTGACCTTTGAGTTGGTGAGTGGAGAAGAGATCATCATGGCTCACTCATGGCTCTGCCTGTCTCTCTGCCTGCTTGTCTGACTAGCTCTCTGCCTGCCTGGCTGCCTAGCTCTCTGCCTGCCTGCTTGTCTGACTAGCTCTCTGCCTGCCTGGCTGCCTAGCTCTTTGCCTGCCTGGCTGCCTAGCTCTCTGGCTGCCTGTCTCTCTGCCTGCCTGGCTGCCTAGCTCTCTGCCTGCTTGTCTGACTAGCTCTCTGCCTGCCTGGCTGCCTGTCTCTCTGTCTGCCTGGCTGCCTGTCTCTGCCTGCCTGGCTGCCTAGCTCTCTGCCTGCCTGGCTGCCTGTCTCTCTGCCTGCCTGCTTGTCTGACTAGCTCTCTGCCTGCCTGGCTGCCTGTCTCTCTGCCTGCCTGGCTGCCTAGCTCTTTGCCTGCCTGGCTGCCTGTCTCTCTGGCTGCCTGTCTCTCTGCCTGCCTCGCTGCCTAGCTCTCTGCCTGCTTGTCTGACTAGCTCTCTGCCTGCCTGGCTGCCTGGTGCCCTCAAGACATAGGGGGTGGGCAGTGGGTTGACACCGACTCAGTCTGGTTATAGTCATGGGTGCTACTCATAGTATCACCGTTTTATCCCTGAGAGACTATTTAGGTTGTTTGTGTGGGAAGGGGGTCTTCAAAGAGGTTTGACATTATATCAAAGTGACTTAACCAGTGACAACAACATGTAGTATTTGTTGTAGTAACTGGCAGTCCCAAATTCATTTTCGCCATTGCAGTCTGCGAGGGTGGTTGAGTTATTTGTAATTGTGCACCTGTCCACAGAGATGTATTGACTTTTCTGTCCAAAACTTCAGTAATGCATTTAATTACATTATTAAAGGGATTCTCCGATTCGTTTGTATACTTTTCAGCCAGTAGTTCTGAAAGTAGAGCTCACGAGCCAAAAGTGGTTCCCGAAAGTGACGTACTCTGTCACATATTTGCAAAAATGTGGACCTTGTCATTGCTCTCTCTCCAGCTCTGCTGTGGGTGCATCATGTGCATCTTGCTAGCTGTCACTCATATGGCGAGGGGCTAAAGCTCATTGGTTGAACTGGAATTGCTAAGGGGCTGGCCCACATGGGGGAAAATGTAGGAAAAATAGTGCAGCACAGCTCCCAGAAAAACAATTGCTTTCAAACTAGGGATTTTGTGACTAATTAAGGCAAGACAATAATTCTGCATAAGGATTCTGCATGTATGAACTACACATTGATACATCCAGCCCAAAGTGGGAGGTTTAAAAAAGACTTCATAGCCACCAAAGTACCGGAGCATGTCTTTAACCCTATTAGAATAACCTATTCAATCTGACTGGCGTTACTGTGTGTATAGTGTGCCTTGGTACCCTGCAAATCTATATTTCCAAGTGTATGTGTTGTTGTAACAATGTTTTGACCGTTAGAAGACCAAAGACTCAAAACATTGTTTCAATATACCTCATGGGAGCATCAAGTCGATGAGTCTTTTCATATTTGCTGAATATACACAGCACCTGCTCAAAACCATTGCATGTTTCTATGGGTTGTACATATTGTACAGCGTCTGCGCTTCATATCCCTTGAAAAAAATACAGCACACAAACAACACAGGGTTACACATTCATTCCTTTGTGTTTTTCCCTTCATTCATGGAAACTCACCCAACTAAATATTTGGTCAGCAGTCTAGAACGTCTGAAATGAGGGCAAACTGCCCTACCTATGAGATGTGAAGAGAGGTCATTGTTTTCATCGAGGTTGCTGCAATAATAAGATGTGGTCTTATTTAGTGATAAGATAGCAGATATTCATTTGATATAGGAGCGCTGAAAGTTAATTGATGGAGTCAAAAGTGAGGATACGGGATAGAAAGAGAGAGCGATTAAGACGGAGATGGAAGCTGACAGAGATAGTGTGAATAAGTGAGAGATGAAGAGGGAGGGATGGACAGAAGGAGAGAGGAACAATGGAAAATACACTGAGTAATATGAGTCAGCGTGGTGCAGATGGGTACAATAATATAGCACACATCCTACCCTCCTCTCTTTTATCCTCTCCTCTCCTTTTATCCTCCCCTCTCCCTTCTCTGGTGAATTGATGGGAGTGTGTCCCAGGCTGCTCGCAGTAATAAGGGAATTTATGTTAATTTTGTCCCGCCCATTGATTTACTGGGGACAGATGAATGTTTGTTTCAGTCAATTTGTTACACTCCTTTACTTCTGATAGAGAGTCTATACTGCAGCTGTGTATGGAGCGTAGGGGCAGAGTTAAGATAGCGGAAAAGAAAAATAATTGGTAGAAAACACAGCCTGCTAAAGTGTCACAGAAACCATTGTAAAGAGAAAGTATGTGCATAATATTCCAACTATATTACTTTAAGTACAACTTTAAGTACAGACAGTTTCATTCTATGAGGAAAGACATATACCCGAATACAAGAATAATACCAGACCCAACATAATGTTTTCTTATTCTGAAAAGGGGAAGCATGTACAGTTGTCGGAAGTTTACGTACACCTTAGCCAAATACATTTAAAGTCATTTTTTCACAATTCCTGACATTTAATCCTAGTAAACACTCCCTGTCTTAGGTCAGTTTGGATCACCACTTTATTTTAAGAATGTGAAATGTCAGAATAATAGTAGAGAGAATGATTTATTTCAGCTTTTATTTCTTTCATCACATTCCCAGTGGGTCAAAAGTTTACATACACTCAGTTAGTATTTGGTAGCATTGCCTTAATTTTTATTTACTTGGGTCTGTCACGACTTCTTCCGAAGTCAATTCCTCTCCTTGTTTTGGCGGTGTTCGGCGGTCGACGCCACCGGCCTTCTAGCCATCGCTGATCCATTTTTAATTTTCCATTTGTTTTGTCTCGTTTTCCCACACACCTGGTTCTCATTGTCCCTCATTATGTGTTGTGTATTTAGCCTTCTGTTTCCCCCATGTCTTTGTGTGGTATTGTATATCTGTTTGATGTATGCGCACGTTAGTCTGGTTGCACTGGGTTATGTACACCCATTTTGTATTTCGTGTTCATTGTCCCGTGTGCTTTTGGTTTGCCTGAATAAAAGGCTCCGTGTGCTACCCAATTTCTGCTCTCCTGCGCCAGACTCCCTTGCAGCCATTTACGCATACCAGACAGGATCAAATGTTTCGGGGTAACCTTCCATAAGCTTCCCACAATAAGATGGATGAATTTTGGCCATTCCTTGCGACAGAGATGGTGTAACCGAGTCAGGTTTGTAGGCCTCCTTGCTCGCACATGCTTTTTCAGTTCTGTCCACAAATTTTCTATAGAATTGAGGTCAAGGCTTTGTGATGGCCAGTCCAATACCTTGACTTCACTGTCCTTAAGCCATTTTGCCACAACTTTGGAAGTTGAAGCGACCAAGCTTTAACTTCCTGACTGATGTCTTGAGATGTTGCTTCAATATATCCACATAATTTTCTTTCTTCATGATGCCAGCTATTTTGTGACGTGCACCAGTCCCTCCTACAACAAATCACCCCCAAAACATAATGTTGCCACCCCCGTGCTTCATGGTTGGAATGGTGTTCTATGGCTTGCAAACCTCCCCTTTGGTCCTCCAAACATAACGATGGTCATTATGGCCAAACAGTTTTTGTTTCATCAGACCAGAGGACATTTCTCCAAAAAGTACGATCTTTGTCCCCATGTGCAGTTGCAAACTGTAGTCTGACGTTTTTATGGTGGTTTTGGAGCAGTGGCTCCTTCCTTGCTGAGTGGCCTTTCAGGTTATGTCGACATAGGACTCATTTTACTGTGGATATAGATACTTTTGTACCCATTTCCTCCAGGATCTTCACAAGGTCCTTTGATGTTGTTCTGGGATTGATTTGCACTTTTCGCACCAAAGTACGTTCATCTCTAGGACAGAATGCGTCTCCTTCCTGAGCGGTATGACGGCTCCGTGGTCCCATGGTGTTTATACTTGCGTACTATTGATGGTACAGATGAACGTGGTACCTTCAGGCGTTTGGAAATTGCTCCCAAGGATGAACCAGACTTGTGGTCTACAATTTATTTTCTGAGGTCTTGGCTGATTTCTTTTGTTTTCCCCATGATGTCAAGCAAAGAGGCACTGAGTTTGAAGGTAGCCCTTGAAATACATCCACAAGTACACCTCCAATTGACTCAAATGATCAGAAGCTTCTAAAGCTATGACATAATTTTCTGGAATTGTCCAAGCTGTTTAAAGGCACAGTCAACTTAGTGTATGTAAACTTCTGACCCACTGGAATTGTGATACCGTGAATTATAAGTGAAATAATCTGTCTGTAAACAACTGTTGGAAAAATTCCTTGTGTCATGCACAAAGTAGATGTCCTAACCGACTTGCCAAAACTATCGGTTGTTAACAAGAAATTATGTGGAGTGGTTGAAAAACAAGTTTTAATGACTCCAACCTAAGTGTTTGTAAACTTCCGACTTCAACTGTACCTGTGCTTGGCAGTAGTAATAGTAATTATAGTTTTTTCCAGTACCAAAACCATTCTGTGACTTTATTTGACCATTGGAAAACTGTGCAAATACCACATTGCAGGCTCAGTTAAATTGCCCCAAAGTCTCAGTAAGTTTGTGTTTGTTTTCAGGCCTGCTGGGTTGCCAGCGGTTCAGCAGCCCATCTCAGAATTACAGCACACTGCTACTGGAGGAGGACAATGGGGTGCTGTATGTAGGGGCCAGGGGGGCTCTCTACGCCCTGGACACCACCAACATCTCTACACCTGGCAATCTCACGGTGAGCAACAGCCTGGACGCTAACTTTCCGTTTCGATGGGCAACAAAGTTGTATTGTTTTATAACTGCTAAACTAGTTAGCTGTGACAGCACAACATATCATATAACCGATATGTTGCAATGGCAAAACTAATCCTATTTCACAAATCTTTTTCTCTTTCACAACTTTTAAACAGGACTGGCTAATAATAGCCTTAAGGAGATTCAGTAAATCCTATAATAGGTAAATTTTTTGCAGTGTGACTATTGGATTAAATGTAGGGGGCAAGTTTACTCACGGGCCAATAGAATAGATTAAAACACAATGATGTCGTTGATGGGAGTAACTGGAGTATTAAAATGGAGTATTCACTGGAGTATTCAAGCATTGCCATGGTACACTGCCCCATGCTCCCACTGGGTGGTCATTATTGTCTCCCGATGTTTGCAGATTGATTGGGAAGCTTCGGCAGAGCAGAAGAAGCAGTGTCTCAACAAAGGAAAAGACAATCAGGTATAACCAATGGCGTGTAGCACCCACTGCTCAACACACAAACTCTCTCTCTCTCTCTGCTTCTGACTCTTTCTCTCTTTATTCGATGGCCCTATCTCGTATAACAATTATGTGGTGTTGTTATTATAATGTAACAATGTATTTCTGATCAAGAAGGAGTCAAGTGAATGTGTTAGCCTTCAAGATTAGGTTGATGTTATATAGATGTATAACCAAACTGTTGTGTCTCTCCTACAGACAGATTGTTACAATCACATCCGCTTCCTGCAGAGGTACAATGAGACTCACCTGTACGTCTGTGGCACGCACGCCTTCAGGCCCCTCTGTGCTTACATAGTAAGAGCTGTCCTTCATTTTGCTCGGGATTCCCTGGTTTACATTCAGGCTCCCAACAAACTGCCCATAGAGCCCCACTGCGGACACGTCATAAAACCCATAGAAACTAGTGGTCAAACACAGAAATGGTTCCAAATCTTTTTTCACCATCCATTTTTCCCTACGGGGACCACTTCAAACAAGGTCTGTGTTTCATGTAGCCTTTCCCTGGTGTGATGTTTTGATTACAGCGTAAATCTCTCTCGGACAAATGCTAAGTAGCATCAAATGAGACGTCCTGCAACACTACAAATCCCTGCAAGCTCCTGCAAGTCATCTGTAGTTGACACCTTTGCTGTCAGATAGCTGGCTACTAGCTTCCTTGATCCAAAATGAAAGATATATTGAACATATTGTTCCATATTTTTATTTAACTAATATTTGTTGTCTTATTTATGCATTTGGTCTTGTTTCTTGAACATAATACTAACCTAGTAGCAGTCAGATATTTACAATGTGCTACGAATTCTAGGCCACTCCAACAATTACATCAATGGATTCTAGGCCACTCCAACAATTACATCAATTAAATAAATCTAAATAGTTAACAATGCATACATATGCCTTTCATACATAACATATAAACATCTGACTTGATTTATTCATCAATGCCAGGAACCTGGGACGTCGAAGAGCACAGTATGAATTATTATTACTAACATATCCGAGAGAGCACAGATTCTCCTGCTTGTCCATTTTAGGAATTAGACCAGCACGAATCACAAAATGTAAAACGGCATATTGTGATTTTTGGTGGGTGAGATACAAATGGAGAAACAACTGGGTGTGTAAGGTATGTTTAATCTAAAATACTAGCTCAACTCCAGCAGAATGAGAAACCGACTCAAAACAAGGAAACCATGCCTACACGCAGCTGTGTCAACACCCATCTTGTCAATTGTTGCTGTTGTCAATTGTGACCAGCAGGAGAACGGCATTACACAGGCAAAAAAAGGTAGCAAAAACAGATGTAATCAAATCAAAAGTAGTAGTGAAGGAAGCAGCATAGGGGAATTGGGAAGGTAGGGTGGGTTTATAAGAGATAAGATGGAGAGTTCCAAAGTGTGCGAAGTTCGAGGGACCATCGGGCATAAATGGCATAGTCTGGAATAAGGGGTAGCTAGAGGGATGGTTGGTCATGGAATAAACATACAATGGGGTGTGTGTTTCTCCACCCCTTTTTAGGTCATTGTCAAAAATCCGGCCAATGTCCAGTCGCAATCGGGGTCTCAGCGTAGTCATTCTGTCAGTTGCAGCATTCATATCATGGTCATTGTGTGTATGTGAATCACAACATTAAAGGCGATGAGTGATCACAGCATTTCAACATATTGAGCCATACACAATATCACTTTTTTACATTTTTATTTACCAGGTAGGCTAGTTGAGAACAAGTTCTCATTTGCAACTGCGACCTGGCCAAGATGAAGCATAGCAAGTCGACACATACAACAACACAGAGTTACACATGGAATAAACAAAACATAGTCAATAATACAGTAGAAAAAGTATATGTACAGTGTGTGCAAATGAGGTAGGATAAGGGAGTTAATGCAATAAATTGGCCATGGTGGCGAAGTAATTACAATATAGCAATTAAACACTGGAATGGTAAATGTGCAGAAGATGAATGTGCAGGTAGAGATACTGGGGTACAAAGGAGCAAGATAAATAAATCAATAGAGTATGGGGATGAGGTAGGTAGATAGATGGGCTGTTTACAGATGGGCAGGTGCAGTGATCTGTGAATTTAAGGCCAGTCACCACAGAAGGAAATTACATTCTTGCATCTACCTTTCAATTTTGAGATTTGTTGGTATTTTGGTCCATTAATATTAGTATTTTCAAAAAGTAAACATAAAAATGACAAAAACTTGATGAAAATGTATATTTTCTTAGTTTATCATACTACCTTCAACATTTTAATGAATTTGAAACACTTAAAAAATGGACATACATCAATGATTTCAAATCTCACTACATTAAATGACACATAATTTAAAAGCCCATTTCATAGAGATTGTTACAAACTGGACTATATTAGTAACTTACTTTGAACAGGTGGTTATTGGGTCACAGAAGGGTTGGGTTAAATGTGGAAGACACATTTCAGTTGAATACATTGAGTTGAACAACTGACTAGGCAACTAGGTTGCCCTTTCCCCTTTCTGAATAGACGTTTGGTAGTCTAAATTCAGTGTACTTGTCTTTAACTGCAATTTCCCGAAGGGCAGACTCTTCCCACACGCCAACTCATTTTTCTCAGCTTCAGAAGCATCTGAATAGATATATTCTCCAGACCTACCCAGAGGGAAAATATGCCAAAATGCATTTTACATACATGTCTTTAGTATTTTACAGATAGAAAGATAAAAAATGCTCTGGACAAGTCCCATCATGGAGTGTTTTTAAAATTTTCTTTGGAAAAATATGCCAGAATGCATTTTACATACATGTCTTTAGTATTTTACAGATAGAAAGATAAAAAAATGCTCTGGACAAGTCCCATCATGGAGTGTCTTAACAAAATTAAATCAAAATATTTAGTCTGACTTCATCCAGTGTCCTGAAAAATTGATTTGCGCGATATGAAATATTTGAATATTTAATGAGATAACCTCATTTGCATATTTTAATAACATATTTCAGAAATGTTTAATATAAAATATTCATAAATGTGTGTCTACATTAACTGGTAAAAGTTGATTGTGATATGATTAAGGGGGTAAAAGTACCCAATGAGGGTGTGGTGCCTGGCCTTAAGCATTGAAGACAGCATTTTGTTGACACTATGTCAATCAATCAATCAAATGTATTTATAAAGCCCTTCTGACCTCAGCTGATGTCACAAAGTGCTGTACAGAAACACAGCCTAAAACCCCTAACAGCAAGCAATGCAGGTGGAGAAGAACTCAGTGGCTAGGAAAAACTCCCTAGGAAGGCCAGAACCTAGGAAGAAACCTAGAGAGGAACCAGGCTATGAGGGGTGGCCAGTCCTCTTCTGGCTGTGCCGGGTGGAGATTAGAACAGAACATGGTCAAGATGTTCAAATGTTCATTGATGACCAGCGGGGTCAAATAATAACATTCACAGTGGTTGTTGAGGGTGCACCAGGTCACCACCTCAGGAGTAAATGTTATTAGGCTTTTCATAGCCGATCATTCAGAGTATCTCTACTGCTCCTGCTGTCTCTAAAGAGTTGAAAACAGCAGGTCTAGGACAGGTAGCACGTCCGGGGAACAGGTCAAGGTTCCATAGCCGCAGGCAGAACAGTTGAAACAGTAGCAGCAGCTCGGCCAGGTGGACTGGGGACAGCAAGGAGTCATCAGGACAGGTAGTCCTGCGGCATGGTCCTAAGGCTCAGGTCCTCCGAGAGAGAGAAAGAGAGAATTAGAGAGAGCATACTTAAATTCACACAGGACACCGGATAAAACAGGAGAAATACTCCAGATATAACAGACTGACCCTAGCCCCCCGACACATAAACTACTGCAGCATAAATACTGGAGGCTGAGACAGGAGGGGTCGGGAGACACTGTGGCCCCATCCTACAATACCCCCGGACAGGGCCAAACAGGCAGGATATAACCCCACCCACTTTGCCAAAGCACAGCCCCCACACCACTAGAGGGATATCTTCAACCACCAACTTACCATCCTGAGACAAGGCCGAGTATAGCCCACAAAGATCTCCGCCACGGCACAACCCAAGCAGGGGGGGCCAACCCGGACAAGAAGATCACGTCAGTGACTCATCCCACTCAAGTGACGCACCCCTCCTAGGGACGGCATGGTAAGCCAGTGACTCAGAGGCTGAGAAGAGGCAGAGAATCCCAGTGGGGAACCGGCCAGAGGGGAACCGGCCAGGTTGAGACCGAGTCTGCGTCTCTCACATGGGTAGGCAGACCATTCCATAAAAATGGAGCTCTTATAGGAGAAAGCCCTGCCTCCAGCTGTTGCTTAGAAATTCTAGGGACAGTAAGGAGGCCTGCGTCTTGTGACCGTAGCGTAAGTGTACGTATGTACTGCAGGACCAAATTGGAAAGATAGGGAGGAGCAAGCCGATGTAATGCTTTGTAGGTTAGCAGTAAAACCTTGAAATCAGCCCTTGCCTTAACAGGAAGCCAGTGTAGAGAGGCTAGCACTGGAGTAAGAGGATCACATTTTTTGGTTCTAGTCAAGATTCTAGAAGCCGTGTTTAGCACTAACTGAAGTTTATTTAGTGCTTTATCCGGGTAACCGGAAAGTAGAGCATTGCAGTAGTCTGACCTAGAAGTGACAAAAGCATGGACTATGTCTACTGTGTGTGAATGATGAAAGAATCTTACCCTAGCTGGAGTTCCATTTGAGTGTGTGTGGTCACTTAGGCCTGCACATCAACCAGTACTGGGACCATTGAAGACTTTGGATACATGCTCTCAAAGTGCCGCTTGAATGTCTTTGGTTCTGCGTCTATAAAAGGTCAAGTACAAAATCAAGTAAGTTAACAATCTGTGGCTAAGATTGAATTCAAAGTTGACACAAATGATAAGCTAAGCAATACGATGCAACAAATTACTACACATATGAAAGACTGCACCACAAAGGCCAGTACATTAACTTACAAATATATAGGGCAGGGCAGGTGTGGACCAGTGATGCCTTGGCTGCAGTCTTCTGGTCTGCAGCTGCTCCCTTCATCTTCGCAACCACCGCCTTGGCATCAGTCAACAAGTTCAACTTGAGAGTGGAGCATGCGTTATAAATCAATAACATCTACAGTATATGAATCCATCCCTGATTACAAAGCATACCTGACTACAAATCATAGCCTATCGCTGTGATTTGTTGTGTTAGAGTTGGGCTGGGACAAAACCCTTCACACACTCCTGCTCTTCTGAACTTCCTGCAATGACTGAAATATTACAGGAAGTTGAAACAGCTTTCCTAGTGGAGGTGATAAGAGGTGATAAGACTCAGGCTCACCCATTGGTTCTGGAATAATGTTGGCAATTTGGCATCAATAACATGGGAGAAATTCTACCTCAAAAACAAATGTGTGAATAACAATTCATTTAAAACCCACCAATGCAAATAGGACTAAATAAGGTTACATTACCTTTCCTTGTAGCTATACTGACGACCCTCCCACTCTGTCTGCTGTATTCTCTCTTTGTTCTTG
The DNA here is from genome assembly GCF_045791955.1 of Oncorhynchus clarkii lewisi. Classification (NCBI taxonomy): domain Eukaryota; kingdom Metazoa; phylum Chordata; class Actinopteri; order Salmoniformes; family Salmonidae; genus Oncorhynchus; species Oncorhynchus clarkii. Next base: position 48,375,255 of record NC_092166.1, read on the forward strand.
TTTCCTTATTAGGATGCCGGTGGGCGGAGTTGGTAGGGTCGTCAGCTACATGGGAAACACCTGGGCCCGGGTGTGTCCCAGGATAAATAGACCTCTTCCACATTGATTGAGGAGACTCTCTCCACACAGACACACTATTGTTTATTTGGCTATAGGTTACCTTAGTTAATAAATATATTTTGTTATTTATTATCTCCACGTTGTCTCCCTTTTTGTTACGGGCTTCGAGCCGGTTTGTGAAAGTAACAGATCAATGTCTTCCTGCAGTAAAGTAAGCACGCTGTTGCCTCAAGACTAGCTAGATTACAGGTATTGTGTATATTCAAAACTTGCCCTAGACAGTTCAAGAATTGTCAATTTAAACAAATTTACCCAATCTACTCATTACTAAATTTAGCTAACATTAGATAGTTAATCCAGATATTCTTACCTTTGCCTTGATTCGTCAGTCTCGTCCAGATTATCATGGCCCTGGTGAGTGACGTGAAGCTTGAGACAGGCATTTGTAGTTCTGTATGATAGCCACATTAGTAGCTAATTAATGTTTCATTTTTGGGGAATAAATACAGGGTTTTTGATAAAAGTCACGTTGTCCTAGATAGATTTACACGGTTGTCAAAACATCACACCAGGCAGTGGTGCAAAGTACTTCAGTAAAAATACTTTAAAGTACAAATTAAGTAGTTTTTGATCTGTACTTTACTATTTATATTTTCTGACTACTTTTACTTCACTATATTCCTAAATAAAATAATGTACTTTTTACTCCATACATTTTCCCTGACACCCAAAAGTACTCATTACATTTTGAATGCGTAAAATGACAGGAAAATGGTCACACACTTATCACGTTAACATCCCTGAACAATTTCTACTGCCTCTGATCTGGCGGACTCACTAAACACAAATGCTTTGTTGGTAAGGGATGTCAGTGTTGGAATGTGCCCATGGCTATTTGTAAATTTTAAAAAAAGAAAATTATGCTGTCTGGTTTGCTAAATATAAGGAATTTGAAATTATTTATACTTGTACTTTTACTTTTGTTACTTAAGTATATTTTAGCAATTTACTTTTGATATTTCAGTACATTTAAAACCAAATACTTTTACTGGGTGACTTTCACCAAGTCATTTTCTATTAAGGGATAAACTCAAGTATGACATTGGGTACTTTTTCGACCACTGAAGCCAGGGTAAGCCTACACAAAAGGGGCGGCAGGTAGCCTAGTGGTTAGAGCGTCAGACTGAAAGGTTGCAAGATCAAATCCCTGAGCTGACAAGGAAAAAATCTGTCGTTCTGCCTCTGAACAAGGCAGCACTGTTCCTAGGCCGTCATTGAAAATAAGAGTTTGTTCCTAACTGACTTGCCTAGTTAAATAAATACATTTAAAAAAACACAGCCCTTATTTTGTAAGTAAGCATTTGACTGTATTTCACTGTATTTGGCACATGTGACAAACACACTTTGATTTGATTCTTTTAAGTGTTTCCCTTATGGGAAAATTAAGGTTGTAAAATCGATTGGAACCATTTCTGTATTTGACCGCTAGGTTTTATGGGTATTACGATTCATACTGAAGTGCTCTATTAGCATGCTGGGTTACCTGCTTTGGTGATGGTTTGATTTATATTCCTCTACTGTAGTTATTGATCCTCTCTCTTCTCTTTTCTATCAGGATGTGGAACGCTTCAGTTTCTCCTCTGGCTTCGAAGAGGGCAGGGACAGGTGTCCCTACGACCCAGCCAAGGGCTACACCGGCCTCCTTGTGGGTAAGAACCCTAATCTACCCCCTGGGCTGCACTATTTTGCCCTAACCCACCACTAAGAATGAACTGAGAGACACTCTTCTATCCCCGGTTCTGTGTTCTCTCTCTTTGATCCCTCCATCTCTCTGGTCCTGATTGCAGACGGTGAGATGTTCTCAGCCTCCCAGTATGAGTTCCGCAGCTCTCCGGATGTCCGTCGGAACTTCCCCTTCCCCACTCTGAGGACAGAGGAGGCCCCCACCAGATGGCTGCTGGGTAAAGAGAGGCTGACCCATCCGTTATCTTATAGACATTGGTTTCATTTTGTGGTTTGTTCCCATATACATTAAAACCAGTAGACAGTGCTGACGTCATCCGCGTATTTCTATGGAAAACTCCTGATGGGCAGAAGTATTTGAATTTGAAACGTGCCGTATTGCTGAATGGCACCAAAAACGATCTAAGGATCATGGTGAAAGTGGCCATAACTAGCAAAAGATCAAGGTCGCTATAGTCATTTTCATCCTGCCTGATAGAGTTAACCTTAACGTCTATGGAGCCTTCTCGTAGCCTGCTGGCCCGTGATTGGTCTGTGTTATTTGTGTGTGACGACATTTGTCGTGTGTCGTGCGTGACGACAAATGTTGTAGTCAGAATGGATCACTATTTACTTAAATGTCTCAATTTGTAATGAACTTAATTCACCTTGGGGAGCCCAAAACGTCCATCTAGAAAAAAAAATGTGTTCGGGCGATTGTAATTTATATAGGCTTTCTAGGGCAGACCAGGGTTTTTGGCACTACTAGGTTGCTACGCAGTAGCTGACCAACAGAGCTCTTGACTTCACGCTCCAGACCGGACCAGGGGCATAGCCAGAAATTCGTTGATGTGTGTAGAAGCATTTTTGTAATAATAATGTATTATTTTGGGTGGGCCTGGCTCCTCAGTGGGTGGGCCTGTGTCCACCCAGACCCACCCATGCCTACGCCCCTGAACCGGACACTGTGGTCCTGTTTGATCCGTACAGCTATACAATTTTGGAATACCAATGTAATCTGTAATTCTGATTCATTATACTACGACTATATGGTACTAAGCAGACCTGGGTTCAAATACATGCATATTTAAATATTTGTATTCGAAATACTTATTTTCTGTGTATTTGAGTATTTTCAAATTTGCCAAATCAACCATTTCTATTTTTCGGGGTCCCCTTGGGCTGACCTAAACATGCAAGTCAAACTGGGTGGGGTCTTCAATGGGTAAAGTATTAGTATTTGAAAATACATTACTTCAAATACCGGTAGTTAGTTGTAAATACATGACAATACATTCCAATTTTTAAATACATTCCGGAAATATTGAACTACTTGTATTTTCAAATAAACGTTGTCCAAGTAATTGTTTTGAAATGTATATGAAAGTCATTAAAATGCAGTAAATATTATCAAATCTAATTATTTGATCCCAAGTGTGGTACTAAGTACTGGCCAAAAACATAGGGCATTTAATAGTCATTCCTTCATAATACAAGCTCTGCCTTCACCTTAGCATACTCTAATTCATATACTGTGGTTATCTTTGCTTTCCACCTACATTATCTCTGTATCAGTAGGTGGCATGGTATGAGGATGACAATAACATGAATCTCACCATAGTATGTGCTTTCCCAGGAGTTGGACAGAATGTACACAGTGTGATGATCTGTTTTTGTCATTGTGTGAGCAGAGGCGGACTTTGTGGGCTCGGCGCTGCTGAAGGAGAGTGTCAACAGCTCAGTGGGCGACGACGACAAGATCTACTTCTTCTTCACAGAGAGGAGCCAGGAGCAGATGGCCTACCCCAGCCAGACCAGGGTGGCACGGGTGGCCCGCATCTGCAAGGTAGGCCTGAAGTGGGACATGTGTTATGGCATTAGGGGTTGCCCAACTCAATGGAGGGGGAAAGTGGAGAAAAGGCTCAATGGCTGCAATGGAATGAATGTAACGGTATCAAACACAAGGAACCTCAAGATTACTTGCGTAACCCAGGTTCTCTGATATTATGAGTGAGATCTCACATTTGGGATTCGCCTCAATCTCAGAAGCTTGAAGAACTAATTACACACGTACTGCCAAACCCTAAGGTTTGAAGAACTGCTGCTTGGTGAAGCATATCAAGCTAGCCAGATTTCCTTGACAGTTTGAACACAGCCCGCGACGCGGTTAGCTCTTGTGGCTGAGACCGCGGATATTCACGTGGCTTGTGGCTGTTTAAATCCCAGCTGTTTGTTGCTGTTTCCAACGGCTCTGCAAGCTGTGCTGTCTGGAACTGCGTGGAGTACCAGCATTAGCCTACATCGCAACCATGACAAAGACCAAAGCCATTGGGAATACCATTGAGGACAGTGGTCTCTCTATCACAGGTGAAGGATCTTTTAAATTAACAAAAATAGTTCTACAAGCTGTTGTCACAACAACAAGAAAATAGCTTCAGGTGTGTCCAAATACTGGTGGAGTCAACTGAATCCTACAGACGAAGAACCGTATATGTGACATTTAAAAAAAAAAAGAGATATACATGAAAAATCATTATTGGACACCATTTTTCTATAGTGAACCGGTTTCACAAGCTTTCCATGCGCTAATTAACAATAATTTTAAATTTAAAGATAGGCTCTCGTGGAATAACCGTTTATGTGCAGCACTCAGAATGGACGGACAAGCGCACAACCTTTCTGTTGCTGATGAAAATCGCAGAAATGTGGGAAAGAAACGTAAAACAAAACTAAAAGAATGGAAAGACAGGCAAAGGAAGATCTTACGGGATGCGGGAAAACCCTATACAAATCGTAAGGGTCAAAAAAAAACTGGGAAAAGCTGTCCAAAAGAGGTATGTGGAAGAACCGTATATCAAACAATCAAGCTAGCTAGCTAGCTATAGAGTACAGTAACTAACATGTATGTTCTGGGTTGTCTAATTTGTAACTATAGAGAAAACATATTAGCTAAAGTTCGTTGGCTACTAACTCATACATTATCGTTACAAATGTTATTGCTAGATTATAGAAGAAACATAGCTAGCTACTTTTTCTCCGTCCACCGGATGATTCGACATGGCTACAGTAGCTAGCTAGTTACACTGTATCCTGCAGGGAAGAGCGTGTTCCGCGACGTGCAGAAAGGATTGTGGAAAGTTGACTGATGAACGCAAGCTGCATCTGTTCAACAGGTTCTATACTGTCCCATACGAGAAACAACAAGCGTTGATTCTCTCCGGCTTGGAACAGGTTAGAAATAAGACAAAACGCCTATTATTATAATAGCTATATTGAACACTTGCATAGTTTAACTTTGACAGTAATGATACGTACATTAACGTTAACTCTAAAAGTGCTGCGTTGCACAATGGTGCAATACAAACTCATTCTGTGTATAGATTGGGAGTGTGTGAAAGATGGAGGTCCTGATCAAGCAATATCCTGAATGTGCTACAGTATATTAAATTCTGAATTCATCATTGTCAATTTTTATTGCAGCATGAGGTGAAACGGAGACGTAAACCTGAGGATACAAAGGAGAACAAACGACGGAAACAAACCTTCAAATACCATGTACAGCAAGCAGGCCAGAGATTGAATGTGTGCAAGGTTACTTTCATGTCTGTGTTCCAGCTAACCAACAGCCGTCTTCAGGCAAGTGAAAATATGAATTAATGTCTATATGAATATCAATTACAAACATATTGTATTCGCTGTACTAGTTTTTAATAACCTGCTAATTGAAATGTAATTGTTTTGGTCAGGTTATTCAGGAAAAGTTAGCTGAGGCAGGTGAGGTTGCAGGGTCTCCAGATCAGGCTACTGAGGCTAGGTCTCCTTTAGAAGATGGAAGAGGGAAGCATAGCAATAGGTAATGCACTATGGATTCCAGCCTGGATTATTTCACTATAGCAGTGCTCTAAACAATCTTCTAAACATTAACATAGAGTATCGAATGGATGAATAGCGAATTCTGAAACAAAAATATAAAAATGTTTATTACTTTTAAACAAAATGATGGTAACTAAGCTGTCCAACTACCACCTGAGCATTGAGAACTGAGTGCCGATTACCTTCCCCCTCCCACCGGACAGCACTGGCCTAATTCTCGCCGCCCTACAGGACCCCCGGCCACAAACGGCAATGGCGTGACCGGGATTTGTACCCCGGTTATAGCGACACAGTTGCACTCTAAGGCAGGTCCCTAGACCATTGAGAGAATACAAGTTTAACAACACCTTGTTGTCTCCTTACAGGCCACATCGGATACATGCTACAGTGAAAGAGGGCATCAAGGAGCACATTCTATCTTTCCCAAGAACCCAGAACCACTACTCACGGATGAAGGGGGATGTACACAGAGAATACCTCAGCCCTGATCTGAATTTGTTGCGAATGTACCGACTCTACAAAGAGAATAATACCACATCATCTGCAAAATTCTGGGTTTATAGGGACATTTTCAAACAGCAGAGTCTCAATTTCGGCCAACCCAGGAGTGACACCTGTGGCAAATGTGACGCATTCTTCACTAAGATGTCAGCAGCAACATCTGAAGAGGAGAAGAGGAAGATTGCAGTTGAAAGTGAGTTACACCATCGAAAAGCCGAAAAGGCCTACACACAGCTTCAAAGTGACACTGAGTGGGCTAAAGCCAATGCTGACTGCCATGTTATTTCTGTGGATCTACAGGGGGTGATGTACACCCCTAATCTGACCCACTCCAATGTCTACTACCAGCGGCAGCTGTCAAATTTTAACTTTTGCATCCAGGAACTTGGAAAAGAAGATCCTGCATACATGTGTGTTTGGCATGAGGGGATTGCACACCGAGGGTCCATTGAGGTGGCAAGCTGCATAATGAAGTGGGTGAAGACAAAATTCACGCCACTCACCAAACCAGAGGTGCGCAAGTTGATCATATTCAGTGACAGATGCTGTGGGCAGAATAACAACTGGCGGATGCTCAATCTGATGTCGATGCTCGTCTCTATGGGTTACTTTACCCAAGTTGAGCAGAAGTTCATGGTCTCTGGTCATTCTTTTCTTCCTTGTGATCGATCTTTTGCCACCATCGAGAAGAGGCGCAAGGTGTCAGTCCTTCATACACCTGATGATGTTTCAAAGATGATACTTGAAGCACAACCAGCAAAACCATTCAAGGTGATGAGGATGCAATGTGAAGACTTCAGGCACCTCCCAGATTCTGTCCTCAAGCGACCAGCTGGACTACAGATCACCTCAGTGAGGTGGTTAAAAGTCACAGGTATTGCACAGAGAATAGTTTACTAACATCCCATCAACATGCAACATGTTGTTCTAACAATAAAATATCCTAATGCTTGACTGTGAAAGTTGTTATTGATGTCAAGAACTTAAAATGTTTCTGTTCTAATTTCAGTTGAGGATCCTTGGAATCTGTACGCCAAACAGAGCCACAGTCTATTTGAGGGATGGAAGTCGTGGCTGATCTCCAAACCAAAACACGGAGCTACACCTCAACCTCCCTATTTTGCAAGCCACTACCCTAGAGCATATGAGAGTCCTCTACCCATCAAAAAAAACAAGTACCAAGATCTGATGACCATGCTCAACTACTTGCCAGCTGCTGCACGCTCTTTTTATGAATCACTGCAGAGTGAATAATTTGTTGTTAAACTAAGCTACATAATTAAACGTTTTTTTCTGTGAGTTTATGATCCCCTGAACCTGTATACTGTAGTATGTTGAATCTGTATACATTTCAGAAGACATGTCACCCCTATTGTAGGAAATTAAATGTATCGTAGGTGTTTTCTATGTGAATCAATGTGTGTGTGATTTGAACCAGCACAATATATTGAATTCATTTAATTTTAAGATGTTGTTCCTAGTGTAGAAAATGTTATGTACAATGTGTTCTGTTGATAATTATTTTGTGTGATCATTTGAACCTTTTTTAATCTGAATGAATTAAAAACAAATAAGTCATCACATACAGTATGTGAGTATTCATTTGATCTTGATTCCCTTTTTTTATTCATTACAATATACACTGTCTCTCTGTCACCACATTTAGCATTAACTCTAAGCAGTTAATACTTATTTACTGCTGTCACCTCAGCGCAGAAGGACATTTCTTGCCTTTAGCTTGGGTTTAACGCAATTCACAACGTAATGGCTGATCATAGTGTTAAACGCAAAGAGAATGGTTTTCTGAACGTTTTGTAATATTGACCTTAGGGACCTGCATAATGGACATGCATATTGGCACATCACATTTATCCCTATTTGATATTTACAAGTTGTGCTTGTTTTGATTTAATTAATTTAATTGTATTCTATTTTGGTAGTTCTATGGTATGTTCACATTGAGGGCTTCATTTTAAATGAGACTAAGATTTCATGACTCAACTTTTAAGAAAAGTCATCATTGCTAAAGTTGATAGACCACCTTTAAATGAACCTCCATACAAATGAATTAACTGCATATTGCATTAAAGTTATTTACATGAAGGGCATATGTACTTGAAAGTACTTAAAACATCATATCAGGTGTTAAAAAAGGACATCTTACAAGAGTCATGCAAAATGTCACATATACTGTTCTTCCACAAACTGAAATCATCACTGGAGATATACTGTTCTTCCACATTCTAAAAATTAAAACGACAATAAAAAAAGTATTATTTGAAATAACAAAAAAATATAAATTGTTGTTGGAAGATATGGGTATGGTGAAGTATTTCTCAACCATAAAACACCTAATGTGGTACACACAATTAATAATATAAAAATAACTGATTATCTTAAAATGGAAAAATTGTCACATATATGGTTCTTCGTCTGTAGGGTTCAACTAATAAAAGAATGGACGATCTGACCAGAGAGTTCTAGGACCTGAAGAATAGTGTTCAGTTCTCCCAGGGTCAGCTCGAAGGGACTGTAGACCCCACCTGTAGACCCCACCTCTGGCCCAGGTGACAGGCACAGGCCGATAGTGTTCAAGTTCCTAAGGTTCAAGGACAAGGTAGCTGTTCTGTAAAGAGCCAAGCACTTGAGAGGAACGTACATCTTCCTCAATGAGGACTATCCTGAAGCTGTGCGCCAGAAGAGGAAAGAACTTATCCCATCCATTAAAACTGCCAGAATGCGTGGGGACATTGCTTACATCCGCTATGACAGGCTCATTGTACACCCTCCCTCCCAAAAGCCTGGAAGTCATCAGAGAGCCACGCCTGTAGCGTCAACTCCTCAGCACACACACAGACTTACACACAACAACTGGTTAATGGACTGCTGAATTATGTTTTTCCTATTGCTTGAAAATCGGTCGTTCTGTGCCTGAACAAGGCAGTTAACCTGAACAAGGCAGTTAACCTGAACAAGGCAGTTCCCCGGTAGGCTATCATTGTAAATAATATTTTTTTCTTTAAAACTGACTTGCCTATTTAAATAAATGTTAAATAAAAATATATATATAAATAAAGTGACTATACATAGACAATAAACAGAGAGTAGCAGCAGTGTGAAAAGAGGGTTGGGGAGGACAATATATGATCAATACAAGTGGATGTCACAGACCCAACACTATTGGTATGCACTCTGTTTAGTTGAGTGATAACTGGGGTCCTATTCAGGGCTGGACAAATGCAGAGGCTTGCCGGGGCCCAAGAGGAAGCAAAGAAAAAAAAATGTAATAAAAATAAAGGAACATATTATTTGTGTAATAAACCAAAGATAAAGATATATTTTTTAACTGCAACCGCCAACCAGATTCAGAAGCCCGCCCTTTTTTTGTTTGACCTTTATTTAACTAAGCAAGTCAGTTAAGAACAAATTCTTATTTACAATGACGGCCTACTTCGGCCAAACCCTAAACCAGGCGACGCTGGGCCAATTGTGCACCGCCCTATGGGATTCCAAATCATAGCCAGTTGTGATACAGCCTGGAATCAAACCAGGGTTTGTAGTGACGCCTCTAGTATTGAGATGCAGTGTCTTAGACCACTGCGCCACTCGGGAGCTCCAAAACTCTACCTACACTACAGTTCTAACGTTTGGGGTCACTTAGAAATGTCCTTGTTCATGAAAGAAAAGCAAATGTTTTGTCCATTTAAAATAACATCAAATTGATCAGAAATACAGTTTAGACCAAGAGGTTAATGTTGTAAAAGACTATCGTAGCTGGAAACAGATTTTTAATTAAATATCTACATAGGTGTACAGAGGCCCACCTTCACTCCTGTGTTCCAAAGGCACTTGTGTTAGCTAATCCAAGCTTATCATTTTAAACGGTTAATTGATCATAAAAAAAACTTTTGCAATTATGTTAGCATAGCTGAAAAGTGTTGTTCTGATTAAAAAGCAATACAACTGGCCAATACAACAGCTTCATAAAATAGTACCCACAAAACACCCGTCTCAAAGTCAACAGTGAAGAGGCGACTCTGGGATGCTGGCCTTCTAGGGATCCAAACAAACCAATAAACCCAGAGTTAGTGTATTCGTCTATATTATTCCCAGAGACGGACCAGAACATATCCCAGTCCGCGTGATCAAAACCATCCTGTTGCATGGATTCTGGTTGGTCAGACCAGCGTTGAACTGTAACGGCTGTTGGTGGAAGAAGGTGAGGACCAAGGTGCAGCGTGGTACGTGTTCATCCTTTTATTAATGGAACTGGACACTGATTAACAAAACAACAATGAGAACAACCGAAACAGTTCTGTCTGGTGCAGACACAAAAACAGAAAGCAACTACCCACAAACACAGGTGGGAACAGGCTACCTAAGTATGGTTCTCAATCAGAGACAACGATTGACAGCTGCCTCTGATTGGGAACCATACCAGGCCAAACACATAGAATTACAAAACACAGAAAAAAACAAAGAATGCCCACCCCAACTCACGCTCTGACCAAATCAAAATAGAGACATAAAAAGGAACTAAGGTCAGGACGTGACATGAACAGACATTACGACGGGTGCTTCCTGATTTAACTTGAGGGAGTGGGGTGGGGAGGAGCAGAATGGAGCCATGGTCTGATTTGCAGAAGGAGGGCTTTGTATCCATCTTGGAGTAGAGAATAACAATGCCAGGGCTACCTGGCATGATGACTCCTTGCTGTCCCCAGTCCACCTGGCCGTGCTGCTGCTCCAGTTTCAACTGTTCTGCATGCGGCTATGGAATCCTGACCTGTTCACCGGACGTGCTACCTGTCCCAGACCTATTATTTGACCATGCTGGTCATTTATGAACATTTGAACATCTTGGCATTGTTCTGTTATAATCTCCACCCGGCACAGCCAGAAGAGGACTGGCCACCCCTCATAGCCTGGTTTGTCTCTAGGTTTCTTCCTATGTTTTGGCCTTTCTAGGGAGTTTTTCCTAGCCAACGTGCTTCAACACCTGCATTGCTTGCTGTTTGGGGTTTTAGGCTGTGTTTCTGTACAGCACTTTGAGATATCAGCTGATGTACGAAGGGCTATATAAATACATTTGATTTGATTTGGTCTAATGTATTTTTCCCGCGAATGGGGCAAAAAATGTGTTGGTGGAATTTCAAGGGAATTTTCCTTACAAGTCCCCGGCTACAACAGGTGTGGCCTTGGGATATGCTGTTTCCAATTTGTTCAAAGTCCTGTGTAATTCCTTGAGTGCCAGCGTGGTGTAGGCTTGGGGGGGGGGGGGGGGGATGTACACAGCTGTGATACAAACAGCTGTGAATTTTCTCAGAAATAACTGGATTGGCATTTGATTGTGAGGTATTCCAAGTCAGGGGAACAGAAACTCTTAAGGGTTTGTACAGTCCTACAATCCTACCATGAGTTGTTGATCATGAATCATACTCCTCCGCCTTTGGTTTTTCCCACAAAGTTATTTTTCCATGTCTGCGTGATGTATGGAAACCCCAATGTTGCCAGGCTGTATAGCCTGATCAAGCACCTCCTCCATCAGCCAAGTCTCTGTAAAGCAGATTGTTACAGTCACTCATGTCTCTCTTGTAGGACATCTGCGCTCTGATCTCACAAAGGTTATTGTCCAGAGACGGTACATTAGCAAGTAATATAGTAGGAAGCGGAGGGTGGTTTGACCTTTTCCTTAACCGGACTAGAACACCAGCTCACCTTCCTCTTCTCCGGCAACGTCTTTTTAAAAAAAGGGCTCCTGTGATGAAGGGATCCAGCTCCACTAAGTAGATTTTGTGGTGAGTAATCTCAGTAACACAACCCAGCCAAGCCGCATTGCTTATTGACACCATGCCTGCTTAACCCGGAAGCCAGACGCACCTTACACCTGGCGACCCTGTCAGCGTGCATTGCTCCCAGCCCACCACAGAAGTGCGCGATGGGACAGGAACATCTCTGCCGGCCAAACCCTCCCCTAACCCGGATGATGCTCGGCCAATTGTGAGCCACCCATGGGTCTCCCGGTCGCTGCCGGCTGCGCCAGAGCCTGGACTCGAACCAGGTTCTCTAGTGGCACAGATAGCACTGTGATGCAGTGCCTCAGACCAGCCATCTCGGCTGCTTTCTGAGGGGTTCCTTGGTGTCCCACTGTTGCCAGGCAGAGTAGAAGCCCACCCAAGCCCGCTCCAATGGCAGTCTTTCTTTCTCTCCCCCTTTCTCTCTCTCTCCATCCCACCCCCTTTCTATTTTGCTCTCTCTCTCTCTCTCTCTCTCTCTCTCTGTGTCTGTCATTTTCTCTCCTCTCCCCCTCTCTTCCTCCCACTCCCTCTCTCACCACCTCATTCCATTGGAGATCAGCATGCCCAGAAACCACTCCTGGAGATACAGAAGGCTGTTTTTTTCACTCCTCCTCTCTCTTTGGCTGTGCCTGGTGTAACTGTAATCTCCATTGTTTCATGCTTGCAGTACCCCTATATACAAAAATGCAGCTTTCTGGAAATTGGGACATGTCTGCTCTGTGGTAGTGGTGATGGTGGGGGTAGAACGTGATGGATCCAGCCCTAACTGGGCCACAGCAGCCCATCTGGGGGTGGGCTCGATTCACCCCAATGGCACAGTGGCAGTCGCCCATGATGATGACAGTTGTGGCGGCGACAGATCCGCAGACACAGAGTTCACATTAGTCGCTAGCCAGACCACAACTGGAGGCGTGCCACAGGTTTGTCTGCTTCTCAGCAAATCCCCAACCTCCTTTCCATCGGCAACCAGCATCTACGGTGTACGGTCTACCGCACAGCCATCCAGTTGCCAGATGTGGCGTCCATGCTTGAGGCAGGCCTACTTGGCTAGCAGCCTAAAAAGCTATTGGCCCTAGCTGAAAGAATTTCCACAAATGAACTTTAAACAAGGCACACCTGTTAATTGAAATTCCAGGTGACTACCTCATGAAGCTGGTTGAGAGAGTGCCAAGAGTGCGCAAAGCTGTCATCAAGGCAAAGGGTGGCTACTTTGAAGGATCTCAAAACTGAAATATATTTTGATTTGTTTAACACTTTTTTTGGTTACTACAGTACATGATTCCATATGTGTTATTTCATAGTTTTGATGTCTTCACTATTATTCTACAATGTAAAAAATAAAGAAAAGGCCGTGAATGATTAGGTGTTCTAGAACTTTGGACTGGTACTGTATGAGTAACGTGTGCTGTTTTGTGTTTGTTTAATTTGCTTTGTTTACTGTGACTACTGTATTTTCTAAAGGATAAAGTACTGAGGCTGGGTAGAATATGTTTTTATGTAAAACAGAAATGAAGAGCAACCCACTGGGCACATTTCATTGAAACGAAGTAGAAACAACATTGAATCACACAATGTGTGCCCAGTGGTGATCTATTAAAACCCCAACAAACAAAGAGACGAGAAGTCTCTGCTCTAAATGAGGGGCACAATCTGTCTATTCAGGCTTTTTCTCAATGCCATCGCCTCTGAGCGCCTCCTATGCTGTTGCTGCTGCTGCCCGAAATGCAATTAGAGTAAATATGCTCAAGTAGGCACACTTTGAGCCAGAACCAAACACTCTCATTCAGTGGTACTTGGTAATGCTTCTATTGTGTAGTGGGGTTGTGTTAGTGTGTGTGTGTGCACCTGTCTCTGTGTGTATAACGTATGAGTGTGTGGTATAGGTATGTATGACCATGAGAAAACCTGTGTTGATGTGTGTTTGTGTGACTCTGATGACCTGTTTATCTCTAACCTCACTCTCCTCCCTCCAGGGTGACTGGGGGGGCCAGAGGACCTTGCAGAGGAAGTGGACGTCCTTCCTGAAGGCCAGGCTGGTGTGCTCCGTTCCTGACTACGAGCTCCACCTCAATGTGCTGCGTAGTGTCTTCGTACTGGAGGGCCCAGACATACACAGCACCGTCTTCTACGGGATCTTTGGCCTGGAATGGTAAGAGGATGGACTAATGTGAGTTGTTTACCATACTGCTACTGGCTTGATACTGTTGTATGGTCATACACTCACAACTTAGTATACAGAGATTTGTTGTCTGTTTTTGAGAGGCAGCAGTATGAATGGGAATGGCAAGCGAAGGTATAGAGTAGCTGGCAGCAGTGGTGTTTGTGTTTTGTGCTGATATCAAATTTATTTATATAGCCCTTCTTACATCAGTTGATATCTCAGTGCTGTACAGAAACCCAGCCTAAAACCCCAAACAAGCAATGCAGGTGTAGAAGCACGGTGGCTAGGAAAAACTCCCTAGAAAGGCCAAAACCTAGGAAGAAAACCTAGAGAGGAACCAGGCTATGAGGGGTGGCCAGTCCTCTTCTGGCTGTGCTGGGTGGAGATTATAACAGAACATGGTCAAGATGTTCAAATGTTCATAAATTACCAGTATGGTCAAATAATAATAATCACAGTGGTTGTCGAGGGTGCAACAGGTCAGCACCTCTACTGCTCCTGCTGTCTCTAGAGAGTTGAAAACAGCAGGTCTGGGAGAGGTAGCACGTCCGGTGAACAGGTCAGGGTTCCATAGCCGCAGGCAGAACAGTTGAAACTGGAGCAGCAGCACGGCCAGGTGGACTGGTGACAGCAAGGATTCATCATGCCAGGTAGTCCTGAGGCATGGTCCTAGGACTCAGGTCCTCTGAAAGAGAGAATTAGAGAGAGCATACTTAAATTCACACAGGACACCGGATAAGACAGGAGAAATACTTCAGATATAACAGACTGACCCTAGCCCCCTGACACATAAATACTACATAAGGATCTACTGAAGAGATGAGTCTTCAATAAAGACTCAAAGGTTGAGACCGAGTCTCCGTCTCTCACATGGGTAGGCAGACCATTCCATAAAAATTGAGCTCTATAGGAGAAAGCCCTGCCTCCAGCTGTTGGCTTAGAAATTTTAGGGATAATTAGGAGGCCTGCGTCTTGTGACCGTAGCGTACGTGTAGGTATGTACGGCAGGACCAAATTGGAAAGATAGGTAGGAGCAAGCCCATGTAATGCTTTGTAGGTTAGCAGTAAAACCTTTAAATCAGCCCTTGCCTTAACAGGAAGCCAGCATAGGGAGGCTAGCACTGGAGTAATATGATCAAATTGTTTGGTTCTAGTCAGGATTCTAGCAGCCGTATTTAGCACTAACTGAAGTTTATTTAGTGCTTTTTCCGGGTAGCCGGATAGTAGAGCATTGCAGTAGTCTAACCTAGAAGTAACAAAAGCATGGATTCATTTTTCTGCATCAATTTTGGGCAGAACATTTCTGATTATTGCAATGTTACGTAGATGGAAAAAAGCTGTCCTTGAAACAGTCTTGATATGTTCATCAAAACAGAGATCAGTGTCCAGAGTAACGCCGAGGTCCTTCACAGTTTTTATTTGAGACGACTGTACAACCATCAAGATTATTTGTCAGATTCAACAGAATATCTATTTGTTTCTTGGGACCTAGAACAAGCATCTCTGTTTTGTCCGAGTTTAAAAGTATAAAGTTTGCAGCCATCCACTTCCTTATGTCTGAAACACATGCTTCTAGCGAGGGCAATTTTGGGGCTTCACCATGTTTCATTGAAATGTACAGCTGTGTGTCATCCGCATAGCAGTGAAAGTTAACATTATGTTTTCAAATGACATCCCCAAGAGGTAAAATATATAGTGAAATTAATAGTGGTCCCAAAACGGAACCTTGAGGAACACTGAAATTTACAGTTGATTTGTCAGAGGACAAACCATCCACAGAGAAACTGATATCTTTCCGACAGATAAGATCTAAACCAGGACAGAACTTGTCCGTGTATACCAATTTGGGTTTCCAATCTCTCCAAAAGAATGTGGTGATCGATGGTATCAAAAGCAGCGAGGACAGTTGCAGAGCCTTCGTCTGACGCCATTAAAAGGTAATTTACCACCTTCACAAGTGCAGTCTCAGTGCTATGATGGGGTCTAAAACCAGGCTGAAGCATTTCGTATACATTGTTTGTCTTCAGGGAGGCAGTGAGATGTTACGCAACAGTTTTTTCAAAAAAATTTGAGAGCAATGGGAGATTCGATATAGGCCGATAGTTTTTTATATTTTCTGGGTCAAGGTTTGGCTTTTTCAAGAGAGGCTTTATTACTGCCACTTTTAGTGAGTTTGGTACACATCCGGTGGATAGAGAGCCGTTTATTATGTTCAACATAGGGAGGGCCAAGCACAGGAAGCAGCTCTTTCAGTAGTTTAGTTGGAATAGGGTCCAGTATGCAGCTTTAAGGTTTAGAGGCCATGATTATTTTCATCATTGTGTCAAGAGTTATAGTACTAAAACACTTGAGTGTCCCTTGATCCTAGGTCCTGGCAGAGTTGTGCAGACTCAGGACAACTGAGCTTTGGAGGAATACGCAGATTTAAAGAGGAGTCTGTAATTTGCTTTCTAATGATCATGATCTTTTCCTCAAAGAAGTTCATGAATGTATTACTGCTGAAGTGAAAGCCATATTCTCTTGGGGAATGCTGCTTTTTAGTTAGCTTTGCGACAGTATAAAAAATAAATCTTGGATTGTTCTTATTTTCCTCAATGAAGTTGGAGAAATAGGATGATAGAGCAGCAGTGAGGGCTCTTCGAAATTGCACGGTACTGTCTTTCCAAGCTCGTTGGAAGACTTCTAGTTTGGTGTGGCGCCATTTCCGTTCCAATTTTTTGGAAGCTTGCTTCAGAGCTCGGGTATTTTCTGTATACCAGGGACCTAGTTTATTATGACAAATGTTTTTAGTTTTTAGGGGTGCGACTGCATCTAGGGTTTTGCGCAAGGTTAAATCGAGTTCCTCAGTTAGGTGGTTAACTGATTTTTGTCCTCTGACATCCTTGGGTAGGCAGAGGGAGTCTGGAAGGGCATCAAGGAATCTTTGTGTTGGTTGAGAATTTATAGCACGACTTTTGATGATCCTTGGTTGGGGTCTGAGCAGATTATTTGTTGCGATTGCAAACGTAATAAAATGGTGGTCCGATAGTTCAGGTTTATGAGGAAAAACATTAAGATCCACAACATTCATTCCATGGGACAAAACTAGGTCCAGAGTATGACTGTGGCAGTGAGTAGGTCCGGAGCCATGTTGGACAAAACCCACTGAGTCGATGATGGCTCCGAAAGCGTTTTTGAGTGGGTTTGTGGACTTTTCCATGTGAATATTAAAGTCTCACAAAGGTTATATGATATGCAGTGTCATGCTGCATCCAACTGTCCTGACGGGACTAAGAATCAGATGGAGGGTAAAAACAGCAAAAAATAGCATTCTCACGCTCACTTTGTATAACTTTGTATAGCTTTCTCTTCTCCTTTGTATTGGGACTCTCTCTCTCTCCCTCACGGGCTCTTATACTGTCTTGCCCCCCCCCCCTCCCCGATTTGTGACATACGAAAGTGCACCTTTGTGAGTTAAACCTGTCACCATGTGTGTGACTTGAGTGAGTAAGCCAGACTCTATATTTCAGCAGAGAGGAAGAGGCGAAGAGAGAGGGCTCACTCTCGCCAAAATCTGTCCAGAATAAGCCCAATGCGTTTCTATGGGTATAATATGTAGACCTAAACTTTCCCGCGACTCCCATTGTTAAGGCGGAGACATGAGGATCTCGTCATTATATACAGATATCTGGTTTCAGCCTCTTGCAAATTGGAAAGAAAAGTTGGCGGGTGCACTGTTAGGATGCTGGTTTCCCCTAAACTAAATTGATGTTTTGCCAAAATTATATAATTACTCCTGTCTAAATAAAAACATTCGAAATACTTCAGAGAGCATGACTTAGCTACACAATTTATATAGTTTCCCCCCGTGGATTGTTTGAAATCACAAATGTGTAGGCCTATGCCTATTTGGGAATCGCGCAATTTGGGCAGCGCACGTGGCAATATGTCTAGCTGATTGAGTTGCATCTGTCAGTGAAAAGTATCTCAAATATGTGTGAAGACGATTTGTCTTGAATTTAAATATTGCAAAAAGAAGAAGAGGGATGTGTGGCGAAGCGTAGGCCGGCATTGTAAATAAGAATTTGTTCTTAACTGACTTGCCTAGTTAAATAAAACAATAAAAAAATCCATGCACTCAACTCTCCAGAATGGGCTCAGCAATCTCCCGCTAATCCTTCCACATGTATTGTTTCATTGTGTGTAACGATGTACGCTGAGAGTCGGGCAGCAAGTACGTGCAGGGAGTGAACACATTTAATGAATAAATGAACAAACCAAGAAACACGAACACGTACATTTCTGTTAATGCATGTATTAATTAGGCTACAGTCATTTATCATTCTCATTTCTCTGAGTGGAAAGGATGTTTGCGGAGTTTACAACCGGCTATACTTGTGAGAAACAAGTTTTGGTTTATTTCATAACCATTACGAGTTTTGTAAATCTTTTCATTGTCTTTTGTTTGGAGTGCTCCGAAAGCAATGAGCATGTGTCTGGTCTCTGTCATAATTTTGAGCGCGCCCGCCTGAGCAAGGATAGAGGTATGCCTACCTGGCCTGCTGCATGCGAATGTAGGAAAAGTGCCCAATAGGCAATGTCTGATTTCTGATTGTCTTAACTAACCACGTACACCACGAATAAGCTGAGCTTCTCAGTATTTTTTTCTTCACCTCACACATTGTTACATCCATTGCGAATGATAGTTCCTCAGTATTTGAAATATCTTTCCAACACTCCTGGCCTCGATAATCACCAAGCCTCGTTGTGAAAGGGCAAAACATGACGATCCCATATATCCGGCTGGTTCCAGTTGATGATTTGAAACAATGTTGCACTGCATTAGCAATAGCTCAAGTCAAGACAAGATAGATATAAACAAAGTAGAGAGTGGAATGTGATTGAATGAACCAACATGTTCATTAGGATATTTTCTACTGTTTTATTTGTCGGCTTTAGGCCTTTGTTTTTTACTTAGATGACAATGGAAGTTATAGACCTGCTCCTGCATTGGCCTATAGGCTACCCTGAGTTATATGCACTCATTTCTTTAGTCGCCAATGTACCACCGTGTATCAAGTATGGTGCTCTCGCCGTAGTTGAACGTGAACTTTTAGATTTGTATCACGTGATTAACCACGTGACAATGATTTTGCGAAACAAAAACGTTATTATTCAAAAGAATCTGTTCCAGAAAAATGTGCATACAATAATTTCTTTCACTCAGATCGGTAGAAATGGTAGTACAAGTTATAAGCTTCCCCAAACTTGAAACTCACGAGCTGCCAATGGTCTTTACTATAACATGCAAGCCCGTGCACACAGGAAGTCTGGCTATGGATATCAGAGGGCCATCCAACTGATTCGTTCTGGCGCCGGCCCTGAGCACATGACTAAAGTGCACATTGAATGCAAATAAAGCATAAGCTTACTACTGAGATAAGACGACCTTACCCCTGTCAGTGACATACTCCCAAATCCCCATATCCCTGTTGTAGACTAAGTGAAAGACAGAAACAAGAAATTATTACTGTTGCCCATAACCAAACTTCCACTCCCTTCCCCACCCACCATAGCTTTCAGCTTTCAGTGAATGATCTACTACAACCTAACTAAAGTCTATTCAAATGTTCCCTCTTGGTGAGTGCTCGTGGATTTAGAAATTCGATCTGGGTGGCAGGTGGCATTTACTTTCCAAGAGAACAAACGCTTCAATGTTGATATAACGTTGAATTATTAATCTCTGACTTGGTGCATTTTTTTCTCTCTCAGGAAAAATATCAAGGCATCTGCGGTGTGCCAGTACTCCTTCACAGATATTCAGAGGGCCTTCGAGGGGCCTTACATGGAGGTGCAGGATTCCAAATGGAGGGAATATACAGGGAAGGTTCCAGTACCAAGGCCTGGCTCGGTAAGTCTCTAGCAATACCCCTCTATTTCCCTGCTACAGAAAACCTTATGCCTCCCTCTCTCCCCTTGCCCCCATTTACATACTATCTTTTGGATCAATCTCAATACTCTCTACACAGTGTCCTCCTTTCCTCGTCTTCTTTCCTGCATCTAGAAAGACTGAATTGGTGAAAGCAGTATTTAGACACGGTTTTCACTAATTCAGTCTTTCTATAGTTATTTTATATGCTAATGTATGGAAGGAGAGGAGAAGAGGAAGGCCATTAATGCTATTGAGGTGCACCCTTGTCTCTATTTCCGTCTCACTCACTCTTTTCTGATCTGCATTGACTGCTCTCTCGCTCTCTTTCCTTCTCCGACCTCTGTCGTTCTCTCACTGCCCAGTGTATGACAGACGTGCACAGGTCCCAGGGCATCAACTCGTCCCGTGACCTCCCAGATGACGTGTTAGCCTTTGCGAGGCAGCACCCCCTGATGTCCACCCAGGTCCACCCCATAGGAGAGCACCCCCTACTGTTCAAGAGAAGTGTCAATTACGTAAAGATGGCCGTGCACAGGGTGGCAGCCCTGGACCGACACGTCTACACAGTGCTCTTGTTGGGAACTGGTGAGTCTGGCTAGGTTTATAATGCATAAACATAGTACACAAGGAATAGTTGAACACTTATTTAACTTCAGTTTTTTATTGTATTAATGTTATATGAATGTTTTATGAGAGTTATCAATGTTATATGAAGGTTATGATGGTTATATGAATGTTATGTGAACATTATATGTCTGTTTTTCCCTGCAGATGAGGGTTGGCTGCACAGGGCTGTGGAGATAGGAGGTCAAATGCACATCATAGAGGAGCTGCAGCTGTTTGTGAACCCTCAGCCTATAGACAACATGGTCATCTCGCAGGCACAGGTGTTACACGTGGCACATACATGCTTATAAAGCATGATACCTTTGGCTTTGAGTACAGTGTTATCAAAATTGTATTGAACATCATTTATCCATCAACAGGAAAGTATCTATGTTGGCTCCAACTCTGCAGTGCTCCAGGTCCCCTTGTCCTCCTGCCAGCGCTACACGTCCTGTTTTGACTGTGTGTTTGCCCGGGACCCCTTCTGTGGCTGGGACGGGGCGCTGTGTGTGAAAATTTCCTCACGCACAAACAGGTGAGGGCAGGCACACACACACACATTTTATTAGAAGAAGCTATCAATCTTTTCTATCAATGATCTCACCATAATATTTTTTGTGTTGACTTTAGAATAGTTGTTCTATTTTCTGTGTTATTCCATATACTGTACAGTACATTTATAATTACCAATCAAGTTACTCCTGTGTTTCTGTATGCCTGCAAATAATAAATGAGAACTGACATTCTTCTGGCTCCTATTCAGGTCCAATCTAACCCAGGATATACAAGGGGGGAAAAGAGGCTGTGACAACAGCACAGGAGTTGGTATGAACTGAACACACACACCACTGCCGCAGCCCCCGCAGTGCGAGGGGGCCCACAAGTGTCGCATATAAACACGTCATAAGCTATGATTTTTTGGGGGGCCGGAATTACAGGAAATTAGCTTTAAAACGGCTGAATTTTCTCTCAGCCTCATGGCAAAAGGTGTAAAATAACATGAGATTAACTATAAAACTACCAAAAAAATGGGTTGGGGGGCTTGATTGGACTTTGTTCTCTCTCTCGCTCTCGCTCTCGCTCTCGCTCTCTCTCTCTCTCTCTCTCTCTCTCTCTCTCTCTCTCTCTCTCTCTCTCTCTCTCTCTCTCTCTCTCTCTGTCTCTCTCTCTCTCTCTCTCTCTGTCTCTCTGTCTCTCTGTCTCTCTGTCTCTCTGTCTCCCTGTCTCTCTGTCTCTCTGTCTCTCTCTCTGTGTGTCTCTCTCTCTGTGTGTCTCTCTCTCTGTGTGTCTCTCTCTCTGTGTGTCTCTCTCTGTCTCTCTCTCTCTCTGTGTCTCTCTCTCTCTGTGTCTCTCTCTCTCTGTGTCTCTCTCTGTCTCTCTCTCTCTCTCTCTGTCTCTCTCTCTCTCTCTCTCTCTCTCTCTCTCTCTCTGTGTCTCTCTGTCTCTCTCTCTCTGTGTGTCTGTAGTCCACCGCAGGCGTACAGTGATGTCTGGGGACGATGTCCTCCTCCATTGCGATCTACGTTCCAACCTGGCCACTCCACGCTGGACCCTGGATGGCCACCATCTCCAGGGCAATGGCCTCGACTCGGGCCTTCGTGTGGGCACTGACGGCCTGCTTCTCATCTGCGCCCGGCCCGACCAGAGCGGAGACTATCGCTGCTACGCCGTGGAGAACGACGTGTGGGTACCAGTGAGGATGTACACCGTGACGGTGCAACCTGACCTGCCTTTCCCTGTGGGGCCAACAGTCGTGACGGACACTTTATCAACCACCACCACTACCGCCCCACCAAGCCCTTCCCTTCCCCCCAGCAGCCCCACCGAGCAGCCCCTGCCCTCCCTGCTGGCTCCCCTCCCCCCTGGACCCAAGTTCCAGACCTACAGGCACATGGAGGCCGTGTATATCTCCCTGGTGGCCGTGCTGGGGGGGCTGTGCCTGGTGCTGACCGTAGTGCTGCTCTACGTCAGCTTCTGCAGCCGGGGGCCATACCAGGGCCGCAAGTACTCCCAGCAGGAGCTGCCCGAGTTGGGGGCCGCAGCCGAGAGGAAGAGGAGCTCACACCTGGAGCTCAAGACCATCTCCAGCCACTGCAACGGCAGGCAGGAAAGCGAGCACGGACGCTGCTCCCTGTCGGTATCCAACATGGACGACATGGGCGATGGCTTCCTCCAGATCGTGCCCGCAGAAGGATCTCCAGGGAAATCGCCGCCCCCTCCCGCTCCGCCGCTCCCAATGCCACCACCCCTGCCCTCCTCGGAGTACGTGTCGTCAGAGTATACCAACGGGATGTCGGCGACATTACCCAGCGTCCTACGCAAGATGAACGGCAACAGCTACGTGCTGCTGAGGCAGACGTCGGACCCAGAGGGGAGCATGTCTCCCCTCTACCACTCGTTCACCGAAGAGCTCAACCGCATCCTGGAGAAGAGGAAGCACACGCAACCGGACCCCCAGGAGACAGACGAGAGCTCTGTCTAGCCCCACCTTGAGCTCTTTCCCGTTGATCTGTTTATTGGTTTAACCCAACTACAAAATAGTGCCCCCAAGAGGCAGGGAGGTCTAACTTGTATTATACTGCTTTAGTTTACCCAGTGCCAAAGCAACCTGTGGGAGTATTCATACCTAAAACCCAATGTGCAACTTCCCGTGACTCGAGACGAGTGGCCCACCCACATCATTTCACTATTGAACATTGGAGTAAAGAGGACTTTTTGACCTTTCCCTAACTGGAGCAGTCATGGAGATCGCCATGGTATCCATTTTGGACACACACTGTACTAGTGCATGTACCCTTTGATGAACTTCCAAGCAAATACATGATACATACACAAGTTAGTTACAATCCTACCTCAGACCCTAACCCTATTGTGGAAGCTGGTCAATTACGATAAGGTTCAGTGCTGGTCTAGTCAGCTGACATACTGACAGAGAGCGCTGTGATGCATCGTGGGACAAGGGACACAGACTCGCAATGAGAGTCCAGGTCATATGACCAATGACCATGACGTAAGATGGTAATGAGTTCGACTGAGGAACTATTCAAGCCTGTAAGAACATTATAGACCATCTTCGGAGCTGTTGAGTTTAGACAACGATGGCTACTGTAGTTGAGTGCCACACAGTGTACTTATATGATGGCTCTTAAAGACCCAGGCCTAATACATTTCAGTCATAACTCAATAACACACACTTATCTTTGTTTTCTTTTGTTCTCATGTAAATAGCTATTATATTTCTGTGGCAACCATCAGTAGCAACTTTGGAAATAATGGCAATTGAAATGGTTGTAGCGAAACCAAATTGAAACGATTTTTTGCATCTTTGTGTTGTTAGCATCTGACTGTGTCAGAGGGGTAAAACGGCAGTATTATAGATAGACAGCAGGGTTCATCTAAGCTTGGCCGGATTAACACTAGCATTAAAGGATGAAGACTATCATGAAGGACTGATCTCTCGCCAGATTGATCAGAGAAGCTGAGTGATGATGATGGTGATGATGATGAAGACGGTGGGACCTGATTGCCAGAAATGTGTGAGCCCAACAGGAGACAAGAAAGCAAAGGTAAGACTGAGAGAAAGCTGTGCCCTGCACGTCTTGTTGAAATACTTCACAATTACTATGAACATGTACAGTAACACTATGTCATTTGAACCTTTTTTCAAATTCAGTCCACCACCACCACCAAACAGATTCTGTCAATATCAGCTTTCATTTTCCTCTCCATAAAAGGTGAAGGGCAGAGCGGCAGACATATTCATTCCAGCCCAGGTTGATTTGTGTCCTTTGTTGTCCCAAGCTGGTGGCCACAAGCCAGATGAGCTATAGGGCCATCACACTGAAAAAGACCTGTGTCACTGTTACCTAACCCGCAACACTCTCTCAATGTCTACGTGACATCAGTGTCAACTCAATAACAACATACGCTAGCAACAACCAGGGATATACTCCATTGCCTTGAGAGAGAGTGACTAAAACAAATATTGTCAGAGACTGAAATGGCATCCTTCTCTATAAAGTAGTGCACTATAGGGACTATTTAGGGCTCTGGACAAAAGTAGTGCACTATATAGGTAATACATTGCTATTTCAGGCGTATCCAGCTTAGTAACAAGTTGACTGAAACGTATCTCCCAGCAGCCAGTCAGCCAGTCAGTCGGTGCTTTATAAACCTATCAAGGCTGGCCGTGTTAAATAGAGGTGTCTCCTCACCACAGTAAAGTGTTGAATCAGCTCTTGCCCTGTGGCTTCCCTTGTGGCTCAGCACGCCGGTTTGTGTATCTGTCACTACGTCGCTGACAGTAACAGCAGCGCTCATCGCTCCTGGGCTGGACTCCATAGAGACACCAAGTTAAGGCTTGTTGTCCTTTTTCGCAGACTTTATCGAATGCGGCCAAGCGGCACAGGAAACATTTGACCTGTGTGTCCTGGTCAGTGATGCAGTGAGCTGATAGAGTAGGAGAGGGAGGGAGTGTGTATTTGTGTGTGTGTGTAGGGGGAGGGGGGCCGACAGGAGATGCTTTGCACCATCAGCAGGTTTCCTCCTCCTCCCCCTCTCTTTATTCCCACCCTCTCTATCCGTACATGCTCCCCTTTCTATTCCCTGTCCCCTCTACACCTTCACCCCCACGCTAGAGGATCATCATTCCATCCATTATTACCCTTCCTCTCCCTCCCTCTTCCTCTCTTATTTCCCCTCTCCCCTAAAGGAGCCTGCTGAGTTCACAAACCACCACGAAAGCCCTCCAATCAATTAAGCCTGGCCTTCAAACAGTGCTTGTGACCTTGTCTTTGCAAAGGGGCTACTGCAGTGTTTCTCCATCCTGTTCCCTGGGCCTGGAGGTCCGACAGGGTGTGCACGTTTTTGTTCTCGCCCAGCACTGTATTCAACCAATCGAGGGCTTGGTGATGAGTTATGTGGAATCAGATGTTTCAGTGCTGGGCTATAACAAAGATGTGCCCATATAACAAAGATCTCCCCATTGGTCATTATAATAGCCGAGCAGAATCTTCTTATTGGTTGATTAGAATATTGATGGACTATACCAGGTGTTGCATTGGACAGTTTCCTCAAGGTATCTCGTGGAAGGGTAAAATAAACTGTCACAGGACCATTATATTAATGTTGTATAAAAGCTTGTCTACAGCGGGGATCAAGCAAGCCTGATGAATGTGTTTCCCTTCTCTTATTGCCTCTTCGTGTAAAATAACTAACGCTGTACCGATAAGTGCAATCACAATGAGGGTAGTTGAGGATGAATATTGAAAGAACAAACTGAACATTTAAACTTTTGTGTGTGTCATTTCTCATTACAGGTGTTATGTTTAAAGTCTCTCTGTTTTTGATATTTTTTCTGTCTTTAGATACACAAGGAGATGGAGAAGCTGGTGAATGGAAGTTGAAGTGTGTGACGAACCCTGATGATCTGAGCCAGTGTCTGCTCAAAACACACCAAAGGACAATCAGTGTGTCCAATCTCCACTGGCAGTGAACTTGGATGCGGTTATGGATATTGTACTTGCTACTTATGGTCAAATGGCAAACATGCTGGCTGCTACACTCAACACACCTTCAGTATACTGTATACCTCCAGTACACACCTTCAGTATACTGTATGTCCCCATAAACAGTGTGGAACATTAATTTCAATAAACATAGGCACTCACGTCATACAGACATGACAACATTCAAGTCAAGGTTTAGACCTGAACTCTACGTCACCTACAGAATACATTTGAGTGAACAATGACTAAAAGACGTATTTGCACTATACCTCTTCTGAGGACTTATTTGCTCTGTACATAAGAACATTCAGTATACCCTTGTAAAGTGTTACATCCATGTGCTACATCCATGTTATGTGTTTTGTTGTTTTCTGGCTCGATGTAGAAATTACTAATACTTTACAATCTACACTGAACAGAAATAAGCGCAACATGTAAAGTGTTGGTCCCATGTTTCATGAGCTGAAATAAAAAATCCCTGAAAAAGCTTATTTCTCTCATTTTTTTTTGCATTCATTTGTTTACATCCCTGTTAGTGAGCATTTCTCCTTTGCCAAGATAATCCATCCACCTGACAGGTGTGGCATATCAAGAAGCTGATTAAACCGCATTACCATAACACAGGTGCAGCTTGTGCTGGGGACAATAAAAGGCCACTAAAATGTGCAGTTTTGTCACACAACACAATGCCACAGATACCTCAAGATTTGAGGTAGTGTGCAATTGGCATGCAAACAACAGGAATGTCCACCAGAGCTGTTGCCAGATAATTTCATGTTAATTTCTCTACCATAAACTGCCTCCAATGTCGATTTAGAGAATTTGGCAGTATGTCCAACAGGCCTCACAACCGCAGATGATGTATAACCATTTGTAGCGATTTTAGCATGTAAATCTTGGTGGGGCAAACTCTAAATTTTCTAGCAAAGCCACAACACTAAACAATACATTAATTGCAACATAACCGTGACAAAGGGTGAGAGCGAATCCTTACCACTGCTACAACAGGCTATCCTTGTCCCCCATGAGTGACAGAACACCGAGCCAATTACGGCGCAACTAGAGATGATTACCAACCCCGACATACAGTGTATGTAGAGGTGCTGACTAACAGCAAAATAACAATAAGCTATACAAATATTTTTAAAAAATTCAAAAGTTTAATTTAGAAATTGCCTTATTTTTTTAAGGAAAGCAATTGTTTTGTCCATTAAATAACATCAAATTGATCAGAAATACAGTGTAGACATTGTTAATATTGTAAATAACTATTGTAGCTGGAAACGGATAATTTTTTTTATGGAATATCTACATAGGCGTACAGAGGCCAATTATCAGTAACCATCACTCCTGTGTTCCAATGGCATGTTGTGTTAGCTAATCCACGTTAATGAATCATTAGAAAACCCTTTTGCAATTATGCACAGCTGAAAACGGTTGTTCTGATTAAAGAAGAAATAAAACTGGCCTTCTTTAGACTAGTTGAGTATCTGGACCATCAGCATTTGTGGGTTCGATTACAGGCTCAAGATGGCCACAAAAATAGAACACCAGTCTCAACGTCAACAGTGAAGAGGCGCCCCCGGGATGTTGGCCTTCTAAGGCAGAGTTTCTCTGTCCAGTGTCTGTGTTCTTTTGACAATCTTAATCTTTTATTTTTATTGGC
This sequence comes from Oncorhynchus clarkii lewisi, assembly GCF_045791955.1. Classification (NCBI taxonomy): domain Eukaryota; kingdom Metazoa; phylum Chordata; class Actinopteri; order Salmoniformes; family Salmonidae; genus Oncorhynchus; species Oncorhynchus clarkii. The sequence continues at coordinate 48,403,060 of NC_092166.1, forward strand.
CAGTCTGAGATATGGCTTTCATTTGCAACTCTGACTTGAAGGCCAGCATCCGGGAGTCGCCTCTTCACTGTTGGCGTTGAGACTGGTGTATTGCAGGTATTATTTAATGAAGCTGCCAGTTGAGGACTTGTGAGGCATACATTTCTCAAACTAGACACTCTAATGTACTTGTCCTCTTGCTCAGTTGTGCACGGGAGCCTCCCACTACTCTTTCTATTCTGGTTACTGTTGGTGCCGGAAGAGATCAAATCAAATGTATTTATATAGCCCTTCGTAAATCAGCTGATATTTCAAAGTGCTGTACAGAAACCCAGCCTAAAACCCCAAATAGCAAGCTATGCAGGTGTTGAAGCACGTTGGCTAGGAAAAACTCACCAGAAAGGCCAAAACCTAGAAAGAAACCTAGAGACGAACCAGGCTATGAGGGGTGACCAGTCCTCTTCTGGCTGTGCCAGGTGGAGATTATAACAGAACATAGCCAAGATGTTCAAATGTTCATAAATGACAAGCATGGTCAAATGCTCCAGAGCCTTTCCGTTCACCTTCACACTCCTGGGCCAGACTACACTCAATCATATGACCCACTGAAGAGATGAGTCTTCAGTAAAGACTTAAAGGTTGAGACCGAGTTTGCGTCTCTCACATGGGCAGGCAGACCATTCCATAAAAATGGAGCTCTATAGCCGCAGCCGAGGTGAGTCCTTCACTGCAGCCGAGGTGAGTAAGACATTTAAACGTGTTAACCCTCGCAAGGCTGCAGGCCCAGACGGCATCCCCAGCCGCGCCCTCAGAGCATGCGCAGACCAGCTGGCCGGTGTGTTTACGGACCAATTTGCTTACCGCCCAAATAGGTCCACAGACGATGCAATCTCAACCACACTGCACACTGCCCTAACCCTTCTGGACAAGAGGAATACCTATGTGAGAATGCTGTTCATTGACTACAGCTCGGCATTCAACACCATAGTACCCTCCAAGCTCGTCATCAAGCTCGAGACCCTGGGTCTCGACCCCGCCCTGTGCAACTGGGTACTGGACTTCCTGACGGGCCGCCCCCAGGTGGTGAGGGTAGGCAACAACATCTCCTCCCCGCTGATCCTCAACACTGGGGCCCCACAAGGGTGCGTTCTGAGCCCTCTCCTGTACTCCCTGTTCACCCACGACTGCGTGGCCACGCACGCCTCCAACTCAATCATCAAGTTTGCAGACGACACAACAGTGGTAGGCTTGATTACCAACAACGACGAGACGGCCTACAGGGAGGAGGTGAGGGCCCTCGGAGTGTGGTGTCAGAAAAATAACCTCACACTCAACGTCAACAAAACTAAGGAGATGATTGTGGACTTCAGGAAACAGCAGAGGGAACACCCCCCTATCCACATTGATGGAACAGTAGTGGAGAGGGTAGCAAGTTTTAAGTTCCTCGGCATACACATCACAGACAAACTGAATTGGTCCACTCACACAGACAGCATTGTGAAGAAGGCGCAGCAGCGCCTCTTCAACCTCAGGAGGCTGAAGAAATTTGGCTTGTCACCAAAAGCACTCACAAACTTCTACAGATGCACAATCGAGAGCATCCTGGCGGGCTGTATCACCGCCTGGTACGGCAACTGCTCCGCCCTCAACCGTAAGGCTCTCCAGAGGGTAGTGAGGTCTGCACAACGCATCACCGGGGGCAAACTACCTGCCCTCCAGGACACCTACACCACCCGATGTCACAGGAAGGCCATAAAGATCATCAAGGACATCAACCACCCGAGCCACTGCCTGTTCACCCCGCTATCATCCAGAAGGCGAGGTCAGTACAGGTGCATCAAAGCTGGGACCGAGAGACTGAAAAAAAGCTTCTATCTCAAGGCTATCAGACTGTTAAACAGCCACCACTAACATTGAGTGGCTGCTGCCAACACACTGACACTGACTCAACTCCAGCCACTTTAATAATGGGATTGATGGGAAATGATGTAAATATATCACTAGCCACTTTAAACAATGCTACCTTATATAATGTTACTTACCCTACATTATTCATCTCATAGGCATACGTATATACTGTACTCTATATCATCGACTGTATCCTTATGTAATACATGTATCACTAGCCACTTTAACTATGCCACTTTGTTTACATACTCATCTCATATGTATATACTGTACTCGATACAATCTACTGTATCTGCCTATGCTGCTCTGTACCATCACTCATTCATATATCCTTATGTACATATTCGTTATCCCCTCACACTGTGTACAAGACAGTAGTTTTGGAATTGTTAGTTAGATTACTTGTTGGTTATTACTGCATTGTCGGAACTAGAAGCACAAGCATTTCGCTACACTCGCATTAACATCTGCTAACCATGTGTATGTGACAAATAACATTTGATTTGATTTGATTTGATTTGAGAAAGCCCTGCCTCCAGCTGTTTGCTTAGAAATTCAAGGGACAATTAGGAGGCCTGCGTCTTGTGACCGTAGCGTACGTGTAGGTATGTACGGCAGGACCAAATCAGAGAGATAGGTACGAGCAAGCCCATGTATTGCTTTGTAGGTTAACAGTAAAACCTTGAAATCAGCCCTTGCCTTGACAGGAAGCCAGTGTAGGGAGGCTAGCACTGGAGTAATATGATCAAATTGTTTGGTTCTAGTCAGGATTCTAGCAGCCGTATTTAGCACTAACTGAAGTTTATTTAGTGCTTTATCCGGGTAGCCGGAAAGTTGAGCATTGCAGTAGTCTAACCTAGAAGTAACAAAAGCATGGATACATTTTTCTGCGTCATTTTTGGACAGAAAATTTCAGATTTTTGCAATGTTACGTAGATGGAAAAAAGCTGTCCTTGAAACAGTCTTGATATGTTCGTCAAAAGAGAGATCAGGGTCCAGAGTAACGCCGAGGTCCTTCACAGTTTTATTTGAGACGACTGTACAATCAAATAGAGTAATTGTCAGATTCAACAGAAGATCTCTTTTTTCTTGGGACCTAGAACAAGCATCTCTGTTTTGTCCGAGTTTAAAAGTTAAACGTTTGCAGCCATCCACTTTCTTAGGTCTGAAACACAGGCTTCTAGCGAGGGCAATTTTGGGGCTTCACCATATTTCATTGAAATGTACAGCTGTGTGTCATCCACATAGCAGTGAAAGTTAACATTATATTTTCAAATGACATCCCCAAGGGGTAAAATATATAGTGAAAACAATAGTGGTCCTAAAACGGAACCTTGAGGAACACCGAAATTTACAGTTGATTTGTCAGAGGACAAACCATTCACAGAGACAAACTGATATCTTTCCGACAGATAAGATCTAAACCAGGCCAGAACTTGTCCGTGTAGACCAATTTGGGTTTCCAATTTCTCCAAAAGAATGTGGTGATCTATGGTATCAAAAGCAGCACTAAGGTTTAGGAGCACGAGGACAGATGCAGAGCCTCGGTCTGATCCCATTAAAAGGTAATTTACCACCTTCACAAGTGCAGTCTCAGTGCTATGATGGGGTCTAAAAACCAGACTGAAGCATTTCGTATACATTGTTTGTCTTCAGGAAGGCAGCCTTTTCTAAAATTTTTGAGAGGAATGGAAGATTCGATATAGGCCGATAGTTTTTTATATTTTCTGGGTCAAGGTTTGGCTTTTTCAAGAGAGGCTTTATTACTGCCACTGCTACTCCTCCTCCACTCTGAGGAGGAGTAGTGAGAAGGATCGGAGGACCAATGCGCAGCGTGGTAAGTGTTCATGATGTAATCTTTTATAAATCAACACTGAACACTGAAATTCAAAACAATAAAGTGAACGAACGAAAACCTAAACAGTCCTGTCTGGCGACACACACAAAGACAGAAAATAAACACCCACGAAACCCAGGTGGAAAAAGGCTACCTAAGTATGATTCTCAATCAGAGACAACTAACGACACCTCCCTCTGATTGAGAACCATACTAGGCCGAACACAAAAACCAACATAGAAAAACAAACATAGACTGCCCACCCCAACTCACGCCCTGACCATACAAAAACAAAGACAAAACAAAGGAACTAAGGTCAGAACGTGTCAGTACACCCCCAAAGGCGCGGACTCCTCCCGCAAAACCTGAACCTATAGGGGAGGGTCTGGGTCGGCGTCTGTCCGCGGTGGCGGCTCTGACGCGGGACGTGGACCCCACTTCACCATAGTTTTTGTCCGCCTCCTCAACCTCCCCCGTGGCCTCTTATGATCGGCAACCCTCGCCGCCGACCTCGGACTGGGCACCCTCGCCACGGGTCCCGAATGGACGGGAGATTCCGGCAGCGCCGGACAGGCGGGAGACTCCGGCAGCACTGGGCAGGAGGAAGGCTCTGGCAGCGCTGGATAGGCGGGAGACTCCGGCAGCGCCGGACAGGCGGGAAACACCGGCAGCTCCGGAGTGAAGGGCGATTCTGGAATCGCCGGCGTGACAGGCAGCTCTGGCAGCTCATGGCTGACTGACGGCTCTGGCTGCTCCTGGCTGACTGATGGCTCTGGCAGCTCCTGGCTGACTGACGGCTCTGGCAGCTCCTGGCTGACTGACGGCTCTGGCAGCTCCTAGCTGACTGACGGCTCTGGCAGCTCCTGGCTGACTGACGGCTCTGGACAGACTGGCGGCTCTGGCAGCTCAGAACAGACGGGAGACTCTGGCAGCTCAGGACAGACGGGAGACTGGCAGCTCAGGACAGACGGGAGACTCTGGCAGCGCTGGAGAGGAGGAAGGCTCTGACAGCACTGGACAGGTGGGAGCACCTGTAGGGAGAAGACAGAGAGACAGCCTGGTGCGGGTGGCTGCCACCGGAGGGCTGGTACCTGGAGGTGGCACTGGATAGACCGGACCGTGAAGGCGCACAGGAGGTCTCGAGCACCGAGCCTGCCCAACCTTACCTGGTTGAATGCTCCCCGTAGCCAGGCCAGTGCGGCAAGGTGGAATAGCCCACACTGGGCTGTGCTGGCAAACCGGGAACACCATGCGTAAGGCTGGTGCCATGTACACCGGCCCGCGGAGACGCACTGGAGACCAGATGCGCTGAGCCGGATTCATGGCACCTGGCTCGATGCCCACTCTAGCCGGCCGATACTAGGCCGAACACAAAAACCTACATAGAAAAACAAACATAGACTGCCCACCCCTACTCACGCCCTGACCATACAAAAACAAAGGCAAAACAAAGGAACTAAGGTCAGAACGTGACAGGTACACATCCGGTGGATAGAGAGCCGTTTATTATGTTCAACATAGGTGGGCCAAGCACAGGAAGCAGCTCTTTCAGTAGTTTAGTTGGAATAGGGTCCAGTATGCAGCTTGAAGGTTTAGAGGCCATGATTATTTTCATCATTGTGTCAAGATATATAGTACTAAAACACTTGAGTGTCTCTCTTGATCCTAGGTCCTGGCAGAGTTGTGCAGACTCAGGACAACTGAGCTTTGAAGGAATACGCAGATTTAAAGAGGAGTCCATAATTTCCTTTCTAATAATCATGATCTTTTCCTCAAAGAAGTTCATGAGATGGCCGCCGTTTAAGGTCTCCTAACCAATTGTGCTATTATGTGTTTTTTTTGCGATATTTCTAAATTATTTTGTACATAATTTTTCTGCAACCATATCTTACGGCAGAAAATATCTTGTAGATATCAGGACAGCGATCACTCACCTTGGATTAGATGAAGATTTTTCAACAACAACAGCAGCAACAGGACTCACATGATATTCTCCAAACACCTCACAGGGCAGACATCCCAATTATTCGCAAAAGGAAGCGACGCAGAGGAAGAAGAAGCAGGATGCCTCGTACGGACCCACAGAAGACAACTAAGGAAAGCTGCCATTGCTGTCAATATTACTCGCCAACGTGCAATCATTGGACAATAAACTAGACGAGATACGATCACGAATATCATACCAACGGGACAACAACAACTGTAATATCCTATGTTTCACGGCATCGTGGCTGAATGGTGCACAAAATCTAAGGAAGTCTCTAGATTTTGCTCGCCTGAAGTAGAGTATACTATGATAAATTGCAGGCCACACTAATTGCCTAGAGAGTTCTCAGCTATACTTTCCGTGGCTGTTTATTTACCACCACAGACAGATGCTGGCACTAAGACCGCACTCAGTCAGCTGTACAAGGAAATAAGCAAACAGGAAACTACACTCAGAGGCGGTGCTCCTAGTGGCCGGAAAGTTTAATGCAGGGAAACTTAAATCAGTTCTACCAAATCTCTATCAACATGTTAAATGTGCAACCAGAGGGAAAAAAATTATAGATCACCTGTACTCCACACACAGAGATGCGTACAGAGCTCTCCCTTACCCTCCATTTGGTAAATCCGACCACAACTCTATCCTCCTGATTCCTGCTTACAAGCAAAAATTAGAGCAGGAAGCACCAGTGACTCGGTCTATAAAATAATGTTCAGATGAAGCAGATGCTAAACTACAGGACTGTTTTGCTATCACAGACTGGAACATGTTCTGGGATTCTTCCGATGACATTGAGGAATACACCACATCAGTCACTGGCTTTATCAATAAGTGCATTGAGGACGTCATACCCACAGTGACTGTACGTACATACCCCAACCAGAAGCCATGGATTACAGGCAACATTCACACTGAGCTAAAGGGTAGAGCTGCCACTTTCAAGGTGTGAGACTCTAACCCGGAAGCTTACATGAAATCCCGCTATGCCCTGCGAAGAACCATCAAACAGGCAAACCGTCAATACAGGGCTAAGATTGAATCATACTACACCGGCTCCGACGCTCGTCGGATGTGGCAGGGCTTGCAAACTATTACAGACTACAAAGGGAAGCACAGCCATGAGCTGCCCAGTAACACGATGAGCTAAATCACTTCTATGCTCGCTTCGAGGCAAGCAACACTGAGGCATGCATGAGAGCATCAGCTGTTCCGGACGACTGTGTGATCACGTTCTCCGTAGCCGACGTGAGTAAGACCTTTAAACAGGTCAACATTCACAAGGCTGGGGGCCAGAGGGATTACCAGGACGTGTGCTCCGGGCATGTGCTGACCAACTGGCAGGTGTTCTCACTGACATTTTCAACATGTCCCTGATTGAGTCTGTAATATCAACATGCTTCAAGCACACCATAGTCCCTGTGCCCAAGAACACAAAGGCAACCTGCCTAAATGACTACAGACCCATGGCACTCATGTCCGTAGCCATGAAGTGCTTTGAAAGGCTGGTAATGGCTCACATCAACACCATTATCCCAGAAACCTTAGACCTACTCCAATTTGCATACCGCCCAAACAGATCCACAGATGATGCAATCTCTATTGCACTCCACACTGCCTTTTCAAACCTGGACTAAAGGAACACCTACGTGAGAATGCTATTCTTTGACTACAGCTCAGCGTTCAACACCATAGTACCCTCAAAGCTTATCACTAAGCTAAGGAACTAAACACCTCCCTCTGCAACTGGATACTGGACTTCCTGACGGGTCGCCCCCAGGTGGTGTGGGGAGGTAGCAACACATCTGCCACGCTGATCCTCAACACTGGAGCTCTCCAGGGGTGTGTGCTCAGTCCCCTCCTGTACTCCCTGTTCACCCACGACTGCATGGCCAAGCACGACTCCAACACCATAATTAAGTTTGCTGATGACACAACAGTGTTAAGCCTGATCACCGACAACGACGAGACAGCCAATAGGGAAGAGGTCAGAGACCTGGCCGGGTGATGCCAGAATAACAACCTATCCCTCAACGTAACCAAGACTAAGGAGATGATTGTGGACTACAGGAAAAGGAGCACCGAGCACGTCCCCATTCTCATCGACGGGGCTGTAGTGGAGCAGGTTGAGAGCTTCAAATTCCTTGGTGTCCACATCAACAACAAACTAGAATGGTCCAAACACACCAAGATAGTCATGAAGAGGGCACGACAACGCCTATTCCCCCTCAGGAAACTAAAAAGATTTGGCATGGGTCCTGAGATCCTAAAAAGGTTCTACAGCTGCAACATCGAGAGGATCCTGACCGGTTGCATCACTGCCTGGTACGGCAATTATTCGGCCTCTGACCGCAAGGCACTTCAGAGGGTAGTGCGTACGGCCAATTTGCATGCCATCCAGGACCTCTACACTAGGCAGTGTCAGAGGAAGGCCCTGAAAATTGTCAAAAACCCCAGCTAACCCAGTCATAGACTGTTCTCTCTACTACCACATGGCAAGCGGTACCGGAGTGCCAAATCTTGGACAAAAAGGCTTCTCAACAGTTTTTACCCCCAAGCTATAAGACCCTGAACAGGTAACCAAATTGTTATCAGGACTATTTGCATTGTGTGCCCCACCCAACCCCTCTTTTACACTGCTGCTACTCTGTTTATCTTATATGCATAGTCATTTTAACTATACATTCATGTACATACTACCTCAATTGGCCCGACCAAACAGTGCTCCCGCACATTGGCTAACCGGGATATCTGCATTGTGTCCCAACACCCGCCAACCCCTCTTTTTACACTACTGCTACTCTCTGTTCATTATATATGCACAGTCACTTTAATTAACCTACATGTACATACTACCTCAATAAGCCTGACTAACCGGTGTCTGTATATATCCGTGCTGCTCTTACTTTCAATTTTTTTTCTTCTGTTGTTTTATTTCTTTACTTACCTACACACACATACTTTCTTTTCTCCGCACTATTGGTTAGAGCCTGTAAGTAATTTCACTGTAATTTTGCCACCTGTTGTATTTGGTGCACGTGACAAATAAACTTTGATTTGATTTGATTTTAGAGCCAGTTTTGCACTGTTCTGTGAAGGGAGTAGTACACAGCGTTGTACGAGATCTTCAGTTTCTTTGCAATTTCTTGCATGGAATCGCCTTCATTTCTCAAAACAAGAATAGACTGACGAGTTTCAGAAGAAAGTGCTTTGTTTCTGGTCATTTTGAGACTGTAATCGAACCCACAAATGCTGATGCTCCAGATACTCAACTAGTAAATAATGCCAGTTTAATTGCTTCTTTAATCAGAACAACAGTTTTCAGCTATGCTAACATAATTGCAAATGGGTTTTCTAATGATCAATTAGCCATTTAAAATGATAAACTGGGATTAGCTAACACAACGTGCCATTGGAACACAGGAGTGATGGTCGCTGATAATGGGCCTCTGTACGCCTATGTAGATATTCCATAAGAAAGTGAATAATCTGTCTGTAAACAATTGTTGGAAAAATAACTTGAGTCATCCACAAAGTAGATGTCCTAACCGACTTGCCAAAACTATAGTTTGTTAACAAGAAATTTGTGGAGTGGTTGAAAAACGAGTGTTAATGACTCCAGCCTATCCTAACTTCCGACTTAAACTGTATATAGAGCATATACAGTGCATTTGGAAGGTTGTCAGACCCCTTGACTTTTTCCACATTGTGTGACGTTTCAGCCTTATTCCATAATGGATACTTTTTTTTGCAAATGTGTAAATAAATAAAAAACAGATAATACATTCCAATGAGTATTCAGACCCTTTACTAAGTACTTTGTTGAAGAATCTTTGGCAGCGATTACAGCCCCAAGACTTCTTGGGTATGACGCTACCAAGCTTGGCACACCTGTTTTTGGGTTTTTCCCATTCTTCTCTGCAGATCCTCTCAAGCTCTTTCAGGTTGGTTGGGGAGCATTGCTGCACAGCTATTTTCAGGTCTCTCCAGAGATGTTTGATCAGGTTCAAGTCCGGACTCTGGCTGGGCCATTCAAGGACATTTAGAGACTGGTCCCGAAGCCACCTGCATTGTCTTGGCTATGTGCTTTAGGTTATTGTCCTGTAGGAAGGTGAACATTCACCCCAGTCTGAGGTCCTGAGCGCTCTGGAGCAGGTTTTCATCAAAGATTTCTCTGTACTTCACTTTGTTCATCATTCCCTCGATCCTGACTAGTCTCCCAGTCCCTGCCGCTGAAAAACATCCCCACAGCATGATGCTGCCACCACCATGCTTCACCGTAAGGACGCTGCCAGGTTTCCTCCGGATGTAACGCTTGGCATTCAGGATAAAGAGTTCAATCTTGGTTTCATCAGACCAGAGAATCTTGTTTCTCATGGTCTGAGAGTTATTTAGGTGCCTCTTGGCAAATTTTAAGTGGGCTGTCATGCGCCTTTTACTGAGGAGTGGCTTCCGTCTGGCTACTCTACCATAAAGGCCTGATTGGTGGAGTGCTGCAGAGATGGTTGTCCTTCTGGAAGTGTCTCCTATCTCCACAGAGGAACTCTGGAGCTCTGTTGGAGTGACCATCGGGTTCTTGGACACCTCCCTGACCAAGGCCCTTCTCCCCCGATTGCTCAGTTTGGCTGGGCGGCCATCTCTAGGAAGAGTCTTGGTGGTTCCAAGCTTCTTTCATTTCAGATTGATGGAGGCCACTGTGTTCTTGGGGTCTGTCAATGCTGCAGACATTTTTGGTACCCTTCCCCAGATCTGTGCCTCGACACAATCCTGTCTCGGAGCTCTACGGACAATTCCTTCGACCTCATGGCTTGGTTTTTGCTCTGACATGCACTGTCAACTGTGGGACCTTATATAGACAGGCGTGTGACTTTCCAAATCATGTCCAATCAATTGAATTCACCACCGGTGGACTCCAATCAAGTTGAAGAACAGTGGTGATTTTAGCTTGTGAATCTTGGTTGGGCAAACTACATTTTTTTGATTGGGGGGGGGGGGGGGGGGGGGGGGTGCATGCCAGCAAAGCCACTACACTACACAACAAAACACAACACTAAACAATACATGAATTGCATTATAATGGTGACAAACGGTGCACACACACTGTTAGGGCCTACATAAAGCTGTCCCTTTATTAACTCAATTATTTATTTTATTTTTTAACTTGTTTGCAAACTGATGTGTGGCACGTATTAATGTCAAAATAACATGCATAACATGCAACCACTCCACTTAAAAATAAATAATAACATAAAAAATGTTAAGCTAAAATTGTGGTGCTCAAAAAAGGTGAATGACGGGTCGCAACTGTTGTAGAAACATCTCAAGGATGATCAATGGAAACAGGACGCACCTGAGCTCAATTTCGAGTCTCATAGCAAAGGGTCTAAATACTTGCGTAAATGTGATATTTCAGTTTTTTGGGGGGGGTTTAAATTTGCTAAAAATTCAAAAACCTTGTTTTTGCTTTGTCATTAAGGGGTAATGTGTGTAGATTGATGAGGGGGGAAAACAAATTAAGCTATATGAACTTAAGGCTGTAACAGAACGTGTTACAGAAAAGTGGTCTGAATACTTTCTGAATGCACTTTAAATGCTTTTATTTGGGTTTCTATGCAAAGTATATGAGTTGATGTTTCTTTAAGCCTACAGCTAGGTACTTGAAATGAAACACATGATCATACCAAAACATTATAAAAAATGTGAACTTACTGACAGGGACAGCTAATAAACACAAATTGACATTTACAGCAGCTGGCTAGGCTAAACAAAATGCAACACTGGATAGCTTCCCCGGAGGGTTAACGCTCTGCCTCCGGCCCTCCTGCCCTACCTGGAGCAGTTCAAATGGGTCACCCTGTGGCTGGGAGGCGACATGCGCTCCTGGGAGGCCTCCAAGATCTTCTCCAGGAAGCTGGGCCTGAAGCGCTGCTCACTGGTGCACCCGAGAGGCCTTGGCCGAGGGCAGGAACCTGACCTGCATCGTCAAAGCCTTCATCCCCGCCACCCAAAAGTCCATTGTGTCGTTCAGGCAGCTCAGGGAGGATGTCTTTGGGGAGCTGGCCAACACAGAGCAGGTGGGTGGGCAACAGGTAGCCTAGTGGTTAGAGCATTGGGTCAGTAACTGAAAGGCTGCTGGATCAAATCCCTGAGCTGACAAGGTAAAAACCTGTCATTCTGCCCCTGAACAAGGCAGTTAACCCACTGTTCCCTGGTAGGCTGTCATTGTAAATTAGAATTTGTTCTTAACTTACTTGCCTAGTTAAATAAGGTTAAAAATAAAAAGTGGATCAGAGGGAGCTCAACAAGATAATGAAGGCCCTTCAAAAGTGGGAGCTGACTGTCTTCACAAGTATAGTCTATAGTTGGTTGGCATGCACATTGACATTTGGTCATGATGCTTTACACTGAAGTATATAGTTAGCTATGGAAGAATATTCTTCAAATGGGGGATTGATTTTTAACCTGAGACTAGACTGAGTGAGAATATTGCTTCGCTGTGTAAGTCAAAACAAAAGTAAAACTAAGCAATTGATCCGTCTGTTGATTGTGCCTCGAACTCACTTTACCATACCTCTCATATTTTCTTGACCTCCAGGAACCACGGGCAGCGTCAAGACCACCTTCATCAGTGAGTTTGCCCTGGACCCGTGCATGCAGGGTGTCAACCCGCTGTGGGGCACCTTTGAGATCAACAACGTGCGCCTGGCCTAGATCATGCTGACCCAGTTCGCCGTGCATAGGCTGGAGGGGAACCTGGACCAGTATGACTCGTGGGCTGACAGGGTTGAGGACCTACCCCTCTACTTTATGACCTTCCATGGGCAGCAGAACATCAAGTGAGTCCTCTGAAAGTGTTAAGTGATATGTCAATCAATAGGTGTACTGTACTGCTTGAGTTGTAAATAACTCCCTCCTCTCTCTCCCTCTGCAGGACACCATGCAACACGCTGAGTACCGCTATGTCATCAGTCACGTGATCATTGACAACCTCATGATGGGCCATCCGGGAAGACATTATCGGAGCTTTCAGGAAGTTTGCCACCAACAGCAGCTGTAATGTCACTCTGATCCTCCAACCCAGGAAGGAGGAGGACAACAGAGAACTAGACTGCATCCATCTTTGGAACAGCCAAAGTGAGTGGAGGGTTACATCTAATTCTGAATAATATAGTTATAGACATCAATATAACGCTCTTTCCTTGTATGCCTCTCTAAAGCATGCAGTGTTTTTATTAAACCTGTCAGTGTTGGGTGCTTCTCCTTGTTTGATCAATAGGGGGTGTTTGTGACAACGTTATCAACAACAGTTGCATGTATATATATTAGTTTCACAGACCCAAATAATTTTTCAATCAAAGAGATTCACTGTAACACACACACACACTGTCACCAATGTATTTTTAATCAATGTGTGTTGGTACAAGCTGAGAAAGGTCAAAGGTGACAAGGGGGAGGGGTCAGAGAACGAGGAGACTTTAGGATAGACTCTAAAGAAGGAGGAGACAACTGTAAAGAAGGAGACAACGGTTAAAAATGAGAAACTAGTGAATTTGGAGAGGCCACCCAAAGCTACCAAAACGCTAAGAGCTGTTAAGACTCCTGCAACAGGGAAGGGCACAACAGATGGAGAGGGGAAGAGCCATAGAGGACAGACAACACTCATTGATCTAAGCAAAGTACAGGGTCTCAGGGTATGGCATTATATAATGTATTATGTTATGATTTGATATGATATGATATGACAGAAAAAAGCTATTTGGGTTTCCGTTTATGGTACAGAGTATGATATAATATCCTGAAAAAAAATATTGCTTAATATTGATGATTTGTCACCTGATTGGAGAATGTGCTTGCTTTTGTGACTGAAAGGTGGGGTGAAAGCTGTTATCTAAAGGTGAAAATAGTTATGTCAAATAAGGTTACTATGATATGGATGTTGTCAATGAATGACTTTTGAAAAGTAATAATTGAAAGATAGCTGACCCACCGCATTGCTGCTTGTTTGCCTCATTTAAACGTGAAGCGCTTTTGTCAAGCATATGATCAGAATTGGAGATGCAGACAAGGGTGTTTGTAATTAGAGGTTGACCGATTAATCGGAATGGCCGATTAATTAGGGCCGATTTCAAGTTTTCATAACACATTTTTTTATACCTTTATTTAACTAGGCAAGTCAGTTAAGAACACATTCTTATTTTCAATGACGGCCTAGGTTAACTACCTCGTTCAGGGGCAGAACAACAGATTTTCACCTTGTCAGCTCGGGGGATCCAATCTTGCAACCTTACAGTTAACTAGTCCATCGCAATAACGACCTGCCTCTCTCGTTGCACTCCACAAGGAAGTTGCTAGCTAGCTTTAAACTTATCTTATAAAAAACAGTCAATCATAATCACTAGTTAACTACACATGGTTGATGATATTACTAGATATTATCTAGTGTGTTCTGCTTTGCATATAATCTGACTGAGCATACAAGCATACATGTATCTAAGTATCTGACTAAGTGGTGGTGTCACACCCTGACCATAGTTTGCTTTGTATATTTCTATGTTTTGTTTGGTCAGGGTGTGATCTGAGTGGGCATTCTATGTTACATGTCTAGTTTGTCTATTTCTATGTTTGGCCTGATATGGTTCTCAATCAGAGGCAGGTGTTAGTCATTGTCTCTGATTGGGAACCATATTTAGGTAGCCTGTTTGGTGTTGGGTTTTGTGGGTGATTGTTCCTGTCTCTGTGTTTGCACCAGATAGGGCTGTTGTGGTTTTTTCACATTTCTGGTTTTGTTAGTCTATTCATGTATAGTTTCTTTATTAAAGAACCATGAATAAAACCACGCTGCGTTTTGGTCCGCCTCTCCTTCGACTCAAGAAAACCGTTACAGAATCACCCACCACAACAGGACCAAGCGGCGTGGTAACGGGCAACAGCAACAGCGGCGCAAAGAGGAATGGACATGGGACGATGTATTGGATGGCAAGGGTTGCTACACATGGGAGGAGATCCTGGCGGGAAAGGATCGCCTTCCATGGGAACAGGTGGAGGCAGCTAGGAGAGCAGAGGCAGCCGGAGAGAGGAGCCGGGGATATGAGGGAACACGGCTGGCAAGGAAGCCCCAAAAATTTATTGGAGGGGGGCACACAGGAAGTATGGCGAAGCCAGGTAGGAGACCTGAGCCAACTTCCTGTGCTTACCGGAGGGCTAGAGAGACCGGGCAGGCACCGTGTTATGCTTTGGAGCGCGCGGTGTCCCCAGTGCGGGTGCATAGCCCGGTGCGGTACATTCCAGCTCTGCGTATCGGCCAGGCTAGAGTGGGCATCGAGCCAAGTGCCATGAAGCCGGCTCTACGCTTCTGGTCTCCAGTGCGTCTCCTTGGGCCGGCTTACATGGCACCAGCCTTGCGCACGGTGTCCCCGGTTCGCCTGCATACCCCATTGCGGGCTATTCCACCTCGCCGCACTGGCAGGGCGAACGGGACCATTCAACCGGGTAAGGTTGGGCAGGCTCGGTGCTCAAGAGCTCCAGTGCGCCTGCACGGTCCGGTCTATCCGGTACCACCTCCACGCACCAGCCCTCCGGTGGCGGCCCCCCGCACCAGGCTGTCTCTCCGTCTCATCCTTACAGGTGCTCCCGCCTGTCCAGCGCTGCCGGAGCCTTCCTCCTCTCCAGCGCTGCCGGAGTCTCCCACCTCTCCGGTGCTGCTAGAGCCTTCCTCTCCAGCGTTGCCGGAGCTTCCCGTCTGCCAAGCGCCATCTGAGCTACCCGTCTGCCCAGTGCCACCAGTGCCACCAGTCTGCAAGGAGCCGCCAGTGCCGCCAGTCTGCAAGGAGCCGCCAGTGCCGCCAGTCTGCAAGGAGCCGCCAGTGCCGCCAGTCTGCAAGGAGCCGCCAGTGCCGCCAGTCTGCAAGGAGCCGCCAGTGCCGCCAGTCTGCAAGGAGCCGCCAGTGCCGCCAGTCAGCCCAGAGGCGCCAGAGCCCCTCAGCCCAGAGGCGCCAGAGCCCCTCAGCCCAGAGGCGCCAGAGCCCCTCAGCCCAGTGGCGCCAGAGCCCCTCAGCGCAGAGCTTCCGCCCCTCAGCGCAGAGCTTCCGCCCCTCAGCGCAGAGCTTCCGCCCCTCAGCGCCGAGCTTCCGCCCCTCAGCTTCCCCTCTGTCCCGAGCTGCCCCTCTGTCCCGAGCTGCCCCTCTGTCCCGAGCTGCCCCTCTGTCCCGAGCTGCCCCTCTGTCCCGAGCTGCCCCTCTGTCCCGAGCTGCCCCTCAGTCCAGTGGGGTCATTTAGAAGGGTCGCCGTGGTTAGGAGGCCACGGAAGCGGACAATGGGGCGGACTAAGACTATGGTGAAGTGGGGGCCACGTCCAGCACCAGAGCCGCCACCGCGGACAGATGCCCACCCAGACCCTCCCCAACAGGTTCAGGTTTTGCGGCCGGAGTCCGCACCTTGGGGGGGGGGGGGGGTACTGTCACACCCTGACCATAGTTTGCTTTGTATGTTTCTATGTTTTGTTTGGTCAGGGTGTGATCTGAGTGGGCATTCTATGTTACATGTCTAGTTTTTCTATTTCTATGTTTGGCCTGATATGGTTCTCAATCAGAGGCAGGTGTTAGTCATTGTCTCTGATTGGGAACCATATTTAGGTAGCCTGTTTGGTGTTGGGTTTTGTGGGTGATTGTTCCTGTCTCTGTGTTTGCACCAGATAGGGCTGTTTTGGTTTTTTCACATTTCTTGTTTTGTTAGTCTATTCATGTATAGTTTCTATATTAAAGAACCATGAATAATAACCACGCTGCGTTGTGGTCCGCCTCTCCTCCGACTCAAGAAAACCGTTACAGGTGGTAGGCAGAAGCAGGCGTGTAAACATTAATTCAAACAGCATATTCGTGCGTTTTGCCAGCAGCTCTTCGTTGTGCGTCAAGCATTGCTCTGTTTATGACTTCAAGCCTATCAACTCCCGAAATGAGGCTGGTGTAACCGAAGTGAAATGGCTATCTAGTTATCGCGGGCTAATAGCGTTTCAAACGTTTGCAGTGGTTGTTTCCCTTGCTCTGCATGGGTAACGCAGCTTCGAGAGTGGCTGTTGTCGTTGTGTTCCTGGTTCGAGCCCAGGGAGGAGCGAGGAGAGGGACGGAAGCTATACTGTTACACTGGCAATACTAAAGTGCCTATAAGAACATCCAATAGTCAAAGGTTAATGAAATACAAATGGTATAGAGGGAAATAGTCCTATAATTCCTATAATAACTACAACCTAAAATGTCTTACCTGGGAACATTGAAGACTCATGTTAAAAGGAACCACCAGCTTTCATATGTTCTCATGTTCTGAGCAATGAACTGAAACGTTAGCTTTCTTACATAGCACATATTGCACTTTTACTTTCTTCTCCAACACTTTGCTTTTGCATTATTTAAACCAGATTGAACATGTTTCATTATTTACTTGAGGCTGAATTGATTTTATTGATGTATTATATTAAGTTCAAATAAGTGTTCATTCAGTATTGTTGTAACTGTCATTATTACAAATGAATAAATAAAAATCGTCCGATTAATCGGTATCGGCTTTTTGGTCCTCCAATAATCGGTATCGGCGTTGAACAATCATAATCGGTCGACCTCTCTTTGTAATTCACCAAAACAGTTTCTGCTCTGAGTTTCCATACATGATCATGCGTGACTTGTGTACAGGAGGCCTATGTAGTTAACCTACAGCTGAGTATTATCGTATATTGTATGTATGGATGAGCCAGTTCTGTGCTTTAAGGAGTCCTTTATGGAGTGAATGTTGGTGGACAATGTTTAGCTTCTTTGTCCTGGGGTCCTTTAAGGAGTGAATGTTGTTGGACAATGTTTAGCTTCTTTGACCTAGGGTCCTTTAAGGAGTGAATGTTGGTGGACAATGTTTAGCTTCTTTGTCCTGTGGTCCTTTAAGGATGAATGTTGGTGGACACTGTTTAGCTTCTTTGTCCTGGGGTCCTTTAAGGAGTGAATGTTGGTGGACAATGTTTAGCTTCTTTGACCTAGGGTCCTTTAAGGAGTGAATGTTGGTGGACAATGTTTAGCTTCTTTGTCCTGGGGTCCTTTAAGGAGTAAATGTATATTGTTTGTGTTAGATTCCTGTTGTGAGTCAATATGGCTTTAATCATTGACAAAGGAGGTGATTAAATTACCCTCATCACCTGTGTGTCGTGAGGTGGTAAATTATGTTGAGGCTTTAGACTGGTGTGCATACTTGTCTCTGATTGGCCAATGAAACTTCACAGGTGTCAGATGACCTTGTTTATATATCATTTAGTAGAGAGACTCAATCAATCAAATGTATTTATAAAGACCTTTTTACATAAAGTGCTTTACAGAAACACAGCCTAAAACCCCAAACAGCAAGCAATGCAGATGTAGAAGCACAGTGGCTAGGAAAAACTCCCTAGAAAGGCAGGAACCTTGGAAGAAACCTAGAGAGGAACCAGGCTCTGAGGGGTGGCCAGTCCTCTTCTGGCTGTGCCGGGGGGAGATTATAACAGAATATGGCGAAGATGTTCAAAGATGACCAGCAGGGTCAAATAATAATAATCCCAGTGGTTGTCGAGGGTGAAATAGGTCAGCACCTCAGGAGTAAATGTCAGTTAGCTTTTCATAGCAGAGACAGCAGGTGCGCTAGGGAGAGAGTCGAAAACAGCAGGTCCGGGACAAGGTAACACGTCCGGTGAACAGGTCAGGGTTCCATAGCCGCAGGCAGAACAGTAGATACTGGATTAGCAAGACCACGTAGACTGGGGACAGCAAGGAGTCATCAGGCAAGGTAGTCCTCTGGAAGGGGAGGGAGAGAGAGAGAATTAGAGGGAGCATACTTAAATTCACACAGGCTCCCGATAAGACAGGAGAAATCCTCCAGATATAACAGACCGACACTAGCCCCCCGACACAAACTATTGCAGCATACATACTGGAGGCTGAGACAGGAGAGGTCGGGAGATACTGTGGCCCCGTCGACTACCTCCGGACAGGGCCAAACAGGCAGGATCGAAACCCACCAACTTTGCCAAAGCACAGCCCCCACACCACTAGAGGGATATCTTCAACCACCAACTTACTATCCTGAGACAAGACAAAGTATAGCCCACAAAGATCTCCCCCACGGCACGATCCCAAAGTGGGGCGCCACACCCCTTGGGGGGCGCCAACTACTGTATGCATCACATAACAAGCATTGTGCAACCACATTAGCTCTACTGGAGGATTAGGTAAAACCATTGTCGGCTCCAAGTGTCAGGATGAAAATCTGCAGGTGTGTACCCCCCACTGAAACATTGTTCGACACCTCTGATAAACTGTGTTTCAATGTAATAACGTCATGAAATGTTCAACAGACCGCTACACAGACCATATGATTCTACGTTAGTTACTAACTCAAGAACACTACATTTTTTTATTTTAACGTGCATACCATGTCAGGGATTCTCGTGATATTCAGAATCAGAGTGCAGTACAGGGATATCTGGTTAGTCTCTGTTTCATATTGTTCTAACCGCCTCTTCCCTCAGGACTGAATAGATAAGACTGTGGAGTCTGTAAGATCCACTATAGTTTTTCCCTACATAGACCAGTCCTGGGAAACTCCTGGCAAGACACTAGCCTGGTAGTCCTGGCATGTAGCCTAGAGGTTAGAGCGTTGGACTTGTAACCAAAATGTTGCAAGATCAAATCCCCGAGCTGACAAGGTAAAAGTCTGTCATTCTGCCCCTGAACAAGGCAGTTAACCCACTGTTCCTAGGCTGTTATTGAAAATAAGAATGTGTTCTTAACTGACTTAGTTCTTAACTGACCTAAAATGTAGCTTGCTGGAACTAAAATGTTGTTCTAAGCACAGCCAACCATCCTCCTAAAATGTTATTGTATCCTTGTATTCTAGCCAAGGACTTGTATGCGGTCCTTGACTTAAGAAGAAGGGGAGACCAACATGATATTATCCACTCAATGCAAACAAAAGGCATGGAGATGGGAGCGATTTTTAACATCTGAAACACAGCTCTGCTGAGACGGCAGGGGAGACAGTTTCTGAGCAGATGCGGTGCTAGGTTTTTTGTTCGATAATTTTCCCCCTCAGTTCTGAGGTTAGTCATGTGAATGCTTAACTGCTGTGGAAGTAGGCTACAGTAACAGAACATTCCATAATGATTCTAGGCTGTGTGGTTCTGGTTCCATAGGTCTGGGCATCTTCTCCCTCGGGAGACTGAAAAGATTTGGCATGGGTCCTCAGATCCTCAAAAGGTTCTATAGCTGCACCATCAAGAGCATCCTGATTGGTTGGATCACTGCCTGGTATGGCAACTGCTCAGCCAGGAGGTGTCAGAGGAAGGCCCTAAAAATGGTCAAAGACTCCAGCTACCTTAGTCATAGACTGTTCTCTCTGCTACCGCACGACAAGCGGTACCGGAGTGCCAAGTCTAGGTCCAAAAGGCTTCTTAACAGCTTCTAACTCCCAAGTCATAAGACTCCTGAACATCTAATCAAATGGCTACCCAGACCCCTCTTTTACACTGCTGCTACTCTGTTTATAATCTATGCATAATCACTTTAACTCTACCTACATGTACATATTACCTCAATTACCTCGACTAACTGGTGTCCCCGCACATTGACTCTGTACCGGTATCCCCTGTATATAGCCTTCACATCTACTCTGTACCGGTACCCCCTGTATATAGCCTCCACATTGACTCCGTACCGGTACCCCCTGTATATAGCCTCCACATTGACTCTGTACCGGTACCCCCTGTATATAGTCTCCACATTGACTCTGTACCGGTACCCCCTGTATATAGCCTCCACATTGACTCTGTACCGGTACCCCCTGTATAAAGCCTCCACATTGACTATGTACCGGTACCCCCTGTATATAGCCTCCACATTGACTCAGTACCAGTACCCCCTGTACATAGCCTCCACATTGACTCTGTACCGGTACCCCCTGTATATAGCCTCGACATTGACTCTGTACCAGTACCCCCTGTATATAGCCTCCACATTGACTCTGTACTGGTACCCCCTGTATATAGCCTCCACATTGACTCTGTACCGGTACCCCCTGTATATAGCCTCCACATTGACTCTGTACCGGTACCCACTGTATATAGCCTCCACATTGACTCTGTACCGGTACCCCCTGTATATAGCCTCCACATTGACTCTGTACCGGTACCCCCTGTATATAGCCTCCACATTTACCCAGTACCAGTACCCCCTTTATATAGTCTCCACATTGACTCTGTACTGGTACCCCCTGTATATAGCCTCCACACGGACTCTGTACTGGTACCCCCTGTATATAGCCTCCACATTGACTCTGTACTGGTACCCCCTGTATATAGCCTCCACATTGACTCTGTACCGTAACACCCTGTATATAGCCTCCACATTGACTCTGTACTGCTACCCCCTGTATATAGCCTCCACATTGACTCTGTACCGTAATACCCTGTATATAGCCTCCACATTGACTCTGTACCGGTAACCCCAGTATATAGCCTCCACATTGACTCTGTACTGGTACCCCCTGTATATAGCCTCCACATTGACTCTGTACCGTAATACCCTGTATATAGCCTCCACATTGACTCTGTACCGGTGCCCCCTGTATATAGCCTCCACATTGACTCTGTACCGGTGCCCCCTGTATATAGCCTCCACATTGACTCTGTACCGGTACCCCCTGTATATAGCCTCGCTTGTTGTTTTACTGCTGCTGTTTAATTATTTGTTACTTTATTTACTTTTTTTCTTAAAACTTATTAAAGCATTGTTGGTTAAGGGCTTGTAAGTAAGCATTTCACTGTAAGGTGTTGTATTCGGCGCAGGTGACAAATCATTTGATTTGATTCCTGACAGTGTGGGTGTGGGACATTGGCATTATAAGCGTTGGTTGTAGAGGCCCTTTGTGCCCCATTCAAGCAGTGGATGAGAGGACCGTCTTGTAAGAGGCAGTATGATCAAATATTGACATCCTGAAGCTTATCATTTTGTTTTATGGTTTGTTACCTCTGATCTGAGTTCTGTGCTCATTCAAATGGCTGACATCTGGAGAAGGAGAAGATGGAACAACTTCATACTAGGGCTGGGAGGTATACCGTATTTTATGATAAACCGGTATTGTTGCAGGGACCGGTTTGGATTGTTACTTTACCTTCTATAACGGTATTTGAATGTCTGGTTTGTTAAATGTGATACACCATGTGTAATGTCAATTTTTGTAGTTTACTTCGCTACTTGAGTCTCTCTCTGCTTTTTCTCTCTGTGCCACTTTCCACACAGACCTAACCTCACTCGCGGAGCGCATTTGATGTTCCTCAACCACGAAACACTTGCATTCAGTCTGCATGGTCAATGCAGCACATGCAATAACGTTGATGACCACAATGCCGTTTTCTCTTTGCTTCTTAACTTAGGGCTAGGCCACTTTTTTCTCAATTTCCGCCTGAATGACATGCCCAAAGTAAACTGCCTGTTGCTCAGGCCCTGAAGCCAGGATATGCATATAATGGTACCATTGGAAAGAAAACACTTAGAAGTTTGTAGAAATGTAATAATTATGTAGGAGAATATAACACAATAGATGTGGTAGGAGAAAATCCAAAGAAAAACCAACCTGAATTTATTTTTTGAAAGAGACCATCCTCTTAGAATGGCACAAAATTAAGTCATAAGTCATTCGGGGTTGTAACTTCAAAAACGAATAAGAAATATCAGTTTTACTACAGGGACACAGGTTTGGAAATTAGTGTTTGCGTGTGCCATGAAGATAGAATGCACCTGCTAAAATCGGTTAACTATTGAACATACATCTTTCCGTAAGAAATATTATAGTTTGACTACATTTTAGGGTATCTGAGGAGTTAACAGAAATGTATTTTCACTTGTTGAAACAAAGTTTAGGGGTAGATTTCCAGAATCCTTTCTCTGCATGTTGAACGAGAGTATTCCTCAAATCGATGGCACCAACTAATCAGACTTTTTGGGGTATAAAGAAGGATTGTATCTAACAAAACGACACTACATGTTATAGCTGGGACCCTTTGGATGACAAATAGAAGAAAGATTTTCAAAAAGTAGGTGAAAATGTAATCGCTATTTATGAATTTATGAAACCTGTGCCGGTGGAAAAATATTTTGATGAGGGGTGCCGTCCTCAAACAATCGCATGGCATGTTTTTGTTGTAATAGCTACTGTAAATCGGACAGTGCATTTAGATTAACAAGAATTTAAGCTTTCAACCGATATAAGACACATATGTACAGTTGAAGTCGGAAGTTTACGTACACCTTAGCCAAATACATTTAAACTCAGTTTCACAATTCCTGACATTTAATCCTAGTACAAATTCCCTGTCTTAGGTCAGTTAGGATCACCACTTTATTTTAAGAATGTGAAATGTCAGAATAATAGCAGAGAGAGAGTGATTTATTTCAGCTTTTATTTTTTCATCACTTTTCCACAAGGTCAGAAGTTTACATACACTCAATCAGTATTTGGTAGCATTGCCTTTAAATTGTTTAACTTGGGTCAAATGTTTCGGGTAGCCTTCCACAAGCTTCCCACAGTAAGTTGGGTGAATTTTGACCCATTCCTCCTGACAGAGCTGGTGTAACTGAGTCAGATATGTAGGCCTCCTTGCTCGCACACGCTTTCTCAGTTCTGCCCACAAATATTCTTTAGGATTGAGGTCAGGGCTTTGTGATGGCCACTCCAATACCTTGACTTTGTTGTCCTTCAGCCATTTTGCCACAACTTTGGAAGTATGCTTGGGGTCATTGTCCATTTGGAAGACCCATTTGCGACCAAGCTTTCACTTCCTGACTGATGTCTTGAGATGTTGCTTCAAAATATCCACATCATTTTCCTCCCTCATGATGCCAGCTATTTTGTGAAGTGCACCAGTCCCTCCTACAGCAAAGCACCCCCACAACATGATGCTGTCACCCCCGTGCTTCACAGTTGGGATGGTGCTCTTTGGCTTGCAAGCCTCCCCCTTTTTTCTCTAAACATAACGATGGTCATTATGGCCAAACATTTCTATTTTTGATTCATCAGACCAGAGGACATTTCTCCAAAAAGTACAATCTTTCTCCCCATGTGCAGTTGCAAACCGTAGTCTGGCTTCTTTATGGCGGTTTTGGAGCAGTGGATTCCTCCTTGCTGAGCGGCCTTTCAGGTTATGTTGATATATAGGACATGTTTTACTGTGGATATAGATACTTTTGTACCTGTTTCCTCCAGCATCTTCACAAGGTCCTTTTCTGTTGCTCTGGGATTGATTTGCACTTTTCGCACCAGTACATTTAAGTACATTAATCTCTAGGAGATAGAACGAGTCTCCTTCCTGAGCAGTATGATGGCTGCGTGGTCCAATGGTGTTTATACTTGCGTACTACTGTTTGTACAGATGAACGTGGTACCTTCAGGCGTTTCGAAATCGCTCCCAAGGATGAACCAGACTTGTGGAGGTCTACAATTTTCTTGGCTGATTTCTTTTGATTTTCCCATGATATCAAGCAAAGAGACACTGAGTTTGAAGGCAGGCCTTGAAATACATCCACAGGTACACCTCCAATTGACTCAAATTATGTCAACTAGCCTATCAGAAGCTTCTAAAGCTATGACATAATTTGCTGGACTTTTCCAAGCTGTTTAAAGGCACAGTCAACTTAATGTGTGTAAACTTCTGACCCACTGCAATTGTGATACAGTGAATTATAAGTGAAATAATCTGTCTGTAAACAATTATAGAAAACATTACTTGTGTCATGCACAAAGTAGATGTCCTAACCAACTTGCCAAAACTATAGTTTGTTAACAAGAAATTTGTAGAGTGTTTGAAAAACGAGTTTTAATGACTCCAACCTAAGTGTATGTAAACTTCCGACTTCAACTGTACCTAAATGTTTAATATCCATAATTTTTAGGATTATTTATTTGAATTGCGTGCCCTCCAGCAGGACACCTAGCCCTAAATAGTTATAAATCCACTTGCGTTCTATAATGACACTGTTAGTTTGTGTTTCTTACATCAGCAAACAGCTAGTTTGTCTTTTCTTTGCAAGTTGACCAAAATCTTGTGAGACGCTAACTGCTAGTCGCTAATGCTATTAGCTAGCTAATATATGTTCTGAGTAAGAGAACATAGCTAGCTAATACAGGCTGATAAAACCAGTGATGGTGTAGACCTAAAGCAGCATGTTGTTTGTGCGACAGTATTTTCTAAATTGAAGAGGAATATGCAAAGTAATAACATGTTAGCTACATAGGGTAGCTAGAAGACACGCAATGTAGCCAAAGCTTTTAGGATCCCCTAGGAAAGAGTTATCAACACTTTAGTTCCAACCCTGTCTCAATAACTCCTCCCTGGCATTTTATTTTGTTTTCACCTCAAACAACACTGTATTCAAAGTGCCCACTATTGTATTCTAACTACAGAATTAGAATTGTCATTCTATTTCCATGATTCAAACAGTTCTTCTCTAATTCGCAAGTGAAATCCCAATTGCAACGTTTGGTTAAAAATAAATCCTATATTATTTGCCCATATTGTGCAGCCCTACGTGGCAGTGTGGAAATTATCTGAATTGAGCAGTGGTGTAAAATACTTAAGTACTTTTGATACTTAAGTACATTTTATTAATTACATTTACTTCTGATACTTAAGTATATTTAAAACAAAATACTTTTAGACTTTTACTCAAGTAGTATTTTGCTGGGTGACTCACTTTTACTTCAGTAAAAGTAAAGACATGTTCATAGAAAATTACTCAAGTATGACAATTGGGTACTTTTTTCACTACTGCAATTGAGTGCAGGAAATGCAGAAATGATAAAAGTGCTGACATTTGTTTTGGTTGAAGTTGAATTGAACAGTATAAAACAATCAGAATGGAAAAAGACTCAATGAAATCATGTAGAATGTATGTGCTGCCACTCTAGGATCACTCACTACTCATAAAGTAATGTAGAACTGTACCTATTTAAAAACTCAACATACCGTCAAATACCGTCATACCGTCCAATTTTTTTTTATATACCGTGATATAATATTTTGGCCATATCGCCCAGCCCTACTTCATACCAACACCTTAATTATGGAGAAGGCAAAACATGAGATCTGGGAAATTTCCCCTAATCAAACTCAAGTGTCTGACGGGTTCAGAAAATAAGTGAAATTGGCCATGGCTAATAATTGAATCACGTAGATTTAGAGGGTTGTCTTCAGAGAGCTTATATTCAATAGTTATGTAAATGTACTATACACGTTGTCTTACATAAGCATGGAGCCATACAGGTATATATGGCAGGAATCTCAACAATTTCGTTCCCCTATGGAAGCCTCTGCTGCTCTTTTGTAATACTAAGGTTGGTGGGGATGGATATGCACAGTTCTTCGGCTCCTTAACTTCCCTTCATTTGACATCAAGGCAACTATGTCGACAAAGCTGGAGGTAATTTCAGGAGCCTAAATCACAGTCAATCATCAACGCGGCTTTGGCATCAGATCGCTCTTGTACTTTGTGAGGCTAACTGTGGGACAACCACAGACCTTTTCTTCCTTATACAAGTATGTAGCGAGAAGACTACTGCAAAATATGTGCTTCCTGTTCAGCATTGATCCTGAAATAATCCTCTGGAAGCAATACGTTATTGGAGGAAAACTCCAAAAACAAACAAGGATTTCTTGAAGCAGACACTGTATCTGTTCTTCTCTTTATAGTTTTTTTGTGGAGGAGCCTTTTGAAAGTTGGCCTTTGGGGTAATGAAGTGTTTTCTGGCTTAGTCTTTGATGCCTTTGCATTTAAATTACATGACCTGGTTTCTGCTTAACACTTCAGTGAACTCAAATTGCCTTGTTGTTTGTATTGTGCTTCCTTCTTTATAATCACATTTTTGTTTTGTATAATTGCAATGGTTATTTCTCTGTGTACTTTATGCTTAGTGTAGCATGCAAGGCACATCTATGACTAAACTCCCTCATAGCCACACTACAGGCCAGTACTGGCTCAAATTAAAATATGATGAAGAAGCTCTCTGCCCTCCGCTCTGGTTGCAAAGACATTAGG
Source organism: Oncorhynchus clarkii lewisi (assembly GCF_045791955.1). NCBI lineage: Eukaryota > Metazoa > Chordata > Actinopteri > Salmoniformes > Salmonidae > Oncorhynchus > Oncorhynchus clarkii. The sequence goes on from NC_092166.1 coordinate 48,429,860, forward strand.
GGGATATTTCTCCGCCTGACTAACACAAGTGCGCTCGGCACCTTTGACCCAAAATATCCTCCATCCTACCCCCCAAAAGTGCAGACTATATCCAGAGGAGGATATACAGTGGGAAGAACAAGTATTTGATACACTGCCGATTTTGCAGGTTTTCCTACTTACAAAGCATGTAGAGGTCTGTAATTATTATCATAGGTACACTTCAACTGTGAGAGACGGAATCAAAATCGCATTGTATGATTTTTAAGTAATTAATTTGCATTTTATTGCATGACATAAGTATTTGATCACCTACCAACCAGTAAGAATTCCGGCTCTCACAGACCTGTTAGTTTTTCTTTAAGAAGCCCTCCTGTTCTCTACTCATTACCTGTATTAACTGCACCTGTTTGAACTCGTTACCTGTATAAAAGACACCTGTCCACACACTCAATCAAACAGACTCCAACCTCTCCACAATGGCCAAGACCAGAGAGCTGTGTAAGGTCATCAGGGATAAAATTGAAGACCTGCACAGGGCTGGGATGGGCTACAGGACAATAGGCAAGCAGCTTGGTGAGAAGGCAACAACTGTTGGCGCAATTATTAGAAAATGGAAGAAGTTCAAGATGACGGTCAATCACCCTCTGTCTGGGGCTCATGCAAGATCTCACCTCGTGGGGCATCAATGATCATGAGGAAGGTGAGGGATCAGCCCAGAACTACACGGCAGGACCTGGTCAATGACCTGAAGAGAGCTGGGACCACAGTCTCAAAGAAAACCATTAGTAACACACTACGCTGTCATGGATTAAAATCCTGCAGCGCACGCAAGGTCCCCCTGCTCAAGCCAGCGCATGTCCAGGCCCATCTGAAGTTTGCCAATGACCATCTGGATGATCCAGAGGAGGAATGGGAGAAAGTAATGTGGTCTGATGAGACACAAATAGAGCTTTTTGGTCTAAACTCCACTCGCCGTGTTTGGAGGAAGAAGGATGAGTACAACCCCAAGAACACCATCTCAACCGTGAAGCATGGAGGTGGAAACATCATTCTTTGGGGATGCTTTTCTGCAAAGGGGACAGGACGACTGCACCGTATTGAGGGGAGGATGGATGGGGCCATGTATCGCAAGATCTTGGCCAACAACCTCCTTCCCTCAGTAAGAGCATTGAAGATGGGTTGTGCCTGGGTCTTCCAGCATGACAACGACCCGAAACAAACAGCCAGGGCAACTAAGGAGTGGCTCCGTAAGAAGCATCTCAATGTCCTGGAGTGGCCTAGCCAGTCTCTAGACTTGAACCCAATAGAAAATCTTTGGAGGGAGCTGAAAGTCCATATTCCCAGAGACAGCCCCGAAACCTGAAGGATCTGGAGAAGATCTGTATGGAGGAGTGGGCCAAAATCCCTGCTGCAGTGTGTGCAAACCTTGTGAAGAACTACAGGAAACGTGTGATCTCTGTAATTGCAAACAAAGGTTTCTGTACCAAATAATAATTTCTGCTTTTCTGATGTATCAAATACTTATGTCATGCAATAAAATGCTGATTAATTACTTAAAAATCATACAATGTGATGTTCTGGATTTTTGTTTTAGATTCTGTCTCTCACAGTTGAAGTGTACCTATGATAAAAATGACAGACCTCTACATGCTTAGGACACAGCTACTCATTCAAGGGTTTTACTTTATTTTTTGCTATTTTCTACATTGTAGAATAATAGTGAAGACACCAAAACTATGAAATGACACATATGGAATCATGTAGTAACCAAAAAAGTGTTGAACATATAAAAATATATTTTAGATTTTAGATTCTTCAAGGTAGCCACCCTTTGTCTTGATGACAGCTGTCACACCCTGACCATAGTTTGCTTTGTATGTTTCTATGTTTGTTTGGTCAGGGTGTGATCTGAGTGGGCATTGTATGTTACATGTCTAGTTTGTCTATTTCTATGTTTGGCCTGATATGGTTCTCAATCAGAGGCAGGTGTTAGTCATTGTCTCTGATTGGGAACCATATTTAGGTAGCCTGTTTGGTGTTGGGTTTTTGTGGGTGATTGTTCCTGTCTCTGTGTTTGCACCAGATAGAGCTGTTTTGGGTTTTCACGTTTCTTGTTTTGTTAGTTTGTTCATGTGTAGAGTCTTTATTAAAGTACCATGAATAGAAACCACGCTGCATTTTGGTCCGCCTCTCCTTCACCTCAAGAAAACCGTTACAACATCTTTGCACACTTTTGGCATTCTCTCAACAAGCTTCACCTGGAACGCTTTTCCAATTGTCTTGAAAGAGTTCCCACATATGCTTAGCACTTGTTGGCTGCTTTTCCTTCACTCTGCGGTCCATCTCAAATTGGGTTGAGGTCGGGTGATTGTGGAGGCCAGGTCATCTGATGCAGCACTCCATTGCTCTCTTCTCCAGCCTGGAGGTGTGTTGGGTCATTGTCCTGTTCTGTTAAAAAAAATATTGTCTCACTAAGCGCAAACCAGACGGGATGGTGTATCGCTGCAGAATGCTGTGGTAGCCATGCTGGTAAAGTGTGCCTTGAATTCTAAATAAATCACTGACCGTGATGAAATTGCACATTGCTGCATTTGCAGAATAATTAAACTGATTCATGTGTATTCCACACAGATCTTACAGGGTCACAATATAGGTTGATCAAACATCAACAGCCAACAGTGTAATGACTTTAAAAGCTTGATTTCCAAATTCCTGTGTTTGTTTGACAAGATTCAAACACAGTAAACTTGCAGGTCTAAGCTGTAAGGACCTTGATGTGTTACACAGGACTGGACCTGAGTGAAAGCTGTGTGACATGAGCCGGATCCCTCTGAGGATGCCTGTCCTGGTGTGTTCTCTGTCTCTAGCTGTTGCTGGAGACAGAAAGGTAATCTGATGCGTGATGCTTACGTCTGCCTGCACCAACCTTTCCTTCGTCACCTTCAATTGCACTTAAACTTCACATCATGGTAAAGACAGCCTTCCTTCCCAAAAGCTAATTGCCCATGTAGATCAGAGACCGTGACCTACAGTTACTTCAACTCGGTGAAGTGTGCACACAGTTTGCAGAGACCTCACATGCTTTGCTACCACATGTTATCAGGGCTGGAACTTCGCTCTGACACACTCCTGCTGTCTCACTCTTACACACTGTGCTCAACCCCCTGCAATTTGCCTTTGAATGCGACAGGAGGCATTTCTGGAGAGCACAAGCCAAGTGAGCCCGGTCTTACATCATGTGCTTTGAGACCCAGAGAGACCCAACGGCTTAATTTGTGCACCATCAGGGTGGATGTGGATGCAATATAATCCAGAGCCCTGTGGGAGAGTGAGAGGAAAAGGGGGATTTCATGGCAAAGGTGCTGGCGGTGGGCTGATAATAGATGTATAATTAAATGCAGCGGTCAGACCATTAGAGGCTTAGGTGTTGGGAGGTGGAAAGATGGAGGGTAAAATAATCAGAGAGGGCGGATAGTGAGTCTGAAAGCTGTGGAGTGGGGCTTTTAGGAGCCATTGAACTCCTAGTGGAGGACACACAAAAAAACTCTGCTGGAGTGAGGGCCTCGTACTACTAATGAGGGGGCTTTCAAAATTAGCATCCCACTACATGCTGAATGAGTTGCCAGGCCTCTGACACCTCACACATGACAGCTTCACAGACAGGAGAGAAAGAGAGATAACAGAGCCACATAGAGGTCATGAGCAGATGAGCTCCCAAATTTTTCAGCATGTTTTTAAAAAAATATATAGATTTAGAGATAGACTTTTTTGGCAGGGACATATACAGGATGCTACCCTCCACAACATAACCTTCACTCCAAACCTACAACCTGATTTTGGATGGATATTATCTGCAAAGCTTATTCCCAAGCAAGCAGCAAATGCTCTGGCAAACAAACAGAAACCTGAAAACACCATCCAACCTGGAACTGAGTGAGTAATGTTTAGTCTGAAGCTAAATCTTATTTTCAAAAGCCAAGAAGAAAAATATATTACAATGATATATTTTACATTATAAGGACTGAATGCTAAATAAAGGCTAACAAGCTTGCTAGGACAAAAGATACAACTTTAATTATCACTGACATGGGAAGTGAAAGGTTTCAAAGCCCTTGAGCCCAACAGAGGTAATTAAAATATAGTACCCTATGAATGTAAAACAATTACAAGGCAAGAAAGGAGTACAAAATGAAGCTCCTTATGGAAAATCAATCTACACGTTTTGCTAACGGTTATAAAGATGGGAACATAAGCAACTTAATCTTCCACACAGACCATTCCCTGGCATGGCACAGTGCTATATTAACACACTACCCCTCTGTTAAGAGGGGGGATGTTACCGATAGGTGGAAACTCAGGATATTGGACAATGAGTAGTCAGCAAATGTGAACGTGTACAAATCTGGAACAGTAATTGTCACGTTCGTTGTACGGAGGAGACCAAGGCGCAGCGTAAGATGAATACATACTTTTAATGAAGACGAAGAACACTTAACAAACTATACAAAACAACAAACGTGATGCTATAATAATACTAGTGCAGACAAAGGCAACTAGATATAGACAATAACCCACGAAATATCCAAAGAAGATGGCTGCCTAAATATGGTTCCCAATTAGAGACAACGATAAACAGCTGCCTCTAATTGAGAACCAATCTAGGCAACCATAGACATACATAAACACCTAGATAGTAAACGACCCCATAAACCTACAAAACCCCTAGATAGTTCAAAAACACATACATCACCCATGTCACACCCTGACCTAACCAAAACAATAAAGAAAACAAAGAATACTAAGGTCAGGGCGTGACAGTAATGGTACAGGGAAACCCCAAACCATTTCAGCTGGATCTTCACATTTTCAAAAGAGAGAGCTGTGATTGGGAGTCCCATAGGGCAGCGCACAATTGGCCCAGCGTCGTCCAGGTTTGGCCAGTGTAGGCCGTCATTGTAAATAAGAATTTGTTCTTAACTGACTTGCCAAGTTAAATGAAGGTTAAAAATGTAATGTAATAAAATAAAATATAAAATCCCAGCACAGAGTGCTACTCCCTCATTTAAATGAAGGATAGATTCACCCAGCTGGAGGTAAGGCAGGTGGAGCTGGAACAGCAGGTGAACTCACTCCAGCAAAATCATCCAGCTCAACAACACCCCCTCAACCAAACCCAGAGAGCTGGAGGTGGAGAGAGACACATCTGCACTCTGGACTGTGGTGAGACAACATCAACAGGAGAAAGAGCAGGAGCAGGAGAAGAATAGAGCACTAGAGGAGAGGATCAGAGTGCTGGAGGAGAGGGTGAGGGGGAAGGCGTGTGACAGAGAACAACCATTAGAGAGGTGGCCACCCCCGCAGAGAAGCCAGCAGAACAGGCCACCTCAGCTCCCGACATAAGTCTTGACACCACAGCAGAACAGTCCACCCCAGACCCTGACCATAAGTCAACATCACAGCAGAACAGACAAATGAAAAGCCAAGCCTAGGGGATCCCACCCCCCTCTGAGTACGCTCCCTGTCAGCCACCCTTATAGCCCTCCTGAAAACAGCCCCACACCCACTGAGGACATACACGAGACACAGATTGTACTCCTTATGGATTCAAACAGGAAATATATACACTCAAAAGGAACATCAAACTCGACATACCAATTAGGATCTGGCTAAAAATACTTTAATCAGTTATAGAACCCATTGCCCTTTCTGGTCGGGGGCCGCTCACCAACCAAGAGTTAACAAAATGGGAAAAACACCAAATTGAGACTCTGCATGCAGAATACTGCAAAATATCCTACTTATAAAATCCAGATAATAGCAGTTAAATTATACAACCACCTAAAAGGAAGCTATTCCCAAACCTTCCATAACAAAGCCATCACCTACAGAGAGATGAACTTGGAGAAGAGTCCCCTAAGCAAGCTGGTCCTGGGGCTCTGTTCACAAACACACCCCACAGAGCCACAGGAGAGCAGCACAATTAGACCCAACCAAATCACGAGAAAACTAAAATATAATTACTTGACACATGGGAAAGAATTAACAAAACAACAGAGTAAACTAGAATGCTATTTATCCCTAAATAGAGAGTACACAGTGGCAAAATACCTGACCACTGTGACTGACCCAAACTTAAGGAAAGCTTTGACTATGTACAGTCTCAGTGAGCATATCTATTGAGAAAGGCCGCCATAGGCAGACCTGGCTCTCAAGAGAAGACAGGCTATGTGCACACTGCCCACACTGCACTTCCTAACCTCCTGCCAAATATATGACAATATTAGAGACACGTATTTCCCTCAGATTACACAGATCCACAAATAATTTGAAAACAAACCCAATTTTGATAAACTCCCATATCTACTGGGTGAAATACCAGTGTGCCATCACAGTAGCAAGATTTCTGACCTGTTGCCACAAGGAAAGGGCAACCAGTGAAGGACAAACACCATTGTAAATACATCCCATATTTATGTTTATTTATTTTCCCTTTTGTACTTTCACTATTTGCACATCGTTACAACACTGTATATGACATTTGAAATGTCTTTATTCTTTTGGAACTTCTGTGAGTGTAATGTTCACTGTACATTTGTATTATTTATTTCACTTTTGTTTATTATCTACTTCACTTGCTTTGGCAATGTTAACATATGTTTCCCATGCCAATAAAGCCCTTTAATTTAATTGAATTGAGAGAGTGGGTGAGAGCTGTGCTCAGCCAAGCAGGAGTAGCTAATACTCCAGAGCCTCCAACCGAGAGAAAAAAGCCAATTGAACTCTCTCTCAAATTAGGCATCTGTACAGGCACCTTCAAAGTGGGCCCTAGTAAGCCTAATCCACTATTACCAAACGCATGCAATGTCTGTCTACACCACCATGAAAGTCGGTGTGCAGCATGCTGTACCAGAGCCAATGATCTCTCGGCATAGCCATTAATTGCAGCATTATAGGCATAAGCCATGTCCCATAAGCCGATTAACTAACTGCGCAGTGTCCCCCCAATGGTCCTCATAAATATACCCTCAAAATATGCCAACCCGTCTATTATGTATGAGCGAGGGTCATTTTTTATTCATGTTTTTAGTCCTTATGCCTACTAAAGTGATGACTTTGCAGAATGACTTGGTAAGGTAGAGCGATGTAGATAGTGGTAGGCATGGCATTTTACCTTTATCAAAGGTGGCATTTCATCTCTTTCGTTTGAAGTATTGTGTCATTCTGTATTGGATATCATCAGGTCATTTAATCTGAAATAAAGTACCAGACTGAAACATTACATTAGAAAAACACATATGATATTGTACTTCAGTTACTGTAACGGTTTTCTTCTGGTGAAAGAGAGGCAGACCAAAATGCAGCGTGGTTATTTTTGTACATCTTTAATAAAGATGAAAATACAACAATCTACAAAACAAGAACCATGAAAACCCGAACCAGTCTTATCTGGTGCCACAAAGACAGGAACAATCACCCACAAAACCCAACACAAAACAGGCTACCTAAATATGGTTCCCAATCAGAGACAATGACTAACACCTGCCTCTGATTGAGAACCATATCAGGCCAAACATAGAAATAGACAAACCAGACACACAACATAGAATGCCCACCCAGCTCACGTCCTGACCAACACTAAAACAAGGAAAACACACAAGAACGATGGTCAGAACGTGACAGTTACCAAAAGAGTATTATAAACTGGGTGGTTTGAGCCCTGAATGCTGATTGGCTGACAGCCATGGTATACCACGGGTATGACAAAAAATGTATTTTTACCGCTCCAGTTACATTGGTAACCAGAGGGTGTGTGGTATATGGCCACTTCGCGTTGCGTCGTGCCTAAGAACAGCCCTTAGCCGTGGTATATTGACCATATACCACACACCCTCAGGCCTTGTTACTTAAATAAACCTGGCATCAAAGTAAGTGCACCATTCACTAAATAATAAAGCAATTCCTCTGGCCCTCTGATTGGCTACACAGGATAGTTTGCTTGGTTGGAGGACCTTTGGCTCCAAGCCGGTCAAGTCTCCAGCTCCAGGCAGTAATCACCAGACTGATGCCTGTAGAATTACAACAGATAAAAACCAGGGAGACTGAATCGAACCAGAAGGAAAATGTATGCTCATATTGAATGGCACATGTGGACCGCACAATGACTGAAAATAACACTTGCTATCCCCATTTCCCAGTCGTTCCCAGTCGTTGTCCCAATTGTTCCTTTACAAGCACATTAGAAAATACCTTTATTGATAAAAACGCAGGATTATGAGTAATGACATAACTGATATCTTGTTTTTACTCCATGGAAAGCAGTTGGAAATGTAATTTACAGTGGTAAGAAAAAGTATATGAACCTTTTGGAATTACCTGGACTTCTGTATAAATTGGTCATAACATTTGATCTGATCTTCATCTAAGTCACAACAATAGACAAACACAGTTTGCATAAACTAATAACACACAAACAATTATACATTTTCATATCTTTATTGAACACACTGTGTAAACCAAACGTTTTCTGTAGTTGCGGTCAGACCTGCACAACGGTCAGGAGGAATTTTGTCTGGTGTGAACCTCTCTCTTGAGGTCATGCCCTAGCATCTTAATCAGGTTGAGGTCAGGACTCTGACTGGGCCACTCCAGAAGGCGTATTTTCTTCTGTTGAAACCATTCTATTGTTGATTTACTTCTGTCTTTTGGGTTGTTGTCCTGTTGCATCACCCAACTTCTGTTGAGCTTCAATTGGCGGACAGATAGTCTTACATTCTCCTGCAAAATGTCTTGATTAACCTGGGAATTTATTTTTCCATTGATGATGACAAGCTGTCCAGGCCCTGAGGCAGCCCCAAACCATGATCCCCCATCCACCATACTTTACACTTGGGGTGAGGTTTTGATGTTGGTGTGCTGTGCCTTTTTTTTCTCCACACATAGAGTTGTGTGTTCCTTCCAAACAACTCAACTTTAGTTTAATCTGTCCGCAGAATATTTTGCCAGTAGCGCTGTGGAACATCCAGATGCTCTTCTTTTTTTTGGACAGCAGTGGCTTCTTCCGTGGTGTCCTCCCATGAACACCATTCTTGTTTAGTGTTTTACATATCGTAGACTCGTCAACAGAGATGTTAGCATGTTCCAGAGATTTCTTTAATCTACAGGATCGGTGGGTCCCCCGCGGGGCGGTTGAGCTAATGTAGGCTAATGTGATTAGCATGAGGTTGTAAGTGTGCTAGCACAGACTGGAATATGTTCCAGGATTCATAAAATAGCATTGAGGAGAATACCACCTTAGTCACCAGCTTCATCATTAAGCGCATCAACGACGTCGTCCCCACAGTGACCATACGTACATATCCCAACCAGTAGCCATGGATTGTAGGCAACATCCTCACCGAGCTAGAGGCTAGAGCTGCCACTTTCATTGAGCGGGACACTAATCCGGACGCGTATAAGACATTTCGCTATGCTGCCCTTAGACGAACCATCACAGGCAAAGCGTCAATACATTCACAAGGCGGATTACCAGGACTTGTACTTAGAACATGCGCGGAACAACTGGCAAGTGTCTTCACTGACATTTTCAACCCTTCCCTGACAGAGTCTGTAATACCTACATGTTTCAAGCTGATCACCAGAGTCCCTGTGTCCAAGAAACCGAAGGTAACCTGCCTAAATGACTACCACCCATAGCACTCACGTCAGTAGCCATAAAGTGCTCACATCAACACCATCATCCCGGAAACACTAAACCCACTCCAATTTGCATACTGCCCCAACAGATCCACAGATGCAATCTCAATCGCACTCCACACTGCCCTTTCCCACCTGGACAAAAGGAACACCTATGTGAGAATGCTGTTCATTGACTACAGCTCAGCATTCAACACCATTGTGCCCACAAATCTCATCACTAAGCTAAGGACCCTGGGACTAAGCACCTCCCTCTGCAACTGGATCCAGGTGGTAAGGGTAGGCAACAACACATCTGCCCTGCTGTTCCTCAACACGGGGGCCCCTCAGGGGTGCGTGCTTAGTCCCTTCCTGTACTCCTTGTTCACCCACAACCGTGAGGCCAAGCACGACTCCAACACCATCATTAAGTTTGCTGATGACAACAGTGGTAGGCCTGATCACCGACACCGATGAGACAGCCTATAGGGAGGAGGTCAGAGACCTGGCAGTGTGGTGCCAGGACAGCAACCTATCCCTCAATGTGAGCAAGACAAAGGAGCTGTCACACCCTGACCTTAGTTATCTTTGTTTTCTTTATTATTTTGGTTAGGTCAGGGTGTGACGATGGTGGTTTGTTTAGTTTTTGTATTGTCTAGGGGGTTTTGTAAGTCTAGGTGTTTATATGTCTATGGTTGCCTAGATTGGTTCTCAATCAGAGGCAGCTGTTTATCGTTGTCTCTGATTGGGGACCATATTTAGGTAGCCATATTCCTTTGGTAGTTTGTGGGTTCTTATTCTATGTTTAGTTGCCTGGCTGCACTAGCCATATTTGCTTCACGGTTCGTTTTGTTAGTTTTGTTCAGTGGTCTTTCTTTAATAAAGAAGTATGTAAGCTTACCACGTGGCGCCTTGGTCTCATCCATATGACGACCGTGACAGGAGCTGATCGTGGACTACAGGAAAGAAGGGCCGAACATGCCCCCATTCACATCGACGGGGCTGTAGTGGAGCGGGTCGAGAGTTTCAAGTTCCTTGGTGTCCACATAACCACCATCATGGTCCAAACACACCAAGACAGTCATGAGGGCATGAAAACACCCTTTTCCTCTCAGGAGACTGTAAAGATTTGGCATAGATCCTCAGATCCTCAAAGTTATACAGCTGCACCATCAAGAGCATCCTGACCAGTTGCATCACCGCCTGGTATGCAACTGCTAGGCATTTGACTGTAAGGCGCTACAGAGGGTACTGCATACGACCCAGTACATCACTGGGGCCAAGCTTCCTGCCATGAAGGACCTACAGTATATACTAGGCGGTGTCAGAGGAAAGCCCACAAAATTGTCAGAGACTCCAGTCACCCAAGTCATAGACTGTTCTCTCTGCTACCGCACAGCAAGCGGTACCGGAGCACCAAGTCTAGGTCCAACAGGTTCCTTAACAGCTTCTACCGCCAAGGCATAAGACTGCTGAACAATTAATCAAATGGCTACCCAGACTATTTACATTGACCCCCCCTTTGTGTTTACACTACAGCTACTTGCTGTTTATTATCTATGCATAGTCACTTTACCTCTACCTACGTGTACAAATTACCTCGACTAACCTGTATCCCTGCAGATTGACTCTGTACCAGTACCCTCTGTATATAGTCTCGTTATTGTTATTTTATTGTGTTACTTTTTATTTAAAAAAAATCCTTTCGTTTATTTAGTAAATATTTTCTTAACTCTTTCTTGAACTGCATTGTTGCTTAAGGGCTTGTAAGTAAGCATTTCATGTTAAGGTTGTGTTGTATTCGGCGCATGTGACAAATAAAATTAGATTTGATGTTACTTGGACCATTTCATCTGTCCTGCTAAGCATTCAAAATGTAATGAGTACTTTGGAGTTCGGGGAAAATGTATGGAGCAAAAAGTACGTTATTTTCTTTAGGAATGTAGTGAAGTAAATGTTTAAACAAATATCTATAGTAAAGTAAAGTACAGACACACCTACAAAGTTAAGTGTGTATTTTAAAGTATTTTTACACCACTGAATGGATCCCACAACACATGCCCCAACCAACTACGGCATCGAAACCACATGAGCGTTACACACTAGGATGCATCACTAGGGCTGTGATATGCAGGGCCAGAAAAAATAGGGTGTTAAGCTGATAAGAGAGTAGATCAAATGATAGGTGATTTTGTGCTGTCCTGATTTCCTGCATTGTGTCAGAGTGGCTGAGCAAGTTAGAAAGGGCAGGTAGGCATTGGGCTCAGGTGTCAGGGGATAGGTTAGGTGGGATGGGCTGCGAGCAGCTGAGGGGTGGTTTACGGAGATAGGTGGGATGGGCTGCGAGCAGCTGAGGGGTGGTTTACGGAGATAGGTGGGATGGGCTGCGAGCAGCTGAGGGCTGGTTTACGGAGATAGGTGGGTTGGGCTGCGAGCAGCTGAGGGTTAGTTTACGGAGATAGGTGGGATGTGCTGCGACCAGCTGAGGGCTGGTTTACGGAGATAGGTGGGATGGGCTGCGAGCAGCTGAGGGCTGGTTTACGGAGATAGGTGGGATGGGCTGCGAGCAGCTGAGAGGTGGTTTACGGAGATAGGTGGGATGGGCTGCGAGCAGCTGAGGGCTGGTTTACGGAGACAGGTGGGATAGGCTGCGAGCAGCTGAGGGTTGGTTTACGGAGATAGGTGGGATGGGCTGTGAGCAGCTGAGGGGTGGTTTACGGAGATAGGTGGGATGGGCTGCGAGCAGCTGAGGGGTGGTTTACGGAGATAGGTGGGATGGGCTGCGAGCAGCTGAGGGGTGGTTTTAAAAGCTCATGATCTATAATAGTTATGACTGAACATACTATTTATAATATATACTGGATGTGTTTAAGTGCTATCTATCCAGATGCAATGAATATCAAATAATTACACTGAACAAAATTATATAACGCAGCATGTAAAGTGTTGGTCCCATGTTTTATGAGCTGAAATAAATTATCCCAGAAATGTTCCATACAGACAAAAAGCTTATTTCTCTCAAATGTTGTCTACAAATGTGTTTACTTCCCTGTTAGTGAGCATTTCTCCTGCCAAGATAAACCTGACCGTTGTGGCATGTCAAGAAGCTGATTAAACAGCATGATCATTACACAGGTGCACCTTGTGCTGGTGACAATAAAATACCACTCTAAAAAAATGCAGTTTTGTGTCACAATACTATGCCACAGATGTCTCAAGTTTGGAGGGAGAGTGCAATTGGCATGCTGACTGCAGGAATGTCCACTAAAGCTGTTGCCAGATAATTTAATGTTAATTTGTCTACTATAAGTCGCCTCCAATGTCGTTTTTAGAATTTGTCAGTACTTTCAACCCACCTCACAACCGCATACCACGTGTATGGAGTCGTGTGGGCGAGCAGTTTGCTGATATCAACGTTGTGAACAGGGTGCTCCGTGGTGGCGGTGGGGTTATGGTATGGGCAGGCATAAACTACAGACAACGAACACAATTGCATTTTATCAATGGCAATTTGAATGCACAGAGATACCGTGATGAGATCCTGAGGCCCATTGTCATGCCATTTATCCACTGCAATCCCCTCATGTTTCAGCATGATAATGCGCAGCCCCATGTCGCAAGGATCTGTATACAATTCCTGGAACCTGAAAATGTCCCAGTTCTTCCATGACCTGCATACTCACCAGACATAACACCCATTGAGCATGTTTGGGGTGCTCTACATCGACGTGTATGACAGCGTTATGCAGTTCTCTCCAATATCCATTGAAGAGGAGTGGGACAACATTCCACAGGCCACAATCAACTCTATGCAAAGGAAACATGTCGCGTTGCATGAGGCAAATGGTGGTCACACCAGATACTGACTGGTTTTCTGATCCACGGCCCTAACTTTTTTTTTAAGGTGTCTGTGACCAACAGATGCATGTCTGTATTCCCAGTCATGTGAAATCCATAGATTAGGACGTAATTAATTTATTTCAATTGGCTGATTTTCTTATATGAACTGTAACTCAGTAAAATCTTTGAAATTGTTGCATGTTGCGTTTATATTTTTGTTCAGTATATATTTAGCTATATAACTAGTGTTTAAAAAAAGTGTGATGTATGTGAAATGTGTGTAGAATGCACAAAAATAATACAAATATTAAATAAAGATCTGGTTGGGTGAAGCAAGTGGCTTCCTAAGTGTTCTACACATGTCGTGTCAAGTGAAACAAGAGCAGGAGGAGAAGGCAGAACATCATTACAGAACATCTCCGGTGTGGTGTGTTTACCCTATACAACCCTGATCATATCCATGTGTAAAAATTGGCAATCTGTGCAAGTTATTATTGCAAAAGCTTCAGTTTACAATAGGCAAATTATAACTTGTGAATGTCTCTTTGTTTAAGTTCCTTGGCATACGATGCCATTGTGATTTATTGTCATTGCATGCACTGTGCTATGTGCTCATAATGGAAACTTGGACAGGTTTCAAATGAAGGAAATATATTCTCAAATGACCTAGTCTGTGTGCATTGCAGGGCCACTGAGTGACCATTTTGAGTTAAATGAGTTATGTTCATTGGCCAATTACTTTTGGATGATTATTTCCATTCTGCAAGTTGAGCTACCCCCCCCCCCACCCCCACCCCCCACCCCCCCACCCTACACACACACACACACAAAAACACTGGACACAGTGGAAACCATTACCACTCAAATTACAGCTAAGCAAGCTGTCTTGAAATGATAAACATCTTGAGCATGCACCCCTGGCTAAAGGGAAGGGAGAGCAGTGGAAAGACAAAAACACAAAAAGTCCCATTGCTCATACTGCAAGAGAGAGAGAGAGAGAGAGAACATTCAGTGGTTTGCAGAGCCTCATTGTTAATACACTTGCATCCAATTTACACAATTATCAATGAATATAACAAAAAGGCTCCTCAAATTGTCCCGTGGTCAAATAAGTAGGCCTATGGTTGAATTTCCCCTCATTTCCTTGTATGGCTGATTTATTTAGAATGATCTGTATTGATGCCTGGAACCCTACCCCAGGGCACAAAACAGCCTATTGGTAAATCCAATTACTGTGAGAATGGTTTTCAACTCTGTTCAAATAAAAGCAAGCTTGAAAAATCTGGCATGCTTATAAAGTGTGTACACAGTTGTGTGTGTGTGTAGGGAGCATTGTCACTAGGCAGTGTCTCGGGATAATGTAATGGGGACCCGGTAACGGGTCATGCTGAGTTCAACAATAGAAACGTTAGTATGTGGAAGAGAAATAACATTCTACCACCGTATATTACTGTATATATGTGGGCTTGTTTCATTTCAGTGAGTAAAAGCCGGTCTATGACGATAGAGACGAGTCAGGTACGACCTGGTTTTACATATTTAGAATAGAGGGGAAACTGTTGCGCTAGAACAGGTAGGGAAACTGTGTTACTTATCTTCAGGACAAACAATTGTATAATGAAGTCACCTGTTCATTTACTTGTGACTGAAAGTAGCCTATGACAGTCAGAGTGACATGCTATATGTGTAAAATCTTACATTGAAGGTCACTATTGGTGGTTGTGAGGAGCTGTTATTGTCAGGAAATCATCATTTCCACCTCCATTTGCACATACAGCATCACAAAAACAGCGGTCATAGACAAGGCAAGAGACCCATTTTTCAACTCATTGGTCATCCCATTAGTTGAGCCAGTGGTGGTGTAGCTATTGGGGGCTGGGCTCAGTAAGACAGACTCAACGGGCATTTTTCTACAAGCGTTCAGCACAAATTCAGCAGTCGGAACAGTGTGCTAGAGCGCTCACACCAACAACACGCGACATCGCGTTCGTTACAAAGAGGAAGAGACGGAGATGTTACGCACGAAAACTTTTCCAGCTACAAACGATAAGAGGACAGAACACCCACGCCAAACAGTTATTTTATAAAGAGTTTACCAAACGGTCAACCTCATCCTGAATTTATTCAGCGAGGCTTTTCATGGTAAGTTTTTTTTTTAATGCTGCAATATGTAACTTTTTGGGCGACTTGACAAAATTCACATAAACGTGATATATCGATCTGTCATTCTCACTGAAAGCAAGTCTAAGAAGCGGTAGATGTATTCTATGTGCTTTATTTCTATGCTTCATGTTTTTAAGATTCGTTTTTGCTATCTTTCATTTTTGTACACCAGCTCCAAACAGCTGAAAATACAATATTTTTGGTTATGGAAAATATATTTCACAGTGGTTCAGATGGTACAGTGATTCTCTGCACAATAATTGCTTGTTTGGTCACATTAACTGAAATTAGGCTATAACTATTAGCATTTTTGCAATCAGGAAATGGTGCAACGATTTCTGAAAAGGGCATTTGTAATTTATACAATGTTGCAGCCTGTGTTATAATATGTTGTGTAAATGTACTTTTATAATAGTTTTTGTTCACAAGAGACTGAGCGTCCCATATGGGAATAGTAGAAATGTTGAAAGAAGGCAGGCAGTGTAGCCTTTTGACACAGGTGTCGGCTGTCATACTTAACTGTCAATTTCTACATTACTTCTTTCAAAAAATAAGCTTCTCTGATAAATATATCTTTATACTGTCAGGCATGTAACATGCATGTCGTGGCATGTTTAACTGACCTATGTCTTTATCCTGATAGGTCAATAATGCAGAGCAAGTTGTCAATAACTGGCTCAGGACAGGAATGCATAATGACAATATTGAGTCGTTTTCATTTTACCGTCCAAACGCATTGTATGCAGCCGGCAATACATTTGTGGACCGTTCGCTAAACATTCTCTATTCAGCCTGCATCGGCTTTGATTTCCTCCATAACTTTATTTAAAGGGCAAGAAAGTTTAAAAAGACTGGGAAAATAAGCATACTTTCCTAATGAAACACAATTGTCCACCACCATGCTAGAATGGCTAAACGCTAATCCCAAACTGTGTGTATCGCGTTCAGCCAATCAGGTTGAAACTACAACCCAGGGATTTATTTTACACCTGCTGTGCAGCGGTAGGTTAATAAGGGTGAAAAATCACACTGCTGCAACACACCTTTCGGGATTAGCCTTTAGCGACTCTAGTATGGTGGTGGAAAATGGTGTTTCATAAAGAAAGTATGCCCCCCCCCCCGAATGCACTGTACAGTGCATTCGGACAGTATTCAGACCCCTTGACTTTTCCCACATTCTGCTACGTTACAGCCTTATTCTAAAATGTATAGTTTGTTATCAATCTACACACAACCACAATTTGGAATTTATGACCAAAATATTGTTGGTTAAAGCAACAGGTGGATAGTGTTTTTGAGTGCTTGTTTGTGTAATTTGCTAAAAAAGCATTTCCTCTTGTCTGTATGTGCAGCCTGTCCTCTGACAGGAATCCTCTGTAAATAAAGACAGAGCACTTTGCTAGTTAGGGAAATGGTGCCTTCAGAAAGTATTCACACCCCTTGACTTTTTCCACGTTTTGTTATTAACAGCCTGAATTTAGATTACATTTAGATTTTGTCACTGATCTACACATGATATCCCATATTGTCGAAGTGGAATTCTATTTTTAGATCCTATTTTTAGTCCGTATTTAACCCCTTTATAGCAAGCCAAAATAACTGCAGGAGTAAACATGTGCTGAACAAGTCAGATAATAAATTGCATGGACTAACTCGTGTTTAACATGATTTTTTAATGACTACCCCATATCTGTACACCACACATACAATTATCTGTAAGGTCCCTCAGTTGAGCAGTGAATTTCAAGCACAGATTCAACGACAAAGACTAGGGAGGTTTTTCCAATGCCTCGTAAAGAAGGGCACCAATTGATAGATGGAAAAAAAATTAAAATAAAAGCTGATATTGAATATTTTTGAGCATATTGAAGTTATTGGACTTTGGATGGTGTATAAATACACCCAGTCACTACAAAGATACAGGTGTCCTTCCTAACTCAGTTGACAGAGAGGAAGGAAACCGCTCAGGGATTTCATTGAGGCCAATGGTGATTTTTAAACCAGTTACAGAGTTCAATGGCTGTGATAGCAGAACTGAGGATGGATCAACAACATTGTAGTTACTCCACAATGCTAACCTAAATGACAGAGGGTAAAGAAGGAAGGCTGTACATAATATATATTTATATATATATATTGCACAATACAAATGTATTGCCAGCTGCATACTATGCAGATGAATGTTTGCAAAGCTCTTAGACTTACCCAGAAAGACTCACAGCTGTAATAGTTGCCAAAGGTGATTCTAATGTATTGACTCTGGGGGTTTAATACGTATCTCATCAAAATATATTAGTGTTTTATTTTCCATTAATACAATAACAAATAATACATCTTCTACTTTGCATTAGAGTATTTTATGTAGATCGTTGACAAAATGGATTTGTCATTTTTTTTAATCCCACTTTGTAACAACAACAAAATGTGGAAAAAGTCAAGGGGTGTGAATAGTTTCTGATGGCACTGTATGTTGTTAACGTTTGAATTCAAGTCAAGTGCTTACTTTAGCAAACAGCCTGGGGGACAATGGAGGACGCAAACATTTGCAGAGCCACGGGTTATTTACATAGCAGACTTCTTTAGAGACATTGTAGGCAGATACAGTGCCTCCTCCAGGTCTTTACCAGGACTACAATCTCAGCCTTGGGACGCTTTAGGTGTTGTCAAATTCCTACATACAACCTTTTGGACATGCAATGATTCATCTGAAATTGTTCCCTTTGCTACAGTGAGAGACACTGGTCTTGTTTAAAATATTTGACCAAGGACTTTGACTGAGAACTCATTTACAGCAACAAGCTGGAGAATAGTTACTGGGGATGGATGAGCCAATTGGAAGCTTGGGATTTTATTTTATTTTTATTTCACCTTTATTTAACCAGGTAGGCAAGTTGAGAACAAGTTCTCATTTACAATTGCGACCTGGCCAAGATAAAGCAAAGCAGTTCGACACATACAACGACACAGAGTTACACATGGAGTAAAACAAACATACCGTCAATAATACACTATAAACAAGTCTATATACGATGTGAGCAAATGAGGTGAGAGGCAAAAAAAAAGGCCATGGTGGCAAAGTAAATACAATATAGCAAGTAAAACACTGGAATGGTAGATTTGCAGTGGAAGAATGTGCAAAGTAGAAATACAAATAATGGGGTGCAAAGGAGCTAAATAAATAAAATGGATACAGTAGGGAAAGAGGTAGTTGTTTGGGCTAAATTATAGGTGGGCTATGTACAGGTGCAGTAATCTGTGAGCTGCTCTGACAGTTGGTGCTTAAAGCTAGTGAGTGAGGATGATCAGTGGTATGAGTGCCAGATTGGGAATTTAGCCAGGACACTGGGGTTAACACCCCTACAATAAGTACTAGAGGTCGACCGATTTAATCGGAATGGCCGATTTTAATTTGGGCCTATTTCAAGTTTTCATAACAATCGGAAATCAGTATTTTTGGGCGCCGATTTGCCGATTTATTAGATTTTTATTTTGTTTATTTTATTTGTATTTTTATACCTTTTTATTTAACTAGGCAAGTCAGTCAGGAACACATTCTTACTTTCAATGACGGCCTAGGAACGGTGGGTTAACTACTTTTCACCTTGTCAGCTCGGGGGATCCAATCTTGCAACCTCACAGTTAACTAATCCATCGCAATAACGGCCTGCCTCTCTCTCGTTGCACTCCACAAGGAAGTTGCTAGCTAGCATTAAACTTATCTTATAAAAAACAATCAATCATAATCACTAGTTAACTACACATGGTTTATGAAATTACTAGATATTATCTAGTGTGTCTTGCTTTGCATATAATCTGACTGAGCATACAAGTCTCTAAGTATCTGACTGAGTGGTGGTAGGCAGAAGCAGGCTCATAAACATTCATTCAAACAGCACTTTCGTGCGTTTTTCCAGCAGCTCTTATTTGTGCGTCAAGCATTGCACTGTTTGACTTCAAGCCTATCAACTCCCGTGATGAGGCTGGTGTAACCGAAGTGAAATGGCTAGCTAGTTAGCGCGCGCTAATAGCGTTTCATTATTTACTTGAGGCTAAATTGATTTTATTGATGTATTATATTAAGTTAAGTGTTCATTCAGTATTGTTGTAATTGTCATTATTACAAATAAATAAATAGAAATCGGCAGATTAATCGATATCGGCTTTTTTGGTCCTCCAATAATCGCTATCGGCTTTTTTTGGTCCTCCAATAATCGCTATCGGCTTTTTTTGGTCCTCCAATTATCGCTATCGGCTTTTTTTGGTCCTCCAATAATCGCTATCGGCTTTTTTTGGTCCTCCAATAATCGCTATCGGCTTTTTTTGGTCCTCCAATAATCGCTATCGGCTTTTTTTGGTCCTCCAATAATCGGTAAAAAATCATAATCGGTCGACCTCTAAGTACTTTGATCTTTAGTGACCACAGAGAGTCAGGACACCCGTTTCACTTCCCATCCAATAGACGGCACCCTACAATGTCCCCAGATCACTGCCCTGGGATCTTTTTATTTTATTTTTTAGGCCGGAGTAAAGAGTGCCTCCTACTGGCCCTACAACTCCACTTTCAGCAGAATCTGGTCTTCCATCCAGGGACCGACCAGGACCAACCCTGTTTAGCTTCAGAGGCAAGCCAGCAGTGGGGTGCAGGGTGGTATGCTGCTGATAGTGTCCTCCCAGCACCTCCCTTCCCACTCCCACTCTTGCATTGTATTGCTTAGCACAACAATTTACTGCTGTTGGTGCATTTTCGTGGATGTGCAGTATCAGTATTTGTTATACATAAGGCAGCAGAGAGCAGGCTTTAGATGTGCTTCTCTGAGACAATCCTCACGCAAAAGAGGCTGCATCTCTTTAATGAAGCGAAAACTGTAATACCTAATCTGGGCTCGAGGACCAAAGGGAATTTAAGACCGGATCTGAAAGAAATGCTGTCATTTTTCTTCTGTTCAATGATCAAGTTCATTTTTGTAACCTGTTATACTGCACTAGCATTGGACTTGTTTGGAATAGGGATCAAGCACTTCAAGTAGTGAAAAAGGGTGAGGTAGAGGGCTTTGTCAATATTTCAAAGTAGTGTTCGTCTGTGAGCATTTCGCTGTGTCATGGAGGAATTCCCCTTGTGGGACAGAAGGAGCTTGGGGAATATGAGGAAGAGGGTTTATGTTGTTTATTTTAACCAGGGTCGTGTCCCCTTCCCTGTTCAGTGATGAACTGCTTGTGTAAGGGATACATTGTTTTTGCCCTTGAAAGATATTGAAACTGAAGGTCAAGTCCCTCTAGATAAGAATACCAGTAGAATGGGGGATGTTTGTTTGTGTAACAGGGAAGGTAAAGTGCCATTGTGTTTCTGTGATTACTGTAGTTCATTTCAAATGGCGCATCTTGTAATGTGCTTGGACAGGTACTTTTTCCCCATATCTTCACGGTCTGTGGGATGTCTTATGTTTCTCTCCCGCTGCTGAATCCACCTCCTGTTTCTCATTGTAATTTCTGATGTTGCATAGTCTCCTTCCCACTCACTTCACCACAGTATGTTAAACAGTTTAAAACAACAACGCCATGGGTGGAAAAGTCTTGTTCTTTGTATATTTGGGTTGGGAGAAGTCTATGAAATGACTCAATCGTTTACGAGTAGAGGGAGGGCTGAGCTGAGCACTGACGACTTTATCAGATTGACGACTTTATCAGATTGACGAGATCAGAACTTCAGGGAGGCTCGGCCCCTAACCTGAAGGCTAATAAAAGGTTCTGCTAGTGGCTCGCTTCTGTCTCAACATACTGTTGAGATTTTCAGGTCTATTGTGTGTGTGTGTGTGCATGTGCGAGTGTGTGCCTACCACCTATCGACTTCTATCGGTCTGTGTTTGTAAAAGATCTGTCAACAGTACCACCTACCTTTTAGAATGGATCCTTTCCAATGCTCGATGATAGACCACAGATCAGGGCCACTGTCTTAGCCCCAGGCTTTAGTGATGTTCTCAGCCCTAACCTCAGTGAACAGCTGGGCCACACAGGTGTCTGAACGGCATAGACGGACAGGGGACAGTCAAAGGGACAGGGGGAACCCACCAGTTCTCAGTCCCTGGGAAAGGTTGAAGGTCTTCTGAGCCAAAATGTTGATATAAGATCTAGATAAACTGGAGATTATTTTAATTGAAGGCTCAATACTGTACGTCATGTCTCATCTTCAGAGGCAGGAGTTTTTCCTGGTCTGGTCACGATGTGGTTAGGATAAACTAAGGGCCTTGCAAAAAAAAATGTCTGAGTTGTATAGTGTATCCCAATGAACTAGTACTTTCGAGCCGGATCATAAACAGGGTCTCTCTGCCTCATGTTGTAAGCAGCTCTCTCAACCTTTGGTTCTCAGTCATCTCCTTGAGTGTCATACACAGACAACCGGAGTACAAACCCTGATATCTCCCGACCGTATTCAGTCAGTACTCCACCACTGTAACTACATTAACCTCTTTATCTTGCTCCAAAGCTCGCTCTTTCTTTTACATATCGCAATATTATTTTGGATGATATTATATAGATACTTTGACTCCAAGTTTCCACTTTTTCCCCCCTATGTAGCGTTAGCTTGCGCTTGTCGGTTGTACCTGTGCCAAAACTCTTGGGTATTTCATTTTATAGCATGTTGTCCATCTTATTTTAAAATAGTGAGCCAACATGTGTCAGCACTTTTATTTCCATGACTGATCAAAGCTAATTTTTTTTCATGATCATCTCGTCTCTTTGCAGCAGACATACACTGAGTGTACAAAACATTAAGGACACCTGCTCTTTCCTTTACAAAGACTGACCAGGTGAATCCAGGTGAAAGCTTTGTTCCCTTATTGATGTCACTTGTTAAATCCACTTCAATCAGTGCAGATGAAGGGAAGGCTACCGGTTTAAAGAAAGATTTTTAAGCATTGAGACAATTGAGACATTGATTATGTATGTGTGTCATTCAGAAGATGAATGGACAAGACAAAATATTTAAGTGCCTTTGAACGGGGTATGGTAGTAGGTGCCAGGCGCACCAGTTTGTGTCAAGAACTGCAACGCTGCTGTGTTTTTCACGCTCAACAGATTCCCATGTGTATCAAGAATGGTCCACCACCCAACTTGACACAGCTGTGGTAACCATTGGAGTCAACATGGGCCAGCATCCCTGTGGAATGCTTTTGACACCTTGTAGAGTCCATGCCCCGATGAATTAAGGCTCGGAGGGCAAAAGGGAGGGGTGCAACTCAATATTGAGTTCTTAATGTTTTGTTTACTCGGTGTGTAGTGAGCAATATGTATGGTGCATCAAATCTCAATAAAATCACAGTATCAAATTGCAATAGCCTACATATAGAATCGTGAGAATCGCAATACATATCGTATCGGTACCTAAAGTATCGTGATATCTTATCGTGAGGTCCCTGGAAATTCCCAGCCCTAATTTTTACACGGACTGTCAGTCTCATGGTCTTTGGTGATTGAATGTCAGTAAAATACTACTTTTGTGATGGTTCATTGCAGTACTGTTTTGCGGATAGGGATGTGTTATTACAGAACGAAGAATGACATTGACTAGGCGGCTAGGATAGAGCTGGGTGAAATCGACAAAAATCCATATTGTGATGAATTGATGTGATTCTTTAAACTATCCTTTTCCATCAAATACTAGTTTGATGGTTTTCGCCATCAATTGTCCCATTAACAATTACCCATATTAGCAAACTTATTTCATTTCAAAATTCACATTTCTATAATATAGGCTACTTATCGTATTGAACAATATCTGCAAAATGCCTGGGATAATTGGTCGGTGTCGATATTTTTCAGTTTATCGTCCCGGCTCTAGGCTAGGACCCAGGGCTGTTCGTTGGGGACAGTTAGACAGTCTAGCACCTTGTCTTGGGTCTGGGCCTTGCCGATTTCAATCAAGGAATGTTTATAGGTTAGCCTTGTGTCTGTTCTGGTTACTGTCAATTCAGATGAATAAAATACTCTGGATACAAATTGTAGAGGTTGAAAAATAACATGGTTAAAATGCAATGTCCTTCCTGAGTGCTTTGTGATTGGCCGCGGTAGTTTGTGTGACGAATACATTCCCAGCTGGTGTGGGACGGCCCTCATGGACTATACTTGAATACTCTTGCTGCTTTTCACTTTCCCCTCCCTAAAGTTTCCTGCAGCTGTCAAGGTATTAGCCAGGCTTATGGAACTGGGACGACCCTTCCCCGAGGTTGTTTTGTTTGGTTATTTTTAAATACACTTTCTCATTGCTCTTGCCTGATTAGCCTCCCACTAAGATAGAAAGGCAGATGTGTGTGTGTGTGTGTGTGTGTGTGTGTGTGTGTGTGTGTGTGTGTGTGTGTGTGTGTGTGTGTGTGTGTGTGTGTGTGTGTGTGTGTGTGTGTGTGTGTGTATACACACACACAATGAAAAGCAGACACTGGTCAGGTGTAGGTGACCCTTTGATAAGCAGAACATAATAGTAGTTGTCCTGTAGGAAGAAGCTGTTTGAGTGATTGGGTGCGATAGGCGAATTGAAGCAGGACGTGTTGTAGGTGGGAGGCAGAGGGTGATGTTGGAGCAGAGTGGAGGACTACGTGGGGGGCAGACGTGTCATAACGGCTTAAGCTGAGGGGAACTGGGTCTGAAGTAATTTGTCTGGAGAGGTGGTCTGCCTCTACTGCTGACACACACAGTGGGGTGGCCACCTACAGTGGGCTTTAGTTACTGACTACCTCCTCTAATCTCTGTTCTTTTCATTCACCAAGGAGGGGAGTCGTACACTTGACTCCACATGACCCTTGATTCACAATGTGCAGTGGTCTCATATTCCATTAAATGGTAATGTAGGGAGTAGGACAAAACCTACTCCCTACATTATAGTTCTAGTAGTT
Source organism: Oncorhynchus clarkii lewisi (assembly GCF_045791955.1). Taxonomy (NCBI): domain Eukaryota; kingdom Metazoa; phylum Chordata; class Actinopteri; order Salmoniformes; family Salmonidae; genus Oncorhynchus; species Oncorhynchus clarkii. The sequence continues at coordinate 48,454,402 of NC_092166.1, forward strand.
ATAGTTTTAGCATATGGTCATTTTAGAATGTCTATGGAAGTATCTATGCAATTCCGAACCCAGTCCTTGTGTCTGACGATATTCCCTCCGTACCCTCCAGCCACTCTACTGTACATTAGAATTTGGAATGGTATTTTCCTCTTCGTCTGCGTGTTTTCAGGACAGGGGAAATTACTGAGGTTTTGGTTGCAATGAGGAGTAATCTCATAGAAAAATAATATTTTGACATCATCATATGTTTCTTCTTGTACAGACTTCGCTCTTTTCCCTCATGGATAAGTATACTAGTGTTCTCCTGGGCAGATGCCTGTATAATTTCTGTGCCATTCCGTCCATAAACAAATGCTATCTCTTGGACAGAATGACACATTTACACATTCGTACAGTTCAGCCTTGCTCACACAACCTTGACAGTGGCACCTAGTTTGAACTGGTGGTATTAGAGCTGGTAGAAATGGCCCATAACTGCCTGTCCATGGTCAGATTTTTAAATATCCTCCTCATATTTAAGGGTAGAATTTTGGACGAGGTAACCTGATCCTAGATTGGTGGTTAGCAAGAACCTCTACCTCGACTGTTTACATTACAATCATGGACCAACTGTTGTTTCATCACTTCCTTATTCCACCTCTGTGGCCATTTCCTTAATTCCACCTAGGGTGTGGTCCCATCACTGCTGAAGCCTTTAGCCCGATCCCAGATCTGTTTGTGCTGTATAGCCAACCAACTCCTTGGCACGCGGCTGTGCAATAACAAACCCTTGTGGGGAGTCTGAATCCAACTTTGAATCAGACTTAATTGAAAGAAAATGCCATTTAAACACCAGGGGATGCAGAACAGTAAAATGGACACAAACTATTTAATCCAACTGGACATTCATGGCCCACTTTGTCTCTCTAGATGTTTAAGGGTGTTTTTAAATGATGACCTTGATCTTAAAAGGGTTTGTAGCCTATGTCTTAATGTTTAGCCTAGTGTGGAACACAGAACACTGAGATGCAAAGTGTGATCTGACTCAGTCTGATCTCAGTCCTGGGGGGATTTTTGGTCAGATTTGGATGATAGATTGCTGGTTGTCCTGCCTGCAGATTATAGGGCTTAATCTGTCCTTACTTTTTTCTCTTTTGCCGTTCCTCACAATCCCAAACTGTCGATCAACGAAGTCTGTTTTTGAAGGGCACTTTATCTTGTCACGCATACCCTCACACAAAAGTATGTTCATCCAATCTTTAACTGAGCAGCGTAAACCCTTGACCTAGAACGGAATGGTTGCATATTTAGATGTGTCCTTTCCCTGCCCTCCGGCCATCCAAATACACCCTGAGCCCCAGCACTGAACAGCAGGCTTTTGGGCAGGGTGCTCTTGGCCAGGCTTTTATCATGGAAGTGTGTGGTAGCTTCAATCAGGGTTCAACTCCCCCCTAATGACCAATATCCAACAGCTTTAGTCATTCTCAAATCGGATAGGCCTAGATTTCGCATGAAAACGTTCTTCTCTCACATAGACTAAAACTATATTAAATAGGTTGTAGTAATGTATGAGAATCGGGACATTATGGACCTGATGTTTGTGGCAAGAACAGCTGAACCCCCTGCCTGATAAGAATTAGATATTGTAAAGTTGTACACTTCTCTTTTTTTCTTTTTTTCGCTGTACATCACATCCTCTATCTTATCAGTTACTGGTCATAAATACTATAACCAGGTGATATGTACATTTATGGCTCAGCCAAGGTTTTGTCCTACTCCCTGTTTTCTCTCCTCTGGGATTTCCTTCCCTAGTGGGTGACTCAAATCGTCTTTTCATTTCTGTCTGAAACTGAAGCTGCAAGTTATGTTTTATGCATGCTTTGTACCAAGGCAGCCGACAGGGGGTGGAGAAAGAGCGATAGTGAGAGAGAATGAGATGAAGAGCGAAAGGGGAGAACAGAGATTATTTGTGGAAACAGACATTTATTCACACTAAAGGCACAATTGAGTGCCATATGCACAGCCAATGACTTTGCAAAGCAGAGAATTGACCTAATACTTCCCCTTTTAGGGTAGGTTTATAAGTCCTTGCAAACACCCTTAGTATGTGACTAAATCAATCAATATGCAGGTTAGATATCCAAGCATACCCTCGGATATGAACCTGTAAACCTCTCCCCTCAAGAGATTATAACAGATAAGAGATATCAAATAGCTGCAGATCTCCATTACTTCACTATCCTACACTACTGTTAGATCTGCGATTCAAACTGGTTCGCTAGCCCGCCTCTTCAACCCCAAGGTAGCCTGCTAAAAAGGCCTGTCGATAGTAATGGGTCAGAGGTTAGAGTTATCGATTGCTGTCTATGAAGGGTCTTGTTTGGCAGATGAATAATGAAATGGTAATCTGAGAATTATCTCGCTTTCTCTCTCTGCATGGCGTTTAATCCCACTCTCTTTGGCAGCTGGTGGGGCAATAACGTGGATTACTGCTGCCAATCGATCCAGAGTAGGAGGTAAGAGAGGGCTGTCGCAGCTAAGCAGCTAGTGGGCTGTGTGTGGGACAACAATCAGCCTCCAGGAGATACTATGATGTTGTCATATCATCTGATATGTCTTGGAAGCATCTCTCTAGCAAACACTGCATACCAAGGGTATTATCCAACACTGGCATTATATTGCCACAGTGATGTTTATGAAGCCAGTTTTAAAGCCTGGATTGGCTTGAGCTGCATTATGTGTGGGAAGCCACAGTCCTCTTAGCAATTCCATCTGTTTACCAACATATTTACTCTGCCTGGCTGAAGGAAAAAATGTAAATAGGGCTCAAAGCATTTTCCAATATTCCTCTGCTTGTAATTGAAGAATCAAGAGCTTAGCGAACATCTCTGATCCTGCATATATCCAGGATATATATTAAAGGCCCAATGCAGTCAAAATTCAGTTTTCATGTGTTTTATAACATATTGTACAACAGGTGAAACTAGCTAACACTGTAAAAGTGTGAATACATTTGATCAGTGTTATTTCCTGATGGTTGCTAGTTGAAAATACAGTCTACACAGTACCTTCTAATCAGCAGGTTCTGCATGGGTGGAGTTTTGTCTTTGCCTGGTGACATCACCAGGCGGTATTTAAGCAATAAGGCACAAGGGGGTGTGGTATATGTCTTTGATACAGCCCTTAGCCGTGGTATATTGGCCATATACCACAAACCCCAGAGGGGCCTTATTGCTATTATAAACTGGTTACCAACATAATTAGAGCAGTAACAAGAAATGTTTTCTTACCCGTGGTATATGGTCTGATATACCACAGCTGTAAGCCAATCAGCATTCAGGGCTTGAACCACCCAGTTTAGAAAAGTTCATATAGACCAATAACAAAGCGAGTTCCAAACCTCTGCCAATGACAGATTTTTTTTCAGATAACATATCCCTGCCCACCCATACCATTCCAAGATAGTACTAGCACAATTCTTGCTTGAGAAATAGTTTTTGGCTAAAAAGCTATTTTTCTTTTTACCATTTTAATGGAAAACTACTACAGTAAGGTACTTCATTGTTACCCCAAAATGGTTTGATATTGAGATCAAAATGGTTGCAGTGCATTGGGCCTTTAACCAGTTACCTACTTATGTTATTTCAGCTTTAGTGTTACCACAAAAATGTACACAATGTTTTCACCAAACAGCAAACATCTTACAAGGTAAGCTTCAATTTGGTCTGAGTTTGAGCTATAGTTACATGGGGGGTATCAAATTAATCCCTAGGTTGGCAGGAACAAATATTTTATTTCCAATGTTATCTGATGATGATGCATGACCTAATGGCAACATCGAATGTCCACCGAGTTACTTTCTTTTTGTGCATCAAAAATATGATGTTGCCTGCTTACGGCATGAAGCAGGTATCCATATCCCCTGTATGTCCCACGACACCACCACAATGTTTGAGAGAGGTTGTTGTAGAAATGTAGTTTTTATAGTGAACCATAACTTTTCGGCACATCCAGTGTGCAAAAACAGTGCAATTACCACATTCTGACACTTTGGAGAGGTTGAAAGGACACGAATGTACCCTGGATACCCCCATAACACCACAGTGTTTGCGTGAGGTTGATATGGTAGAACATTTATTTTTATATTGAACAAATAGCATTATGGGATTGTAATTATGTAATATGACTGGACTTGTCTAATTTACAGACATACAGTGCCTTGCGAAAGTATTCGGCCCCCTTGAACTTTGCGACCCTTTGCCGCATTTCAGGCTTCAAACATAAAGATATAAAACTGTATTTTTTTGTGAAGAATCAACAACAAGTGGGACACAATCATGAAGTGGAACGACATTTATTGGATATTTTTTAACAAATCAAAAACTGAAAAATTGGGTGTGCAAAATTATTCAGCCCCCTTAAGTTAATACTTTGTAGCGCCACCTTTTGCTGCGATTACAGCTGTAAGTCGCTTGGGGTATGTCTCTATCAGTTTTGCACATCGAGAGACTGAGACTTTTTTTCCCATTCCTCCTTGCAAAACAGCTCGAGCTCAGTGAGGTTGGATGGAGAGCATTTGTGAACAGCAGTTTTCAGTTCTTTCCACAGATTCTCGATTGGATTCAGGTCTGGACTTTGACTTGGCAATTCTAACACCTGGATATGTTTATTTTTGAACCATTCCATTGTAGATTTTGCTTTATGTTTTGGATCATTGTCTTGTTGGAAGACAAATCTCCGTCCCAGTCTCAGGTCTTTTGCAGACTCCATCAGGTTTTCTTCCAGAATGGTCCTGTATTTGGCTCCATCCATCTTCCCATCAATTTTAACCATCTTCCCTGTCCCTGCTGAAGAAAAGCAGGCCCAAACCATGATGCTGCCACCACCATGTTTGACAGTGGGGATGGTGTGTTCAGGGTGATGAGCTGTGTTGCTTTTACGCCAAACATAACGTTTTGTATTGTTGCCAAAAAGTTCAATTTTGGTTTCATCTGACCAGAGCACCTTCTTCCACATGTTTGGTGTGTCTCCCAGGTGGCTTGTGGCAAACTTTAAACGACACGTTTTATGGATATCTTTATGAAATGGCTTTCTTCTTGCCACTCTTCCATAAAGGCCAGATTTGTGCAATATACGACTGATTGTTGTCCTATGGACAGAGTCTCCCACCTCAGCTGTAGATCTCTGCAGTTCATCCAGAGTGATCATGGGCCTCTTGGCTGCATCTCTGATCAGTCTTCTCCTTGTATGAGCTGAAAGTTTAGAGGGACGGCCAGGTCTTGGTAGATTTGCAGTGGTCTGATACTCCTTCCATTTCAATATTATCGCTTGCACAGTGCTCCTTGGGATGTTTAAAGCTTGGGAAATCTTTTTGTATCCAAATCCGGCTTTAAACTTCTTCACAACAGTATCTCGGACCTGCCTGGTGTGTTCCTTGTTCTTCATGATGCTCTCTGCGCTTTTAACGGACCTCTGAGACTATCACAGTGCAGGTGCATTTATACGGAGACTTGATTACACACAGGTGGATTGTATTTATCATCATTAGTCATTTAGGTCAACATTGGATCGTTCAGAGATCCTCACTGAACTTCTGGAGAGAGTTTGCTGCACTGAAAGTAAAGGGGCTGAATAATTTTGCACGCTCAATTTTTCAGTTTTTGATTTGTTAAAAAAGTTTGAAATATCCAATAAATGTCGTTCCACTTCATGATTGTGTCCCACTTGTTGTTGATTCTTCACAAAAAAATACAGTTTTATATCTTTATGTTTGAAGCCTGAAATGTGGCAAAAGGTCGCAAAGTTCAAGGGGGCCGAATACTTTCGCAAGGCACTGTATACCACTGACCTCACCTGACACCACTTACTAAAACAACTGCCCATTTCTAGTTGTTAGGTCTATCAATCACATTTTTTTTCTGATATTTTTCACATGTTGTGAAAGCCATCTGATGTGTTATTTAGCTCTGGGAATCAATAATTCACTTTTAGCTTTTCAATGAAAGATGACTTTGAAAAACGGTTTTGTGTGTGCTTGATCTTGTGTCTTCTTAACATTTCCTCATAATCTCCCATATGTCTTCTTACATGTCAGAATCATGTAATTACATATGAATAGCAGTTACTTTTGGGTATGTAGAAATCTACATTTTGCAATTCTTGCTTGAGAAATAGATTTTTGGCTAAAATGCCATTTTTCTTTTTGCCATTTTAATGGGAAACTAGTACTTAATTGTTACTCAGAAATGGTTTGATATTGAGATCAAAATGGCTGCAGTGCATTGGGGCTTTAACCAGTTACCTACTTATGTTATTTCAACTTCAGATTCACCACCGTTTTTCAATGTTCCCCTGAAATTAAGTACAAAGATCATTTGAGGAACTACCATTGTTTTCGAGCCTTGTTAGGCACTAACTGACCCCATGGGATTAACGATGCCTATGGTTTTTGTGTGTAAATGGCACCAGAGTGCACTGGACAGAGGTGGGTTGTAGTGTGTACTTAAGTACATTTCTGGAGGAACTAGTACTTTTCAATTTGCTTTCTGTGGGCTGTACTTGTACTCAAGTATTTTGACTCCCGTTACATTTTGCCAAATCACTTCAGTTACATGGATTTATATTATTATATCGTCGCTGTCAGATGAAAACCTTGTCACTCTAAATGTTGTGATTTCTTTTTTTTACATGAATCGATACTATAGGTTCCACTTTACGTCTGTAAGAACGTTTCATAAGCTCTTGACCTGTTACACCCTGATCTGTTTCACCTGTCTTTGTGCAATGTCTCCGCCCCGCTCCAGGAGTCGCCCATCTTCCCCATTATTCCCAGTGTATTATACCTGTGTTCTCTGTTTGTCTGTTGCCAGTTCGTTTTGTTCATCAAGCCTACCAGCGTTTTCCCCCTTGTGACTGTCTGTTTCTATTTCCTGTTTTCACAGTTTTGACCATTGTGCCTGCCCTGAACCTGAGCCTGCCTGCTGTTTTGTACCTTGTCACATCACACTGGATTATTGACCTCTGCCTGCCCTTGACCTGTCGTTTTGCCTGCCCCCTGTTCTTGTAATAAACATTTGTTGCTTCGACACTCTCGGCATCTGGGTCTTCCCTAAAACGTGATTGTACGAACTGGCCATGACTGACCCAACAGACTCAGACCAGCTCCACAATGCTGTCTTCCTGCAAGGAGCCACCATTGGAAGATATGGGGAGTTAATTCAATGCCTTATGGAGGGACTCCATAGCCTGGCATAACGCCATGACCAGGCATTCGATACTTTGCTGTGGCAATTCCACAGATTCCCTACTGGGCAGCGGGTCAAACCCGTAATCTCCCAGCCTACCCCAGTGTCCCGAGAACCCCGCTTACCACCTCCGAAGATTCCGGAACCAGGCTTTTCTCTCCCAGTGCTCCCTCATTTTAGAGCTGCAGCCTTCTTCGTTCCCCTCGGACCCCTCGAGGATAGCTTACATCATAACGCTGATGTCCGGGAGGGCACTTGCCTGGGCTATGGCGGTGTGGGAGCAACAGTCCGCCGTCTGCCTCAGTCTGGAGGAGTTTGCAGAATAAGTTTGATTCTCTGTTGTTTGAGAGAGAGGCTGCTCCAGCTACGTCAAGTCTCCAGTAATGTGGTAGACTACGCAGTGGATTTTCGCACGTTGGCGGCTGAGAGTGCCTGGAACCCGGAAGCATTGTTCAACATGTTCCTGCACGGAGTATCGGAGGAAGTGAAGGACAAGCTTGCAGCCCGGGAACTACCGACGGGTCTTGACTCGCTCTTTGCCTTGACCATTTCGGATTGATGGGCGACTACGAGAGTGAAGGAAGGAGAGGTTCAATTTCACTCACCCGCCCAAGGCATTCACCTCGCTTCCGAGACATCCCAGAAGTCCCCGACGGCACCGTTGCCAAGAGAACCCGAGGCTACCCAAGGTCTCCCGAGAGTATCTAAAGTCTGCCAATTCATCTCTTCCTGAGTCGATGCAACTAGGCAGAGCTAGGCTGTCCCCAGCCGAATGGCAATACAGGCTTCACATGAAGAGTTGCCTGTATTGTGGGACTGCTGGTTATTTCGTGGCCACCTTTCCACTAAAAGACCAGGCTCACCGGTAGAAGCAAGTACTCTGGTGAGCCATACAGAGAAGTTTTCCTCTCCCCTTACTCAACCCCCTTTTCATGCCATCTTGCTGTGGGGGAACCAGTCGAAAGGCCCGGGCCACTTCTCTTCCGCCGCACCGACCCTATGAATGCAGCATCAATCTTCTCCCAGGCACCACTTCGCCCCGGGGACGACTGTACACTCTGTCGGGTCCAGAGACCAAGGCTATGGACACCTACATTGAGGACTCCCTATCTGCAGGGTTCATCCATCCTTCTGCCTCCCCCACCGGCACAGAGTTCTTCTTTGTGGAGAAGAAGGACAAAACCCTGTGCCCGTGCAACGACTACCGGGGCCTCAGCGACATCATGGTGAAGTACCGCTACCACTCATCTCCTCGGCCTTCGTGCCACTCCAGGGGGCCACTGTGTTCTCCAAGCTGGACCTATGGAATGCCTACCACCTGGTGCGGATATGGGAAGGGGGCGAGTGGAAGACTGCCTCAAACACAGCTAGCGGTCACTACAAGTATCTGCTCATGCCATTTCGCCTTACCAACACCCCTGCTGTGTTCCAGGCTCTTGGTGAATGATGTTCTCCATGACATGTTGAACCGATTCGTCTAACTCTGACATCCTCATTTTCTCCTGCTCAGCCCAAGAACACGTGCTCTACGTCCGACAGGTTCTCCAACATCTCCTAGAGAACCAGCTTTTTGTGAATGCAGAGGTGCGAATTCCATCGCTCCACCATCCCCTTCCTGGGTTACATCATCACTAAAGGGATTGTACAGATGGATGCCGGGAAGTTGAGAGCTGTGGTTTATTGGCCCCAGCCTACGTCCAGAGTACAACTAATGTTTCCTGGGATTCACCAACTTCTATCGCCGCTTTATCCGGGGTTACAGCACCCTGGCTTCCCCCCTGTCTGCACTCCCCTCTCCCAAGGTTCCGTTCATATGGTCCCCAGCCGCTGACCGGGCATTCCGGGAGCTCAAACACCCTTTCACCAAAGTCCCATCTTGGTTCATCCTGACCCGTCCTGCCAATTCGTGGTGTGGAGGCCGATGCTTCAGATGTCGGAGTGGGGGCTGTTCTGTCCCAGCATTCCTCCCAGGACCTCAAGTTATATCCCTGCGCTACCTTCTCCCATCACTTCAATGCCACAGAGAAACTATGATGTGTGGAATCGTGAGCTTCTCACGGTGCAGATGGCGTTGGAGGGGTGGATGCACTACCTGGAGGGGGGTGGAACATCCGTTCATTGTGTGGACCGGCCACAAGAACCTGGAATATCTTGGGAGGGGGGCAGATAACCGGATGTTTGTTCCTGACACGGTCCGCTCCTCGGTCCTGGAGTGGGCCCACTCCTCCAGGCTTGCCTGCCCCACGGGCTCCCGTTGGACTCTGACCTTTGTGTGACAACGCTTTTGGTGGCCTACCATGGTTACTGACGTCTCCACATTCGTCGTCGCATGCACAATCTGTGCGCAGAACAAAACTCCTCTGCAAGCTCCGGCTGGTCTCCTTCAACCTCTGCCTCTCCCTCACCGTCCCTGGTCTCGCATATCCCTGGACTAATGGCAACACCACCATCCTGACAGTAGTGGACCGGTTTTCCAAAGCCACCCACTTCATTCCTCTCCCCAAACTACCCTCTTCCAAAGAGATGGCCCAGCTCATGGTGCAGCACATCTTCCGGATCCATGGACTCCCAGTGGACATGGTCTCCAACCGGGGTACTCAGTTCTCGTCCTGGTTCCGGAAGGCTTTCTGTACACACATTGGGTCGTCGGCCAGCTTGTCCTCTGGGTTTAGGGAAGACCCAGATGCAGACCGTGTCGAAGTAACAAAAGTTTATTACTAGAACAGGGGGCAGGCAAAATGACCGGTCCAGGGCAAACGGAGGTCAATAATCCAGTGTGGTGTGACTTGGTACAGTACAGCAGGTAGGCTCAGGGTCAGGGCAGGCAGAATGGTAAAACCTGGGAAAACAGGAACTAGAAACAGACCGGCGCAAGGGGGAAAAACTGGTAGGCTTGACGAACAAAACAAACTGACAACAGACAAACAGAGGATACAGGTATAATACACTGGGGAAGATGGGCGACACCTGGAGTGGGGCGGAGACTAACACAAAGACGGTTGAAACAGATCAGGGTGTGACATAAACTATGGCAAATATTCAAAATAGCTTTGCATCAACTTTTGTCCATTAGCTTTTCAAACCCTTTTATTTCCACCACCGCTCAAGCACACGTCTTCACTGCTAAGGAGATTTTTGTTTGTGGGCCACCCAGCCAAACTGAGCAATTGGGAACCCGATGGTCACTCTGACATAGCTCCTCTGTGGAGATGGTTGTCCTTCCGGAAGGTTCTCCCATCTCTGCAGCACTCCACCAATCAGGCCTTTATGGTAGAGTGACCAGACGGAAACCACTCCTCAGTAAAAAGCACATGACAGCCTGCTTGGAATTTGCCAAAAGGCACCTAAAGGACGCTCAGACTATGAGAAACAAGATTCTCTGATGTGATGAAACCAAGATTTGGCCTGAATGCCAAATGTCATGTCGGGAGGACATCCCTACGGTGAAGCATGATGTTGGCAGCATCATACTGTGGGAATATTTTTCCAGGGCAGGGACTGGGAGACTAGTCAGGATCGAGGGAAAGATGAACAGAGCAAAGTATGGAGAGATCCTTGATGAAGATCTGCTCCAGAGCGCTCAGGACCTCAGACTGGGGCGAAGGTTCACCTTCCAACAGGGCAAAGACAACGCAGGAGTGGCTTTGGGACAAATCTCTGAATGTCCTTGAGTGGCCCAGCCAGAGCCCGGACTTGAACCCAATCGAACATCTCTGGAGAGACCTGAAAATAGCTGTGCAGTGACGCTCCCCATCCAACCTGACAGAGCTTGAGAGGATGTGCAGAGAAAAATGGGAGAAACTCCACAAATACAGGTGTGCCAAGCTTGTAGCGTCATTCCAAAGAAGAATCGAGGCTGTAATCGCTGCCAAAGGTGCTTCAACAAAGTACTGAGTAAAGGGTCTGAAACTTATGTAAATGTACTATTTCAAAAAAAAAAAATCGTCATTATGGGGTATTCAAATCAAATTTATTTATATAGCCCTTCGTACATCAGCTGATATCTCAAAGTGCTGTACAGAAACCCAGCCTAAAACCCCAAACAGCAAGCAATGCAGGTGTAGAAGCACGGTGGCTAGGAAAAACTCCCTAGAAAGGCCAAAACCTAGGCAGAAACCTAGAGAGGAACCAGGCTATGTGGGGTGGCCAGTCCTCTTCTGGCTGGGCTGGGTGGAGATTATAACAGAACATGGCCAAGATGTTCAAATGTTCATAAATGACTAGCATGGTCGAATAATAATAAGGCAGAATAGTTGAAACTGGAGCAGCAGCACGGCCAGGTGGACTGGGGACAGCAAGGAGTCATCCTGTCAGGTTGTCCTGATGCATGGTCTTAGGGCTCAGGTACTGAGAAAGCGAGACAGAGAGAATTAGAGAGAACACACTTAAATTCACACAGGACACCGAATAGGACAGGAGAAGTACTCCAGATATAACAAACTGACCCTAGCCCCCCGACACATAAACTACTGCAGCATAAATACTGGAGGCTGAGACAGGAGGGTCAGGAGACACTGTGGCCCCATCCGAGGACACCCCCGCGCAGGGCCAAACAGGAAAGATATAACCCCACCCACTTTGCCAAAGCACAGCCCCCACACCACTAGAGGGATATCTTCAACCACCAACTTACCATCCTGAGACAAGGCTGAGTATAGCCCACAAAGATCTCCGCCACGGCACAACCCAAGGGGGGGCGCCAACCCAGACAGGACGACCACATCAGTGAATCAACCCACTCAGGTGACGCACCCCCTCCAGTGACTCAACCCCTGTAATAGGGTTAGAGTCAGAGAATCCCAGTGGAAAGAGGGGAACCGGCCAGGCAGAGACTTGTGTTTTAAAAACATAACAAGAAGTCAAGAGGTCTGAATACATTCCGACTGCACTGTAAATAGCTAGTTAGTGATATCATAAACTGGCTAATCTAGTGCCAACCATGTAGCTAGTTGACTAATGTTAGCTAGATCAACCAGTCAGCCCAGTGTAGAATCCTTCCTATAGGCACATCCGTCATGCAGTGAAACATCTCAGTAAGCTTTTTGTAACATATAGCTACTATAGTTTGTTGGTGTATTTTTCTTTTTATTTACAACTTCTAGCAGCACAACTGAGGGGAAGGAGAATGGGCTAGGCAAGAAAAGAAAATAACTTTCACATTGGAAGAGAAGGTGGATGATGGGTAAATCCTAATTTGGCAGGAAAAATATGATTCTGTTGACTATTGCAATTGATATCTGCACCGTTTGATTATTCATTACTTGCATGATTCTTACCTTGATATTTAATTCCATGCTGAAATCTGTCTGATTTGCATACGAGTAACATGATTCATAGTGAAATTTCAGTATTTGTTTGACATCACACTTGGTGAATGCGTACTAGAAATATTTACACCATCACATGTACTTGAAATTATATTGTAAAATACATTTTTATTAATGCTATTGAAATTGAGAAATTATGCCAATGTCTCAGACCGTTTTTACTAGGCATGGGCGGTATACAGAATGCCATACAATACCTTCATAGCAACTCTGTGCCATATTGGGATATTCGGTAATACCGGTATTGAACCCAGGGGGCGCTATTTTCTAACCACACAGCCTCTGTAATCCGAAGGTTAGCAATGCTAACAAGTACATGTAAAATCTCGTAGAGAATGCTAACGAGCGCATTGTGAATTTTATACAGTCTCTGACCTAAACTATTTTCAGTACAAACATCCCAGCTCATAAAGTTAAACAAGTAACCAACATTTTTTTGCTTCAAGCACAAAACAAATATTAGACAGCAAGGCTCTTGTTCCAGGTGGGGATTCTCTGCTGTTACCAAACAAAGCTTGATTTTAGATAAGGAGCTACTAAATTAGAAAACAAAATGCACAACTGCAGAGCTGTAATGGATTTCCTCTTCCGAGGAGGAGTAGGAGAGATCAGACCAATGCGCAGCGTGGTACGTATCCATAATATATTTCAATGAGAATGAATACAAAAAGAACAAGAGAATCAAAATGAAAACCGAAACAGTGGTGCAAACACTGAAACGGAAAATATTCACCCACAAAACACAGGTGGGAAAGTATGATTCTCAATCAGAGACAACGAACGCCTCTGATTGTGAACCATACCAGGCCAAACACATAAACACAATCTAGAAAAACGAACAGACTGCCCACCCCAACTCACGCCCTGACCATACTAACACAAAGACAAAATAAAGGAACTAGGGTCAGAACGTGACAAGAGCATTTAACACATTTTAGACAGTTAACTTAACAGTTATAGGATATCTAGCTGGAAAATATTTAGTTATGAATTCCATACTGTAACTAGATCACCTGGCTGCACAGCAGTGAGTGACTCACAAGGCTCTGGTCTCTCTTCATTGGTTGCTTGTAAACAAACACCACATGACTGGGACTACCGGTAAGCTTCAAAATGAAAAGTTGTGACAGGTGAAATGAAGAACGCAATCTTCTTTATCTCCTAACGCATTGCACATATTGACTGCAGGTATTTAGTATGAAACATGTATGCACTCACTGGATAAAAATGCTGTTTTTTTTTAAATACAAAAGTAGCTACAAATATTCAAGTTTAGAAATTGTTTTTGACAGTACTGAAAAACAATCCTGTGACTATTTCCAAATAACCCGGTAAACTGCCCAAGCCTACCGTTTACCTTTTTTTTTTAATGAAAGTGCGCACATTGCTAGATATTAAGTCAACTTTGAATAAGACTGTACAGCCTACCCGTCCTGGGGGACATCTGCAAGATGATGCTGACAGGCTTAAATAATAAATGCACTAAGTTGTTTTTTTTGTTTGCTGTCACAATTTACCATAAGGTGTACTTTTTTTCCCTTTTTTTTTTACTAAACTACATTTGTAACGAGTACTTAAGTCGTTTTCTGACCGGATATTTTTTACTCTTAAGTAGTTTCTTAAGAGGGCTACATTTACTTTTACTTGAGTAAATTACAATCTAAGTAACAGTACTTTTACTTATACTTAAGTACAGATCTTCTACCCACTTCTGGCACTGGAGGCAATGAATTAGTGGTTCAGTCCTGTGTGTGTGTGTGTGTGTGTGTGTGTGTGTGTGTGTGTGATTTAATTAGCATATATACATTGAAAAATAAAGGAGGGAGTGACTCAGTGTGTAGAATGGGGTCAGGGGAATTGATCCTGGCCTGACTCACATTGAGGAGAGTGCAAGGTATTGAACGTCACAGATAGAAATTCCATGAATGGTGCTGACATGCCAGAGGAGGCATGTTGATATCTGAACATTCCTCAACATTATGCCCAGCCCTGGTTAGCACAGTCAGCCAGAGTGTTGTGGCTGCCATGGCTACTTTCATATATGAATGCTTTCTCCAGCATAAGTTTGCACTGCAAGTTTGTCCTGTGTCGCCCCTTAAAGAAATGGAGGAAGGAAGGATGTATTATCAGAGTATTAGAACAGCGGCCCAGTCCAAGAGCCTGCTAGGATGAATTCCTGTGATCTGCTGGTAGTCTGATCCGCTTCACAACCAGGCTGCCATGGCTACCAGAGGGCTTTATTTCCCCTTGGAAGCTCTGTATGCCGGACTTGAGTCTTGAGTTTCACCCATACTCTGGCTCTCAGAGGAAGACAAAAGAGGGGACAGAGGCGCTTTAGAGAGGACTAATGAACATAGTGGAGAGGTGAAGTATTCACTCAGCGCTGTCGTAAATGAGGGAAATTCACAGTTCGTTAAGTGTTCTCTTATGTTTGCATGGAATTCCACTCTGCGTTCCACCATCATTGACATGATGACTCAGATTTTCCTTGGAAAGGTTACTTCCTCCTTACAAAACAAGAGTAGTATTTCTACACACTCATTACTACACTCATGACCCTTCAGGTTTTCCGGCTCAGTGTTGGTACTGTAGTAGTTTTAGCTAAGGTCCTGTGTTCGTGGGTTGTGCTTAGGACTGTTACTGTGACCATATTACCGCCACACCGGCGGTCACGAGTCATTATGGCAGTCAAATTCCACCTGACCATTTAGTTACAGTAATTAGGTCATTAGTAGCCTACCAAACTTGCTAACTGCCTGGTACTCAGCACTCTATTGTCCCTCTAATCACTCTGACATCAATGAAAATGTTATGAAAAATCTAATCAAACTCTTCAAAAGAACCCATGAGCTCATGTTGCAGAACATTTCTATAGGCTATGCAATTGCATGAGAAAACAGGGATGGCCTATTAAAAATAGGAAGATCCCCTCCGCTTTCTATAGGCTAGGCCTACTATATTTATCTCTCACCCTTCCTAATATTAAGCACATCGCTTCTCTTTATAACAGGTTGGTATGAAAATGAACCACGGGAATAGCGTCCTCCATTCACTATTTAAGTGCATAGACACGTATTTTTTTCACTGCCCCTGTTTCGAGACATTCGCATGATAATGGTCCATTCTAAATCAAAACAAATGTCACACATATATTATTTAGTATATGCAAAGACAAGATTAAATCAAGAATCGTCTGATGGGTGACAATATTAGCCTCTCACTTGTGAATGATGTATTTTCCACGAGGAAATTTAAGGCATTATCAAGTGCTTGTCAAATCGTGAATGAGAGACTGGTGCTAATTTCATTTTTCTTTCTGTTTGTTTCTGTAGTCCATGAGCAGAGAGGGAGTAGAGCCCCAGCAGCGGCAGTGAGTCCATGGGATGCACGGCCGACCTGTTCCGCCTACTTCTCTCAGGCCTCCAGAAGCTGAATACAGGGTGCCATTGAGAGGTGAGCGAGCTGGAGAACATAATGTGCTTCTGATTTATATGTGCGTCGCTCAGTTGGTTCTCCTAGAAAGAGATGGCTTTCTGTCTTTCACATACCTTTTTATTTTGTCCTGTACCTTGAAGTTACACTCTGTGGAAACATTCTCAAATGACTACTGAGATTTATTCTCTGTCAGAGTGTTACTTTAGAGCTCACAGCTGCTTTTGTCTTTATGCTCTGTTTTAAGGGTGCTCTCAGATAGTCTTCTAGAAGTCACTGCAGCGCTTGGGCTATTGCGGCTTTACGTGAACCACACTAAGACATTATAAGGGTGTTGCTATACTATGTGTTGTAGAATGCATTATGCCCGGTGGGCTTTCAGTAAAGTGCTACCAAGTCAGTGTGTAGTCAAGCCGCTTTGTCCTCTACGTGTGGTTGTTGTTCTCCTAATTCCAGCCGTGCGTGCGAAGTAACCATTTAAATCACTTAACCACACTAGCCTACTTCTCTAGCTACCCCACCTTTAGTCTACACTGTCGGAGCATACAACTGATTTAAAACAAAACGTTTTCATTGATTGAGGTCAGATGGAGGATTTGCAGGTCATGGCTGAGGCTGAATGGTGTCCCCACTTGACCACACTAAATTCTGTACCTCTTAAAATGGAGGCGTAACCCCTAATCTCTTTGGCACACCATACTGTAATCCAGAGTGCGAGTAAGTAAGGTGTCTTCCAAGTGAATACTCTACAGAGTTGCACTGTATACCGAAACTAGTACAAGGAACTGTTCGGTACTAGAATTTCTGTTACTTTCGGTACTTCTGTCAAATGTGTCTCATGTCATATGTGGATTGAGAGGTTCGAGTCTTGTCGAGTAATTTGTCTTTATCTTCTTAAGGGAGTAGTAGTAAGTAGTAAGCAGTAGTAAGCTAGCCAGGCTGCTTGCGAATGCAGCTGACACAGCTCAAGCCATTTTTGGCAAGCGAGAGGAGAGCGAAAATACTGACAGCATTTTTTCAGCGAAACATAATAGACCACGTCCGCAGCTGGTTGACAAAACTGCCGCCAGAAGCAAACTATGGTAATATTTTGCTTACCAAAACAACTATGCTAAATGTGTTATATAGCAGTGCAGTGTAAGAGGTTTAGTTGCACATTTTTTTTTTTTTTACACATGACTTTTTGCATTGCAACGTTACCAACTAAATTCAAATTCCTTTTTAGTGACAATGACATGAGCATTATAGTATGATTACAACCCAAAAGTAATTAATCTGTGACCGCAATATATTTAAACTACTTCACTAGCAGTTTGCTAGCAGTCACCACTAGCCAGCCAGCAGCCCTGGGTCATGGCTAGAAGGGATCCAGCTTCTGTCAAATTAACGTCAAAAGTAGAATTTCTTTGTATTTTAGTTACAATTCCTAACCTTAACCTAATTCTCCTAACCTGCTATGTTCATTTTCCTAACCTGCTGATGTTAATTTGACAAACGCAGCCCTGGGAGTTGAAATGTACTCTAGGAAAAGTAGTATGCTGTGTAAAATTCATTGGATTTCTATGTTGTGTAGACTATTGCAATATACAAGCTTAGGAAATTAACTTTAAAGTGCTTTTTTGTTATTTTGGAACTAAATGATTAATTCAATAAATTACATTATTTAGCTGTAATGAATCATAGAATCATTACCCAAGAACGCCAAGGTAACCTGTGTAAATTACTACCACCCCGTAGCACTCACGTCTGTAGCCATGAAGTGCTTTGAAAGTCTGGTCATGGCTCACAGCATCATCCCAGAAACCCTAGACCCACTACAATTCGCATACTGCCCAATAGATCCACAGATGACTCAAACTCCATTGCACTTCACACTGCCCTTTCCCACCTGGACAAAAGGAACAGCTACGTGAGAATGCTCTTCATTGACTACAGCTCAGCTTTCAACACCATAGTGCCCTCAAAGATCATCACTAAGCTAAGGACACTGGGACTAAACACCTCCCTCTGCAACTGGATCCTGGACTTCCTGATGGGCTGCCCCCAGGTGGTTAAGGGTAGGCAATAACACATCTGCCATGCTGATCCTCATCACAGGGGCCCCTCAGTGGTGCATGCTCAGTCCCCTCCTGTACTCCTTGTTTACCCACAACTGCGTGGCCACGCACGACTCAAACACCATCAAGTTTGCCAACGACACAACGGTGGTAGGCCTGATCACCGACACTGATGATACCGCCTACAGAGAGGAGGTCAGAGACCTGGCAGAGTTGGTGCCAGGGCAACAATCTCTCCCTCAACTTGAGCAAGACAAAAGAGCTGATCGTGGACTACAGGAAAAGGGGGGCCGAACACGCCCCCATTCACATCAACAGGGCTGTAGTGGAGCAGGTCGAGAGCTTCCAGAGGGTAGTGCGTACGGCACAGTACATCACTGGGGCCAAGCTTCCTGCTATCCAGGACCTCTATACCTGGCGGTGTCAGAGGAAAGCCCCGAGGAAGGCCCCACCCTAGTCATAGAGTTCTATCTCTGCTACCGCACAGCAAGCGGTACCGGAGCGCTAAGTCTAGGTCCAAAATGCTCATTAACAGCTTCTACCCACAAGCCATTAGACTGCTAAACAGTTAATCAAATGGCTACCCGGACAATTTGTATTGACCCTCTTTTTTTTAAAGCTGCTGTTACTTACTGTTTTATCTATGCATTGTCACTTTACCCCTAACTACATGTACATATTGCCTCAATTACCTGGACTAACATGTACCACCGCTCATTGACTTGGTACCAGTACCCCCTGTATATATTGTTATTGTGTTTCCTTTTTTTCTGTATTTAATATTTTTTATTTATTTTTTATTTTTTTGCAAATATTTTCTTACTTTTAAAATAATTATTGGTTAGTTCTACACCTGTTGTTTTCGGCGCATGTGACACATAAAATTTGATTTGATTTTGATTTAGGTCTAATGAATGTCATATGACCCAATATTATGGTAATAGATTGAATTAACCCGGATATGTATCAAATTAAATTTGAAAAACATTTAGATTTAATTGTACAATGATTTTGTATGCTCCAAGTCTCAGATATGGTTTTTGCATTTAAACAATTTTTCTGTTACTTAATATGGTGTTTTAATTTTTGAAAGAAATAGAAAATATTTTATTTATTTTAGTAGTTATCGAAATGCTTATTTGTAGGTTCCTTCTCGACAATACAATAAGAAATAATACAAGATAAGAATATGAACATAAAGGAAATGGCTCCATAGAATAGAATAAACATTTTAGCGTAAGTATAATACAGAAAGGCACAATTTATAGTGCAATATTTACACATTTATCAGAGAAAGGGGAGGATTGTTTAAATTGAACATTATTAGTAATATTAAATAAGAGGCTGGTAGGAGCAATTGTGGTGTGTGGATGTGTGCTAAGGTCCAGAGCGTAATTGCAGGTGATCAGTCCAGTTCAAGTTTTCAGCAGTCTGATAGCTTGTAGAAACTGTCTCGGAGCCTGTTGGTATCTATCAGACCTAAGTGAGATAACAGCCCGTGGCTGGGTTGTGTGGGGTCCTTGATGTTGTGGGACTTCCTCAGTCACTGTTTCAAGTAGATGTCCTGGAGAGTGGGAACACGGCCCCAGTGATGTACTGGGCCGGATGTAGCAATTCCCGAACATAGAAATTCCCATACCAGGCTGGGATGCAACCGGACAGGATGCTCTCAATGGTGCAGCGGTAGTATTTGGAGAGGACCTGGGGTGGAATGCCGAATTTCTTCATCCGCCTTAAGAAGTAGAGATGCATTTGCGCCCTGTTGACAAAAGTGGTGGTGTTGTTAGTCCATGACAAGTCCTCAGTGATGTGGACGCAGAGGAACTTAAAACTGCGGACTCTCTACTGCAGTCCCGTTGATGTAGATCGGGGCCTGTTCCCTCTTCTGCTTCCTGAAGTCAAAAATCAACTCCTTTTGTTTTGCTGAGGTTGTTGTCCTGGCACAACATTGCCAGTTCACTTACCTCCTTCCTCCCTACAGGCTGACTTGTCGATGTTGGTTATCAGGCCTACAACCGTGGTGTCGTCAGCAAACCTGATGGAGTTGGTCTTGTGCGAAGCCATGCAGTTGTGGGTGAACAGGGAGTACAGCAGAGGGCCGAGGACACACCTCTGAGGGGCCCCTGTGCTATTAGAGCTCTTACTAGGAATAGCTATTTACTGATTTTTTTTTCATATCCACTAAGGCAACTCCAGTTAATGCCAATGTCTTTTTCAGTGGAAACCAAATAATGGAAGTGCCAAGCGGTAAACATCTGGGTGAGTTTATTTGTTGAAGCATTTGGGATCATTGTATTTTGATGGTACTAGCCTTGGAATCACAACTGAATCATGCTATGTTAACATTCACTAGTTTTAATTTCGAAGCTAAGTAATTGGTGCCATAGAGAGGGATTTTTGGGAGAGGGTTTTGTTAGGCAGTTTTAGCTCCAGCTCCCGCAGGGAGTGATGTTGTGAAGCGAAAGCAGACCATACACTGATGGATGGCCTAGCTTTCTGTTCACCACAGACATGAGCCTTTTTTATGAAAATATAATAGGGGAACAGCCAGACGGGTACACTGAGATGGCAGGTCTCTCATTGATGGATGAGCACTACCAGCATCAACTTTAAATATAGATCAGCAAGGGATTTGGGGATGACTAAATGTTTTGGTTTGTCCTAGGTAATACCATAATGTCCCAAGTACAGACTGGGGGATTTGAACTGTGAAGGAAGTCATGCTGGAAGTGTTTGTTTAACCTGTTGGATTTCTCCATGCCTCCTTAGCTAGGCTATATCCTGGGGTGTTTCTCAATAGCGTGAAGTGGCATCCTCTCCGTGATTTACTTTCCTTCATCCAAAGGGGGAAAATATTAACTGGTGAAAATAATTACATGGTAGCCATCCACCATATTGCTTTCACCTCTGTAAAACCTCTAAATCAGCCCTTTGAAGGGTCACTGCTGAGTCATGTTAGGTTGTCCGCCACTCCCTCCTCCCCACTGGCCCATAAAGAGGCTGCTGTGTTAATGGTGGCAGCAGTGGAATCTGGGATGATTTGCTGCTATAGGCACTTTCTCTGTCTGCTGGTGGCCTTGGATGGGTGGGCGACTGGGCTCATGATTGATTGTCACCCAGTCTGGACACTCAGGGGGGGTTCTCGTTGTCCACTCACCTGCAGACAACTTTAGAGCTCTTTTATAGTACCGGATTGGACCAATCACCGGGGTCATGTTCAGTGGCATAGAGCAGTTTTGTGGCCCACCCAGCAAAATCCGAGCCATGAGGCTAAGAGAGTGCCTTCAGAAAGTATTAACACCTCTTGAATTTTTCCACATTTTGTTGTGTTACAGCCTGAATATTTAATTGAGATTTTGTAACTGGCCTGCACACAGTGGAATTATGTTTTTAGAATTTTTTATAAATTCATTCAAAAGGAAAAGCTGAGAGTCAATAAGTATTCACCCCCTATGTTATGGCAAGCCTAAATAAGTTCACATTTAAAAGAAGACATTTGAATATTCCTTTGAGCATGGTGAAGTTATTAATTACACGCTGGATGGTGTATCAATACAACCAGTCACTACAAAGATGCAGGCTAACTCAGTTGCTGGAGAGGAAGGAAACCGCCCAGGGATTTCACCATGAGGCCAATGGTGACTTTAAAACAGAGTTTAATGGTTGTGATATAAAAACTGAAGATGGATCAACAACATTGTAGTTACTCCACAATACTAACCTAAATGGTAGAGTACAAAGGAAGCCTGTACAGAATACAAATATTCCAAAACATGCATCCTGTTTGCAATAAGGCACTGGCTACACCAGTGGTCACCTTGCTGCATACCCCTATCTCACCCTCACTTTGGTGTCCCTCAAGGTGAGTGGCGAGGTCTACCTTTTCAAACCCTTGCTGTGTGAAGGACACAAGCAGAACACTGGGCAGTGTGGCCCACTTGTAGGCCCTTAGAAATTGTGTGTGCTGTAGCCTACTTCTCTAGTAACTACCCTACTTTAGTCTACTCTGTCACACGGCTTAAAACTGATTGAAACACCGTTTTTTTTTTCATTGATTGTGGCCAGATGGAGGATTTGCAGGACAGTGCTGAGGCTGGGTGGCATGTCTGTTTGGAGTATAGTATAACTCCTCTGGAAACAAGCAGGCTGGAAACCGAGACTGTCTGGGTGTCAGAGGGTGTTTGGACTTCACTGTCTGTCGGTTTCATTAGGCGACTGTAACACACTCAGCGACTGATCTGAAGTGGGACCCTCCTATGAACTGTATAGGGTCCTGTTGCTTGGTTGTGGCATGTTCCCCTCCCCCTTAGCACTACACAGATATTTATCTTTTGAGGTGAACAGACCATATATCTTTTACACATGCATGCATGGGCACACACAGATACTGCCAGTTATCTGATTAGTTAGGAAAGTATGTCTGCAGCAACATCAAGGGAGCCATAAAAATGACCCTATATCAGCAAGCTGGCCCAGTTTCTTTCTTTCCCTCTTTAGACTGGAGTATGGCAGAATTCCCATACGACTGGCCACTCTCTCTCTCTCGCTCTCTCTCTTCCTATTTTTACTGCCTGACAAAGGCAGAGAGGCACACTATGCTGTGTGGAGCCTATTTGGTCAAGCCGCACAGGAGAGAGAAGTGGAGAGAGAGTGAGCGCCAGCCAGGGAGAGAGAAAAAGAGAGGTGGCGTGGGGGAGTTTGTGTGAGGGAGAAGGAGGGGTAGAGAAGGAGGGACCGGAAAGTCCATTCACATTGGTGGCATTTGGCCTGAGCAATGAGCCGCGTTTGGACTCGGAGAGAAGTTTCCCTCAGGAGAAGAGAGTAGAGAGACCGACACAGAGCTACGGGAGGATTGGAACAAATTGAGTGGATATAACTCTTCTGGGAGCTGAACGACTTTGAAGTGGACGAGAGGAGGCCCAGTGCAGAGGCAGCTATGCGGGGGTCAGCTTGGGGTACGTGAGTAGTAACTCTGTGCTGGGGAACTTTTGGGGCTTTGAATAGGGCACTGGGGAAAAGGAAGTTTGATGGAAAATAGAAACAGGCAAGATGGTTTCCACCAGAAACTGTAGACGTAGAACATTTGTAGACAGTGTGAGCCATGAGGGTTAACTGTTACCCTTGATGCCAGGTGGTGTAATTAACCTCTCCTAGAGTTGAGTGCTTTTTATCTATTAGATTTTTGTTTAGTCACACCTACATTTAGTTTAGTGCACTTATTTTGAGTCAGTTGGGGTAAGCGAGTCTGCTAAATTATAACAAATAATGGGATGGAAGTGATCAATCCAATGACCAGAGTCATCTAAAATAGGACATTGCCTTGGCTACTATCCCATCTCTACTAAAGATCAGTGGTTCCTGGTCCTGGGGACCCAAAAGGGTGCATTTCTGTTTTTGCCCTAGCACTACACACCTGATTCAAATCATCAAAGCCTTTTGATGAGTTGATGATTTGAATCAGCTGTGTAGTACTAGGGCAAAAGGACCAGGATTGAGAACCAGTGCTATAGATGACTATAGCGTGGGAGAGCGCTCTCTCTCTGCTCACTGAAAACAAAAACAAAGACCGTGACAGGCAGAGAAAAGTTCTCCAGGAATGTGTGTGCGTGTGTGTGTGTGTGTGTTGCGTGCGCATACATGGGAGAAGAGGCCTCTCTTCCTCACTGGTCTCATCCTTGGCCATGCTCCCTTAATTTGTTAGGCCACAAATGGAGAGAATGGCATTCAGTATGAGTGTAGGGCAGACCTCATTATCCATAGAAGCATGATGACAACCTAACAATGTGGGATTTAGCACACTGACTGGGGCTGTGAAAAACGGGTCAATTGTCTTGGAAAGGTAGGTTGTCTGTTGGACCAAAGTAGCAATGTCACATTTTTTCCTCCGTGGTCTACTTTCAATTTTGGACACTGAATCAAGAGGGAAAGAGCAAGGGAGAGTGGATTAGATTAGGAGGGAGATGGAAAGTGGAGGAGGGGATTTCCAGACTGTTTGTTCCCAGCTGCTCATGCATAAGCTCTTGCTCTTCATTATCTCACTTTCTCTCATTTTCTCTCTTCTTTCTCTCCCTCTCCTCTCTTGTTCTAAATCAGAGGCGCTGCTCTCCGTTCTCTCTTGTTTCTCTCCCTCTCCTCTCTTGTTCTAAATCAGAGGCGCTGCTCTCCGTGCCTGAATCCAAACCAGCCAGTAAAACAGAGCAGACTTTTTTTACTGCCCCTGACACATCCCCTCTTGTGCACTATTTTTACACCAAAACCCCTCTGGCTGTGTGTGTGTGTGTGTGTGTGTCCAACTGACTCACAAAGAGGGATTTACTGCGTCCTCTTGGTTTGTATCAAAGCATGTTTGTGTGACGTTGCATACTAGCCAAGCAGGGTCTGCTCCACCTATATGTTTGTGTCCATGCAATTCTGTGTGTAACACCCATAAATGCAAAGCTTTCATGTTTGGTCTGCCCCTGTGCTTAGTGTGGACCATGCCTATACAGCAGATTTCAAAGCAGATTTGTCATTCAAACACTTGATTTACGTGAAGTGAATAAGCTAAATGAATGTGCTGCTCTGCTGGGTTGCAGCCTGCAACTATCAGTCCAGTAGTCTATAACCCCCTGCATCTCTCAGTCCAGTAGTCCTATAACCCCCTGCGTCTCTCGGTCCAGTAGTCTGTAACCCCCTGCATCTCTCAGTCCAGTAGTCTATAACCCCCTGCATCTATCAGTCCTGTAGTCTATAACCCCCTGCATCTCTCAGTCCTGTAGTCTATAACCCCCTGCATCTCTCAGTCCAGTAGTCTATAACCCCCTGCATCTCTCGGTCCAGTAGTCTGTAACCCCCTGCATCTCTCAGTCCAGTAGTCTATAACCCCCTGCATCTCTCAGTCCGGTAGTCTATAACCCCCCTGCATCTCTCGGTCCGGTAGTATGTAACCCCCTGCATCTCTCGGTCCAGTAGTATGTAACCCCCTGCATCTCTCGGTCCAGTAGTATGTAACCCCCTGCATCTCTCGGTCCAGTAGTCTGTAACCCCCTGCATCTCTCGGTCCAGTAGTCTGTAACCCCCTGCATCTCTCGGTCCAGTAGTCTGTAACCCCCTGCATCTCTCGGTCCAGTAGTCTGTAACCCCCTGCATCTCTCGGTCCAGTAGTCTGTAACCCCCTGCATCTCTCGGTCCAGTAGTCTGTAACCCCCTGCATCTCTCGGTCCAGTAGTCTGTAACCCCCTGCATCTCTCGGTCCAGTAGTCTGTAACCCCCTGCATCTCTCGGTCCAGTAGTCTGTAACCCCCTGCATCTCTCGGTCCAGTAGTCTGTAACCCCCTGCATCTCTCGGTCCAGTAGTCTGTAACCCCCTGCATCTCTCGGTCCAGTAGTCTGTAACCCCCTGCATCTCTCGGTCCAGTAGTCTGTAACCCCCTGCATCTCTCGGTCCAGTAGTCTGTAACCCCCTGCATCTCTCGGTCCAGTAGTCTGTAACCCCCTGCATCTCTCGGTCCAGTAGCATCTCTCGGTCCAGTAGTCTGTAACCCCCTGCATCTCTCGGTCCAGTAGTCTGTAACCCCCTGCATCTCTCGGTCCAGTAGTCTGTAACCCCCTGCATTTCTCGGTCCAGTAGTCTGTAACCCCCTGCATCTGGAGAAGACAAAGGTAGTGTTCCATTTTTATTTTTAACCAAATCTGCTAAAGACATGTCAATTTTTTGATTAGTTAAAATGTCTAAAAATACCTGATGGGTAAGCTGCCATTGCTTCATTGCCCTTTACGGAGCGCCCCCTATAGCCGTGTCATGTGAGCGATGACACGCAGTGGTTGTTGAATCAAGGTGGACTGGCCTGGAGCCCTTCCACCTACCAGTGTTATTCAACTGAGAAACCAGTCGTTACAGCTGACGTGGCTGCAGATTCCTATTGCTGAGGGAGTGTCTGTCTGCCTGAACAAATACCTCCAGGGCTTTTCCCAGACAGACACAAACAATCTGCCCAGAGAACGTCTACGACGCTGCAGTCAGCTGAGTTGAATGAGAAACATGGCTCTATTTTGGGGCCGATGTCCTCCATGACGAAGCAGCGCTGACTTGATGTCATTGGTTAAACTAGGCCTATGTGAGTCAGTGTGATCGGTCTATCTGGTCTCCTTCAGAGTCTTTGAGGTGCTTAAGGAGAGGGTCCTGCCAAATACGAGTCCGCCCCGCCCGTGTGAAACAAAAACAGGACATGCGGTTTGGGGGCTATCAAAGCTGTATAGGAGACGAGTTGATTCTTTGAATCTGGTGTGTTTCCTAGGAATGCGCTGATGAACACTAATCCACTACTCTCTAGTCTGGACAGTCTCACCCATAGTTCAGGGATTACAGCTTCAGAAGAAGACAACTGGGCCCCAAACTATTATGGGTGGAATGCATGGAAAAGGCATAAGCAGTCAACCTGCTTATCCTCCCAAAATAGTGTGTTCAAGGTTTAGTGTACTTCTGCGAGCACAAATTTGTAAGAGAGTGAATGTGTGTTTTTATGACACTGCCCGTACAGATTTTCATACATCTACAGAATGCGTTGTACTTTACTCTGTATGTAGGCCTACAGTATGTCTGTTTGTCATACAACTGGGCCAACCTTCTGAGTCAATCCATTATGATCCAATACATTAAGTAGAGATCACATTTACAACCTCTCCCCTCTGTGCTAATTAGAATGTAGTAATCACAGTTAACCTCAGTTGTAGGCTTTTTTGTCTTGGCAGGGTGGCACAGTGCGTGGGCAGAGCAGTGGCCGTCTGGTGCCAAACTGGCTGGCTGTTTTGAAATAAGGAGCTGGCTGGTTGATAGACACGCCACAGTCCCATTAATCATTTTCCTGATCTTAACGTGTGTGCACGGATGCATGTCTATTAGGGGTGTAATGATACACGTATTTGTACCGAGCCACATAGCTGCAGGAAGTAGGGGTGCTGAGGGGTGCCGCAGAAGTCACTCCCTGATGAATCTAAATTAAAACTCCTTAAACATGTTGACACATTTGCACCGAAATCACCCCAGGATTCCTACCACCGTATCGGAGTTTACATCCTGACTTCGTAGAGCTCTGACACTCGGCTGTCTCCCACAGGACACACCTGTCCCTGGGACATCCGTGCTGGATGACTCATACAATAGTGATGATGTGTTTAACATGTGCAGCTGGGTGCCAGCAAACACAGAGCGTGACCTCATCGTCACGCGCCTATGTCCTGTCTACTATTGTCTTCCTTTCCCCGGCAAACGCTGTGCCTTGGGACTGATGATGTCACAGTGTGTGTACTGTGTAGTATCACTGTTTGGATGAGGAGATCATCTGATTTAGATGAGATCACTGGTTGATAGGAGTCGGTTGCCACCTCACTGGAGCAGGCTAATTGGGATCCTAATAAATCAAATCACTAATAGTTGTTTACTAACCTGTTCGTGAACAGTAGCTTTTTACTTTTTAATGAGAGATGTCATTACCAATTGAGTGCCCTACGATGTTAATTCTCTCCCCCTAGTTTGCACATCATTGTTTTGAAAGGAGGTTGAAGGGATGTAGGGAGACGGACAGTTGCTTCCCGTCATGAGCATCATGTCAGAGACCATTTCCGATATGAGGCCTGAAGCCAATGTTTGTGTCTGTCCGTCTATTTTTCATCTACTGTATGTCTACCATATGTTAATTTAACTGTAGGAGGAGAACATATTTTCTTTGTATCCATGCAGTTTTTATGATTTTACCAGGGTCACAGAAAGTTCAAACATTATTTTCTGTAATGTTGAATATTTTACATCACAACAAAGCATGTCTGTGAACATTTATTTAGGGAATCATGGAGTCATATATCAATAGAACAATGTTCAGAATGCTGAGCTCTCCTTAACACGACCCTGGATGGTTCGATAGTCCAAACATGCTCCCTCTGATACATATTCCTGCTGTAAAGATTTGTTATCGCTTTGCTACTTTGAAAGTTCCCATTCATTTGACAATGTGTACCCCTGTTTCTCCCTCTGTCCCCCAGATCGTGTGGGTGTCCCACTGAGCAGCAGCCATCATGGCCCTGGTTCAGGCTCTGTCCATCCCTGCTGAGTGCCACCACACCCCCGGCCTCAGCGGAAACCCTCGCCCCCGCCCCTCTGCCCCCCACACACCCCCCAACCTCCCCTCCACCTCCAACTCCCAGGAGGCTATGGGCTCCGTCAGCAGCCTTATCGCCCAGCGCCCCGGCCCGGCCCACCTGGTGCGTCACTACCGGCCCGTTGATGTTGTCCCCGAGCCGGGCGTCACCAGGCTCCACAGAACCACGTTGGGCGCCACTTCCCGCCTGGCCTCCTTTGACACATCTCAGGATCCGCTGCTCAGTAGCCTCACTCCGCCTGGCAACAGGAAGCCTTTGATGGTGATTGGCTCCAGTAAGGACAGCGGGACCAATGGGAATTACTCGTATCTGAACCAGGACTATGTGGGAGACTGGAATGACAACACTGTGGTTCATGGTAGCCATGGGACCGGGATTGACACAGGGGAGGCCAAGGATCGGCAGCTTGGGAGCCTCAACGGGAACGTGGAAGAACCCCCTCCCAAACTGGTCCCCGTGTCAGGGAAGCTGGAGAAGGTGAGTGTGGCCCAGGCTATATGGAACAGTCATTCAGTCTCTTTGAAGTAGATCAATCCACTCTCACAATAACACGATTAGAAGAAATGAATGAAACATTCACTGAATATACATTAGTTACAACCTCTTACCCAACAAACCATTTGGTCTTTCCCTCTCACCTCTCAGAACATGGAGAAAACAGTGATCCGGCCCACTGCCTTCAAACCCGTCGTCCCCAAGAGTCACAACTCCATGCAGTTCCTTTCCCCTCGCCACGACAGGGCCAGTCTATCAGACTGCCAGAACAACCTCAACCTGTTGTCACCTGGTAGCCAGATGGACACCTTGCCGCCCTGCTCGGAGAATCGCAACTCCTACAGCGGCGGGCGCCACACGGGCGGGGGCAGCCAGACCTGCTCCATGTCTGACTCGGGACGGAATTCCCTGACGAGCCTGCCCCCCTATGGCAGCATCCCCTGCAGCCTGGCCCCCGCAGACTACCCGCCTGGCAGTGCCCACCTGGAGCCAACGAAGACCGCACACGGGCACTCCAACTCGGACAGTGGGTGCTCCTCGTCCAGTAAGAGCACAGGCTCGGTGAGTGGACGTGGCCAGCCCCTGTCGGACAGCGGGTCGAGCGAGCGCTCGCCAGCCCCTGTGGAGGGGGGGTACGAGGGGGTAGTGAGGGACCTGGAGGATAAGCTGAGGGAGAGAAACGTGGAGCTGCAGCAGCTCCGAGACAACCTGGATGAGAACGAAGTGGCTATATGCCAGGTACGTGGTGGGGTAGATGGACAAAAGAGCATTGGACACATTATCTTGTCATATATTCTAAAAAGCATGAAGACACCAAGCTCTCTCTCTCTCACACACCATGTACCATCACACACACAATGACAAATGTCATGACTTATTGGGACACTAAAACCCTTACAATCACAACACACACACAATGCCACCTTCACCTACCCAACCCCAGTCTTCCCTCTTTCCCCAGGTTTATGAGGAGAAGCAGAAGCGCTGTGAGCTGGAGCTGGAGGAGTTGCGTCAGAGCTGCGCCACGCGGATGCAGACCCAGTCCCAGAAGGCCCAGCGTGCCCAGCAGGTGCTCCAGCTGCAGGTCTTCCAGCTGCAACAGGAGAAGAAGCTGCTCCAGGAGGACTTCGGCCAGCTGCTGCAGGAGAGGGAGAAGCTGGAGGAGCGCTGTACCTCCTACGAGAAGATTCAGTTAGGGTCCAGGCTGGAGGAGACCAAGTGGGAGGTGAGATAGACCCTCACTGTCTGTGGCCCCATTCCAAATCCACCCCTACTTTAGTCCCTACCTCCTAGGTCTTAGGCACTTCTGTAGATCTTGTTGATGAAGTGGCTGAGGGTCTGCCCCAATGCTAGCAGTATGTGTCTACTCAGGTACTCTGGTATAGACAATAAAGACACAGTGAATTTTACACAAGCCATGAATGCCACTGTAACTCATTTTGAGTAATTGTTGTCACAGTCGGACAGGCATTTTAAATGAAATGATTCAGTACAATGGGGTACTGATAGTGTAGTATAAATGGTACCCTCAGTAATATGCTTCCCCAGGAATGTTTGGCAGGCTAGAGCCTGGCATGGTGTCCCACCGTCATCAATCACATTGTAACAAAGACACCAAGCTCCCTGCTCTCTCTCTAATATAATTCCTCATACACTGAGTGTACAAAACATTAGGAACACTTTCCTATTATTGAGCTGTACCCCCTTTTGCCCTCAGAACAGCCTCAAAATGTAGGGGCATAGACTCTACAAGGTGTCAAAAGTGTTCCACAGGGATGCTGGCCCATGTTGACTCCAAAGCTCCCTACAGTTGTGTCAAGTTGGCTGGATGTATTTTGGGTGGTGAACCATTCTTGATACACGTGGGAAACTGTTGTGTGTGTGTGTGTGAAAAGCACAGCAGCGTTGCAGTTCTTGACACACTCAAATTGGTGAGCCTGGCACCTACTACCATACCCCGTTCCAAAGCACTTAAATCTTCACCCTCTTAATGGCACACATACACAATCAAAGGCTCAAGGATCAATCAATCAATCAATCAATCAAGGATCCTTCTTTTAACCTGTCTCCTCCCCTTCATCTACACTGATTTGAAGTGGATTTAACAAGTTACATCAATAAGGGATCATGGCTTTCTCCTGGATTCACCTGGTCAGCCTAAGTCATGGAAAGACTTACTAATGTTTTGTACACTCAGTGTATGAGGGAATATATTCAAATGTTTACACAGTATACAGTGCATTTGGAAAGGATTCAGACCCCTTGACTTTTCCCACATTTTGTTACGTGACAGCCTTATTCTAAAATGTTTTTGTAATCGTTTTTTCCCTTTATCAATCTACAGACAATACACAATACCCCATAATGACAAAGCAAAAACAAGTTTTTAGAATTTTTTACAAATGTGTTAAAACATTTAAAAAATATATATATGACATTTACATAAGTGTTCAGACCCTAGTACTTTGTTGAAGCACCTTTGGCAGCGATTACAGCCTTGAGTCTTCTTGGGTGTGACGCTATAAGCTCGGCACACCTGTATTTGGGAAGTTTCTCCAATTCTTCTCTGGTTGGATGGGGAGTGTTGCTGCACAACTATTTTTAGGTCTCTCCAGAGATGTTCCATCGGATTCAAGTCCGGGCTCTGGCTGGGCCACTAAAGGACATTCAGAGACTTGTCCCGAAGCCACTCCTGCATGGTCTTGGCTGTGTGCTTAAAGTCATTGTCCTGTTAGACTGGGGCGAAGGTTCACCTTCCGAGGTCCTGAGTGCTCTGGAGCAGATTTTCTTCAAGGATCTCTCTGTACTTTACTCCTTTCATCTTTCCCTTGATCCTGACAAGTCTCCTAGTCCCTGCCGCCGAAAAAACATCCCCACAACATGATGCTGCCACCACCATGCTTCACCGTAGGGATGGTGCCAGGTTTCCTCCAGATGTGACGCCTGGATGTGATGTGACGCATTCAGGCTAAAGAGTGTAATCTTGGTTTCATCAGACCAGAGAATCTTGTTTCTCATGGTATGAGAGTCTTTTAGGTGCCTTTTGGCAAATTTAAAGCAGGCTTTCATGTGCCTTTTAATGAGGAGTGTCTTCTGTCTGGCCACTCTACGATAAAGGCCTGATTGGTGGAGTACTGCAGAGACGGCTATCCTTCTGCAAGGTTCTCCCATCTCCACAGAGGAACTCTGCAGCTCTGTCAGAGTGACCATCGGGTTCTTGGTCACCTCCCTGACCAAGGTCCTTCTCCCCCGATTGCTCAGTTTGGATAGTTTGCCAGCTCGAGGAAGAGTCTTGGTCAGTTCCAAACTTCTTCTATTTAAGAATAATGGAGGCCACTGTGCTTTTGGTGACCTTCTATTTCGCAGAAATGTTTTGGTACCCTTCCCCAGATCTGTGCCTCAACACAATCCTGTCCTAGAGCTCTACGGATAATTCCTTCAACCTCATGGCTTGGTTTTTGCTCTGACATGCACTTTCAACTGTGGGACTTTATATAGACAGGTATGTATGTGCCTTTCCAAATTATAACCAATCAATTGAATTTACCATAGGTGGACTCCAATCAAGTTGTAGAAACATCAAGGATGATCAATGGAAACAGGATGCTCCTGAACTCAATTTCAAGTCTCATAGCAAAGGGTCTGAATACTTAAGTCAATCATTCTAAAAACCTGTTTTCACTTTGTCATTATGGGGTATTGTGTGTATATTGATGAGGAATTTATTTTATTGAATACATTTTAGAATAAGGCTGTAAAGTAACAAAATGTGGAAAAAGTCAAGGGGTCTGAATACTTGTCATATTGTCACATATTTGTGGTGTGTTTCCTCTATATGACACTAGTTGTGTTTTCATCCAGGTGTGTCAGAAGTCTGGGGAGATCTCCCTGCTGAAGCAGCAGATGAAAGATGTCCAGGGGGAGCTGGCTCAGCGCATGGGGGAGATCGTCTCTCTGCGTGGACAGCTTCGGGACTCCCTTGGCGAGCTCACCACCAGCCAGGGCCTGCTGCAAGAGGCCAACACTGCCGGCCACACGCGCACAATGGAACTGGAGGTGTGCCAGAATGAGCTGCAGCGCCGCAAGAGTGAGGCCCAGCTCCTCCGCCAGAAGGTGGGCCGACTGGAGGAGGAGACGGCCCGCCTCCGTGCTTCCGCCACCAATCAGACAAGCCTCCAGAGCCCCGCCCACAATGGTGGTGGAGGCAGGCAGTGCCAGGCCTTCCCAGAGGGGGAGGAGCCACACTTGTTGACCTATGAGAGCGACGAGGCCAGGGCCTATGAGAGCGAGGCCCTCCAGAGCCTCCGGCTGCAGATGGACGGTCTGAGGGCGGAGTTAGTCACAGAACGCCAGCGGGGGGAGGAGCAGGCGTGTAGCTTTGAGGAGGAGCACAGGGTCTGGCAGGAGGAAAAGGACAAGGTGATCCAGTATCAGAAGCAGCTGCAGCAGAACTACGTGGGGATGTACCGGAGGAACCGGGCGCTGGAGCGCATGCTGCGCAAGCTCAGTCTAGAACTGGAGACCCGGGACGAGCTGGAGGAGCAGGATGAAGGCAGTGGCAACGAGATCAACTTTGACGAGATCACAGCTACTGAGATCTGACACCACCACTTTTTCTCTCTGTCTCCTCCGTCTCCCTATCAGCCATATACAACTGATCCCCTAGGAGCGTCTATAGGAATCCAGATGGCCTCTATAATGACTTAGTTGGTCTACTCTCCGTATGTTCCTGCTTTTCCATGCCGTCTCACTGTCTCATTAGTATGCTGGCTAATGTCGATGCACACACACACATACATGAAAGAATGCAAACACACACTTCTGTCACTCACAGACATGGTGAGTTGATGTTGTTGAATGAGAGTTCACTAACCGGGAGAGTGATTTTGAAGTCGGTTGAGTCTCGTACAGCGTGGAGGGAATACATCCAGTTTTTTTTAAAGTTTTTTTTTTAGCTATTCCTAGAATTACTCGCTGAACATCATGCAAACACATAGGGGGGCTCGGCTCTTTTCCTAGGAATTTGTACTTCCTCGTCATTCACTGTGGGTGGTCTTGTGTTCTTGGTAGGCAGAGCTTGATAACACTAGTGTTCTTCAGCATGTTCTCAGATACTTCAGGTTCAATGTAGATACTTCAGGTTCAATGCAGATACTTCAGGTTCAATGGGAAACGCTTCAATGTTACCAAAAGCCTCCTCATTCCATGTGACACATTTATTAAGTATCTAAATATGGACCTTAGTGGTCTTGAATTTCTGTATCTATACAGTATCTCTAGCTACAAAACGAGACACCGTGGAAATTCAAGGTAAAAGTCGCTAAAGCACACTCTGATATGCTTTCTATTATTGTGAAGAGAATCGACTTTACCTTTGATCTCCCATCACCGAAGTACAAAAGCATGGATGGATGAATCTCTATGGATCTTTGTGTTTCTCTGGCAATATTTGTACGCTGCACTGGCTGTTTGTGAAGGTGCTTTTTGTACAGGCTGTGAGAGAAGACATGCACTAAGTGAGCGACGTTTCGGGCTCTATTCAATCCACATTGCGGAAGTTCCGCGTTAGAGTAATCTAAATTTAAAGGCAATGTTCCCGCGTTAGATGAATTTAAAGGTAATGTTCCCGCGTTAGATGAATTTAAAGGCAATGTTCCCGCGTTAGCGGAGACTGCATTCACAGTAACCACTGTATATGTCGGATCAATCTCTACCGCTTCAGTGACACAGGTTTAATAGAGCCCATCGTCTTTTAAAAAGTTAAATTAGACTGACCCTGATAGGACTTATCTTTTCATCAACTTCTGTATAAAAAAAACACACCCATTCACAAGAGGATGACACTTAAATGTCCCTTATCGCTGTTAACCCTTCATTGTAGATATCCTTAATACTGACATCGTATATGGTGAAATATAATAGATTTCTTAGAGATATAATCTATTTCGAAATAAACATAGCCACTGTGAATAGACCAAAGCAATGTCACATGTCCTGTTGGTTCCTTACAGTACCATGTCTGCATATTGGTGTATGTGTGAATGCTACTCATGGTTCTACAGTACAATTTTTTACATTAAATGTATATTTTCATGCTGTAAATGTCTTGTACCAACTGACTATGTTTCTAATAAAACGAACGATAAAACGAATAGCTGCTTTTCAAATGGATTACTGATGGTTGGCTCTAAACTTCATTTTATGACAAACTGTTACATGATTACGGTTTGGTTAAATTATCATAAAGCATGTATTGAATGGTTGATTCTATTCGGTCAGACAAGGAACATCAAGCCACAGAAGTAAAAAATGATCTGATACTCTTATTTTATGATGTTAAGCCCTGTTTATACACGTACATTGTGGTAACATGTCACTCTCCTCCTTTATCTAGATTGTATCGCCTGTGTAGACACTTCTCTTCTCTATTTGGTCAGACAGGGAACATCAAGCCACAGAAGTAAAAAATGATCAGATATTCTTTTATTTTATGATGTTAAGCCCTGTTTATACACGTACATTGTGGTAACATGTCACTCTCCTCCTTTATCTAGGTTGTATCGCCTGTGTAGACACTTCTCTTGACACCAAGAATTTGAGAAACTTAGGGCATGTTTACAACTGATATCAACATGTTCATGACTGACAGGTGGATGTGATCTAAGCCTGCCATCTTCTGGTCACTAGCAGCACTCCCACCCACCTCTCCACACTGGCTCAGACAAACAACCATTAGTTCACTTCACAGGGGTCCTGAAAGGCAGTCGGATTACAGTTTGCATAAATTAGCCGGTGTGTTAATGATTTAAGTATAATTCTATGAAATGTCTATATAGATGTGTATATTTATTTTGCATAATTTTCGAAAGTGTCTGTGATAAATAACATAACTAATGTAAAAGGAAGAATTGTGTGAACTGGTCTACTGTTGGCTCAGAGTGGCTTGATGCTTTAGGACAGCACACAAGTCACTGGCTGCTGGTTCCCATGGCGGCAGGTCTCTTCCTCCCCTCGTTTGATTGGTCAGATCCTCCTGGGTCACCATAGAGGGAACAGAAGTTTCCTATTAGCCCACATAATTCATTCAGACCTTCACTTTTCACTATAGCCTGTGGAGCTTCTGTTTGTGTTGCTCCTAGGCTTTAGGTCATGGAACTCCAAACCAAACCCCATTTTTCTGTGAAGGGAGTCAGTCTTTAGTCAGGGACTACAACATTAGTGGGTAGATCAGCTTTAATATTGCAGATTGTGGCTTCCATCAATGTAATTGTCTGCATCATTTCCAATACCCCATATTTTTGGGGTAAATATATAAAGTGTCCAAACTTTGGACTGGTACATCACCTCATTCCAGGGTTTTTATTTATGTTTTACTATTTTCTACATTGTAAAATAATAGTGAAGACATCAAAACAATGAAATAACACATATGGAATAATGTAGTAACCAAAAAAGTGTTAAACAGATTCTTCAAAGTAGACACCCTTTGCCTTGATGAGAGCTTTGCACACACTTGGCATTCTCTCAACCAGCTTCATGAGGTAGTCACCTGGAATGCATTTCAATTAACATGTGTGCCTTGTTAAAAGTGAATTTGTGGAATTTCTTTCCTCAATGCGTTTGAGCCAATCAGTTGTGTTGTGACAATGTAGAGGTGGTATACAGAAGATAACCCTATTTGGTAAAAGACCAAGTCCATATTATGGCAAGAACAGCTCAAATAGGCAAAGCAGGACTACAGTCCATAATTACTTTAAGACATGAAGGGCAGTCAATCTGGAAAATTTCAAGAACTTTCAAAGTTTCTTCAAGTGCAATCACAAAAACCACCAAGCGCTATGATGAAACTGGCTCTCATGAGGACCGCCACAGGAAAGGAAGGCCCAGAGTTACCTCTGCTGCAGAGGATAAGTTCATTAGAGTTACCAGCTTCAGATATTGCATCCCAATTAAATGCTGAAGGAGTTCAAGTAACAATCACTTCTCAACATCAACTCTTCAGAGGAGACTGCGTGAATCAGTTCCTCATGGTTGAAATGCTGCAAAGAAACCACTACTAAAGGACACCAATAAGAAGAAGAGACTTGTTTGGGCCAAGAAACACTATCAATGGCCATTAGACCGGTGGAAATCTGTCCTTTGGTCTGATGAGTCCAAATTTGAGATTTTTGGTTCCAAACGCTGTGTCTTTGAGACGCAGAGGAGGTGAACGGATGATCTCTGCATGTGTGGTTCCCACCGTGAAGCATGGAGGAGGAGGTGTGATGGTGTTTTGCTGGCAACACTGTGAGATTTATTTAGAATTTTCATGGCACACTTAAAACCTATTTTGGCTAGGGGGCAGCATTTTCACGTTTGGATGAAAATCATGCCCAGAGTAAACTGCCTGAGACTCAGTCCCAGTTTCTAATATATGCATATTATTAGCAGATTTGGATAGAAAACACTCAAGTTTCTAAAACTGTTTGAATGATGTCTGTGAGTATAACATAACTCATGGTGAAAACCCAACCAGGAAATGGGAAATCTGAGGTTGGTCGTTTTTCAACTCATTCCCTATTGAAGATACGGGGGACAAAATGGCGCCGTAGAGAGAACACTGTGTTTCAGCGAGCTCCCGTGGCATTCGTAAATTAATATTTTTACATTAATCTCCTAGCTTGAAAAAGTGGTAGAATTGGCTAAATACGTTATCCTACAATGAGTCTTGACGGCTATTTCTCAAAAATCTCCGACAACATGCCCAACAGAACTTCCCTTTTAAATGGTCTCCCTCAGGTTTTATGTATTTGGGTATATTTGTAACTCCTAAATTCCAGCAAATGTACAAAGCCAATTTGTTCCCTTGTTTGATACAATAAGACAGGATCTGGAGCGCTGGAACTCTCTCCCGATTTCTTGGTTGGGTAGAATATCCCTCTTGAAAATGAACATTTTACCTAGACTACTTTACCCAATCCAAGTGATCCCAGTATTATTCTCCAATAAGGTAATAAAGGATGTAAATGGATGGCTAAGTTCCTTTATATGGAGTAAACGCAAGCCAAGACTTAAGATGGCAATATTGCAGCTGCCAAGTTCTATGGGCGGCTTGGATCTGCCCAATATCAGGTTCTATCAGTGGTGTGCTCACCTATGTTATATTTCTGACTAGATCACAAACGATGACTCCTCTATTTGGTTAGACATTGAGACTTCTCTTTCAAAATACCCCTTAAAGGATCTTTTATTTTTCAGAAGTTTCAAGTCTGTAGATGATCACTGCAATAATCCCATTACACTTAACACACTCAAAGTATGGAGGTCAGTTCAACGCTTCCTGGGAAGGTCCAAACTAACCTCTGCTCTTACCCCAATTCTTAACAACCCAGATTTTGGTCCAGGATTTATGGATGCTGGCTTTCACTTTTGGCTTAATAAGGGCATACGCAGACTAAATGACTTATTTGCTGATAAGATTTTATTGTCATTTGAGCAGATGGTCGAGAAATATCGACTCCCGAAGCAGGACTTTTTCCGCTTCCTACAAGTAAGACATTATATTCTGAAGAGCACCACCTTAATTGGTAACCCTGATGTGCCTGTCATTGAAAGAATGCTTTTTTCCCACAAAGGAAAATGTCTAAGTCTGTTTTATGATGTTGTAAGGTCCTTTTCTGCTGTCAACACACAGAGGGTGAAACAAGTGTGGGAGAAAGAATTGTCTGTTACTATTGACGAAGAGATGTGGGAGGACATTTGGAGATATGCAAAAACAATAACAATATGTAATCCTACTAGAGCAATCCAGTTAAGAATAATACACAGATTGCATATATCCCCAAATCACAGACATGCTTTTAGCCCCACTTCCTCTTCTCAGTGTCTTAAATGTAAAACTGATACAGGCACCCTAACACATTGTTTATGGTCATGTACCAAAATACAAAGATACTGGTCTGGTGTTCTGCAAGAAATTGAAAAGATCCTAGGGGTTGATCTAGAATTGGACCCAGTTTCTTTACTGTTGGGTCTCCCTAGTAGGCATGTTACTTCTGTGGGTAAGAGGAGTCTTTACAACATCCTGACCTTCGCAGCGAGGAAAAACATCCTTTTACAGTGGATTAGTGATAAGGTTCCTTCTATTAAAGATTGGCATAAGATACTATTTGAATGGGTGCCTTTGGAATATCTGACATGTACATTGTATTCTAAAACAGATCAGTTCTACAAAGTATGGGAACCTTATCTAAATGACCTAGAACCTGAGGTATCAGCTATTATGCTACAAGGATTCTCTTAGAATGGTGGTAATCTATGTATTTCAGAATTACACTGTACGTTCCATGTGTGGAACCTAACTTCTTGGTTTAAACTGAGCTTTTTTGTTTATTTTCTGTTTGTAAATTTGTTTAAAATGCATGTATTGAGAGACGCAATGATGGGGATGGGGTGAGAGAAGCGCCGAGCGGGAAGAGGAAAATGGTGTACGTGTGTGTGTGTGTGTGTGTATGTATGTATTGTGGCAAAGAAGGGGGTCGAGTGATAAATGGCAGATATGTGAGAGCAGAACTAATGAACGGGCTCTGCCCGATCACTAAAATGGCCACCCCTGTCAGAACTACAGATGACAAAATGGCCGACCGCCAAAACTACAAGTCCCAGAAGCAAGGGGAACCCTCAGAAGGTGGAGCCGACCCACAGATAAAGGGTCAAGAAACACCAGGAAGAGGAAGAGAGAGTGCTGGAAGGATCTATGAACAATAGAGAAAGAGACAATAGAGATTGGCTGGATTTACCGTGTATGAGCTGGATTGTTTTGGATTTACCTGTTGGCGTTTGGACCTGGACCTACCGAGAACCCGATTTGTGTACTGAACCCTGATATCCTTGACCTCGCCTACGGGCCTGGGTGGACCAGGACGGAGAAACAAACACACAGGTACTGTCCTGTTCGAAAGAACTCTCATTCTTGGGTGATTTGGTGACAGTTTACCACTTAATTTGTGAAAAACGCTCCTAACCTTGAAGAGGTTTGCCACATGTGGTGGAGAATGCGGGCATGGACTAACCATACCACTGGTTAGGTAGAAGAAAAAGAAAAATGTTCAGTTAGCACTCCAAAGGGGAGTCAGGTTTTTTTTTTGTGGCTTTGTTTGGTTAGGACAGTTTCTCAGGAAAATGAGTATGGAGGGAGCCATACAGGCCCTGTTACAAG
The DNA here is from genome assembly GCF_045791955.1 of Oncorhynchus clarkii lewisi. Classification (NCBI taxonomy): domain Eukaryota; kingdom Metazoa; phylum Chordata; class Actinopteri; order Salmoniformes; family Salmonidae; genus Oncorhynchus; species Oncorhynchus clarkii. The sequence continues at coordinate 48,494,258 of NC_092166.1, forward strand.
CGGCGGCCGCCCAACAAGAGGCAACTAGAGCTCAACAAATAGCTCATCAGGATGCAATGCGAATGTATCAGGACACGTTACAGGTCCAGCACCGCACCAACCAGCTGCTCAGAGAAGAGCAAGAGAGAAACACCCGGGAGTTAAGAGAAGGCCTAAAGGGGCTAGCGGACCAAATTGGGGCTCAATTACCAGCTGCAAATACCCAGAGGCGGGCCAATCATTTTCTTCAAAAAATGACAGCACAGGATGATGTGGAAGCATATCTTACCACCTTCGAAAGGACGGCAGAGAGGGAGAAGTGGCCGAAAGAAGAATGGGCAGGGCTTCTGGCACCATACCTGGCAGGGGACGCTCAAAAAGCGTATTTCGACCTGGAGTTGAAAGAAGCACAGGATTACGATAAACTAAAGGGAGAGATCCTGACTAGACTGGGAGTGACCGATACCGTGAGGGTACACCGCTTCCACCAGTGGTCCTACCGACCGGGACAACCCCCACGAACACAGATGTTCGACTTGATTCACCTGGCACGGAAATGGTTGCGACCAGAGACCCGGTCATCCGCCGAGATCGTCGAGACCATCGTACTCAACCAGTTTCAGCGAGGTCTACCCCAAGAAGTGAGATGATGGGTTGGCCAGAACGAGGTACTTTCCGCCGACCATCTCGTGGGCCTGGTTGAATGGTATTGTACGGCAGGAAAAGCTGAGCAGGCACAGGAGGAAAGATTCCCGTTCCCCAGACCTGGGCGAACCAGCGGACAGGGTAAGGCTGTCCCAACATATGGAGAGGGAAGAGAGCAGCGTGAGGCCATGAGGAAAGAATCAGAATCAGGCCGAGACGCTAAGGGAAAAAACGGAAACCGGGACTGGGTGTCGAGGGGGCCACCCCCCGAACCCCTATTATCTGTTACAATTGTAATCAACCGGGACATATTGCAGCCTACTGCCCTATTAAAGAAGAGCCAATGCAATGTAACCTCGGTGAAAATGAAGATGATATACGGTATGCATGTCCTGTTGTAACCACTGTACTTGAAAGATCAAGAAACAAACATATGTGCAGGGTGAAGGTTGAAGGGAAAGAGGTTGAAGCACTGCTGGATTCCGGCAGTATGCTAACCCTGGTCGTTGCAAGCCTAGTGCCGAATCATAAACTGGATACAAGACAGGATATCAGTGTTACATGCATTCATGGGGATACCCGTCTGTACCCCACGGCCATAGTGAGCATACAAACAGAGGACGGTCTGCTGGATTATGAGGTCGGCGTGGTCCCAAAGATGCCATATGATGTAATATTGGGTAGAAACTTTCCTAACTTTGCTAAGTTAGGCCACAAGAATGGCATATTTGAGAAGCCAACAACCCTGACCAAGCAGGAAGAAGCATGGGACCTTCAATTAAAGCCAAGAAAAGAGGTCTCCCAGGGGACAACATCACAGGTGCTAGTAGGGGAGGAGGAGGATGAAGTGGCAAACCTCGCTGATAATGAATAGCCCGGTACTAGTGGGGCTGGGTTCGATCTGAATTCAGAAGACGACGATCTAGAACCAGCAGACCTGGCAGGGTCCTTGACTAATTTTGGGACGGCCCAAAACCAGGATCCAACCCTGCAGCAAGCCAGAGCAGATGTGCAGTTCGTAGATGGTACTCCCATAAATGTTGGGATGATGCCTAATAGTTTTCCCCACTTCATCATGAAAAAGGGTTTGGTGTACAGAGTCTCGAAAATAGGGGTTGATGTGGTGGAACAGTTGTTGATTCCCACCCGGTACCGGAGGACAGTACTGGATCTAGCTCATGGGCACATTCTGGGTGGACACCTTGGTATCGATAAAACCTGAGACCGAATTGTAAGGAGGTTTTACTGGCCAGGAATTCAAGCTGAAGTGGCTCGGCATTGTGGAGAGTGCCCGGAGTGCCAGTTAACAGCTCCCCGACCAGCTGTTAGAAGCCCGATAGTGCCACTCCCCATAATCGAAACGCCATTTAAGAGGATAGCGATGGATTTAGTGGGCCCACTACCCAAATCCGCCAGAGGGCACCAATACATTCTGGTCATTCTAGATTATGCCACTCGCTACCCAGAAGCCATTCCCCTTCGGACGATGGCTTCCAAAAATATTGCAAAGGAATTAGTGCTCTTGTTCACCAGGGTAGGGGTTCCAAAGGAGATCCTTACCGACCAGGGGACCCCCTTTATGTCCCGCCTTATGGCGGACCTTTGTAAACTGTGGCAGGTGAAACAGTTGAGGACATCGGTTTACCATCCTCAGATGGACGGGCTGGTTGAGAGATTCAACCGGACCCTGAAGTCAATCCTCAGGAAGGTAATCGATAAGGATGGGAAAAACTGGGATTGCATGTTGCCGTATCTGATGTTTGCCATTAGAGAGGTTCCTCGAGCCTCGCTGGGGTTTTCTCCCTTTGAGCTGGTATATGGGAGGCATCCCCGGAGAATCTTAGACATCGCCCGGGAAACCTGGGAGCACCAATCCACCCCGTATACTAGTGTCATAGAGCACGTCACGGCAATGCAAGACAGGATAGCCACAGTCATGCCCATCGTCAGAGAGCACATGAGACAAGCACAGGAGCACCAGCGGCACACTTATAACCGGCAGGCTACCCTGAGGGAATTTCAACCGGGAGATAAGGTGTTATTGCTGATCCCCACGGTAGAGTGTAAACTACTAGCCACATGGAAAGGACCATATGAAGTACTGGAGAGAATAGGAGAAGTCAATTATCGGATCCGACAGCCAGGCCGACGCCCCCAGGAACAGATTTATCACATAAATCTGTTAAAAGCATGGAGAGAGAGAGAAACACTAATGGTCACATACCCCACACACACTCAGGAGACAGCCGAAGTAAATATTTCACCCACTCTGTCTCCAGCACAAGTACAGGAAGTAAAGACCCTGATCCAGAAAAACAGAGATGTGTTTTCAGAGGTACCTGGCCGAACTGAGGTTACGGCTCATGATATCGTTTCCCTACCAGGGAGAAAAGTGAGCATGAGGCCATATCGGGTACCCGAGGCTCGACAGGCTGCGATAAGAGCAGAGACGGAGAAAATGTTGACAGCTGGAGTGATCGAAGAGTCACATAGTGAGTGGTCTAGCCCAATTGTGATGGTCTCCAAGCCCGATGGGTCTTTGCGGTTCTGTAACGACTTTCGGAAGGTAAATGAAATCTCCAAGTTTGATGCCTACCCCATGCCCCGAGTAGATGAACTACTGGAGAAAATTGGTAATGCTCAGTACATTACGATCCTTGATCTGACAAAAGGGTACTGGCAAATTCCTCTGACTGCCAGGGCCAAAGAAAAGACAGCCTTTGCAACACCTGACGGTTTGTTTCAATACACCGTCATGCCATTCGGCTTACACGGGGCCCCAGCCACCTTTCAACGGCTCATGGACAAAGTCCTAAAACCGCACAAAGCATACGCCACAGCTTATTTAGATGACGTGGGGATCTACAGCCCAGATTGGGAATCCCACTTACCCCGGGTACAGGCAGTGTTAGACGCCCTTAGAAAGGCAGGGCTCACGGCAAACCCTGCCAAGTGTTATGTGGGATTAGAGGAAACAGAGTATCTGGGGTACACTGTGGGAAGAGGGTTAATCAAACCCCAACGTAAGAAGGTGAAGGCAATTATACAATGGCCGAAACCAGTAAATAAGAAGCAGGTTCGAGCCTTCCTAGGGCTGACCGGTTACTACCGGAAGTTCATCCCAAGTTATGCCACAGTGGCCGCCCCACTTACCGACATGACTAGAGCCAGAGGGCCAAACATGGTCAAATGGGATGAAAGGGCCACCAAAGCATTTAGGACATTACAGGAGGCTCTCTGCTGTAATCCAGTGCTGGTGGTACCCGACTTTGAGAGAGAGTTTGTCGTTCAGACGGATGCCTCAGAGGTCGGCTTGGGAGCAGTGCTATCCCAAGAGGTAGAAGGGGTGGAACACCCCATCCTGTTTTTAAGCAGGAAGCTGGAACCACGGGAAACCAACTACTCAGTCGTTGAGAAAGAGGCGCTGGCAGTAAAGTGGGCTCTAGAAAGCCTGAAATACTACCTGCTGGGGCGCCACTTCACCCTCATCAGTGACCATGCCCCACTCACCTGGATGCATAGGGCTAAAGAGAAGAACGCTCGGGTGATGCGGTGGTTTTTGAGTCTCCAACCGTTTCATTTTGACTTGAAACACAGAGCAGGGAAGGAAATGGGAAACGTGGATGGGTTATCCCGCATGCACGCATATTTTGCTGCGGTAGCCCGACCTAGGTGGTCGGATCTAGGGGAGAGATGTGTGGCAAAGAAGGGGGTCGAGTGATAAATGGCAGATATGTGAGAGCAGAACTAATAAACGGGCTCTGCCCGATCACTAAAATGGCCACCCCTGTCAGAACTACAGATCACAAAATGGCCGACCGCCAAAACTATAAGTCCCAGAAGCAAGAGGAACCCTCAGAAGGTGGAGCCGACCCACAGATAAAGGGTCAAGTTAAACCAGGAAGAGGAAGAGAGAGTGCTGGAAGGATCTATGAACAATAGAGAAAGAGACAATAGAGATTGGCTGGATTTACCGTGTATGAGCTGGATTGTTTTGGACTTACCTGTTGGCGTTTGGACCTGGACCTACCGAGAACCCGATTCGTGTACTGAACCCTGCTATCCTTGACCTCGCCTACGGTCTGGGTGGACCAGGACGGAGAAACAAACACACAGGTACTGTCCTGTTCGAAAGAACTCTCATTCTTGGGTGATTTGGTGACAGTTTATCACTTAATTTGTGACAAACGCTCCTAACCTTGAAGAGGTTTGCCACTGTATGTATGTATGTATGTACAGTACATGCATGCAGCCCCAACTTAAAAAAAACATCCTAGATACATCATGCTGAACTGAATTTGCCAAGCACTACGGTACTGATGTTAAAACAGAAGAGATGTTGGTGGCCAGAAACTTTCTTGCACGGAAAAGAGAGGCTGGATGTCCTCCCAAAGATATGCTTTCTGTACATAACCTCCTGGATGATGATATGTTTCGTTCTCTGAAGGAAATCATTCAGGTTGCCCTCACAGTTCCAGTGAGCAGCTGCTCCTGTGAAAGGTCCTTTAGTGCACTGTGCCGGCTGCACTCCTGGTTGCGTAGGACAATGGGTCAGAAAAGGCTTACAAGTCTTGCAGTCATGTCCATTGCGGGTGAAGTGCTTGGGCCACTAAGCCACAATAGTGTTATTGACCACTTTGCCACCTTTAAAAATAGGAGATACACTTTGATGCATCCAACCACAAAATAACCATCAAAAGAGAGAAGCAGGAGGAGCAGTTCTGTAATATAGGTTGTAATATTTTCTTTACTTTTTTATAAGATTTATAATTATTTTTCTGTTTTTTAAATTTTATTTAGCTCATTAGTTGAATTTAGTTTTACGTGGATGATACTGTTTAAATATTAGATCGGTGTCTACCTCAAACTATACTTTTAGCCAACCTTGACCAAAAATAACTAACCTTATTTTGATGTATTTTTAGCGTAACAACAGGTGTAAAATCTATCATGAAAAGATATATATATATATTTTTTATCCTGGGGGAGTATGCCCAGACCCCCCTAAAAGAGGCTTAGCCCCCCTATCCATGAATCTCTAGTGACGTCCCTGGCTCAAGTTCATCGGCCACAGATAAAATGAGGTCAAATCACGTTATGTCTACAGTCGCTTTAATTGGACTGATCAATCATGTCAACATCATACTTTCTCAATCTTAGCTAACAAGCAGTTATCATCATGAATCACATCTACAATCTACTGGCAAATCCCTTTCAATCCTTGTCATATGAAGATAAAGTATAGATAAAACGTATCGGTGCTCATCGGCCATAAACATTACACAACTAGTCGGAAATTGCAAATTAAACAATGAGTGGTTTGGAACGATTCAGTGGCTAACTGCAAGCATCTCAAAGCAATCACTATTGTGCTTCCCCTGCCTGCTATTCAGTGGAGGGTGTGTGGTCCAAGTCTGGGTTTAAACATGTCTGAAAGGGTCTCTTTTCCATGTTTAAAAGGACAAACATTCACATGAAACATCATGGGCCAGAAAAGGTTGAATAGATTGGCCATGCTGTCAATCCAATCCAGCATGACTTCTGCCGCTTTCAAAACAATTGGAAACGCGGAACTCGGAAATCTCAGACTTAAGTGAGTTCAAGACACCTGGGAACTCATAAAAACAAGCTCGGACTGGGAAAATACGTTTTGAATGGTTATTCAACTCGGAGTTCCAAGTCGGGAACTCGGGCCTCTTTCCAGAGCTCCGACCTGAAGATCACTAACGTCATGATTCAACCTTGTCGTCATGATTCAGTTGTTTTGAAAGCACCATTAATCCAGAGAATGACAGACTTAGACGACAAAGTTTGCCCACAAGGACAGCCGTGCCACGTTTGAGTGAGCACAGCACAGTCCAAGAATATGTCTTGTAGATTGATGAGGGGAAAAAATAGAATAAGGCTGAAACGTAACAAAATTTGGGAAAAGTGAAGGAGTCTAAATACTTTCCAAATGTACTGTAGGTCTTTCTCATCAGTGTCTAATTCATCATTATGTATTATGTTATCTCATGTGCTTTTCTTCACGAGGAGGGGATAGTACATCATCTTTTTGGGTCTGTAACCATGTTATCCATTGACAATCTCTTCACATTCAAATATTATTTTTTAACAAAAAGTTCAGTAATATAGATAGACCCATGTAATTCCAGTTGATATTGCAAGGGTTGTTTTGTTTGCGCAATGCGCTGTCAGTGCTTCGGTATATTGTCTATAAAAGTGGATCCTCGTAATTGTATTGTCCTTCCAGTCACGTTCTGACCTTAGTTCCTTTATGTCTTTGTTTTAGTAAGGTCAGGGCGTGAGTTGGGTGGGTTGTCTATGTTCCGTTTTCTATGTTGTGTTTTTGCGTTTGGTCTGGTATGGTTCTCAATCAGAGGCAGGTGTCGTTAGTTGTCTCTGATTGAGAATCATACTTGGGTAGCCTTTTTCCCACTTGTGTTTTGTGGGTGTTTATTTTCCGTGTCAGTGTTTGTTTCCACACGGAACTGTTTCGTTTTTTTTTTGTCACGTTGTCGTTTATTGTTTTGTTCAGTGTTCTTATTAAAAACCAAGATTACCACGCTGCGTATTAGTCCGATCCTCAGAAGAGGAAGAGGAAAGCCGTTACACTTCCTTTGTAGACCACATAGACCTAATAAAATACTAACATGCTGTGTAGTGGCATTGCTGTCATGCATCTAAAAAAAATTGGTTGCGTTTGCCCCACCAAGATTGACATGCTAAAATTGCCATAGCACACCACTATGGGTTTCTTTATGGTACCCAAACCAAAAACATATTTCATTTATTGCTCAGTTATGTATAGAGCCATGTCATTGTGGAATGCTCTGCCACCAGAGTTTACTCAGGCAAAAAGCAAGAAATTTTACAAATATTTACAAATATATTTTTTTATCTGTATTTTATCACAGCGCCTCTCCTCTTTCTAGAGATCGATTTTAACTGTACTGTACATATGAATATGTATATATTATATATGAATAGTGTGTAAATATAATGTTTTGTCTCTTGGTGTATTTCCTATATATAACTTTTATTTTATATACAAAAAAATATTTTGAATTTAATTTTAATATCTCATGTTGTTCTCGTCTATTACTGTTCTGTACTTTGTCATGTATTTGCAAATTGTATGTGGACCCCAGGAAGAGTAGCTGCTCCATGTGCAGTAGCTAATGGGGATCCTAATAAACAAAATAAACTGAATCAGATGTAGAATGTTATAACCTATAGATCTTTATGCTATCATTGCACTTCTTTGTCCAGATAATGTCATGTAGGAAAATCAAAATTCCACATCTTACTGGTCCTCCTTTTCCTCCTGAAAAACAGAATAGGGTTCAGATGGAAATTACACACTTCACTGGAAAGTGTAGGCTACTAACATAGCCGTGGGAAAAATCACATTTTTTCGATCAATAATAATAATAACAATGCCAAAATGTTGAATTTTTGTGTACTGGGCCTTTACTAGTCCTGTATTAGCAGACCGATATAGCTGCCTGTAGCGCAGGTCCCCAAAGATTCGGCACCCCCACCAACAAACATCTTCCCGCAGCTAAGGCTATAGATTTGTAAATTACTAGACCTGTTTATACCTGTATTCCTGAGTCATTCACTCTACACTTGATTATAATGTATCTTATCTTATGCATGATATTGTAGTTGTACAGTGTAAATGTGTCTCCGTGGTGTGTTCAAGTGACATCTCCGCTCCCTCCTCAGATTGCGTCACATCGGGTTTGACGTCATCATTCTCTGAGGCTATGACTTCTTGTGTGGGATCAATAGTGTCACTTGTGATACCGTCACACATCGGCCTCCTATGTTGAGTTTGTCAGAGGGAAACTGGTTAATTAAGAAACCATGTTTTAAGCCCGTCTCTCTCATTTTGTGGGTAACCTTTCTCTGACATCACATGCCCTATCTCCTTCTCCTCTGAGATTATGATCCCTGTCTGTTATCTCTTGGCTGGCTGAACACCTCACAACACATTCCTCCTTCAGACTTGATTCCTCACTGTATTTTCTAAACATCTTCTTCGGCACCCATTTTTCCATGATCTTTCCTATTTATTTTCCTGGTTTGTCATCCATTTATTTAGTATTTTCTTCCCTGAATGAAATGTCAATTGCTAAGTCTTTGTGTAAAAACAGAAGATGGAAATGCTCAGCATATCTCTAAAAATACATTCTAAATCATAATCAATAATTGAAATCTGTTTTGGGTATGTGTCACATGAAGCCTTCTCTTGGTCCTGATGGTAAGATGGAGGTTTGTCTCTTGTGGGTCCTCAGTCTGAGTGATTCTCGTCTGGTTTGACATCATCATTCTCTGGTCCTGAGGTTGACTCTACTTGTGTAGAATTAGCAGGTTCACTAGTTTCAGGTGTATCAGGTTCATCAATCACCTGCTGAAAATGTTTGTTGGAAAGAAATGTCTTGGTTCAGTTCACTGAATGCCCTTATCCTCCCTCATTTGCTGGTGTTTCTTTTCTGACAGCAGTCCTCTAAATGTTTGATACAAGTGTTTTCTGACTGGACAAAAATCTAAAAAGAAGATGAGTAATCAATCAGAAAAACATTTCTCTTTCCTGCTTCTTGTATTCTTGCTTCTACTCTATTTTCTATCATTCAGTCCTGAAAACAACATTGACTGTCTCCCACTGGCTATCATTTTTTCAGTCATCTGTTAACTTTCTCTGTCTGTCCAATGTGTCCCTTCTGTCTTGTCTAGATATCCTTCCCTCTCTCATCTGGTACACATTCCTATATGTTATTTCTAATTTCCCTCATCTTTGTTGGGTATAAAGCCATCACCTTTTCTTGGCCCTGATGGTCAGGAGAAAGAGGTTTGTGTTTATCTTGTGGATACTCAGTTTGTCCCCTCTGAGTGAGTCTCGTCCGGTTTGACATCATCATTCTCTGGTACTGAGATTGACTCGGCTTTTAATTGGGTAGAATCAGCAGGTTCGCTGGTCTCAGGTGTATCATTCACCTGGTGACCAGTTTGTGATACGAAACAACATTACAATCATTGCAGAAATTCATCCATATCTATAGATTTCTAGTCTCCGCTCTCAGCTCTAGCCTGCACATCTAGCCTTTCCGAACCTTATTTCTTAACCTCAGGGAGAGGGCAATCCTTTAAAAGAATGTGCAGAAGCAGTCACCATCAACAAAGGTTAGAACCGGAAAAGCCCTTAGATGATACAGAGAGGTGAGAAGATAGGATAATATAGCAACCACCAAAGGCACCCAGGTTTTTGCAGAGTATTCTTGTGATCAGTTAAGATGTCACCTCCTGTTCTGTGTTATCTTTGTCTAGAATTTCTTCAGTGACCTGAATTCCACCAGATCCGCCCATGTCGCACTTCCACATCTGCAGTGGAAGGTGGCAGAGCTACAGCGGTGTTTGACAGACCATGAGACATCCCAAAAATCTGTCTTCTCAGAAAACATCGGTAGTGTTTTCCGAACGGTTTGGCATACAAAACTATTATGACAACTCTATGGAAAAGGGAGACTCTCACGATGGTGTTCTCCATTTTGCTCTACGACCACAAGTGTCACAGGATTAGTCTAAAGGCAACCGGTACCTTGAAGGTGGTTTTGTGCCGACCCAAAAAAGGGGTTAATTTTTTTAACACATATTTATAATTTAAGTATATTTACACAGCACCAGTCAAAAGTCATCAAAACTATGAAATAACACATATGGAATCATGTAGTTACCAAAAAAGTGTTAAACAATTCTAAATGTATTTTATATTTGAGATTATTCAAATAGCCACCCTTTCTTTGCCTTGATGACAGCTTTGCACATTTCACATTCTTAAAATAGTGGTGATCCTAACTGACCTAAGACAGAGACATTTTACCAGGATTAAATGTCAGGAATTGTGAAAGACTGAGTTTAAATGTATTTGGCTAAGGTGTATGTAAACTTCCGACTTCAACTGTATTATTATATTATATATATATTTCCTGGCTTTCCTAGATCTACTAGATTTAGGACAAACACTTCAAACCCTTAAAATTCTAAAATGAATAGCTAAATGATCCATAGTATGAGCATCTTAAAACAATTCCGTATGTCAGCAATTCCATATGTCAAATGTGTTTTTAACCCAAACATTAAAATGTTATATCTGGCGAACTGAGGAAGTCTTACAATTCTACAAAAACCATAGCCCATCATTGCCCTCATCCACTGCAGCAGGCTTTGGAAAGTTGAATTTGTTGGGTTTTTCTGAAACAACTGAAGCTGGTGGAGGGGTTGCAGGTGGTTCCTGAACTTTCCGTAAAGATACAAAAACAAGTTTGACCCTGAAGGGCTTTAAATCATGTGCACACACACACACACTACATACATACATTTGGTACACTGGGTTCTTCTGGGACCTCCCTTGTGATCATATATTTGTCCTCCATCTGCCTCTGGTGCACAGCCTCATCCATGGCTTTCTGATGCTCCTGCTCCAGTTGCTGCTGAAAGGCCTTTTTCAGAATTGATCAGAGATGTACAGTTGAAGACGGAAGTCTACATACACTTAGGTTGGAGTCATTAAAACTAGCTTATCAACCACTCCACACATTTCTTGTTAACAAACTATAGTTTTTGACAAGTTGGTTAGGACATCTACTTTGTGCATGACACAAGGAATTTTTCCAACAATTGTTTACAGTTTATTTCACTTATAATTCACTGTATCACAATTCCGGTGGGTCAGAAGTTACATACACGAGGTTGACTGTGCCTTTAAACAGCTTGGACAATTCCAGAAAATGCCTCTTTGCTTGACATCATGGGAAACTCAAAAAAAAAATCAGCCAAGACCTCAGAAAAAAATGTAGACCTCCACAAGTCTGGTTCATCCTTTCCAAACGCCTGAAGGTAAAACGTTCATCTGTACAAACAATAGTACGCAAGCATAAACACCATGGGACCACGCAGCCATCATACCGCTCAGGAAGGAGATGCGTTCTGTCTCCTAGAGATTAACGTACTTTGGTGCGAAAAGTGCAAATCAATCCCAGAACAACAGCAAAGGACCTTGTGAAGATGCTGGAGGAAACAGGTACAAAAGTATCTATATCCAAGGTAAAACGAGTCCTATATCGACATAGCCTGAAAGGCCACTCAGGAAGGAAGAAGCCACTGCTCCAAAACCGCCATAAAAAAGCCAGACTACGATTTGCAACTGCACATTGGGACAAAAATCATACTTTTTGGAGAAATGTCCTCTGGTCTGATGGAACAAAAATAGAATTGTTAATTAGTGGTCTTATGCTTGAATGAGTAGGATATATATATCTTTAAATTAATGAGTAACCATTTTAGAAAATCATGGGACATGTAGTCTTTGGTTGTTTGTTATTTTATGTCAATCATATTGCCGCTATAGCCTATAACTGATGCTTCGTTGTCTTTAACTGCAATCTATTGGAAATATTTAGCAATTAAAAGTTATTAATTCACATAAAGACAATAGTAAGGCAGCTGTGAAATAAAGTGTATTTTTCTTATGAATTCCTGTGATCATTCTCAAACCTGCCCCACCTATCCCAGCCAATTGCGGGACTTTCACATAGAGGTTACTAGGTCACCCAATTCAAACCACATTTAAAAATAAAGCATTCTGCCTTGCAATAATAAATATAATAAAATAACTAATAACAACAGCAAAATACTTACATAGGTCTTGATTTAAACAATTACTATCAAAATGCTATTTATTAATATAATGATATTTACTAACATAATATTATTACTAAAATAGTTTATAAAAGTGTTCTGGGTTACCCTACCCAAGAATTAGGGTTAAGGCTAAAATAGATTATACCTATTGTTAGTGGTTAGGGCTAAATAGGTTTAGGGTTTAAGGCAAAAAAAACAGTATGGGTTTATTGCTCTCTTGCTCCTTCCTGTGGCCTGCTGTGGGTACTACATGACTCAATCGCGACACTTTTCGGCTCATAATCTGAGGTAGCAACTGCGTCAGATCTACAAATCAATGAGCTAAACATATTTAGTTTGCAACTCAGTGAACCTGCGCAGCATTCGCTCAATTCGATGCCTACGAACAAACAGATTTCGAGGCATACCAATTTAATCAGTAGCCATTTAGAAACCACAAATCGTCAAAATAAAAAGGTATTTTTTTTAGTGAATCGGCAATTTCTTGAAAAAGAGAACAGGAACATGCTTTTCGTTTAGGTTTACACAATTTTCACAATTAACCATGACCAGAAAATGTTTACGGTTGATTTCTATAAGTCATCGCTACCGCCGCGGTTCATCACACCGTGTACTAAGGCGACCAATGTGCATGCTCACCAAGTAATCGTCTTTGTTAATAATGGGTTACCTGAGGCAAGCCTACTAGTTCTACGTGGGCAGGTTTCATTGGCAGCATTGACGAAACAGGCGCTGTGACCCAGAACTTGGGCTGTGAATAGGAACGGTGCTCAACATAACTAATATGAGCTGGCAGGGTGAAAAATCTCCTTAAAATAAGGCCTGTTCTTTCGCGATAACTTCAGAACTACGGAAAGCAGCTAGTACATATGGTAATATTACGAAACTGGACTCCACGGCGGATGCAATGGACTAGTTTTTAGCTGAAAAAAAGCGTTTTTAAAAATGTCATGTGTCCAGCCTAATATAAACATTGTCGCAGTGGAACAATGAAATTGTCTTGACAACATTTGGGTAAAGGCTTCCCCCCACTGGCAATAAACTGAAGAACATTACTCACTCTCTTCTCATGGTCCATGTTTTCTTTATACTTGTAAATCCACTGTGCAAGAAAGTCGATGGGGTCCATGGGGCGATACTCAGCCACCTCAGCTAAAAAAAAATCTGAATGTTTTTTCCTCAGGGTTTCACCTCCTACATAAGTTCTGTTATACTCACATACATAATTCAAACAGTTTTAGAAACGTCAGAGTGTTTTCTATCCAAAACTACTAATAATATGCATATCTTATCTTCTGGGGATGAGTAGCAGGCAGTTGAATTTGGGCATGCATTTCATCCGGACGTGAAAATACTGCCCGTCACCAAGAAGTTACGCCAGGTCAGTTCTCCGCATGTGTGGTGGGTGGGACAAAGGATCTAAGGCTTGTCGAGAGGGACTGGGGGCCCTACGGTGAAATAAAACAATAACTAACCGAAACAGCAGTAGACAAGGCATATTGACATTAGAGAGAGGCATAAAGCAATCACGGGTGTTGATCAGGAGAGCTAAGACAACAATGGGTAAATGCCGATGAATGGGCAGAGAGGGTCGGTTAGGTACACACAGGACCTGAGTTCGAGGCTGTGGCCAACCGATAAACACAATGAGGTACTGTGTTAGTGAACAATCCAGCAGGCATCAGCTGTGTAGCTGAGTGATCATAGGGTCCAATGAGCAGCAATAGGTGAGTCAGGGAGCCGCTTGGTAGTCGCTACTACGCTAGGCGAGCGGGAGACACGGCGTTCGAAAGCTAGCGGGCCGAGGCAAGCAGATGGGTCTTCGGCGACATCGCAACGGAAAAGCCTGTTGAAACCACATCGGACGATTACGTTGGCAGACCAGTCGTGATGGATTGGCGGGGCTCTGTGTTGGATTGGCGGGGCTCGGTGTCCAACCGTGTACTAAGGCGACCAATGTGCATGCTCACCAAGTAATCGTCTTTGTTAATAATGGGTAACCTGAGGCAAGCCTACTAGTTCTACGTGGGCAGGTTTCATTGGCAGCATTGACGAAACAGGCGCTGTGACCCAGAACTTGGGCTGTGAATAGGAACGGTGCTCAACATAACTAATATGAGCTGGCAGGGTGAAAAATCTCCTTAAAATAAGGCCTGTTCTTTCGCGATAACTTCAGAACTACGGAAAGCAGCTAGTACATATGGTAATATTACGAAACTGGACTCCACGGCGGATGCAATGGACTAGTTTTTAGCTGAAAAAAAGCGTTTTTAAAAATGTCATGTGTCCAGCCTAATATAAACATTGTCGCAGTGGAACAATGATATTGTCTTGACAACATTTGGGTAAAGGCTTCCCCCCACTGGCAATAAACTGAAGAACATTACTCACTCTCTTCTCATGGTCCATGTTTTCTTTATACTTGTAAATCCACTGTGCAAGAAAGTCGATGGGGTCCATGGGGCGATACTCAGCCACCTCAGCTAAAAAAAAATCTGAATGTTTTTTCCTCAGGGTTTCACCTCCTACATAAGTTCTGTTATACTCACATACATAATTCAAACAGTTTTAGAAACGTCAGAGTGTTTTCTATCCAAAACTACTAATAATATGCATATCTTATCTTCTGGGGATGAGTAGCAGGCAGTTGAATTTGGGCATGCATTTCATCCGGACGTGAAAATACTGCCCGTCACCAAGAAGTTACGCCAGGTCAGTTCTCCGCATGTGTGGTGGGTGGGACAAAGGATCTAAGGCTTGTCGAGAGGGACTGGGGGCCCTACGGTGAAATAAAACAATAACTAACCGAAACAGCAGTAGACAAGGCATATTGACATTAGAGAGAGGCATAAAGCAATCACGGGTGTTGATCAGGAGAGCTAAGACAACAATGGGTAAATGCCGATGAATGGGCAGAGAGGGTCGGTTAGGTACACACAGGACCTGAGTTCGAGGCTGTGGCCAACCGATAAACACAATGAGGTACTGTGTTAGTGAACAATCCAGCAGGCATCAGCTGTGTAGCTGAGTGATCATAGGGTCCAATGAGCAGCAATAGGTGAGTCAGGGAGCCGCTTGGTAGTCGCTACTACGCTAGGCGAGCGGGAGACACGGCGTTCGAAAGCTAGCGGGCCGAGGCAAGCAGATGGGTCTTCGGCGACATCGCAACGGAAAAGCCTGTTGAAACCACATCGGACGATTACGTTGGCAGACCAGTCGTGATGGATTGGCGGGGCTCTGTGTTGGATTGGCGGGGCTCGGTGTCCAACCGTGTACTAAGGCGACCAATGTGCATGCTCACCAAGTAATCGTCTTTGTTAATAATGGGTTACCTGAGGCAAGCCTACTAGTTCTACGTGGGCAGGTTTCATTGGCAGCATTGACGAAACAGGCGCTGTGACCCAGAACTTGGGCTGTGAATAGGAACGGTGCTCAACATAACTAATATGAGCTGGCAGGGTGAAAAATCTCCTTAAAATAAGGCCTGTTCTTTCGCGATAACTTCAGAACTACGGAAAGCAGCTAGTACATATGGTAATATTACGAAACTGGACTCCACGGCGGATGCAATGGACTAGTTTTTAGCTGAAAAAAAGCGTTTTTAAAAATGTCATGTGTCCAGCCTAATATAAACATTGTCGCAGTGGAACAATGATATTGTCTTGACAACATTTGGGTAAAGGCTTCCCCCCACTGGCAATAAACTGAAGAACATTACTCACTCTCTTCTCATGGTCCATGTTTTCTTTATACTTGTAAATCCACTGTGCAAGAAAGTCGATGGGGTCCATGGGGCGATACTCAGCCACCTCAGCTAAAAAAAAATCTGAATGTTTTTTCCTCAGGGTTTCACCTCCTACATAAGTTCTGTTATACTCACATACATAATTCAAACAGTTTTAGAAACGTCAGAGTGTTTTCTATCCAAAACTACTAATAATATGCATATCTTATCTTCTGGGGATGAGTAGCAGGCAGTTGAATTTGGGCATGCATTTCATCCGGACGTGAAAATACTGCCCGTCACCAAGAAGTTACGCCAGGTCAGTTCTCCGCATGTGTGGTGGGTGGGACAAAGGATCTAAGGCTTGTCGAGAGGGACTGGGGGCCCTACGGTGAAATAAAACAATAACTAACCGAAACAGCAGTAGACAAGGCATATTGACATTAGAGAGAGGCATAAAGCAATCACGGGTGTTGATCAGGAGAGCTAAGACAACAATGGGTAAATGCCGATGAATGGGCAGAGAGGGTCGGTTAGGTACACACAGGACCTGAGTTCGAGGCTGTGGCCAACCGATAAACACAATGAGGTACTGTGTTAGTGAACAATCCAGCAGGCATCAGCTGTGTAGCTGAGTGATCATAGGGTCCAATGAGCAGCAATAGGTGAGTCAGGGAGCCGCTTGGTAGTCGCTACTACGCTAGGCGAGCGGGAGACACGGCGTTCGAAAGCTAGCGGGCCGAGGCAAGCAGATGGGTCTTCGGCGACATCGCAACGGAAAAGCCTGTTGAAACCACATCGGACGATTACGTTGGCAGACCAGTCGTGATGGATTGGCGGGGCTCTGTGTTGGATTGGCGGGGCTCGGTGTCCAACCGTGTACTAAGGCGACCAATGTGCATGCTCACCAAGTAATCGTCTTTGTTAATAATGGGTTACCTGAGGCAAGCCTACTAGTTCTACGTGGGCAGGTTTCATTGGCAGCATTGACGAAACAGGCGCTGTGACCCAGAACTTGGGCTGTGAATAGGAACGGTGCTCAACATAACTAATATGAGCTGGCAGGGTGAAAAATCTCCTTAAAATAAGGCCTGTTCTTTCGCGATAACTTCAGAACTACGGAAAGCAGCTAGTACATATGGTAATATTACGAAACTGGACTCCACGGCGGATGCAATGGACTAGTTTTTAGCTGAAAAAAAGCGTTTTTAAAAATGTCATGTGTCCAGCCTAATATAAACATTGTCGCAGTGGAACAATGATATTGTCTTGACAACATTTGGGTAAAGGCTTCCCCCCACTGGCAATAAACTGAAGAACATTACTCACTCTCTTCTCATGGTCCATGTTTTCTTTATACTTGTAAATCCACTGTGCAAGAAAGTCGATGGGGTCCATGGGGCGATACTCAGCCACCTCAGCTAAAAAAAAATCTGAATGTTTTTTCCTCAGGGTTTCACCTCCTACATAAGTTCTGTTATACTCACATACATAATTCAAACAGTTTTAGAAACGTCAGAGTGTTTTCTATCCAAAACTACTAATAATATGCATATCTTATCTTCTGGGGATGAGTAGCAGGCAGTTGAATTTGGGCATGCATTTCATCCGGACGTGAAAATACTGCCCGTCACCAAGAAGTTACGCCAGGTCAGTTCTCCGCATGTGTGGTGGGTGGGACAAAGGATCTAAGGCTTGTCGAGAGGGACTGGGGGCCCTACGGTGAAATAAAACAATAACTAACCGAAACAGCAGTAGACAAGGCATATTGACATTAGAGAGAGGCATAAAGCAATCACGGGTGTTGATCAGGAGAGCTAAGACAACAATGGGTAAATGCCGATGAATGGGCAGAGAGGGTCGGTTAGGTACACACAGGACCTGAGTTCGAGGCTGTGGCCAACCGATAAACACAATGAGGTACTGTGTTAGTGAACAATCCAGCAGGCATCAGCTGTGTAGCTGAGTGATCATAGGGTCCAATGAGCAGCAATAGGTGAGTCAGGGAGCCGCTTGGTAGTCGCTACTACGCTAGGCGAGCGGGAGACACGGCGTTCGAAAGCTAGCGGGCCGAGGCAAGCAGATGGGTCTTCGGCGACATCGCAACGGAAAAGCCTGTTGAAACCACATCGGACGATTACGTTGGCAGACCAGTCGTGATGGATTGGCGGGGCTCTGTGTTGGATTGGCGGGGCTCGGTGTCCAACCGTGTACTAAGGCGACCAATGTGCATGCTCACCAAGTAATCGTCTTTGTTAATAATGGGTTACCTGAGGCAAGCCTACTAGTTCTACGTGGGCAGGTTTCATTGGCAGCATTGACGAAACAGGCGCTGTGACCCAGAACTTGGGCTGTGAATAGGAACGGTGCTCAACATAACTAATATGAGCTGGCAGGGTGAAAAATCTCCTTAAAATAAGGCCTGTTCTTTCGCGATAACTTCAGAACTACGGAAAGCAGCTAGTACATATGGTAATATTACGAAACTGGACTCCACGGCGGATGCAATGGACTAGTTTTTAGCTGAAAAAAAGCGTTTTTAAAAATGTCATGTGTCCAGCCTAATATAAACATTGTCGCAGTGGAACAATGATATTGTCTTGACAACATTTGGGTAAAGGCTTCCCCCCACTGGCAATAAACTGAAGAACATTACTCACTCTCTTCTCATGGTCCATGTTTTCTTTATACTTGTAAATCCACTGTGCAAGAAAGTCGATGGGGTCCATGGGGCGATACTCAGCCACCTCAGCTAAAAAAAAATCTGAATGTTTTTTCCTCAGGGTTTCACCTCCTACATAAGTTCTGTTATACTCACATACATAATTCAAACAGTTTTAGAAACGTCAGAGTGTTTTCTATCCAAAACTACTAATAATATGCATATCTTATCTTCTGGGGATGAGTAGCAGGCAGTTGAATTTGGGCATGCATTTCATCCGGACGTGAAAATACTGCCCGTCACCAAGAAGTTACGCCAGGTCAGTTCTCCGCATGTGTGGTGGGTGGGACAAAGGATCTAAGGCTTGTCGAGAGGGACTGGGGGCCCTACGGTGAAATAAAACAATAACTAACCGAAACAGCAGTAGACAAGGCATATTGACATTAGAGAGAGGCATAAAGCAATCACGGGTGTTGATCAGGAGAGCTAAGACAACAATGGGTAAATGCCGATGAATGGGCAGAGAGGGTCGGTTAGGTACACACAGGACCTGAGTTCGAGGCTGTGGCCAACCGATAAACACAATGAGGTACTGTGTTAGTGAACAATCCAGCAGGCATCAGCTGTGTAGCTGAGTGATCATAGGGTCCAATGAGCAGCAATAGGTGAGTCAGGGAGCCGCTTGGTAGTCGCTACTACGCTAGGCGAGCGGGAGACACGGCGTTCGAAAGCTAGCGGGCCGAGGCAAGCAGATGGGTCTTCGGCGACATCGCAACGGAAAAGCCTGTTGAAACCACATCGGACGATTACGTTGGCAGACCAGTCGTGATGGATTGGCGGGGCTCTGTGTTGGATTGGCGGGGCTCGGTGTCCAACCGTGTACTAAGGCGACCAATGTGCATGCTCACCAAGTAATCGTCTTTGTTAATAATGGGTTACCTGAGGCAAGCCTACTAGTTCTACGTGGGCAGGTTTCATTGGCAGCATTGACGAAACAGGCGCTGTGACCCAGAACTTGGGCTGTGAATAGGAACGGTGCTCAACATAACTAATATGAGCTGGCAGGGTGAAAAATCTCCTTAAAATAAGGCCTGTTCTTTCGCGATAACTTCAGAACTACGGAAAGCAGCTAGTACATATGGTAATATTACAAAACTGGACTCCACGGCGGATGCAATGGACTAGTTTTTAGCTGAAAAAAAGCGTTTTTAAAAATGTCATGTGTCCAGCCTAATATAAACATTGTCGCAGTGGAACAATGATATTGTCTTGACAACATTTGGGTAAAGGCTTCCCCCCACTGGCAATAAACTGAAGAACATTACTCACTCTCTTCTCATGGTCCATGTTTTCTTTATACTTGTAAATCCACTGTGCAAGAAAGTCGATGGGGTCCATGGGGCGATACTCAGCCACCTCAGCTAAAAAAAAATCTGAATGTTTTTTCCTCAGGGTTTCACCTCCTACATAAGTTCTGTTATACTCACATACATAATTCAAACAGTTTTAGAAACGTCAGAGTGTTTTCTATCCAAAACTACTAATAATATGCATATCTTATCTTCTGGGGATGAGTAGCAGGCAGTTGAATTTGGGCATGCATTTCATCCGGACGTGAAAATACTGCCCGTCACCAAGAAGTTACGCCAGGTCAGTTCTCCGCATGTGTGGTGGGTGGGACAAAGGATCTAAGGCTTGTCGAGAGGGACTGGGGGCCCTACGGTGAAATAAAACAATAACTAACCGAAACAGCAGTAGACAAGGCATATTGACATTAGAGAGAGGCATAAAGCAATCACGGGTGTTGATCAGGAGAGCTAAGACAACAATGGGTAAATGCCGATGAATGGGCAGAGAGGGTCGGTTAGGTACACACAGGACCTGAGTTCGAGGCTGTGGCCAACCGATAAACACAATGAGGTACTGTGTTAGTGAACAATCCAGCAGGCATCAGCTGTGTAGCTGAGTGATCATAGGGTCCAATGAGCAGCAATAGGTGAGTCAGGGAGCCGCTTGGTAGTCGCTACTACGCTAGGCGAGCGGGAGACACGGCGTTCGAAAGCTAGCGGGCCGAGGCAAGCAGATGGGTCTTCGGCGACATCGCAACGGAAAAGCCTGTTGAAACCACATCGGACGATTACGTTGGCAGACCAGTCGTGATGGATTGGCGGGGCTCTGTGTTGACAATAAAGGGTCCAGGCCAATTGGTAAAAGAGGTGTTGTAGCCCAGGAATTAGCTGGGAGATGGGCCTAGCTCGAGGCTAGCTCAGGGCTAACTGGTGCTTGCTTCGGGACAGAGGCATTAGCCAACAATAGTCACTCGGTTGCAGCTAGCTAGCTGCAATGATCCGGTGTAATGGTCCAGAGCATGCGGATATGGTCCAGAGCATGCGGCAGGAATCTGGTGAGGTGGTAGAAAAAAGCAGTCCGATATGCTTTATAGCGCGCTGTGCAGACTGGCAGGTATTGACCGAGCTAAAGCTAGCTGGTGTCTGAGCTAAAAGGTGAAGACAGCTAGCAGTGACTAGTAGCTAGTTAACTGGAACCTCCAACAGGAGCTAGCCAGCTATAACGTATAAAAATAGCAGATCCGTACCATATTGGGTGAGGCGGGTTGCAGGAAAGTATATTTAGTTCGTAGATGAAAAGTGAGATTAAAATATAGATTTTTTAAAACAAAGAAAGACTTACTATATTTACACGGGACAAGACAAACACAAGACTGCTACGCCATCTTGGTTCCAAATACAGAAATAGCAACAACAAAAAAATAGTACTCTAAAATACTCTAAAACCGGTTCATCGCAATATCTAATGCCATTCATCTGCATTGATCTGATAAACACAGGATAGGTGTAGTATTTCATCAAATGAGAGACAATTTCAACCAGTAGAGAATGTGAAACACTTTATTGAAAGAAGATCATTATCCAAGTGTTATAAATACATGCATTAATATTATAATTGTAATATTATGAATAGAAGTTCAATCTGTACTTCAATCCACATCTGTTGTGCATTATAAAAACAGAGAAAGAAAGAGGTGGCGAGAGAGGTGTAAAAGACAGAGGTAAGAACATAGGAGCAGGGATATGATTAATGAATCAGTCCTACCCAAATATTATCTCAGTTCATCACAAATACATAACCTTAGGGCCGACTAGAAACACTTATCTTAAAAGCGGGTGATGTGGCGATGATGGGACTGGCATCCTCTCTCACATCAAAACATGTCTGCAGATGAGAGACAGATGGAGAGAGAGAGTGCATGTTTAAGCCTTGTGGTTTTATTTTTTATTCTAACATTGTTACTCATCATAATAATCAGGAGGTGAAATGCAAAACTGGCCTTGGATCATTAACTCTGGGACTACTGCACCTCTATTTCAATGCAAATCATCTCTTTAATAATACTTCCTGTTGACCTGACCAAGTGACCTCTCACCTCTGATCATGCTATGTAGCCAGTTCAGATGCGGGAGGGGTTCACCGACACAGCTGATATAACCTAGAGGATTTAGGGAGAAGAGGAGAGAGGGATGAAGTGACGGAGAGACTGTTATTGAGAAAATAAGGTAGTTAAAGGGACAGTGTTCAACAGGAATCTGTGTGGCCTCACCTGGTGTCCACACCACACTAAGTGGCTGTAGAGTATTTTATGCTGAAAAACATGAACAGACACAAGGAAAAACAATATAGCGTAGTTATAGAAATAATGAAGTGTCTTACTATTTTCAATGGTTGGCCCTCTTGCCTATTCTTTGAAGGTGGAAGGAGTCACAGTTATACACCTGAGCCTGCTTACTGCACAACACAATCTATCAATCAGATTGATACATGAGTGTGTAGGTGTGGGTTATAGGGTGTCTAATTGTTCTACATTTTTTCAATATGGGTGATTTAAAATAGCCTGTTTTTGTTTTTGTACAGACATCACACCCTTACATAAACAGCACCCTCACATGAGAAGTAGAAATCAAAAGGACAGAAACTGTGAATTGAATAACTGCAGTTGACATAGCTAAGTAAATGGAAGAATGCTCTTATTGCAATGTGGATGGCTCTTAAAAGAGCCTTTGGTTGTGCATAGTGTAGTCTGTTGTTGCCAGGGAACAGCACCCTCTTCGAAGTAGAAGGTGAAGATCTCCCGCACACAGATTGCCTCTCTTGCTGTGTTGTTGGACCCCATCTTTTAAACATCCTACAGAGCAGCAGACTCCTCCTCTGGCGAGCTGCAGATCCCCTCCTGGTCCTCGTGTCCATCCTCATGAAGTTATGCAGGACACAGGTAGGGTTCACACACCTGAAGTCCTCCAGGAGGCAGTCCCAGATGGCCCTGGTCACCCAACCTTGCAGTGCCCTACACGTTAATTGTATCCAATTGTTTTGAAGAAATCTGTAGGAATATGGAAGATAATGTCATTATTAGACTTTTACATCCCCAGGTCATTGTGGATTACTAAAGTATGACATCCCACAAATCATGATAACGTTGGATTGATAGATGCATGGGCACACACGTGCATATGCAGCATGTGGCAATAACAGAATCATAACAAGGATAGCATCACAAATGAATACATAAATACCACTTGAAACTTGATGATGACTTGATCATTTGAATCAGCTGTGCAGTTCTAAGGCCAAAACTAAAATGTGAACCTCTAAGTCCCCAGGACCAGGACTGAGAACCACTGCTCTTCATTGGGACCTCTTCATCTGTAGACAGGCTTTCATAGCTCTCTTTATCTGAGGGCAGGAAACCTCACAAGAAACAGACTTCATTATAATCAAATTACACCGCACTGAATATTATGTTACTATTATCTCCATCCTCACTTCTAGGGACAGGAACTACATAAAAGTACCTGCCTTATCCAGAATAGCCTACTCTCTCACTTTGAAAGTTGGGGCTGCTAACATTATCCTTTCACCCTCCTCCATGGCTGTTAACTAGCTACCTACAAATGGATTTGGAGTTTGTTTTTTACAGTGATAAATACATCAAGATAGCTAGCTAATATGAAGTTAGGTAGCTGGTGATATTTCATTCACTTAGCTAGCTATATATACAGTATGTCATGTTGGTTAGATAGCAAGCTAGCCAACTAAAGTTTTTTTTAACCTTTATTTAACTAGGCAAGTCAGTTAAGAACAAATTCTTATTTTCAATGACAGCCTAGGAACAGTGGGTTAACTGCCTGTTCAGGGGCAGAACGACAGATTTGTACCTTGTCAGCTCAGGGATTTGAACTTGCAACCATTCCGGTTACTAGTCCAACGCTCTAACCACAAGGCTACCCTGCCACCACAAGTTAGCTAAATTAGAAAATTTAGCAGCTCATTTTAGTTAGCCTGCACTGTATCTAGTTAGCTAATAATACATTGTTTTTTAAAAACATTTTCTAAGTGTATTGACTTACTTGAATAGGTTCTCCCAGCCATGTGGACAATTGGAAACAGGACAGCAAAGTTTGTCTGTCAACAGAGCATTTTAAAGCATATTACTATTAAACTATTTACCCATTTAATAACCAGACCTTCATACTAACTGGCTATGCTGAATTCTTGATGCAATTTCGAACATGCTGCCTTAATATGCTGCCAGCACGCCCACAAGCGAGTCACAATGGGGGGCCTATGCAGCACACGGCAATTTACTGCTTTAAAGAGGACCATCCTCATCTGTATACTGTCTGTAAACTTCTGTATCATATACAGTGCCTTGCGAAAGTATTCGGCCCCCTTGAACTTTGCGACCTTTTGCCACATTTCAGGCTTCAAACATAAAGATATAAAACTGTATTTTTTTGTGAAGAATCAACAACAAGTGGGACACAATCATGAAGTGGAACGACATTTATTGGATATTTCAAACTTTTTTAACAAATCAAAAACTGAAAAATTGGGCGTGCAAAATTATTCAGCCCCTTTACTTTCAGTGCAGCAAACTCTCTCCAGAAGTTCAGTGAGGATCTCTGAATGATCCAATGTTGACCTAAATGACTAATGATGATAAATACAATCCACCTGTGTGTAATCAAGTCTCCGTATAAATGCACCTGCACTGTGATAGTCTCAGAGGTCCGTTAAAAGCGCAGAGAGCATCATGAAGAACAAGGAACACACCAGGCAGGTCCGAGATACTGTTGTGAAGAAGTTTAAAGCCGGATTTGGATACAAAAAGATTTCCCAAGCTTTAAACATCCCAAGGAGCACTGTGCAAGTGACAATATTGAAATGGAAGGAGTATCAGACCACTGCAAATCTACCAAGACCTGGCCGTCCCTCTAAACTTTCAGCTCATACAAGGAGAAGACTGATCAGAGATGCAGCCAAGAGGCCCATGATCACTCTGGATGAACTGCAGAGATCTACAGCTGAGGTGGGAGACTCTGTACATAGGACAACAATCAGTCGTATATTGCACAAATCTGGCCTTTATGGAAGAGTGGCAAGAAGAAAGCCATTTCTTAAAGATATCCATAAAAAGTGTCGTTTAAAGTTTGCCACAAGCCACCTGGGAGACACACCAAACATGTGGAAGAAGGTGCTCTGGTCAGATGAAACCAAAATTGAACTTTTTGGCAACAATGCAAAACGTTATATTTGGCGTAAAAGCAACACAACTCATCACCCTGAACACACCATCCCCACTGTCAAACATGGTGGTGGCAGCATCATGGTTTGGGCCTGCTTTTCTTCAGCAGGGACAGGGAAGATGGTTAAAATTGATGGGAAGATGGATGGAGCCAAATACAGGACCATTCTGGAAGAAAACCTGATGGAGTCTGCAAAAGACCTGAGACTGGGACGGAGATTTGTCTTCCAACAAGACAATGATCCAAAACATAAAGCAAAATCTACAATGGAATGGTTCAAAAATAAACATATCCAGGTGTTAGAATGGCCAAGTCAAAGTCCAGACCTGAATCCAATCGAGAATTTGTGGAAAGAACTGAAAACTGCTGTTCACAAATGCTCTCCATCCAACCTCACTGAGCTCGAGCTGTTTTGCAAGGAGGAATGGGAAAACATTTCAGTCTCTCGATGTGCAAAACTGATAGAGACATACCCCAAGCGACTTACAGCTGTAATCGCAGCAAAAGGTGGCGCTACAAAGTATTAACTTAAGGGGGCTGAATAATTTTGCACGCCCAATTTTTCAGTTTTTGATTTGTTAAAAAAGTTTGAAATATCCAATAAATGTCGTTTCCACTTCATGATTGTGTCCCACTTGTTGTTGATTCTTCACAAAAAAATACAGTTTTATATCTTTATGTTTGAAGCCTGAAATGTGGCAAAAGGTCGCAAAGTTCAAGGGGGCCGAATACTTTCGCAAGGCACTGTATTGTATATCTTCTATATTATTAGGATCGTTCTTCTTCCTACAAAATCTAAAGTTAAGCTTTTCCTGAAAACCAGGCCTGAGAAACAATGATCTTCTTTGAGCATCAATTTGAACCTCCATGAAGGATGATTCTGATCATGTTTCTGAGATGCTGGTCCCGCAGGTCAGACATTGCAATTGTTCACTCTCTACTGACGCAAAACATTTGCTGCAATGCTTATGCATCAGAATTAGGGGAAGATGCAGAGTGGGGATAAAAGTCTCTGAACTTCTGTACACTGCTCAAGCAGTCTGTGTTGAGACTATCTGCACAAAGCAATGTTGTTCATTTAAGCAAATCACTAAGGGCCTTAACAGTTACTTTATGACCGTTTGCGTAAGCCATGATTACCAAAAGGCACTCTCCAACGGTTATGGATGCATTGTCATATAATGGTTTGCCTGTATTTGTTGTGTCATTAGATTTTGTATGTGCACCCTCCTCACTAGACACCTTTTCAAATCCCTCACCAAAGATACAGTTATCATCATAGGGCCAATCCATGAAAATAGGCAACACTTCCTCAAAAGATTCAGATGGATCATACTGATCAGTATTGTCACATACAATTGTTGGGACATCAGGAGTATCTCTGCTGGCTGATCTGAGGTTGGCTCTTCGTTTTCAATGCTAAAGTCAATGATTGAAACATTCTCTTGTGCTGGTAACAGAAGATAGTAAAACAACAGTTTAATAGCATGTTTAGACAACATTTTTAATGTAAAACGTCGTGTTGCACCATCACTGCGAGTGTACACATGGGTCTCAAAAACTTGGCAAGATAACACACACAGACGTGAGAAGCAAATTAGATGTTTATGCAAATATATTTCTAGTACAAGAGGGTGCTACTATAAGGCATAGGAAGTGGAATAAGAATGTATGACTTACTTACATTTTGTTTTCAGTATCGTCTAGAAAGAAAACAGGTTGTGGTCATTAAGTAATGTAAAGGAACCTCTAGGGATATGTGTACAGGAATGCATTTTTAGCTAAGTACAGTACTTGATCCTGCAGAGCTGGATGCTGATGTGACCTGCTGTGACTTCTTGGGGGGGTGGCATCTTCTATATCATCCTGAAATATATTGGAGAGGGGGGGGGGGGGGGTTAAGTCTTTAAACATTGGTTTAAGACAAGACGTCTCATCATATGACACCTCCAACCTGTAGTGTGTTTTGTTTTTGCTTCCTTTTTTGATCTTTCAACCTCTCTTCTTCAGACCTTAGTGAATAAATGATATACATTCAATATGAAAATATATTCAGGTCAGTCTGGCTACAGTGAAACAAATGATTTTAAGGATGCGAATGAAAAGTTTTTATGATGTTCAAGACTTACTGCATGGGAAAGTTCTGCAGGAGAACTAGGTACCACCATCACCTAATTTGCTGCATGATTTCCTTTGAAAAAGAAAATCACACAATCGGATGGGTATCCAAAAAAACATTGTATCCACTAGTGATGAGAATTTCATAATTTATGCATACCACTGTGCTTCCATTGCAATGTACAGAGCGTACTGTAAGTTAATAAATAGTAGGTTGTTAGGTTTGATAGTTATGATTGATAATAATAATACACCCCCCCCCCCCCCACCCCCAGGAATATATTTCAGGATGTAGAAGACATCCCCTCCCCCAAGAAGTCACAGCATGTCACATCAGCATCCAGGAGTTTGATGTATGAATTGTGATTGTAGCGTAAAAACTGTAAGAAATCGGTCCCCAAAAGTGTCAAGAATAATAAACAATAAAAAGTATGAGCAATAACGACAGTGTGCTCTGCCTGCTGCAAGCACAGAAATAATAATAACTTTTATCAATAACGATAGTGTGCGCTGCATGCTGCAAGCACATAAATAATAATAACTTTTATCAATAACTATACTGTGCTCTGCCTGCTGCAAGCACAGAAATAATAATAACTTAAAAATAACGACAGTGTGCTCTGCATGCTGCAAGCACAGAAATAATAATAATTTATATCAATAACGATAGTGTGCTCTGCATGCTGCAAGCACAGAAATAATAATAACTTTTAAAAATAACGACAGTGTGCTCTGCATGCTGCAAGCACAGAAATAATAATAACTTTTATCAATAACGATAGTGTGCTCTGCATGCTGAAAGCACAGAAATAATAATAACTTTTATCAATAACGATAGTGTGCTCTGCATGCTGCAAGCACAGAAATAATAATAACTTGTATCAATAACGATAGTGTGCTCTGCCTGCTGCAAGCACAGAAATAATAATACCCTTTGTCAATAACGATAGTGTGCTCTGCCTGCTGCAAGCACAGAAATAATAATAACTTTTATCAATAACGATAGTGTGCTCTGCCTGTTGCAAGCACAGAAATAATAATAACTTTTATCAATAACGACAGTGTGCTCTGCATGCTGCAAGCACAGAAATAATAATACCTTTTATCAATAACGATAGTGTGCTCTGTGTCACGAATATTACCGAAGGTGGCTCCCCTTCTTGTTCGGGTGGCGCTCGGCGGTCGTCGTCGCCGGTCTACTAGCTGCCACCGATCCTTTGTTCCGTGTTCGTTTGGTTTTGTCTAATTGGTTTCACCTGTTCATTGTTATGTTTGTTAGGGTGGGGTTATTTAAGTTCGTTTAGCCCGCTTCTGTTTGTGCGGGCTTGTTCTTCTGTATTTGTGAGAGGTGTTAGTGTTTGTTGGGTTTTCTCGCTGTCCTGGTATTTTACCTAAGGGTACTATATTGTTTTTATAGTTACGCCTGGTTTGGGTATACTATTTTGTTTCTTTGATTTTGGACATTTAAGCTTGTTTTTTCCCGCATCCTTTGCTCTCTGCGCCTGACTCCACACCAATTCACTCATTGAGCGTTACACTCTGCCTGCTGCAAGCACAGAAATAATAATAACTTTTATCAATAACGATAGTGTGCTCTGCCTGCTGCAAGCACAGAAATAATAATACCTTTTATCAATAACGATAGTGTGCTCTGCATGCTGCAAGCACAGAAATAATAATAACTTTTATCAATAACGATAGTATGCTCTGCATGCTGCAAGCAATAATAACTTTTCATATGTTATAACAGAAAAGAGGACAAATTTAATATACTGAATAGCATCTTACCATCAAAACAAACACTCCAGTTGTTTGAGAAACCTTGCTTTTCGAGGCCCTGTGGTGTGAACAAGGTACAATCTTCAATAAAGGAATGACAATTAAATGGTACAGTTCAGTGGAATAATTTAAAGGAATATATAATCTGAACATCATCCATACCAAAAGTCCTCAAAGGTCCAGGGGACAAGATCCGAGCAATGTTTCTGTGAACACAGTGTATGTGAAAGTAGAGAAAAAGTACAATTCAGCAGCTTTTTATACTCCAGCATGCAAAACAGTTTTGAACACAGTTGGATCTGAATTAGCCCAAGTATTTTTCACAACATGTATGGGTGTTGCTGGACCAGAAAATGTATTTTCGACTGCAAACACACCATCTCACATCAATGCACTCACATGCCAAAAACCGTTCCTCGGACACTGTTCCAAAGCAATGTGTTTGCTTTCTTCGTAGATGTGTTTTGAAGTTTTTCTTTTTTACCTTCAGTTTGCAGTGTACAATTACTTTTCTTGACTTGCCATGTATGCTGGTGTAACCGATGTGAAATGGCTAGCTAGTTAGCGGTGGTGCACGCTAATAGGGTTTCATTCGGTGACGTCACTCGCTCTGAGGCCTTGAAGTAGTTGTTCCCCTTGCGCTGCAAGGGCAGCGGCTTTTGTGGAGCGATGGGTAACGATGTTTCGTGGGTGACTGTTGTTGATGTGTGCAGGGGGTCCCTGGTTCGAGCCCGGGTTGGGGCGAGGAGAGGAAAGGAAGCAAAACTGTTACATTGGGACCAGGTGATTCAATTATTGTATATATTATGTGTAGGCTGTGTAGACTCGCTATGTGTAACTAAGGGAATGGCATCAACGATACACATTTAGAGCCAAACACAACAAGGCATACATTGAAGAAACACAGAAAATCAACGATCAAATTGATTACATAACTGTACATGTAAACCTAGGCTTACTGCTCAAGTATACAAATTTGTCCAAATAAGATTCTCTCATTGTGAGCAATTAGATAACTCACGTGCAAATAGGTGCTAATTAACGCTATGCTAACATTGGTGCGGTAGTTGGTCATATAAAAATGTACCACTGCACTGGTATAACATGAATATTACAAAGTACATTATGAATAATAACAGTCTCACTTACTTCCATGGTTTATATTTTTACCCATGTAGATTAGGTTTGATTAAGATTCGCTTTCGTTGACGTTGATACCTTGAAGTAGTGATGGGTCATTTGCGAACGAGTCGGCTCTAAGAGCTGGCTCTTGTAGGTGAACGTTGGGAGCCGGCTTGCATATCAGAAGAGCTGAATCTATTTATTAAATTTAAAAAAAAAAAAAGATATGAATAATCAAAAGATTTAAATGAAAAGAATGAATAAATTCAAAGAACGAAAAGATAATTAAAATGATATAGGCCTAAATGCTCAAGCGCACACATTCGTTCTGACTGTCTGCTCAGACTAACAGCCTCACCTGTTGTTCCTGTCAATCAGACACACAGTGTCAACCAATGTACCAAAGATGCGTGAGGGAGGGATGAGGCAACTCACTCACAGTCAAACACTTAGCAGCCGAGGAGAGAGGAAGGACAGCTGTGAAAACAACAGGTGGAAAATGAGTCGGAAGCACAGGAGCATTTGGATTAATTTTAATAATTTAGACAATGTTAGAGCACAGTGTAGAATTTGCCAAAACAAAATCCCAAATAAAGCCAGTTCTACGCACAACCTTAATCTGGCATATGCGAACTGTGCACCCAACTGTAAACTAGCTTTGAGAAACTAGCGGGCCTGTTAGTGATAGTGGTGGAGCCAGCACCTCCACATGTGGAGATGTATCCACTCAGTCAAGTAGGCCTGCTAGTGATAGTGGTGGAGCCAGCACCTCCACACGTGGAGATGTATCCACTCAGTCAAGTAGGCCTGCTAGTGATAGTGGTGGAGCCAGCACCTCCACACGTAGAGATCTATCCACTCAGTCAAGTAGGCCCACTCAGTCAAGTAGGCCTGCTAGTGATAGTGGTGGAGCCAGCACCTCCACATGTGGAGATGTATCCACTCAGTCAAGTAGGCCTGCTAGTGATAGTGGTGGAGCCAGCACCTCCACACGTGGAGATGTATCCACTCAGTCAAGTAGGCCTGCTAGTGATAGTGGTGGAGCCAGCACCTCCACACGTGGAGATGTATCCACTCAGTCAAGCAGGCCTGCTAGTGATAGTGGTGGAGCCAGCACCTCCACACGTGGAGATGTATCCACTCAGTCAAGCAGGCCAACTAGTGATAGTGGTGGAGCCAGCACCTCCACACGTAGAGATCTATCCACTCAGTCAAGTAGGCCTACTAGTGATAGTGGTGGAGCCAGCACCTCCACACGTAGAGATCTATCCACTCAGTCAAGTAGGCCCACTCAGTCAAGTAGGCCTGCTAGTGATAGTGGTGGAGCCAGCACCTGCACACATAGAGATGTATCCACTTAGCCAGATGGGGATGCACTACAAGGTGGAATTCAACATTTTATATGTTGAAGCGGTTTCTTGAGTCAAACGATGCCATCATCTCTACCCTGGCCATTGTCAATGCACTTGTTGATGCTCTGACCAAAGAGGAATGGGAGGTGGTGGAGGAGATGTGCAGAGTCCTGGAACCCTTTGAGTAGGTCACTGTGGAGATCAGTGGAGAGAGGTACAGTAAGCAGTTATTACTACATCATTATTTAATCCAGTATTATATATGTATATGAGCAGTAGATAAGAATGTAGTATCAGTAAACAAAGCATGAACCTGAACTATGTGACATCCTCAAAAATGATACTCCCGTGTAAGAGTCTGCAGCGAATCACAGCTAGCCACCAGAGAGAAGCAAATGTGACAGGACATGTGACAGAGTTGATGGACACCCTATGTTCATCAATGAAGAGAAAGTTCCACAGAATGGAATATAATCAGGTGCTATCAGAAACCGCGGCACTTGACCCCAGGTTTAAAAAGTATGGAGCAATATTCTATTATTATGTTGCTCAGATTATATTCATTTTGAATTGTTATATTTATATGCACTTTGTTTATATATATTAAAAAGTTATACTTTAAATGAACATGTGTAATAGCATCCTTCTTTCTTACATTTATTTCAATTTGTGGGATGCTGCAGATTTGCAAATTGTTATTTATTTTTCTTTGATATGGTGCAATATTCTATTTTGCTGTTCAGATTGTAATCCCTTTTGAATGGTTAGATTTATATGCACTTTGTCTATATACATTTATATACATAAAAGTTATACTTTAAATGCAAATGTTTAATAACAAACCAATGCATTTTTAAATATATAGTATGATTTCACTTAATAATTTAATTTGAATTGTTTTAAAACCAATAATAGTCAAACTATCGAAAACTGTTTGACTTGAAAAAATACAAAACATATATTTTTTAAAAGAGTCGTTTGGGAGCCAAAAGAGCCGGCTCTTTTTGGTGAGCTGAGCCGAACAAACCGGTTCAATGAAAAGAGCCGGAAAACTCATCACTACTTGGGACCCAAATTGAGGATAAATCATCCAGACAATCTGGAAACGACACCACCTAGAACAAACATGACGTCATTACTTTTTTTTCAACATTGAAAGGAAGCCCCGCCGTAAAACAGGGCATCAAAAAATTAGTTAATACTCATAATGTTCCTCTCCACGGAAATCTTTAGTAAAAGGCGAAAGATTTATACGATTTGAAGAGAAACCAGAGTGTACTACCTGTAGAAAAAGTCAAACTGGACAGGGATTCACGGTCATGACATTCCCTATAGCGATTATATTAATATCGGCACTCCGAACCAAATCTCGTGCCCTGTTCAACGTGTCCAGTCATAAACATGCATTGCAGAGTATTAGGATGGTATAAATATATTCCTGTTTTAAAATATGATAGTAAAGAAATAACATTATTTCACGTCGGTGGGTGATGGGTAACGTCATACGCATGCGCAGTTAAATTTGCACTAGCGAATCTTGTCAGTAGGTGGCAGTTTTGTGCTGATTTCGCCTTGGATTACATTAGAGCGTGTAAAAATTCCCTGTTTTAAGTCAGTTAGGATCACCACTTTATTTTATTAATGTGAAATGTCAGAATAATAGAAGAGAATGATTTATTTCAGCTTTTATTGCTTTCATCACATTCCCAGTGGGTCAGAAGTTTACAAACACTCAATTTGTATTTGGTAGCATTGCCTTTAAATTGTTTAAATTGGGTCAAACGTTTCAGGTAGCCTTCCACAAGCTTCCCACAATAAATTGGGTGAATTTTGGCTCATTCATCCTGACAGAGCTGGTGTAACTAAGTCAAGTTTGCAGGCCTCCTTGCTTGCACATGCTTTTTCAGTTCTGCACACACCTTTTCTATAGGCTTGAGGTCAGGGCTTTGTGATGGCCACTCCAATCCTTGACTTTGTTGTCCTTAAGCCATTTTGCCACAACTTTGGAAGTATGCTTGGGGTCATTGTCCATTTGGAAGACCCATTTGCGACCAAGCTGCCGCTGGAGCAGGGTGGAACGACAGGGCCCTGATAGGCCATTACAGGTGTAGCCTGAGAGAGGACATCCGCAGGGAGCTGGCTTGTCGGGACACTACGCTTAGCCTGGATGAACTGATAGACCTGTCGATCTGGTTAGACCATCTGCTAGCTGCTTGCGGACGTTCTGAAAGGATCCTGTTAGTTCTACCTCCGCTCCTATCCCGATGGAGCTAGGAATGGCCGCATCTAGGGAGATCGGAGGAGGAGGCTCCTCCTGTACCAGTTGTGGCCGGAGAGGGCACACTTCAGTTCGGTGCTGGAGGAGTTCATCTGGGAGTCGAGAGGGCAGGCAGAACACTCCTCGGTTACCCCAGGTGAGTCAGCACCACACTCTCCCAGAGTTTCCTGTTGGTCACATGTTTTTATTAATTTGTTTCCTTAAAATGTTTCCCTCTCTCCAGCATAAGGCGCTAGTCGATTCAGGCGTAGCTGGGAACTTTATAGATCGCGGACTCGCTCAGAGGTTGAGGATTCCATTAGTAAAAGTAGACCCCCCTTTTCCCGTGCACTCTTTAGATAGTCGACCATTAGGGTCAGGGCTGGTCAGGGAGGCCACAATTCCTTTGGAGATGATTACACAGGGGAATCATAAGGAGCGGATTAGTCTGTTCCTTATCGATTCACCTGCGTTTCCGGTGGTGCTGGGGATTCCCTGGCTGGCCATTCACAATCCGACGATTTCGTGGAAACAGGGAACTCTCCAGGGGTGGTCTGATGAGTGTTCAGGCAGGTGTGTAGGAGTTTCCATCGGTGCCACAACGGTGGAGAGTCCAGACCAGGTTTCCACCGTGCGCATTCCCGCTGAGTATGCCGATTTGGCTATCGCTTTCAGTAAAAAGAAAGCGACCCAATTACCACCCCATCGACAGGGGGATTGCGTGATAAACCTCCACGTAAACGCTGCACTCCCCAGGAGTCATGTGTATCCTTTATCCCAGGAGGAGACGTTGGCTATGGAGACATATGTCACCGAAGCTCTGGGACAGGGGTACATTCGGCCCTCTATGTCACCTGTCTCCTCAAGTTTCATTTTTGTGAAGAAAAAGGAGGGTGGTTTGCGTCCGTGTATTGATTATCGAGGTCTCAATTCCATCACGGTGGGTTTTAGTTACCCACTACCTCTCATTGCTACGGCAGTGGAATCATTTCACGGAGCGCAGTTCTTTACGAAACTGGATCTCAGGAGTGCGTATAGTCTGGTGCGTATTAGGGAGGGAGATGAGTGGAAAACCGCGTTTAGCACCACATCTGGCCATTATGAGTACCACGTCATGCCGTACGGGTTAAAGAATGCTCCAGCTATCTTTCAATCCTTCGTGGACGAGATTCTCAGAGACCTGCACGGACAGGGTGTGGTAGTGTATACTGACGATATTTTGATCTACTCCGCTACACGCACCGCGCATGTGTCTCTGGTGCGCAAGGTTCTTGGGCGATTGCTGGAGCATGACCTGTACGTGAAGGTGGAGAAATGTGAGTTTTCCAAACGAGCCGTTTCCTTCCTGGGTTATCGCATTTCCAGCTCGGGGGTGGTAATGGAGGGTGACCGCGTCAAGGCTGTGCGTAATTGGCCGACTCCGACCACGGTAAAGGAGGTGCAGCGGTTCTTAGGGTTTGCCAATTACTACCGGAGGTTTATCTGGGGTTTTGGTCAGGTAGCAGCTCCTATTACCTCACTGCTGAAGGGGGGGCCGGTGCGTTTGCAGTGGTCAGCAGAGGCGGATGGAGCTTTCCGTAGGTTGAAGGCGCTGTTCACTGAGGCGCCGGTGTTGGCGCATCCGGACCCTTCTTTGGCGTTCATAGTAGAGGTGGACGCATCCGAGGCTGGGGTTGGAGCGGTGCTCTCACAGCGCTCGGGTACGCCACTGAAGCTCCGCCCCTGTGCTTTTTTTTGAAGAAGAAGCTCGGGCCAGCGGAGCGGAATTATGATGTCGGGGACAGGGAGTTGTTGGCTATGGTTAAGGCCCTGAAGGTGTGGAGACACTGGCTTGAGGGGGCTAAGCACCCTTTCCTTATCTGGACTGACCACCGTAACCTGGAGTATATCCGATCAGCTAGGAGACTGATTCCTCGTCAGGCAAGGTGGGCCATGTATTTCACCAGATTTCGTTTTACTATCTCGTATCGACCAGGTTCCCTCAACACTAAGGCCGACGCGTTGTCCCGCCTCTATGACACTGAGGACCGGTCCATCGATCCTACTCCCATCATTCCGGTGGCTAAGCTGGTGGCACCACTATTATGGGAGGTGGACGCGGACATCGAGCGGGCGCTAAGGGAGGAACCTGCGCCTCCACAGTGTCCGGAGGGTCGTAGGTACCTGCCGCTCGCTGTTCGTGATCAATTGATTCGATGGGCTCATAGTCTACCCTCGTCGGGTCACCCAGGTATTTCAAGGACAGTGCGAGGTCTTGGGGGGAAGTACTGGTGGCCCACCTTGGTGAGGGATGTGCGATTCTATGTCTCCTCCTGTTCGGTGTGCGCCCAGAGTAAGGCTCCTAGGCACCTGCCACGAGGGAAGTTACAACCCCTCCCCGTTCCACAACGGCCGTGGACTCATCTATCGGTGGATTTTCTTACTGACCTTCCCCCCTCTCAGGGAAACACAACGATCCTGGTCGTTGTGGATCGGTTCTCTAAGTCCTGCCGTCTTATCCCGTTGCCCGGTCTCCCTACAGCCCTGCAGACTGCGGAGGCCCTTTTCACCCATGTCTTCCGGCACTACAGGGTGCCCGAGAATATTGTTTCTGATCGGGGTCCCCAGTTTACCTCCCGTGTGTGGAAGGCATTTATGGAACGTCTGGGGGTCTCAGTCAGCCTGACCTCAGGGTATCACCCGGAGAGTAATGGGCAGGTGGAGAGAGTGAACCAGGAGGTGGCTAGGTTTCTGCGGTCGTATTGCCAGGACCGGCCAGGGGAGTGGGCGAGATATATCCCCTGGGCAGACATGGCCCAGAACTCACTAAGCCACTCCTCTACCAACATGTCACCATTTGAGTGTGTGTTGGGGTACCAGCCGGTCCTGGCACCATGGAATCAGAGCCAGACTGAGGCTCCTGCGGTGGAGGAGAGGGTGCAGCGCTCTAAGGAGACCTGGAGGGCCGTCCAGGAGTCATTCCGCCAAGCGAGTGGACGGCAGAAAAAAACCTGTAGAAAAAGTCAAACTGGACAGGGATTCACGGTCATGACATTCCCTATAGCGATTATATTAATATCGGCACTCCGAACCAAATCTCGTGCCCTGTTCAACGTGTCCAGTCATAAACATGCATTGCAGAGTATTAGGATGGTATAAATATATTCCTGTTTTAAAATATGATAGTAAAGAAATAACATTATTTCACGTCAGGTGCATGATGGGTAACGTCATACGCATGCGCAGTTAAATTTGCACTAGCGAATCTTGTCAGTAGGTGGCAGTTTTGTGCTGATTTCGCCTTGGATTACATTAGAGCGTGTAAAAATTCCCTGTTTTAAGTCAGTTAGGATCACCACTTTATTTTATTAATGTGAAATGTCAGAATAATAGAAGAGAATGATTTATTTCAGCTTTTATTGCTTTCATCACATTCCCAGTGGGTCAGAAGTTTACAAACACTCAATTTGTATTTGGTAGCATTGCCTTTAAATTGTTTAAATTGGGTCAAACGTTTCAGGTAGCCTTCCACAAGCTTCCCACAATAAATTGGGTGAATTTTGGCTCATTCATCCTGACAGAGCTGGTGTAACTAAGTCAAGTTTGCAGGCCTCCTTGCTTGCACATGCTTTTTCAGTTCTGCACACACCTTTTCTATAGGCTTGAGGTCAGGGCTTTGTGATGGCCACTCCAATCCTTGACTTTGTTGTCCTTAAGCCATTTTGCCACAACTTTGGAAGTATGCTTGGGGTCATTGTCCATTTGGAAGACCCATTTGCGACCAAGCTGCCGCTGGAGCAGGGTGGAACGACAGGGCCCTGATAGGCCATTACAGGTGTAGCCTGAGAGAGGACATCCGCAGGGAGCTGGCTTGTCGGGACACTACGCTTAGCCTGGATGAACTGATAGACCTGTCGATCTGGTTAGACCATCTGCTAGCTGCTTGCGGACGTTCTGAAAGGATCCTGTTAGTTCTACCTCCGCTCCTATCCCGATGGAGCTAGGAATGGCCGCATCTAGGGAGATCGGAGGAGGAGGCTCCTCCTGTACCAGTTGTGGCCGGAGAGGGCACACTTCAGTTCGGTGCTGGAGGAGTTCATCTGGGAGTCGAGAGGGCAGGCAGAACACTCCTCGGTTACCCCAGGTGAGTCAGCACCACACTCTCCCAGAGTTTCCTGTTGGTCACATGTTTTTATTAATTTGTTTCCTTAAAATGTTTCCCTCTCTCCAGCATAAGGCGCTAGTCGATTCAGGCGTAGCTGGGAACTTTATAGATCGCGGACTCGCTCAGAGGTTGAGGATTCCATTAGTAAAAGTAGACCCCCCTTTTCCCGTGCACTCTTTAGATAGTCGACCATTAGGGTCAGGGCTGGTCAGGGAGGCCACAATTCCTTTGGAGATGATTACACAGGGGAATCATAAGGAGCGGATTAGTCTGTTCCTTATCGATTCACCTGCGTTTCCGGTGGTGCTGGGGATTCCCTGGCTGGCCATTCACAATCCGACGATTTCGTGGAAACAGGGAACTCTCCAGGGGTGGTCTGATGAGTGTTCAGGCAGGTGTGTAGGAGTTTCCATCGGTGCCACAACGGTGGAGAGTCCAGACCAGGTTTCCACCGTGCGCATTCCCGCTGAGTATGCCGATTTGGCTATCGCTTTCAGTAAAAAGAAAGCGACCCAATTACCACCCCATCGACAGGGGGATTGCGTGATAAACCTCCACGTAAACGCTGCACTCCCCAGGAGTCATGTGTATCCTTTATCCCAGGAGGAGACGTTGGCTATGGAGACATATGTCACCGAAGCTCTGGGACAGGGGTACATTCGGCCCTCTATGTCACCTGTCTCCTCAAGTTTCATTTTTGTGAAGAAAAAGGAGGGTGGTTTGCGTCCGTGTATTGATTATCGAGGTCTCAATTCCATCACGGTGGGTTTTAGTTACCCACTACCTCTCATTGCTACGGCAGTGGAATCATTTCACGGAGCGCAGTTCTTTACGAAACTGGATCTCAGGAGTGCGTATAGTCTGGTGCGTATTAGGGAGGGAGATGAGTGGAAAACCGCGTTTAGCACCACATCTGGCCATTATGAGTACCACGTCATGCCGTACGGGTTAAAGAATGCTCCAGCTATCTTTCAATCCTTCGTGGACGAGATTCTCAGAGACCTGCACGGACAGGGTGTGGTAGTGTATACTGACGATATTTTGATCTACTCCGCTACACGCACCGCGCATGTGTCTCTGGTGCGCAAGGTTCTTGGGCGATTGCTGGAGCATGACCTGTACGTGAAGGTGGAGAAATGTGAGTTTTCCAAACGAGCCGTTTCCTTCCTGGGTTATCGCATTTCCAGCTCGGGGGTGGTAATGGAGGGTGACCGCGTCAAGGCTGTGCGTAATTGGCCGACTCCGACCACGGTAAAGGAGGTGCAGCGGTTCTTAGGGTTTGCCAATTACTACCGGAGGTTTATCTGGGGTTTTGGTCAGGTAGCAGCTCCTATTACCTCACTGCTGAAGGGGGGGCCGGTGCGTTTGCAGTGGTCAGCAGAGGCGGATGGAGCTTTCCGTAGGTTGAAGGCGCTGTTCACTGAGGCGCCGGTGTTGGCGCATCCGGACCCTTCTTTGGCGTTCATAGTAGAGGTGGACGCATCCGAGGCTGGGGTTGGAGCGGTGCTCTCACAGCGCTCGGGTACGCCACTGAAGCTCCGCCCCTGTGCTTTTTTTTTTGAAGAAGCTCGGGCCAGCGGAGCGGAATTATGATGTCGGGGACAGGGAGTTGTTGGCTATGGTTAAGGCCCTGAAGGTGTGGAGACACTGGCTTGAGGGGGCTAAGCACCCTTTCCTTATCTGGACTGACCACCGTAACCTGGAGTATATCCGATCAGCTAGGAGACTGATTCCTCGTCAGGCAAGGTGGGCCATGTATTTCACCAGATTTCGTTTTACTATCTCGTATCGACCAGGTTCCCTCAACACTAAGGCCGACGCGTTGTCCCGCCTCTATGACACTGAGGACCGGTCCATCGATCCTACTCCCATCATTCCGGCGGCTAAGCTGGTGGCACCACTATTATGGGAGGTGGACGCGGACATCGAGCGGGCGCTAAGGGAGGAACCTGCGCCTCCACAGTGTCCGGAGGGTCGTAGGTACCTTCCGCTCGCTGTTCGTGATCAATTGATTCGATGGGCTCATAGTCTACCCTCGTCGGGTCACCCAGGTATTTCAAGGACAGTGCGAGGTCTTGGGGGGAAGTACTGGTGGCCCACCTTGGTGAGGGATGTGCGATTCTATGTCTCCTCCTGTTCGGTGTGCGCCCAGAGTAAGGCTCCTAGGCACCTGCCACGAGGGAAGTTACAACCCCTCCCCGTTCCACAACGGCCGTGGACTCACCTATCGGTGGATTTTCTTACTGACCTTCCCCCCTCTCAGGGAAACACAACGATCCTGGTCGTTGTGGATCGGTTCTCTAAGTCCTGCCGTCTTATCCCGTTGCCCGGTCTCCCTACAGCCCTGCAGACTGCGGAGGCCCTTTTCACCCATGTCTTCCGGCACTACAGGGTGCCCGAGAATATTGTTTCTGATCGGGGTCCCCAGTTTACCTCCCGTGTGTGGAAGGCATTTATGGAACGTCTGGGGGTCTCAGTCAGCCTGACCTCAGGGTATCACCCGGAGAGTAATGGGCAGGTGGAGAGAGTGAACCAGGAGGTGGCTAGGTTTCTGCGGTCGTATTGCCAGGACCGGCCAGGGGAGTGGGCGAGATATATCCCCTGGGCAGACATGGCCCAGAACTCACTAAGCCACTCCTCTACCAACATGTC
Organism: Oncorhynchus clarkii lewisi; assembly: GCF_045791955.1. Taxonomy (NCBI): domain Eukaryota; kingdom Metazoa; phylum Chordata; class Actinopteri; order Salmoniformes; family Salmonidae; genus Oncorhynchus; species Oncorhynchus clarkii. Next base: position 48,535,000 of record NC_092166.1, read on the forward strand.
ACCATTTGAGTGTGTGTTGGGGTACCAGCCGGTCCTGGCACCATGGAATCAGAGCCAGACTGAGGCTCCTGCGGTGGAGGAGAGGGTGCAGCGCTCTAAGGAGACCTGGAGGGCCGTCCAGGAGTCATTCCGCCAAGCGAGTGGACGGCAGAAGAAGAGAGCTGACCGTCACCGCAGTGAGGCCCCCGTGTTTGCACCGGGGGGACAGGGTCTGGCTCTCGACCCGAAACCTGCCCCTCCGCTTGCCCTGCCGGAAGCTGGGTCCGCAGTGTGTAGGGCCATTTAAAGTCCTGCGGAGAATAAACGAGGTTTGTTATTGATTATTACTTCCTTCGTATTATCACATTAACCCCTCGTTTCATGTGTCTCTCCTCAGGCCGGTGGTAGCTGGTCCCATGCAGGAAGGTGAGGTTCCGGAGGTCCCTCCGCCCCCTCTGGACATCGAGGGGTCCCCGGCGTACACGATATGAGCTATTCTGGACTCAAGACGCCTGCAGTACCGCGTTGACTGGGAGGGGTATGGTCCGGAGGAGAGGTGCTGGGTCCCGGTGGGGGATATTCTGGATCCATCTATGTTGAGAGAGTTCCATCGCCTCCATCCGGATCGCCCTGCGCCTCGGCCCCCAGGTCGTTCCCGAGGCCGGCGTCGGCGCGCTGCGCGTCGGGGGGGGGGGGGGGGGGGGGGGGGTGTCACGAATATTACCGAAGGGGACTCACCTTCTTGTTCGGGTGGCGCTCGGCGGTCGTCGTCGCCGGTCTACTAGCTGCCACCGATCCTTTGTTCTGTGTTCGTTTGGTTTTGTCTAATTGGTTTCACCTGTTCCTTGTTTGGTTGTTAGGGTGGGGTTATTTAAGTTCGTTCAGCCCGCTTCTGTTTGTGCGGGCTTGTTCATCTGTATGTGTTAGAGTAGTTAGTGTTTTCTTTGGGTTTCTCGCTGTCCTTGTATTTCACGATAGGGTACATTTTTGTTTTGTATTTATACCTGGGTTGAGTATACTATTTTGTTCCTGTGATTATTTTGGACATTAAAACGTGTTTTTTTCCCGCATCCTTTGCTCTCTGCGCCTGACTCCACACCTATTCACTCATTGAGTGTTACAAACATAAGCTAAATATGATATGGATGTCCATGGTACTTCATTCTGTGTGTGTGTGTGTGTGTGTGTGTAAGTAGAAAGAACATGTTGACTCACCCAGAAACGCCAATGCCCTCCTCCTCTCTTTCATGACTCTGTCATACAGTACATGCTTTTAGTTTGTGTTGTCTACCTGGCTAAATTGCTTGCCCGCAAGTCTAACTTCCTTTCATGGACAACGATGTGCCAATCCAGCTAGATCTAGCTGCATATTGAACTTAGGCCAGGGGCTCAATGTATGAATTCATGGTTAGATCAGAATCGCGATTATAAGCATTGTCCAGTATGGAGAATTAAGTAAAACCACAGCCAAATCCTTATCTCCATTCATGGCTAACTTAGGAAATGGACAATTTTAGCTAGCTATCTAGCCACCAGAGAACAACGACATAACGAGATAAAACAATTACGTTTTTTTCTGTAAATTACATTTGGCTTGAGATTGGTGTGAAGCCAAATCCAAACTGGCTTCCCTTGACACATTGTTTTTGGTGCGTTAGCACAAGTCACAGTTGGCTATATATACAGTACCAGTCAAAAGTTTGGATACATCTATTCATTCCAGGGCATTCTCTAAACCAGCTTCATGAGGTAGTCACCTGGAATGGATTTCAATTAACAGGTGTGCCTTAAAAGTTAATCTATGGATTTTATTTCCTCCTTAATGCGTTTTAGCTAATCAGTTGTGTTGTGACAAGGTAGAGGTGGTATACAGAAGATAGCCCTATTTTGGAAAGATCAAGTCCATATTATGGAAAGAACAGCTCAAATAAGCAAAGGGAAATGACAGTCCATCACTACTTTAAGATTTGAAGGTCAGTCAATGCGGAAAATTTCAATAACTTTGAATGTTTCTTCAAGTGCAGTACCAAAAACCATCAAGCACTATGATGAAACTGGCTCTCATGAGGACCGCCACAGGAAAGGAAGACCCAGAGTTACCTCTGCTGCAGAGGATAAGTTCATTAGAGTTACCAGCATCTAAAATTGCAGCCCAAACAAATGCTTCACAGATTTGAAGTAACAGACACATCTCAACAACAATTGTTCAGAGGAGATTGTGTGAATCAGGCCTTCATGGTCGAATTGCTGCAAAGAAACCACTACTAAAGGACACCAATAAAAATAAGAGAATTGCTTGGGCCAAGAAATACCAAGTCCTTTGGTCTGATGAGTCAAAATGGAAGATTTTTGGTTCCAACCACTGTGTCTTTGTGAGAAGCCGAGTAGGTGAATGGATGATCTCCGCATGTGTGGTTCCCACCATCAAGCATGGAGGAGGAGGTGTGATGGTGTTGTGGTGCTTTGCTGGTGACACTGTCTGTGATTTAATTAGAATTCAAGGTACACTTAACCAGCATGGCTACCACAGCATTCTGCAGTGACACGCCATCCCATCTGGTTTGCGCATAGTGTGACTATCATTTGTTATTCAACAGGACAATGACCCAACACACCTCCAGACTGTGTAAGGGCTAGTTTACCAAGAAGGACAGTGATGGAGCGCTGCATCAGATGACCTGGCCTCCACAATCACCCGACCTCAACCCAAAGGAAAAGCAGCCAACAAGAGCTCAGCATATGTGGGAACTCCTTCAAGACTGTTGGAAAAGGTGAAGCTGGTTGAGAGAATGCCAGTAGTGTGCAAAGCTTTCATCAAGGCAAAGGTTGCTACTTTGAAGAATCTAAACTATTTTTTATTTGTTTAACACTTTTTTTCAATACCACATGATTCCATATGTGTTATTTCATAGTTTTGATATATACAGTGGGGCAAAAAAGTATTTAGTCAGCCACCAATTGTGCAAGTTCTCCCACTTAAAAAGATGAGAGAGGCCTGTAATTTTCATCATAGGTACACTTCAACTATGACAGACAAAATGAGAAACAAAAGCCAGAAAATCACATTGTAGGATTTTTAATGAATTTATTTGCAAATTATGGTGGAACATAAGTATTTGGTCACCTACAAACAAGCAAGATTTCTGGCTCTCACCGACCTGTAACTTCTTATTTAAGAGGCTGCTCTGTCCTCCACTCTTTACCTGTATTAATGGCACCTGTTTGAACTTGTTATCAGTATAAAAGACACCTGTCCACAACCTCAAACAGTCACACTCCAAACTCCACTATGGCCAAGACCAAAGAGCTGTCAAAGGACACCAGAAACAAAATTGTAGACCTGCAGCAGGCTGGGAAGACTGAATCTGCAATAGGTAAGCAGCTTGGTTTGAAGAAATCAACTGTGGGAGCAATTATTAGGAAATGGAAGACATACAAGACCACTGATAATCTCCCTCGATCTGGTGCTCCACGCAAGATCTCACCCCGTTGGATCAAAATGATCACAAGAGCGGTGAGCAAAAATCCCAGAACCACACGGGGGGACCTAGTGAATGACCTGCAGAGAGCTGGGACCAAAGTAACACACTACGCCGCCAGGGACTCAAATCCTGCAGTGCCAGACGTGTCCCCCTGCTTAAGCCAGTACATGTCCAGGCCCATCTGAAGTTTGCTAGAGAGCATTTGGATGATCCAGAAGAAGATTGGGAGAATGTCATATGGTCAGATGAAACATCATGCTTTGGGGCTGTTTTTCTGCAAAGGGACCAGGACGACTGATCCGTGTAAAGGAAAGAATGAATGGGGCCATGTATCGGGAGATTCTGAGTGAAAACCTCCTTCCATCAGCAAGGGCATTGAAGATGAAACGTGGCTGGGTCTTTCAGCATGACAATGATCCCAAACACACCGGGCAACGAAGTAGTGGCTTCGTGAGAACCATTTCAAGGTCCTGGAGTGGCCTAGCCAGTCTCCAGATCTCAACCCCATAGAAAATCTTTGGAGGGAGTTGAAAGTCTGTGTTGCCCAGCAACAGCCCCAAAACATCACTGCTCTAGAGGAGATCTGCATGGAGGAATGGGCCAAAATACCAGCAACAGTGTGTGAAAACCTTGTGAAGACTTACAGAAACGTTTGACCTCTGTCATTGCCAACAAAGGGTATATAACAAAGTATTGAGATAAACTTTTGTTATTGACCAAATACTTATTTCCCAACATAATTTGCAAATAAATTCATTAAAAATCCTACAATGTGATTTTCTGGATTTTTGTCTTCTCATTTCGTCTGTCATAATTGAAGTGTACCTATGATATAAATTACAGGCCTCTCTCATCTTTTTAAGTGGGAGAACTTGGTGGCTGACTAAATCATTTTTTGCCCCACTGTATATATATTTAAAAAAAAATCAAGGTAAGGCATATGCTCTCTGTCTTTCCTTGCATTCAATGCTATGGGTGGCAACAATGTCACTCTTTTTGACCTGACAGTATCAGATAGCACCCCTTAGTATGTGTAGGCCGTCTGTTTCGCTCACTAGGATTCTTCCTCCGGTAATATAGTCAGCCTCTTGCGAATTGAAAGCCAATTATGAAACACAGAGAGACAAAAGATGAATAATGTTATTTTTTTCGTTAAAAAAATTGGGGACAGCCTGGTTTCCCTTGGCATCCATGAATACACGGCAGTGCGTAGGATACCCCTCATCAATCCTCTGAAAGTAGCAAAGATCAATCAAAAATCAGAAAACAAAAATTCTGCAAATATTCAGTTGTTGATACAACACTTTAGATAGAACATGTGTACTTCAGTAAAGTTAAAGGGGCAATCTGTGTAACCGATGTGAAATGGCTAGCTAGTTAGTGGTGGTGCGCGCCAATAGCGTTTCAATCGGCGACTCACTTGCTCTGAGACCTTGAAGTACTGGTTCCCCTCGCTCTGCAAGGACCGAGGCCTTTGTGGCGTGATGGGGTGTTAGTGTGCAAGGGTCCCTGGTTCGAGCCCGGGTAAGGAACGGACTAAAGTTAGACTGTTACATCTGCAAACAATAACAAAGCCACCAACATGCAATAAAATAGTGTAATTGTCCAATACAATAAGTATGTTGTTCATTAGGTCTGTAAGGAGAAATATAGTGCAAAGAAAGATTGTCTTTATAATCCTGGTAAGAATTTATTCCATAATTCCGTGAAAATGTGCTTGAAAAAAGGCAGTCGCGCATTGAATTGAGAGAAAGACGCGTATTTGACGAAGATGAGAGGGAAGGGCGGAGAGAGGAGGGAGTGGGACCCGGATGCTGATGCAAATAAGGCAAAGGAAGAGGAGAGAGAATATATCGATTTACGGCAAGAAAAGCAAACGGACTATAAACGGGGAGGCCCTCTCAGGCAATGTGTGCAATTATATAAAAATGAGTATATCTAGTAAAATGTCAATACATATGTAGTTATTTTTCACTAGCAAATCGTTGAATTATTGAAATTGGAACCGGCAAGGGAGACACGCCAAAGAAGAGAGAGAAGATGCTGTGATACGCCTACTGGCAGTGATAGAGCGAGAGGGAGGGAGGGGGTGATACGGTAAAGATGGTTGTTTTGCAAGGGGTGCATCTTTCTTCAAAACAAATCGCTACAATGTAGCTGTTGGACGTAACATATATTTTCACTTTACAAAGAAACTTCAAAATGATCCGATTTTGACAGACGTGGATAGATACAGGCTTACCACAGTGTGTGGCAGCACTTGTGCAGCTAACTCGAAGAAAACATGCTGCTCCACTTGTGATAACCGGCCTGACAGTGAATACCATTTACATCAGTCTGCATTGAACTATAAGGACGTTTTATGTTGCAATACATTGTTTGAATGAATGGATGTAGCAGGTTGAATATAGACAAGAAATGGTGCAGTCAACACGAACGTTGATAAATATCTATAAATGATTGTTGCTTTCAAACTGAAATAGCTATTAGTACTTGTTATGCTATGTGGATTGACCAATGTATCAAAAACGAAGCTAGTTAAAACCTGAAAACTGACATATAGACCAACCATGTTATCAATCTTGTCATACTTGTTATCATGGTAGGTGTCGCTATTTTGAGTTTAGGCTAGTGCATAACATGATATTTGTGTCGGCAATCCATTTACTCAGCGGTTGATTGTTCAGTTTCAATATAAGACGTCTATATTCACTAAGAAGTAAAACCTCACAAATCAGTGGAGGTAGTAGGTTTTGTCTGGGAAGGTGAAATATATCCCACAATTCTTAATTCAGGATTTATCCTGCCTTTAACTCAGACTTTAGTTATAGGTCTACATCTCAAAGTAGCATAGCAATCTTTTCCTAACCATTACTTGCCATTGTTATACAGAGTTCCTTTTTTATTTGGGGACAATAATTCGTGAAATTCACCAAGATATAGAGCTAGTTATCAACATTGTTCACTATAAGTTGTAGTCAATAGTTAGAGCAGTATGAGTAAGGAACTGTCACTAAGTCAGACAGCTCAATATGTTGGGCCATATCGAATGGAAAAAACACTGGGAAAGGGCCAGACAGGTGAGTTCTGAATTGTTCGGTTCAAAATGGCTCACTTGTAAATAATAATGTGTTTGTGTGGGTTTATCATGGGATGGAGGGCTGGATGACAGGTGGGTGGGTGAATAGATAGATGGATGTAATATACACTCACCGGCCCGTTTATTAGGTACACCCATCTAGTACAGAGTTGGACCCCCTTTGCCTCCAGAACAGCCTGAATTCTTCTGGGAATGGATTATACAAGTCGGAAATGTTCCACAGGGAAGTTGGTCCATGCTGACACGATAGCATCATGCAGTTGCTGCAGATTGGACGGCAGTACACCACCGCCACCAGCCTGTACCGTTGACACCAGGCATGATGGGTCCATGGACTCATGCTGCTTACATCAAAATCCTGACTCTGCCCTCAGCATGACGCAACATAAACTGGGATTCCTCCTCCATTGTCCAGTGTTGGTGATGGTGTGCCCACTGGAGCTGTTGCTTCTTGTTTTTAGCTGATAGGAGTGGAACCCGGGGTGGTCGTCTGCTGCAATAGCCCTTCCGGAATGACGAGTTGTGCATTCAGAGATGCCGTTCTGCACACCACTGTTGTTCTGAGACATTATTTGTCTGTTTGTGGCAAGCCTGCTAACTTGCACAATTCTTGTAATTCTCCTTTGACACCTCTCATCAACAAGTTGTTTTCACCCACAGGACTGCCGCTGACTGGATGTATGCTTTTCTTCTTCGACATTCTCGGTAAACCCTAGACACTGTCATGCGTGAAAAGCCCAGGAGGGCGGCCGTTTCTGAGATACTGGACCCGGCAAGCCTAGCACCAACGATCATACCGCACTCAGTCACTTAGGTCACTCGTTTTTCTCATTCTAACTCATTCTAATCGAACAGTAACTGAATGCCTTGATTCCTGTCTGCCTGCTTTGTATAGCAAGCCACTGCCACGTAACTTACTGTCTGTAGGTACGATCCATTTTCGTGAATGGCGTGGTGTATCTAATAATCTGGCCGGTGACTGTATATGTTTTGTGACTGTGTTATGAATGCATAATACTTATATTAAAAGGGTGAACATGTGACTCTCTCAGGCTTGGTGAAGCTTGGAGTTCACTGCATTACAGGACAGAAGGTGGCCATCAAAATAGTCAACAGGGAGAAGCTGTCAGAGTCAGTTCTGATGAAGGTAAGACGTTGATGATGATGATGATGATGATGATGATGATAATAATGATGAAAATAAGGATATCCCAGTATGATGCCTACTTTTCTAGACTGACAATTTCATGATTAACTGTCTGTTTGCAATAGTTACAATAGGCAATGTACATAGTAAAGACAATTTCCAATAGTAATAAAATGATATGCATACATTGGCTTTCTCACTCTGTAACAAGACACGTTTCATCAAGTATGCCTTAAGAGTGAACACTGGAATGTAAATTCCTCTCAAATTACAATTTGTATATCTTTCTCTTCCCCCTCTCTATTTATATTCCCCTCTCTTTCTATCCCCATCTCTTCTCTCTCTCCCTCTACCCCTCTCTTTCTATCCCCATCTCTTCTCTCTCTCCCTCTACCCCTCTCTTTCTATCCCCATCTCTTCTCTCTCTCCCTCTACCCCTCTCTTTCTCCCGCTCTGTCTAGGTGGAGAGGGAGATTGCCATCCTGAAGCTGATTGAGCATCCGCATGTGTTGAAGCTGCATGACGTTTACGAGAATAACAAATATCTGTGAGTTCATTCATTGTACGTTCAGGAGCGACCCTCTGTTCTGCCTGTACCCTATAGCTCTAGACCCGTGGTGTGATGTGTAAATATTACTCAAATGACTGTATTAATCCGCTCTGTCTGTCTCTTGAAGTCTGTGTAGATTTCTGTTATCAAATCTCCTATTGACTTCAATGTATGTTCTATGCAAAAATCCTGATTACACAGGCCTATCCTCAGGTTAGGATTCAACCCACTTGAAATGCTTGCTCAATTCCTCTCTCTCTCTCTCCCCAACCTTCACCCCTTTCATTGTATTTCTTCCACTCACCCCTCTCTCTCCCCATCTATACCACCCATTACTCTCTATCTCTCTCTTTCTGTCTATCACCCGTCTGTCCCTCTCTGTCTTGCTCTCTCTCTCTCTATCTCTTCTCTACTCTCTCTCTCTCTCTCTCTCTCTTCTCTTCTCTACTCTCTCTCTCTCTCTCTCTCTCTCTCTCTGTCTATCACCCATCTGTCCCTCTCTCTCTTTCTGTCTATCACCCATCTGTCCCTCTCTGTCTCGCTCTCTCTTTCTCTTCTCTACTCTCTCTCTCTCTCTCTCTTCTCTACTCTCTCTCTCTCTGTCTATCACCCGTATGTCCCTCTCTCTCTCTTACTCTCTCTCTCTCTCTCTCTCTCTCTCTCTCTCTCTCTCTCTCTCCCGTCTCTCTCTGTCTATCACCTGTCTGTCCCTCTCTCTCTCTCTCTCTCTCTCTCTCTCTCTCCCTCTCTCTCTCTGTAGGTACCTGGTGTTAGAGCATGTGTCAGGTGGGGAGTTATTTGACTATCTGGTGAAGAAAGGTAGGCTGACACCTAAAGAGGCCAGGAAGTTCTTCCGACAAATCATATCGGCCCTGGACTTCTGTCACAGTCATTCTATCTGGTAAACGACTATATTCATGTACAAAATCATTGTGAGTCTGTGAGGGGCCTGCGTGGTCGAGCGGTTAGAGCTGCTGACCCTGGCACACATTATGCCAGAGGTCAGGTCATGGTTTCGAATCCGGCCAACTGCTCTTTGACTCATCCACCCCCTACCTCCTTTCCTGTCTTTCCTCTACGATCCTATCTTTTCAATAAATGCACAACAAACCTTAAACAGTTGGGACTGCCCACTTGAACAATTTGTATCAGTTTTTTCTTCTTTCAAGTAAATTAGCAGCACCTGATTGAGCTTGCCTGGTTCAATGGGACCACCGGAATGGTCCAGAAATGCAATCTCCGGCCATATAACACTACAGGCACGCTCAATCAAATGGTCTGGTGGGGTCTAAATGTCTTTATGCTTCCTTAATTATTAAGTAATTATATTCTATACATCCGCGGTCTCAGTGTTGTACTTACATCCGTTGATAATTCAATATCTCACTAATAAAGTCATTATATTCCAATGTATTCTATCCTGCTCTTCTCTAATCTACTTTATTCACTCCATCCTACAGTCACAGAGACCTGAAGCCGGAGAACCTGCTCCTGGATGAGAAGAACAACATCCGCATCGCAGACTTCGGCATGGCCTCCCTACAGGTGGGGGACAGCCTGCTGGAGACCAGCTGTGGGTGAGTATGCTGTGTGTGCGTGCGGGTGTTCGTGTGTGGGTCTTATGTGCTGGTAAATGCTTACATCTTCTCAATGCCTCATTTCTAACCATTTCAGATCCCCACACTATGCCTGTCCAGAAGTGATCCGGGTAGGTTCCTGATCATCTTCCCTTTTCATAATTCTAAGTGGCTAAGATCATTTAACCAAGTGAGATAGAAATGTAATGATTGGTAAGACATAAGAAATGTAAGTATTTGAGTTTGCTATTACCAACAATGTGTAAGTAGGGAAAGATACATGTTGGATAGTTAACCGTTGTTGCATAGTTGACATTTTGATCTCACATTTTGATTTCTCTCTCTCTGATCTCTCCATCTGTCTCTCTTAGGGAGAAAAGTATGATGGTCGCAGGGCAGATGTGTGGAGCTGTGGAGTCATCCTTTTTGCTCTGCTGGTGGTGAGAATGTGTCTTCTGATATTTTTTGCCTTATGCCCTAACACCTACCCAATTCTTTCAGATCTACAGGAGGGCCTTGGGTGGAGGTACTAGGGGTCAATTTGGAATTTAGTATTCATGGAGTTGGGTTATAACCTTGTGACCCAATATTACTGCTTGCTTTCCTTGACACAGATTAAGCCTAGTCCTAGACATGTTCAATGGAGATTTGCCATTGAAGCTGCTTCTTAGTCCAGGACTAGGCTTAATCTGTACGGAAAACCAGCCCTACGTGTTCGTAAGTGTAGTCCTGCCTCCCATTGTTTGTAAAAGGGCTTATTTAACAGTAACATTCTCTTCTCTGTAGGGCGCCCTACCATTTGACCATGACAACCTACGTCAGCTCCTTGAGAAGGTGAAGAGCGGGGTGTTTCACATGCCTCACTTCATCCCACCAGACTGCCAGGCACTGCTCAAAGGCATGATTGAGGTTGACCCCGACAAGAGACTTAAGGTACAAGAGAGGGGGATAGGGAGGCAGAGGGGAGGGAGCAGTCAACCCTGACAATTGTTTTATTTATTTTACCTTTATTTAACTAGGCAAGTCAGTTAAGAACAAATTCTTATTTACAATGACAGCCTAGGAACAGTGGGTTAACTATCTTGTTCAGGGGCAGAAAGACAGATTTTTACCTTGTCAGCTCAGGGATTCAATCTTGCAACTTTTCGGTTACTGGCCCAACGCTCTAACCACTTGACTACCTGCCATCCCAAGATAGGAGACAGGGCGGGTCGGGGTAGGGAAGGGGGAGCCATTTGGGGATGAATAGGGTGCCATTTGGGGCACACTAAATAAGATTTAGATGCCCAAAATGTATGCAAAACTGATGAGGATGTATTTTCCAATTGCAAAAGTCAGGCCTAGCAGGAATTGTTTACACCTTGTGCTAGCAGCCATCTGTGTGTGAACAGACTGGCCTAATTGCTCCATCTGCCCTCTCGCCCTTCCAGCTAGAGGCCGTCCAGAAGCACTCCTGGTATCAGTAAGTATAGATTAGTTCTGTCTGCCTTTGAATTCTATTGAGAATTTGAAGTTGATGTCAAACTTTGTGTATTGTGCCCAGTTTTTGGGTCACTAACATGGGGGTATTGTGTGCATGTGTCTGTTTGTTTGTTTGTCTGTCTGCGTGTTTGTTTGTCTCAGGTCGGGTCGTAACGAGCCATGTCCCGAGCAGCCCCCTCCCAGGCATGTGTGTATGGGGCGCATCCTGTGTTTGACCGAGCTGGACCCGGACGTGCTGGACAGCATGCACTCTCTGGGCTGCTTTAGAGACAGCGGGAAACTCACGTGCAACCTGCAGTGTGAAGAGTAAGTGTGTGTCTGTTCATCTGTGTGCCCAGGTTCTTCTCTCTAATTTCTAGTTTTCCAGTTGTGTTGTCTTGCTCAGGGTGCTGCAACCGCGGCTCCCTGGCTATTTATAGATTCCCCCCCAAAAAACAAATACATATGTAACATTTTTCAATCAGAAATAGATGGGTTTGGAAAGATTGGGACTATCTGAAGTAGGCTACATTAAAATCTACAGGACAATACATGTTAAAACCTGATCTTAAAAAAAAAACAGCCTGTTCCATGTTAAGTTTCTGTTGCTGAAAGTTTGCAGACTAGGCCTGTCTGAATGGGCAAGTTTCTCATTTATAAAAGTAAAGTAAAGAAACAAACAACACTTAAAGCAGTAAAATAAATATTGATTATAATCAAACCTTCTGTTTCATTATAACACTTGTGTATCTGTGTGTGTATTTCAATTATTCACTGGTGGTTTATAAATCAAAAACTAGTATCACCAGGAGTATCACTCCTGAGGCATATTTACTGTACAAGATGCGATGCTCCCTGCAACTTCACCAGACAGCTGCTGTGGCCGCTGCTCTGGGACACTGAATGTCAGATTTGAGCCGACTTCTATCTGTGGTGCTGAATATCAGATATATTGTGCTTGAAAGGGGCTCTAGTTTCTTGTGCAACTCCCTTTTTTGTCTTCTTTCTCCTTGTTTGTAACCAGTCTCGCGTCTTGCTGCCTTACTCCACTTTATATTTATTTAAATTTTACCCCCTTTTCTCCCTAATTTCGTGGTATCCAATTGTTTTAGTAGCTACTATCTTGTCTCATCGCTACAACTCCCGTACGGACTCGGGAGAGACGAAGGTCGAAAGCCATGCGTCCTCCGATACACAACCCAACCAAGCCGCACTGCTTCTTAACACAGCGCGCATCCAACCCGGAAGCCAGCCGTACCAATGTGTCGGAGGAAACACCGTGCACCTGGTGACCTGGTTAGTGTGCACTGCACCCGGCCCGCCACAGGAGTCACTAAAGCGATGAGACAAGGATATCCCTACCGGCCAAACCCTCCCTAACCCGGACGATGCTATGCCAATTGTGTGTCGCCCCACGGACCTCCCGGTCGCGGCCGGCTGCGACAAAGCCTGGGCGCGAACCGCGATGCAATGCCCTAGACCACTGCGCCACCCGGGAGGCCTTACTCCATATTTTAATCCTGAATTGAAATCTGTGCAAATTTCTACACACATTCTCCCTTTGACTCAGTATTAAAATCAATTAATTTCTGGGTAACAATTAAGTACCTTACTGTGATTGCTTTCAATTAAAATGGTTAAAAAAGAAACCAAAATAGCTTATGCGAAGCGCAATATCTCAAGCTAGAATTTTGCTATGACTTTCTGGGAGTGGTCTGAGTGGGGAGGGAAAACTAGCTGTTATTGGCAGAGCGGTTTGGAACGCTTTCTTATTGGTCTATTAACTCATTTAACAAATTCCATCCCACCAAAACAGGCAGAAATTTCAGGTGCTTTTTTCAAACAGCGCTTACACTAAAAGGGCATTATCATTTTCACAAATTCACAGTATTATTCCAACTTCGTAGTGTGGAAATATATATAAAACATAGGAAAATCACTTTGTTGACTGCAATTGGCCTTTAATGTATGATTTTTGAGAACATTCAACTGCATATCTCAAGATAGGATTTCATTTTCTTTGAGCACTTCCCAAATCCCCTCCCCCTCTCCCTCCCTCCCCCAGAGACAACCAGGAGAAGATGATCTACTATCTCCTGTTGGACAGGAAGGAGCGTTACCCCAGTTACGAGGATGAAGATCTGCCGCCCCGAAATGACGTAGGTGAGTCCCTAGGTGGCAGGAGCGAGCCACTGACCACACTGACACTCTCCACCCCTGTCTGGTCTACTGTCTTCCTCCTGCCCCCGTCTCTGTGTCTGGGCGTGCTCAATTTGGTGTCTGACAGTGTGTGGGGGGGGGGGGGGGGTGCATGTATGGGCTGTCTGTGTGTTTATAGGGATATTTTTTGTATTTATGAGAGGGTTACTATTAGAGGTCGACCGATTGTGAGTTTTCAACGCCGATACCGATACCGATTATTGGAGGACAAAAAAAAGTCGATACCGATTAATCGGACGATTTTTATATATACATTTGTAATAATGACAATGACAACAATACTGAATGAACACTTATTTTAACTTAATATAATACATCAATAAAATCAATTTAGTCTCAAATAAATAATGAAACATGTTAAATTTGGTTTAAATAATGCAAAAACACAGTGTTGGAGAAGAAAGTACAAGTGCAATATGTGCCATGTAAAAAGCTAACGTTTAAGTTCCTTGCTCAGAACACGAGAACATATGAAAGCTGGTGGTTCCTTTTAACACGAGTCTTCAATATTCCCAGGTAAGAAGTTTTAGGTTGTAGTTATTATAGGACTATTTCTCTCTTATACCATTTGTATTTCATATACCTTTGACTATTGGATGTTCTAATAGGTACTTTAGTATTGCCAGCCTAATCTCGGGAGTTGATAGGCTTGAAGTCATAAACAGTGCAATGCTTGAATCACAGCGAAGAGCTGCTGGCAAACGCAGTGCTGTTTGAATGAATGCTAACAAGCCTGCTGCTGCCTACCACCACTCAGTCAGACTGCTCTATCAAATCATAGACTTAATTATAATATAATAACACACAGAAATACGAGCCTTAGATCATTAATATGGTCAAATCTGGAAACTATCATTTTGAAAACAAAACGTTTATTATTTCAGTGAATTACATAACCGTTTCCATATTTTATCTAACGGGTGGCATTCATAAGTCTAAATATTGCTGTTACATTGCACAACCTTCAATGTTATGTCATAATTATGTCAAATTCTGGCAAATTAATTACGGTCTTTGTTAGGGAAGAAATGGTCTTCACACAGTTCGCAACGAGCGAGGCGGCCCAAACTGCTGCATATACCCTGACTCTGCTTGCACAAAACACAAGAGAAGTGACACAATTTCCCTAGTTAAAAGAAATTCATGTTAGCAGGCAATATTAACTAAATATGCTGGTTTAAAAATATATACTTATGTATTGATTTTAAGAAAGGCATTGATGTTTATGGTTAGGTACACATTGGTGCTCCAAAAGTGCTTTTTTTGCGAATGTGCTTGTTAAATCACCCGTTTGGAGAAGTAGGCTGTGATTCTATGATAAATTAACCGCATCGATCATATGCAACGCAGGACAAGCTAGATAAACTAGTAATATCATCATGCATGTGTAGTTAACTAGTGATTATGTTAAGATTGATTGTTTTTTATTAGATAAGTTTAATGCTAGCTAGCACCTTACCGTGGCTCCTTGCTGCACTCTCATAACAGGTAGTCAGTCTGCCACGCAGTCTCCTCGTGTAGTGCAGTGTAATTGGCCATAATTGGTGTCCAAACATGCCGATTACCGGAAAAAAAACTTGATATCAGCCCTAATTAATCGGCCATTCCGATTAATCTGTCGACCTCGAGTTACTATGTACAGCCAGGTAAATTTTTTTGCCACTGTTGATAAAGATGAGCAAAAATACTGTATAAAACAGAGCTGCTGGAAAACGTGTGGCAACACAGCATTTGCCCCAGTACTTTTCAATCTGCCACACCACTTTCAAAGCAGCAGCACCGAACGTGTTTACCAGACATATTCATTAGTTCACATCATAGAAAAATTTAGAAAAACGTTTTGCAACATGATAGAAAACAGCTGTTTCTTATTGGACAAGTTGACCTGGTGCCTCCCCCAATTTCATCCCGTTTGCCTATGTTTTATCTAGTGAGTACAAACCTGTTCCTGAGATTTCATGCAACCTCCAAACTCGCAGCTACAAGTGGATTAGCTTGTCAGTCACAGTGGTCTACTAGCTGCAGCCTACAGAGCTGCAACAACCGCGCCTCTCAACAACTAGGTTTGGTTGCACCAGCACCTTGCTGTTTGACTCTGCACTCTACACTTGGTTTCTTTCTTCGCTCACGCTCCTCACCTGCCTGCTTGGTTGCCTGCCTCGTGAGAGAGCGAACACACATTTCCATGGGAAACAAGGTATGTGTTAATAAAATCAGTTTAGTCATTCTCTAAAACTAGCTAGACCCAATATATAGCTAACTAACAAAACTACTAATGTTAGCTTTAGAAACCTAGCTAGATAGCTAACAGTATTTAGCTAGGTTAATGCAATAATGTAACCAGCAGCTAACGTTCACAATTTAGAATCACTTAATAAATGTGTTTGGCACAGGATAAAGAAGATTAAATGACCTACTGCTGCTATCCAAGGCCATACTGAAGTTTCTGAAAGGTTAGTCAGCGAGATGTCAGTCCCGTAATGTTGGACTTTTTATTTTATTTCCACCTCTGGTGTTTGTGGTGCACATTTCACAATCTTATAAGTAAAAAACCTACACATTCTGCCAAAGAACAGTCTACACAGACAATATGCACACATTTTTCCAACCATAACAGAATTGCAGAAAGAGAGAATTTATTGATTGTTACTACCATAACTTTCACAAATACAGAGACAGGCAGCCATCATGGTGTCAGTCTTTTTTGACTAGCTAGTGCATTAGTGACACTTACTGATATGAACTGGTAATGCAGGTTTGGTTAGAATAGATTGCAATAGAATGAATGACGTTCAATAAAATCTACTTAATGAAAAGGGGGTTATTATTTAATGAATATGTTGAAAGTAGTTGATTTAAGATTGAATATATGGATTTTACAGGAAATCAGTTCCTACAGTGCGCGCCAGGGAACCAACCTCTGGTGGGCCAGATGGAGACCAGGACAACAACACAAGTTTAGTGGTTTTATGACTTAGGCTACACATAAAACATGTTTTGTTACAAACTCTACTGTGTATATGTAAACCTGCCTTCTTACATAAAGCATACATAATTAATAATTGCAGAAGAGTGCTGTAGTCAGACAAACAAATAATAGGTTTTATGACATACAATTAAAATACTTTACAACATTAAAACCTGTCTATCTTTTACATTTTTCAAAGTCCACTGCTTAACGTTGTGTGTATATAGAGTGAAATTAATATTTAAAGACATTGTAACCATTCTTTGCATATTGCTCAGCCCTGCTATAGTAGTTCACCAAACTATGTAGTTTGTTGAAGTTGTTGTCTCTAGCTCTTTTGTTATCAGATTCAGAATGAATAATAACAAAGTTTGTGGTAGTTTGAAAGGGTTTGACCCACCGTAGCGTAGGAATTAAAATGACCTAACAAGAAAACCACAAGCCCTATAGTCATAGCACAGATGAAAAGGGAAGCTGTCTATAATAATAATATTTTGTCATAGTCTACGAGTAGGACCCAGAGTTTTACCTGAACCAGGTCATGAGATCAGGAAAAACTCCAGGCCCCAGAAAAGACACGTACGAATTTTGCCACACCACATTTGAACCCGTGGTGCCACCTCTGGTATAAAATATATAATACAAATACTGAGCTATATTGTATGTTCCAAAAAAAAGGAAGGTATTATTTAATGGGGTTACCTGGTGTGCGTGGCCGAAGAGCTTTATTTTCCTGTCATTTGACCATAGCACCGGTTCCAATCCAAATGCCAATGCTGTTTACATTTGTTGGATGACATGAAAACATGAAAATTGGCCATTCACACCAGTGGTTAATTTTGTATCGATAAAAAGATGCAGAAAAGGGGCCTCCCGAGTGGTGTAGCGGTCTAAGGGCTTTAGGTGTCATTACAGACCTGGGTTCAATCCCAGGCTATGTCACAACCGTCTGTTACCAGTAGTTCCATAGTGCGGCGCACAATTGGCATAGCGTTGTTAGGGGAGGGTTTGGCCGGGCCGGGGGTGAGGCCCCTCTAGCAACCCCCTGTGTCAGGCCGGGCTCCCTGTCAGCTGTCGTCAGTTGAACAGTGTTTCCTCCAACACATTGATGCAGCTGGCTTCCGTATTAAGTGGGCGGGTGTTAAGGAGCGTGGTTTGGCTGGTCCTGTTTCAGAGGACGCATGACTCGACCTTTGCCTCTTCTGAGCCCGTTGGTGAGTTGCAGCAATGAGACAAGAATTTAATTGAAAAATGGGGTGAAAAAAAATAGTAACCCCATACATTCCATTTGAGTAATATAGCATACACCCTTATCCAGAGCATCTTACAGTACTGAGTGGTTACATTTTCATACTGGTCTCTCGTGGGAATCTAACCCACAATCCTGGCGTGGCAAGCACCATGCGCTACCAACTGAGCCACACATGCCTACTGTAAAATATGGTGGTGGATCTTTGGGGCCCTTGTCAACGACGTCATTAACTTTACCCAGTACCAGGTCATTTTAGCCAAAAACCTGGTTGCCTCTGCCAGGAGGCTGAAACTTGGCCGCAAGTGGATCTTCCAGCAAAAGACAATAACCCCAAGCACACATCAAAGTCCACACTTCTTAAATTTTTTTCATTGACCACAAAATCAACATATTGCAATTACCATCTCTCCGGACTTGAATGCCATTGAAAACCTGTGGTTTGAATTGAAGAGGGCAATGCATAAGCGCAGACGAAGGATATCAAGGATCTGGAAAGATTCCGTATGGGGAAAATGGTCAAGGTTCCCTCCCAATGTGTTCTCCAATCTCATAAAACATTTTACAAAAGGCTCAGTGCCATTATCCTGTCAAGGTGAGCTATTGAAAACAATCATTTTGACCCCTATCTTTTTGGAGAAAAAAACATTATTTAACAGGTAATCTTTCTTTGAGCAATTATATTAGTATAAAGTAATATACTTTTCCATTTTTTGGGGAGCATACAAAATAGTGCAGTATTGGTATTATTTATTTTATATAGTCTTTTGCTCATCTTTATCAAGGGTGTCAAATTTGGACCTGACTGCACGTGGTATGATCCGATTTAAGGGGAAGTTGGGGTTGGTGTTACTGCATGCTGTGCTAACTCCACCCTTGTGTCCCTCAGCGGACCCCCCTCGTAAGCGTGTGGACTCTCCCATGCTGACACGTCACAGCCGCTGCCGCCCGGAGAGAAAGAGCCTGGAGGTTTTGAGTGTGACCGAGCAGGGGTCTCCCACCCCACCACGCAGGGCCCTGGACACGGCCGCAAACAGCCAGAGGTACTGGGGGTCTCACACACACAGTCCAGAAACACACATAAAGACTGAACATGCTTACTCTACAAAAAAATTGTTTCTAGCCACATAGAATACACAGAGTATAGATTATAATACATATACTAGTAAATAAGCCAACAGTGGACCTACTTAATGGTGGAATAATTACCTTTTCTTCACCTCTATGATGATGACATTTAACCTTATGACCTCGTGACCCCTCTACAGGTCTCGCTCAGTCAGTGGGGCGTCCACCGGCCTTTCCTCCAGCCCTCTCAGCAGTCCCAGGGTAAGAGACCTGTTGGCCAACACTTTTAACATCAACTCTGAAGTGATAAAGTATACAACGTTGACTCTGAACTGTCTGTTCATATGTATGTCAGTGTATTGTTTTGCAATGCTCAAAGATCCGTTTTTTATGGCTGATTGAAAATGCATTAACATTGCTTTAGCGTTCCTTCCGAGATTGTCCATCTCACTCAAGCTTCTTGATCATTCAGAGCCATTTTACATGTAATAACACCACTCTTATCGGAATAATTCTTACTCATTGGGATTTTCTTTGTCATTTTTTCTTTTTCTGCTTCTCTACACCATACCTTCTACTATATCCACCAACTTGATAGATGCACATTTTGTTGCGCATCAAGTAACATGTTTGGTTTGCAGAATTTAAAAATATATATTTAGGCCTTCCTCTAGTTGGTCATCATTGGAAGTCGTTGTTGGTTTAAGCTTTTTGTTCAATTTGAGAAGTTGTGTTCCACTAACTGTGAAAATGTCAACATACTGGTTAAATTGTTTCTGTTCTGGATCAGCAAAAGCAGAAACCCTGTTTTACCACAGTCATAGCATCACTACTGAAAGAGGAAGTTCACAGAACAGAGTCATAATGTATTGCTTATGCCATGTTGTAGTGTTTGTCTTCCATACTGTTTCTGACATGGAGGGATTTTTGTGTACTGGGTTATCTAATATGATAGCTTAAAATGATAAAAAAAAAGTGAGGTTGGAATATAAATGGTTGAATTCGCAGTCAGAACTAATGATTTTCCAATTAGTTATACAAATAGCTCACACTGTCAGTGCAGTTTCTTCACCATCATACAAGAAGCACTCTTTTGTCATAACCCATAACACTCATTTCCATCCTTTTTCAATTTTTCCATTCCTCTCTCTTCTTTTCCAATCCTCCACCCCTCCCCTAGTCCTATCAGAGCCCCGTCTTCACGTTTAGCCAATCAGACGTCACCTCCGCCACCCCTCACACTAAGGACCCATCCAAATCAGGAAGGGCTACCACTTCTCGGCCGGCCCGAGCTCTCGACAAACCCAAACCGTCGCAGAACCCTAACACCCAGACCCTGCCCACCCCCACCAAGGGCGGCCGGCCCCACCTCCAACCCATCATGTCCATCCCCATCCACAACTCACCCTCCTGCTCGCCCTCGCCCCTCCTCTCGCCCATCCCCCGCTTCTTCCCCTCGCCATCCATGCTCAAGTCGGTCACTAAGAGCTTTTACCCCAACTCTGCCCACTCTGTGTCGCAGGTTACTCCCCAGGGCTCTCCGCTGCCAACCCCCATGGGCACCCCCGTCCACCACCCCTTCTCCACCCCTCCCTCTAACTCCTCCTCCTCGTCCTCCTCCTTGCGGGTGGAGGGAGGCGGAGGGGTGGGCTCCCTGTCCCTGACTCCTCCCTCCAGCCCCGGAGGGTGCGGCATGGCAGCTAGCAGCTCCGCCCACTGGAGGACCCGGCTCAACTCGTTCAAGAACAACCTGCTCGGCTCACCCCGCTTCCACCGCCGCAAGATGCAGGGTGAGAGGTCACAAGGTTTCTTTAGGTGTTTCCCCTAAAGGAAGTTGCAGTTAGGGCTGTTGCGGTGACAGCATTACCGGCACACCAGCAGTCATGAGTCATGGCCGCAGTAAAATTCTACGTCACGGTAAATCTCCTCTTATGCACTCTGGACATGCATTAGTAATACCCAACTCGCTAATAATCATCAGGTCGCTAATGGACTGGTACTCAGGGCTCTATTATTCCTCTAACCAATCTGACATCAATGCAAAAGCAATCGAAAATAACAAACACATCATAAAACAGTATGTGCTTTTAAAACTCACTTACCTCACTGTTTTTGATCAATTTGAAGATAGAAGTTCAACAAATTGAAATGGTCGCTGTGGATGTTGTTTCAAAGCCTAACACAACAAAATGGACAGTGCTTTCTAAGGTTAGGATGAATTCAAAACACCCTAATGCATTTTAGAGCTTATGCATAAGCATAGGCCTATATAAGAGCCCAAGCCCGAAAAAACCACCCCCGAACTAAAATAATGATTGTGCAGTTATACAATACATAGCCTACCGCATATTACACATGGCAGAAAAAGATAGTGTCTTTGGTACATCATTGGTACAGTGCCTTGCAAAAGTATTCATCCCCCTTGGTTTTTATTTTATTTTGTTGCATTACAACCTGTAATTTAAATAGATTTGTATTTGTATTTCATGTAATGGACATACTTACAATAGTCCAAATTGTTGAAGGGATTTTTTTTTAAATAACTTGTTTAAAAAAATTCAAAAAAGAAACGGAACAGGGGTGCGTGCATATTGGTGAAGTCAGAAGTTTACATACACATAGGTTGGTGTCATTAAAACTCGTTTTTCAACCACTCCACCAATTTCTTGTTAACAAACTATACTTTGGAAAGTCGGTTAGGACATCTACTTTGTGCATGACACAAGTCATTTTTCCAACAGTTGTTTACAGACAGATTATTTCACTTATACCGGTAATTCACGGTATCACAATTCCAGTGGGTCAGAAGTTTACATACACTAAATTGACTGTGCCTTTAAACAGCTTGGGAAATTCCAGAAAATTATATCCTGGCTTCAGAAGCTTCTGATAGGCTAATCATTTGGTGTCAATTGGTGTACCTGCGGATGTATTTCAAGGCCTACCTTCAAACTCAGTGGCTCTTTGCTTGACATCATGGGAAATTCAAAAGAAATCAGCCAAAACAGTAGACCTCCACAAGTCTGGTTCATCCTTGGGAGCAATTTCCAAACGCCTGCTACCACGTTCATCTGTACAAACAATGTCATACCGCTCAGGAAGGAAAAGTGTTCTGTCTCCTAGAGATGAATGTACTTTGGTGTGAAAAGTGCAAATCAATCCCAGAACAACAGCAAAGGACCTTGTGAAGCTGCTGGAGGAAACAGGTACAAAAGTATCTATATCCACAGTAAAACGAGTCCTATATTGACATAGCCTGAAAGGCCGCTCAGCAAGGAGGAAGACACTGCTCCAAAACCGCCATAAAAAAAATCGGAATGCGGTTTGCAACTGCACATGTGAACAAAGATCGTACTTTTTGGAGAAATGTCCTCTGGTCTGATGAAACAAAAATAGAACTGTTTGGCCATAATGACCATTGTTATGTTTGGAGGAAAAAGGGGGAGGCTTGCAAGCCAAAGAACACCATCCCAACCGTGAAGGACGGGGTTGGTAGCATCATGTTGTGGGGGTGCTTTGCTGTAGGAGGGACTGGTGCATTTCACAAAATAGGATGAAAATTAGGTGGATATATTGAAGCAACATCTCAAGACATCAGTCTTGAGCTTGGTCACAAATGGGTCTTCCAAATGGACAATGACCCCAATCATACTTCCAAAGTTGTGGCAAAATGGCTTAAGGACAACAAAGTCAAGTTATTGGAGTGGCCAACACAAAGCCCTGACCTCAATGCTATAGAAAAATTGTAGGCAGACCTGAAAAAGCATGTGCGAGCAAGGAAGCCTACAAATCTGACTCAGTTCCTCCTCTGTCAGGAGGAATGGGTCAAAATTCACCCAACTTTATTGAGGGAAGGTTGTGGAAGGCTACCCAAAACGTTTGACCCAAGTTAAACAATTTAAAGGCAACGCTACCAAATACAAATTGAGTGTTTGTAAACTTCTCACCCACTGGGAATGTGATGAAAGAAATAAAAGCAGAAATAAATCTGACTTAGTTTTTTGTGAGCTCAACACACCAATCATTCACGAGAGAAATTGGGCGCGTTCCACAGCTAAGGCAAAGCAACGCAAAAACTAATGGTTGTGTACAACGTTATCGACTGTGTCATCGACTGACAAATTGTTATAACATATGATGTGATTAGCTGATACGTAAAATACCTATCCAGGCGTTGTAAGATCTGTCAGGCATCAGCAACATATCATCATGGAAATGCCCCAATTAAGTCAAGAACGATGTGGGACACTGGGCTGAAGGCAGTTGTAGTTTTCATTATTCAACCTAGTTCAGCGCAGAAAAATTGTAATTAACTACAGTGGCCCTAATCCGCTGCGCCTGTTCTTCCCTGCTTGGACAGAGACAGATAGCCTACACAGAACACATGAGAGAGGTGTGTACACAATACAACAACAAAGAGGGATAGAGACAGTTTGTGAGGTAGCACTACCCCATTGATAGTTGTAGTAGTTGGTAATTAGCAGTCTTGAATGTATGTACTTTGAAGACCAAGTAAAATTATTTTGCAGACATCTCTGCAGAATACATAGGCTTCTAGCCAGCTAGCTACTAGCCTAGCTAAATAGGATGACAAAGACAGTACAGTATGGGGAGCACAGAGATAAAGTTAGATGGTTGTCTGGCTGGCTGGCTGCTATTGTCTACCCATTGTGGACCTAACAATTAATGTTGTCATTGTTTTGGCAATTGAAGGTTCACTATTTGGAGCTTTGGAATTTCCATTAAAAAGCTCTAAAATCATTTCATAATGTATTTCATGTTTTAAAAAATTATTGAATGTGATGATTTTTAATAGCCGAACAGAAACCTAACCGACCGCAAAAAGCACTAATCGCTCAGCACTAATAGCAATAGTTAACATTTAATAAAATTTAAATTGAGCAAATTAGCATACATTACTAAATGCACGTCCTGTCAACCCCATAAATCAACTATTGACCTGTTTTTTTCAGTGCCCACATCAGAGGATATGTCCAGGCTGACCCCTGAGTCCAGCCCTGAGTAAGTCACAGACACACACTTATGAACATGCCTCTTAGATGCCCTACCTCGCTATAACTATGAGTTTGTGTGTCCATTTCTATCCCTGTGTGTGTGTGTGTGTGTGTGTGTGTCTCTCTCTCTCTCTCTCTCTCTGTCTATCACCCGTCTGTCCCTCTCTCTCTCTCTGTCTATCACCCGTCTGTCCCTCTCTCTCTCTCCCGTCTCTCTCTGTCTTTCTGTCTATCACCCGTCTGTCCCTCTCTCTCTCTCTCTCTCTCTCTCTCTCTTCTCTACTCTCTCTCTCGTCTCTACTCTCTCTCTCTCTCTCTGTGTCAGGCTGGCTAAGAAGTCATGGTTTGGGAACTTCGTCAGCCTGGAGAAGGAGGAGCAGATCTTTGTGGTGATCCGAGACAAGCCGCTGAGCTCTGTGAAAGCAGACATCGTCCATGCCTTCCTCTCTGTAAGTATCTGGTTCCGCTTTGAACATCTTCAATTAGTCATATTTTTTATTGAACCTTTATTTAACTATGCAAGTCAGTTAACCTCTCTTGGGTAGCGGGCAGTATTTTCACATCCGGATGAGAAGCATTCCCAAAGTAAACTGCCTGTTACTCAGGCCCAGAAGCTAGGATATGCATATCATTGGTAGATTTGGATCGAGAAAACTCTTAAGAACACTAGTTTCCTAAACTGTTAAAAATAATGTCTGTGAGTATAACAGAACTGATATGGCAGGCGAAACCCCGAGGACAAACCATCCCAAAAAAATAAAAAATTAAGCCTTCCACTATTTTCAATGGCTGTCACTTTTATTATAAGGTGAAGTTCTCCCAGATTGCAGTTCCTAGGGCTTCCACTAGATGTTAACAGTCTTTAGAAAGAGTTTCAGGCTGGTTTTTGGAAAAATTTGCCAGAAATTGTAGTTTTTCTAGGTGGCTCCCATTTTGGCTGTAGTGTTTCCAAGCTCGTGAATGAGAGCGCGTTCTTTGGTATTTTTCTCCGGTAAAGCAAATAACGATTCTCCGTCTTAGATTTTATCGTTTATTTACGTATTAGGGTACCTAAGGTTTGATTATAAACATTGTTTGACTTGTTTGGAAAAGTTTATTAGTAACGTTTGGGATACATGTTTTTATGCATTTTGAAGAAGGGAAGCTGGGTGGATTATTGACTTGAGTTTTTATTGATATAAAGAAGGACATTGTCGAGCAAAAGGACCATTTGTGATGTAACTGGGACCGTTTGGAGTGCCAACAGAAGAAGATCATCAAAGGTAAGGCATTTATTATATCGCTATTTCTGATAGTGTCGCACCTGCCTGGTTGAAATATGTTTTTCATGGATTTGTATGCGGGCGCTGTCCTCAGAAAATCGCATGGTGTGCTTTCGCCGTAAATCCTTTTTGAAATCTGATACAATGGCTGGATTAACAAGAAGTTAAGCTTTATTTTGATGTATTACACTTGTGATTTTATGAAGGTTAACCTGTTTGGGGTAGGGGGCAACGTTTTCACTTTTGAATAAATAGCGTGCCCAAACTGAACTGCCTCCTACTCTGTCCCAGATTTTAATATATGCAAATTATTATTAATATTGGATAGAAAACACTATGAAGTTTCTACAACTGTTTGAATCATGTCTGTGAGTATAACAGAACTTATTTAGCAGGCGAAACCCCGAGGACAAACCATTCAGATTTTTTTATATTTTTAAACACTGATTCCTCGTCTGGTATCTTCTCTGCACCTGGGTTCAATCTCACCACGTCATTGCAAGCTTCTTACCTCAAAATGGACCCAGCAGATCTCACCCAGATCCAGAATGCTATAACCCAACAAGGAGCACTGCTGGGGCGGCAGGAAGAACAACTCTCTCGGATATCGGAGACCCTCTGGGCACTTACCGATTCCCTCCAACCATGGCCCAACCTCAACCCAGGCGGAGCCAATGCCCAAGTCTCATCACCCAGTTCTACAGGCGTCGTCATAGTTCATCCAGAGAACCTGCACCGGGAACCCAAGATCCCAGCCCTCGAAGCAGTATGACAGCCATCCGGGAGGATGCAAGGGGTTCCTCACTCAGTGCTCTCTGGTGTTCGAGCTACAGTCCTCCTCGTTCCACACCGGTCGGGCCATGATCACCTACATCATCTCTCTACTCTCGGGCAAGGCCCTGGGGTGGGCAATGTCTAATGTCCATCAAGGATGAACTGGTTGCTCGTGAACTGGGCGAGGACCTCGATTCCCTGATAACGCTGGCCATCAGATTTGACAACCGCATCTGAGAATGTGTAAGACAGCGCCTTTTTGAAACCGCATCCCAGTTTCCGGAGCACCCCGAGCCCAGCATTGAGGAGCCCAGGCAGCTGGGATGCACTCGTCTGAGCCCACAGGAATGTGCCAGGCGCCTGCGCGGGGTATGCTGCCTCTACTGTGGAGGCCTCGGCCATCTCCGTTCTACATGCCCAGAGTTGACGGGAAACACCAGGCTCTCCAGGGCAAGGGGAGACCCTGACGAGCTGTGCAGTTACACCCCAGCTACCCAGTCACCGTCTGACACTACCCGCAACCCTCTATTGGGACAACCGTCAGCACCACATTCCATCCCTCTGCAGATTCAAGCCCTCTATGGATGCCCCAGGTGGAATATCAGCCCATTCTACTGCAGTTTGGGGTGAACCACTCAGAGACTCTTAGTTTTCTTTTGAACACTGCTCCCGAGCACCCACTCACCTAGGGTATCCCTGGCTAGTGCTACATAACCCGCTATTTTCCTGGTCTATGGGACACCTACTAGACTGAGGTATTAACTGCCAGACTAAATGCCTAAGACCCCCACCAAGAGCCTCACCGTGTTCCCCGGCATCCATTGAAGACCAAGACTTTTACACTCTCCCTCCCGAGGACTTCGACCTCCGGGAAGCCTTCAGTAAGAGGCAATCTGCCACCCTCCCTCCTCATCATCCATACGACTGCGCCATAGAACTCCTACCTGGCTCCACCCCTCCCCTGGGCCCTCTCGACCCCTGAAGCAGCAGTCATGGACAACTACATCCGGGAGTCGCTGGAGGCAGCTTTCATTCGCTCCTCTACATCCCCAGCTGGTGCAGGCTTCTTCTTCGCAGGAAAGAAGGATGGAGGTCTGTGTCCCTGCATAGATTACAGAGGGCTGAACAAAATTACGATTAAGAATTGTTACCCCCTACTCCTGATGTCCACCTTCTTGGAGTTGGCCCATGGGGCCCAATTCTTCAGCAAACTGAACTTCTGCAACGCTTACCACTATCTGGTGAGAATCAGGGAGGGAGATGAATGGTGGTCACTATGACTATTTAGTCATGCCCTTATTATCAAACTCACCTGCAGTCTTTCAACCATTGGTCAATGACACTCTTAGCGATATGTTGAATCGGTTCATCTTTGTTTACCTCAACGACATCCTGATCTTCTCCAAAACTCTTCTGGAACACATACTGCACGTCCTCCAAAGCCTGAGACGCCTCCTGCAGAGCCAGCTATTTGGTCCAACCTGTCAGTATACTTTATCACAGGGTTACCTCCATCCCAAGGGCTTACCACTATCCTGGTGGTCATTGATTGGTTCTCCAAGAAAGCCCATTTCATTGCCTTTACTCAAGTTGCCCTCATTGAAGGAGACGCTGATCTCATGATTACATCTCATGATGTCTTTCGACTACAAGGACTTCCACAGGACATGTCTCGGATCGTGGGCCCCAGTTCGTCGCACGGAATTGGAAAGCCTTCTGCTCCCTGTTGGGCGTGTCTGTGAGTCTCTCCTTGGGAATCCACCCACAGTCGAATGGGCAAACGGATCGGGCCAACTAGGAGCTGGAGAAGTTCCTCTGCTGTTTCTTCTCCACCCAGGTCAGCAACCGGAGCAAGTTCCTTGTCCTGGGCAGGGAGTGCTCATAACACACTGCCGAAATCGTCCACTGGAATGTCGTCATTTGAGGTCCCCCTCCCCCCCCCTGTTTCCTGAACAACAGGCCAAAGCGGGGGTGCCATCAGCTGAGGCGTTCATTCGACGATGTCGTCGCACCTGGATCAGAGCACGATCCTCCTTGCTCCGCTCCTCTGCCTGACACCAACACCAGGCAAACCGGCACTGAAGGCCTCTTCGGGCTCCTCTGACGGGTCAACGCGTGTGGCTGTCCACCCGTGATCTTCCCTTAAAGGTGGACTGGCAAAAGCTTGCTCCGCGCTGCATAGAACCATTCAAGATCCCGAGTCGCATCAACCTATTGTCTCCAGCTTCCCAGGTCTATGAAGGTCTGTCCATCCTTCCATGTCTCCCGTCTCAAGTTGTTAAGGACCAGTCCCTTCCCTCCCCCCACACCTGCCCCTTCATCCCCTCGACTTGTTGATGGTCGCCCAGCCTAAACTGTCTGGCGTCTGTTGAAGGCTCGTCGGGTCCAAGGCATCCTGCACTACCTGGTGGACTGCGAGGGCTATGGCCCTGAGGAGCGGGCATGGGTGCCTGCCCGGGACATCCTGGATCCGGGACTTGTTTGGGACTTCAACCAACTACGTGGGAGTCGTCATGGCTCTGCGGCTGGAGACGCTCCTAGAAGGGGGTGTACGGCAGAGACCATCCTAGAGACATTAACGATACTCAGGTGTGTCCAATTTACTCATTATGATTTCTCTGTTAGAGGTGTGTTTTCTGTTGTCCTTTGCAGAAGCTTGAATTGTTTACCGTGTGTGTAAGTTTGTTTCCTGAGTGAGTTTGAGGCTTAGTGTTTGTTGTTTTTTCCAGTGTACTGTAATCCTGCGGCTACTGTTTATCAGTAAAGTATTTATGTTTATCCTTAACCACTGATTCCTCGTCTGGTCTCTTCTCTGCAGCTGGGTCCAACCTCACCACGTCACACCGTCACACTGTCATCCGTCTTCAGTCCTAGTAATATGTTTTTAAAGTGCTAGGAATTTTTCTTGTGAACCTTTATATTTTCAATGCAATCCGTTTTAATGACAAACATTTCTTGCTCTCTACTACCCCATCTCACACGGACTCTGTTTCTGTCTCTCCCCCTCACACAATCTTCCCCTTGGTCTCTTACTTTCTCTACCCGTCTCTCCTTTTCTTTCTTAACATTACCCTACGCATCCTCTCTCTCCCCCTACCCCCCTCATTAGATCCCCTCCCTCATCCACAGCGTCATCTGCCAGACCAGCTTCAGGGCCGAGTACAAGACTTCCTGCGGCCCCTCCGTCTTCCAGAAGCCTGTTAAGTTCCAGGTGGACATTGCCTTCTCCGAGGGAGAGAGAGAGCGGGATAGGGAGAAAACCGAGAGGGAAGTCAAGAGAGAGACAGGCATCTACAGTGTGACATTCACCCTCATATCAGGCAAGTGGAACTTGGAATAGAAAGTATAACTGTTCATTCTAGTGCTGTTCGTTGGTGATTTTACAATATCTGGTTATATATGGTGGCTTGAATTGGTACAGTTCCACGAATTAATGAAAGAAAGTAGGGCAGGTTTGTTATGGTGGAAGGGTGTGTGTGTGTGTTTGTGCACGCACGCACGCGGTGCAGGTGTGTGTCTCATGTGCTGGTAAAAGCTTGCATCTTCTCAATGCCTTTGTGTGTGTGTGTGTGTGTTTTCGCAGGTCCTAGTCGCAGGTTCAAACGAGTGGTGGAGACCATTCAGGCCCAGCTTCACAGCTCCCATGATCAGCCCGTGGGGGTCTCTGGTGAGTCATACACATTCTCTTCTACTCACACACACCAACCTCCTCACATTCGGCTACACTTTCTAATAACTGAAATTAATAATCTATCATTTGCTTTATAAATTATTGTAATTGTTATAAATGTTTGTATATGTTTACAAATAATGAAATGCTAATTTATTAATAGTATGCACACTATGTATTGATAACGTATTCATTATTCATGAAAATTATTTATTATTATTTCTCCACATTCTTACACCACATTGGTTTCACCTACATGAATGGAGTCACTTTCTTCCAGGGTTCCCCAACTGGTGGCCTGTGGACTGAATTTGGTCCACGGGGGGTTTATTTGACACCTCAAGTTTTCTGAACAGAAAAATGCATATATATATAACAACAAAAAAATGCATAAAAAATGTACACTATCGTTCAAAAGTTTGGGGTCACTTAGAAATGTCCTTGTTTTTGAAAGAATAGAAAAATGTGTCCATTAAAATAACATCAAATTGATGAGAAATACAGTGTAGGCATTGTTAATTTTGTAAATGGCCATTGTAGCTGGAAACGGCAGATCGTTTTAACGGAACATCTGCATAGGTATACAGAGGCACATTATCAGCAACCATCACTCCTGTGTTCCAGTGGCACATTGTGTTAACTAATCCAAGTTTATCATTTTAACAGGCGAATTGATCATTAGAAAACCCTTTTGTAATTATGTTAGCACTGCTGAAAACTGTTGTTCTGATTAAAGAAGCAATAAAACTGGCCTTCTTTAGGCTAGTTGAGTATCTGGAGCATCAGCAATTGTGGGTTTTATTACAGGCTCAAAATGGCCCATCTTAATATTTTATTTTTTATTGGCCAGTCTGAGATATGGCTTTTTCTTTGCAACTCTGCCTAGAAGGCCAGCATCCCTGTGATAAGGCGTGTCTCGGTGAGAGGTGTAGGAGTCAGGCGCAGGAGAGCAGGGATTTGTGAGAAGCGTGTTTAATATATATATAGTCCACCAATACAAAAATGGCACAGACGAAAATCCAAAACTACGCTCTCGAAGGATCAGAAACTCGTGCCAACACACGGAGGAACAACCACAGTTCCGACACTTACATACACGTGCCTAAATATTGAAAACAATACAGAAACTTGTGCAAAAACGCACGGAGGAACAAACTCAGTTCCGAAACTTAACTACACGTGCGTAATAGTGAAAACAATAAACATCAAAGATGATCGAGCGCAAATACACACAAGCTTAATCCCGCACGAACTAGGGGGGCATGCTGTCCCGTCCTCTGGCAGTCTCTATGGGGGTGCCACAGGGTTCAATTCTCGGGCCGACTCTTTTCTCTGTATATATCAATGATGTTGCTCTTGCTGCGGCCGATTCCCTGATCCACCTTTACGCAGACGACACCATTCTATATACTTCCGGCCCGTCCTTGGACACTGTGCTATCTAACCTCCAAACGAGCTTCAATGCCATACAACACTCCTTCCGTGGCCTCCAACTGCTCTTAAACGCTAGTAAAACCAAATGCATGCTTTTCAACCGTTCGCTGCCTGCACCCGCACGCCTGACTAGCATCACCACCCTGGATGGTTCCGACCTTGAATATGTGGACATCTATAAGTACCTAGGTGTCTGGCTAGACTGTAAACTCTCCTTCCAGACTCATATCAAACATCTCCAATCGAAAATCAAATCAAGAATCGGCTTTCTATTCCGCAACAAAGCCTCCTTCACTCACGCCGCCAAACTTACCCTAGTAAAACTGACTATCCTACCGATCCTCGACTTCGGCGATGTCATCTACAAAATTGCTTCCAACACTCTACTCAGCAAACTGGATGCAGTTTATCACAGTGCCATCCGTTTTGTCACTAAAGCAGCTTATACCACCCACCACTGCGACCTGTATACTCTAGTCGGCTGGCCCTCGCTACATATTCGGCGCCAGACCCACTGGCTCCAGGTCATCTACAAGTCCATGCTAGGTAAAGCTCTGCCTTATCTCAGTTCACTGGTCACGATGGCAACACCCACCCGTAGCACGCGCTCCAGCAGGTGTATCTCACTGATCATCCCTAAAGCCAACACCTCATTTGGCCGCCTTTCGTTCCAGTTCTCTGCTGCTTGTGACTGGAACGAATTGCAAAAATCTCTGAAGTTGGAGACTTTTATCTCCCTCACCAACTTCAAACATCTGCTATCTGAGCAGCTAACCGATCGCTGCAGCTGTACATAGTCTATCGGTAAATAGCCCACCCATTTTTAGCTACCTCATCCCCATACCTCTTTTTATTTATTTACTTTTCTGCTCTTTTGCACACCAATATCTCTACCTGTACATGACCATCTGATCATTTATCACTCCAGTGTTAATCTGCAAAATTGTAATTATTCGCCTACCTCCTCATGCCTTTTGCACACAATGTATATAGACTCCCTTTTTTTCTACTGTGTTATTGACTTGTTAATTGTTTACTCCATGTGTAACTCTGTGTTGTCTGTTCACACTGCTATGCTTTATCTTGGCCAGGTCGCAGTTGCAAATGAGAACTTTTTCTCAACTACCCTACCTGGTTAAATAAAGGTGAAATAAAAATAAATAAAAAATAGTGAAAACAATAAACATCAAAGATGATCGAGCGCAAATACACACAAGCTTAATCCCGCACGAACTAAGGCAGGGAACATGCGCCCTATATACACACAGAAATAAATGCAAATGAAACCAGGTGTGAAAAGGAACACAGACAAAATAACCAGAAAAGGAAAAAGGGATCGGTGGAGGCTAGTAAACCGGCGACGCCGAGCGCCGCTTGAACAGGGAAAGGAGTTACCTTCGGTAGAAGTCATGACAATCCCGGAGTCGCCTCTTCACTGTTGAGGTTGAGACTGGTGTTTTGCGGGTACTATTTAATGAAACTGCCAGTTGAGGACTCGTGAGGCATCTGTTTCTCAAACTAGACACTAATGTACTTGTCCTCTTGCTCAGATGTGCACCAGGGCCTCCCACTCCTCTTTCTATTCTGGTTAGAGACAGTTTGCGCTTTTCTGTGAAGGGAGTAGTGCACAGTGATGTACGAGATCTTCAGTTTCTTGTCAATTTCTCGCATGGAATAGCCTCCATTTCTCAGAACAAGAATAGACTGACAAGTTTCAGAAGAAGGTTCTTTGTTTCTGGCCATTTTGAGCCTGTAATCAAACCCACAAATGCTGATGCTCCAGATACTCAACTAGTCTAAAGAAGGTCAGTTTTATTGCTCCTTTAATCAGGACAACTATTTTCAAATGTGCTAACATAATTGCAAAAGGGTTTTCTAATGATCAATTAGCCTTTTAAAATGATAAACTTGGATTAGCTAACACAACGTGCCATTGGAACACAGGTGTGATGGTTGCTGATAATGGGCCTCTGTATGCCTACGTAGATATTTCATGAACAATATGCCATTTCTGGCTACAAAAGTAATTTACAACATTAACAATGTCTACACTGTATTTCTGATCAATTTCATGTTATTTGAATGGACAAAAAAAATGTTTTTCTTTCAAAAACAAGGACATTTGTAAGTGACCCCAAACTTTTGAATGGTAGTGTGTGATATATATATATATATATATATCAACAAAAAATGAAACGTCCCTTTTTCAGGACCCTGTCTTTCAAAGATAATTCGTGAAAATCCAAATTACTTCACAGATATTCATTGTGAAGGGTTTAAACGCTGTTTCCCATGCTTGTTCAATGAACCATAAACATTTAATGAACATGCACCTGTGGAACGGTCGTTAAGACACTAACAGCTTACAGACGGTAGGCAACTAAGGTCACAGTTATGAAATTTTAGGACACTTAAGAGGCCTTTCTACTGACTCTGAAAAAAAAACACCACAAGAAAGATGCCCAGGGTCCCTATAATTATATATATGTTTTTATAATTTGTAAAATACTGTAAAAACACCAGGAAATCAGTGCCAAATTATTTTAATTATAGAAATTTGTTCCCAAGTATTCTGACTCATAATAGAGAGAAACGTGATCGTATACAAATTTAAGCAAGGTTTGAAATTATTATGTTTTAGTCATATTGGGCTTCTTGCGGTCAATTTGCAGTCTACAAATTATTTGTAATTATATTCCGGCATACCGACCATCCTCTCAATATTTTTTTTTGTCATGTGGCTGAATCTATTTGACCCCCTACTCTCTCTTTCTCTCTCTCTCTCTCTCTCTACAGACCCCTTCCCAGACGAGAAGAACAATCAGCCCCACGGGACCCCCACTCGCCAGAACTCCCGCCGCTCCGAGGGCGGAGGTGATCGGTGTGAGTGGGGCGAGAGAGGCGACGGAGGAGGCATCGGAGGCAGTGGGGGGGTCCTACAACGCAGAGGCTCTGGGAAGGAGAGGACCCAGCTACTGTCCTCCAACGGAACACAGTCCCAACCCTGAGAGAGAAAGAGAGACCAGTCGGGTAGCAGGTGTCCAAGCGCCATTGGGGGAAAAAAGCAGACAAATTGTCAAACAAAACCTCACACCCTCACAAACCATGATATATCTCCCATTCTGCCCCGAGAACATGTCTCAACAAGTTGCTTTAAGCCCAAACACAAGCTGTCGTTTTTTTCTGTGTTGAAATGTACATTCATTCACTGAATCAAGCAGGGATCCAATCCAGACCAGTAATAAAACATTTTTTTTAAATGTCAAAAGGGAGTCATGGATGAGCTAGACACATCAAAGGTCAAACTAGGAACTTTGAAGAAGCTCTAGTTTGCATGCCAGTTAGCAAGTCATTGTGCAAAAATATGTTTAAAAGTGGCAATATGTAACTTTTAGCGCGACCTGACCAAATTCACATAGAAATGTGAGTTATAGATCTATCATTCTACTTGGAAGCAAGTCTAAGAAGCGGTAGATCTGTTCTGTGTGCAATTTCTATGCTTCCTGTTCTTAAGTTTAGTTTTTAGTTTTTGCGTCTTTTACTTTAGTTTTTTTTACTGTACACCAGCTTCAAGCAGCTGTTTAGATGGTAACATTATTCTCTACACGACACTAACTTATTTTATCACAAACTGAAATTTGGCAAACTGTTAGTGTTTTAGCAACCAGGAAATGGCAGAGTGATATCTACATAGTGCAACTTCAATATAGATGATAAGACCTGCTAGCGTACCATGGATGGTCCCGGAAATCAAACCCACTATCCTGGCATTACAAATGCCATACTATACCAACTAAACTACAGAGGACCAATCCAATAACTCAAGCCAAAAGATAAGAACGCTTTGAACAATCTTGAGACGGTTCTCTAAAATACAGAACTCCCCCCTCCCCTGTACCTTTACCGCTCAGCAGCAAAGGAGACCTGATGAATACCTTGATGTGCCCAACAGTGTACATACATTTACTCAAAAGACAATGAAAGACGATGGAGACATGTAGAACCCTCTTGCTTATTATCACAGACCACCCATTCCAGAAGATAGAACCTGCTGCTAATTCAGTGAATGAGTTTGACAACACCTAAAGATCCTGCTTTAAAATTGAGAAATTATGTCCTTGAAAAAAATACATGTAAACTTTGTCTTCTGTTGTCAAGAAATACAAATTAAGCTAAGTTGAATGTGAAGAATATTTTTTTATTTAGGTTTAGTTAAGATGATTTATATATTGATTTCAGGGATGTCGACACTCAGCGAAGATATAGGAGAGAGGAATGACATCAGGAAGAATTGACATCTTGGACATACAGTATCTGCTCCAGCATCTGAATGTGGAACCCAAGCCGATGGGAATTTAAAGGGTCAGAACGAAGTTGCCATTGATGTGTTTTGGAATTATTTTTGTATTTTCTTTTTTCTCAGAGTCAAATACAATGTAACCAAGATACATTTGTTGGAAACCTTTTGCTCTGAAGAAAAGTATTTTTGATTTGATGAGAAATATGAACATATATTTTAAAAGACATGGGCAAACAGTTACATGGATTGGACCACTGTTTGTCGGTGACTCGATAAAAAGTGCATTCCTGACCCATGGATCGGACAGACTCCATTTGCTCTCTGAGCTCGTCTCATATTACCACAGTTCACATGTTGAATCCAAATATAGATTTGAACATTTATTCATCGATGGACATTCTCAAAATGCTGACATATTACTCCTTGCTATCCAAGACTTAAAAAAGGCAAACAAGTGAGTCCCGTCATCACCAATGAACCAAGTAATATATCCTCTGCACCCAAGTCCACCTTACTATCACCACTCAACAAGCATGATGATCATGTATCACAACAGTATTAGGTGATAGAGACTAGACACATTACCAGTCACATTACCAGTCTTCCTTACAACAGATGCAGAATGTTTCCTTGTAATGTATTTATTTACTTGTTTTATTTACTGTATGTATTTATTAATATATTATTTATTTAGGAAATTCATATTGCACCAACAAATAATGTACCAGTAAAAGTTTGGACACACCTACTTATTCCAGGGAATAATAGTGAAGACATCAAAACTATGAAATAACACATGTAGTAAGCGAAAAAGTGTTAAACAAATCAAAATATATTTTAGATTTTAGACTCTTCAAAGTAGCCACTGGCTACTAAAATATATTATAGATTTTAGACCCTTCAAAGTAGCCAGTGGCTACTTTGAAGAATCTAAAATATATTTTGATTTGTTTAACAGTTTTTTGCTTACTACATGTGTTGTTTCATAGTTTTGATGTCTTCACTATTATTCTACAATGTAAATATAAAGATAAACCCTTGATGAGTCTGCGTTTCCAAACTTTTGACTGGTACTGTATATCAGGATCTAATGCACTTTATATCTTTGATTTCTTTCTCTTTCCCCTGACACCAATATTGTTTTAAGATCATGAACTTTGAACTGTTACATTCCTTCCCACCTTTCTGTCTAAATGTTAGTTTCTATTGTATGAGTTAGTTATACACAGAGTATACCAAACATTAGGAACATCTTCCTAATATTGAGTTGCACCCCCCCTTTTTCCAATGATAACAGCCTCAATTCGTCGGGGCATGGACTCTACAAGGTGTCGCAAGCATTCCACAGGGATGCTGGCCCAAGTTGACTCCAATGCTTCCCACAGCTGAGTCAAGTTGGCTAGATATCCTTTGGGTGGTGGACCATTCTTGATACACAGAGGAAACTGTTGACCGTGAAAAACCCAGCAGTGTTGCAGTTTTTGATACATACTGGTGCACCTGGCACCTACTACCATACCCCGTTCGAAGGCACTTAAATCTTTTGTCTTGAACATTCACCCTCTGAATGGCACACATACACAATCCATGTCTCAATTGTCTCAAGGCCTAAAAATCATTCTTTAACCTGTCTCCTCCCCTTCATCTACACTGATTGAAGTGGATTTAACATGTGACAATAAGGGATCATAGCTTTCACCTGGATTAACCTGGTCAGTCTATGTCATGGAAGGTAAAAAAAAAAAAAATGGTATACTCAGTGTATATTTCATGCTCTGTTCAGGGTCGTATTCACTAGGAATGAAATGGAAGCAAACGAGCGTTTTGTGCACACCAATGAATACGACCCAGTTTTGATAATGGGAAAGTAGTCCATGTCTGAGTCGGGGATTTATATATCAGATCTGTTGCACCACCTGTGACCAGGTTACAGGCAAAGAGATGAGAGGGACTCTCTTCAAGCATTCTGTATAAAGTGACTGAGCCAGCAGTGAGCACAATTCTCTGGCAAGCTCAGCTGTCCACATTCATTGACCGACACTAGCAACCATCATCATACACCTTTCCTCAACAACATCAAAATGCTCATTCTGCTCCCATGTCTTTCTTTATGCTTTCCCCCTTGACCTGTCTGTCAGTCATCACCACTTCTAGCAATCACATTGTGCAGATCACTTGATACCACTGTACAAGTCGGTGTCACTGTCGGTATTTATCCTATGATTGTTCACTGTCATCTTCATCACCACGATCATCATATTCATCATCCTTAATCTAGCTAAGATTGTAAACTATTCTTAATTCCTAAGGTCAGTAGAATAAGGTGTTTTAAAAACGAAATGTCTATCATAATTTCAACATCAAAGTGCACTATGATAATTATTGCCTGTGATAAAAAAAAAAAAATGATGGTTGAATTGATGGTCAAAATAGAGACATCCACCTTATTGTAATGATTATAATAATAAACTCTCCAATGGTGTGTCTGTACTTTGAGTTTCTTGTAGTTCCAAACTGAAAAGCATAAATCATTTACAAAATCCACATCATTGAACCATTGGAAAATGGGGCATTTTCCCTATTGAAGCCTGTCCTGAGGCTACAGTACAGTTGACGCCGAACTAATTGCATTTTAACGCACTGCAGGAACGGGTACAGCTGTGACACAGCTAACTAGTTCACAACCAAGTTAGCTGTATCCAAACAGTAACTATTTGTTAGCAAGCTAGCCACCACGCTAGCTAGCTTTTGTGGTTTTAAGTCCGCAAGAAAAGTTTTTTACTAGCTACACCAAGGTATCTATCGGAAACGGTATCCGGCCATCACACCGAGTGGCTACAAAACCATCTCCCACCCCAAACGAAGAGACGGTCCCGGGACATATCTGCTCCTGTGGAAACAAGGTATCGGCCAAAGACACCCACTCAGTGTGCTCCGCTTGCCTTGGGCTGCAACATGCCCAGGAAGCCTTAGCCTCCCCTGGCTCCTGTCAGCACTGTGCCCTCTTCCCTGTGAGGAGCCACAGTCGCAGGCTAGCACGCAAAGCTAGCCTGAGTCAACAGGACGCTGACATGGGGGACGATGTCACAGACGGCTCACCAGAGGCGATGGATATCCCCACAGGGAATTGTGGAGTGATGGCACTAGCTGGGGCAACCTGCCATTGGAGGACTCCAGCAACGACCTCGTAGCCTCCCTGCTGGGTTTCCTGATTGGAGACGATAACGACTCCACAGGGTTTTCCGACAGCCTCCTTTCTGAATCATCGGATAGAAACAAAGACTCCCCTCAGGCCATGCCACCAAGCCTCCTACCGGGGGAATCCGTCACCAGACATGAAGGCGGGGCGGCCATCCTCACCAGTTCTCGTGTGGACCTGCAGAACATGTGCAAATGCGCTGCGAATAAACTGGTGATTCCCTAGCCCAATGCAGTAGCAGAGACCACCACGTCCTGCTACAAGGGGAAGAGGTTACTCAAAACCAAACGGGCAGCCAGGCAATTACTAACAGTCTTCCCAGAATGCATAGAGGAGGTTACCGTTACCTGTAGTACACCTTTCTCCTCCAAGAACCCTGTCCAAGGTGGGTCGGTCTTGGACTGTGTTGGCATGGCGGGGCTTGCCCACATGCCCTCCATCGAAACCTTGGTGGCTTCTCATCTACACCCCAGCCAGAAGTCCTCCGTGACCTTGACTGGCCCCACCTTACCAACCAAGTATGAGCGCTTCCAGTCCTTTGTGACAGAGAAGGTATAAAAGTTGGTTGCCACAGCAGTGAGGGCTCTCATCTCCACCTCCATGCTCTTGGCATACCAAGCTGAGCTACAGGAGGCGCTATTGGTCACACCGAAGCCAGGTCTGTGGGATGACCTACATCTGCTTAAAGCAGCTGTCCAGCTGTCCAGGTCTCAGGAAGAGCGATGGGGCTCATGATATCTCAGGAGAGGGCTCGATGGCTCAACTTATCCACGGTGTCTGATAGTGAGAAGCTGAAGATCCTGGATGCTCCAGTAGACCCTAAAAGCCTTTTCGGTCCCACCGTCGAGATGATGCAGAAACGGTGCGAGGAGAAAAATGGTCTGACCAGGAAAAGACAGCCCAGTGCCTCGTCGCACCTTCGTCCAGGCTGCAACAGGTTAAAGCCCCTCGACCTTTAACTTCTTGGTGACTGGGGGGCAGTATTGAGTAGCTTGGATGAATAAGGTGCCCAGAGTAAACTGCCTGCTACTCTGTCCCAGTTGCTAATATATGCATATTATTAGTCGATTTGGATAGAAAACACTCTGACGTTTCTAAAACTGTTTGAATGATGTATGTGACTATAACAGAACTCATATGGCAGGCGAAAACCTGAGAAAAAATCCAACCAGGAAGTGGGTAATCTGAGGTTGGTCATTTTTCAACTCATTCCCTATTGAAGATACAGTGGAATATTGGTAATGTTGCACTTCCTAGGGCTTTCACTAGATGTCAACAGTCGTTAGAACCTAGTTTGATGCTTCTACTGTGAAGTGGGGCCAAATGAAAGGGGAATGAGTCAGAGGTCTGGCAGAATGCTTTGAGCTCGTAGCTCGCGTTCTATTGCTTTTCTACAGACAAAGGAATTCTCCAGATGGAACATTATTGAAGATTTATGTTAAAAACAACCTAAAGATTGATTATATACTTAGTTTGACATGTTTCTACCGACTGTAACGGAACTTTTTGGACTTTTCGTCTGACCTTTCGGCTGGACTTGCATGCGCGTTTGGATTTGTATCCCATCGCCCTAACAAAGGAAGGTATTTGGACATAAATTATGAACTTTATCGAACAAATCAAACATTTATTGTGGAACTGGGATTCCTGGGAGTGCATTCTGATGAAGATCATCAAAGGTAAGTGAATATTTATAATGCTAGTTCTGACTAATGTTGATGACACAACATGGTGGATATCTCTTATAATAATAATAATAATGAGGGAGGGTAAAAATGTAGAGAGAACAGCGAGAAACCTTGTGATGAGGTGGCGGAAAAAATGGCTGAACACACTCACACACACACACAATGTTTTGAAAATGTATTGAAAATGAAATACATAAATATCTCATTTACATAAGTATTCACACCCCTGAGTCAATACTTGTAGGAGCACCTTTGGAAGCGATTACAGCTGTGAGTATTTCCGGGTAACCCTCTAATAACTTTCCACACCTGGATTGTGCAACATTTGCCCGTTATTCTTTTCAAAATTCTTCAAGGTCTGTCAGATTGGTTGTTGATCATTGCTACACAACCATTTAAGACTCAGAAGTATTCAATCCCTTTGACTTTTTCCACATTTTGTTGTGTTCCAGCCTGAATTTAAAATGGATTAAATTGAGATGTATTGTCACTGGCCTACACACAATACCCCATCATGTCCAAGTGGAATTATGTTTTTAGAATGGTTTACAAATTCATAAAAAAATGATTATCTGAAATGTTGTGAGTCAATAAGTATTCAACCCCTTTGGTATGGCAATGCTAAATAAGTTCAGGAGTAACAACTTGCTTAAAAAGTCACATAATAAGATGCATGGACTCATTCTGTGTGCAATAATAGTGTTTCACATGATTTTTTAATGACTACCTCATCTCTGTATCACACACATACAATTAACTGCAAGGTCCCTCAGTCGAGCAGTGAATTTCAAACTCAACCACAAAGACCAGTGAGGTTTTCCACTAACAAAAGCAGATATTCAAGATCCCTTTGAGCATGGTGAAGTTACACTTACACTTTGGATGGTGTATCAATACAGATAAAAAGAAACAGAACAGAGCTAAGCATAGCCAAAATCCTAGAGGAAAACCTGGTTCAGTCTGCTTTCCAACAGACACTGGGTGATTAATTCACCTTTCAGCAGGACAATGACCTAAAACACCAAGCCAAATATATACTGGAGTTGCTTATCAAGAAGACAGTGAATGTTCCTGAGTGGCCGAGTAACAGTTTTGACTTAAATCTGCTTGAAAATATATGGCAACACTTGAAAATGTCTGTCTAGCAACGATCAACAACCATTGAATATTTTTTTAAACAATAATGTGCAATTATTGTACAATCCCAGTGTGCAAAACTCTCAGAGATCTAGAAAGACTCACAGCTGTAATCACTGCCAAAGGGATTCTAACATGACTCATGGGTGTGAATACTTATGGAAACGAGCTATTTCTGTATTTCATTTTCAATACATTTGCTCAAAACGTTTTCACTTTGTCATTATGGGGTACTGTGGGTAGATACGGGTATTGTGTGTAGATGGGTAATCAATTGAATCCGTGTTAAGTTCATGCTGTAA
Organism: Oncorhynchus clarkii lewisi; assembly: GCF_045791955.1. Classification (NCBI taxonomy): domain Eukaryota; kingdom Metazoa; phylum Chordata; class Actinopteri; order Salmoniformes; family Salmonidae; genus Oncorhynchus; species Oncorhynchus clarkii. The sequence continues at coordinate 48,576,582 of NC_092166.1, forward strand.
CACAACAAAATGTGGAGCAAGTCAATACTAAGTGAATACTTTCTGAAGGCACTGTACATTTCCCTTTGAAAATTAGCTTTAAGCTATATCAAGTAGCAATTAACTTATAATGTTAAAAGTAGTTAATCACTTCCATAGGAAAGGTATATGGATTCGATAGTAAAAGTCTATAGGTCTTCTCTGCTTTCTATTCTGTCATTAAGTATCTATAATGGTTAGATGTCTTTAATTACAATGATAAAATCTAAATGTTCTCACCATGTGGTTGTATTGCGGACAACCATCTTGGCTAGATAGTGTTTAGGATTTATCTGCAGTCTTAATGTTGAAGATTTGTTACTGTTCATGTAGGCTATTAATTATGACCAAATAGTGACCCGATAAACCAAAACTCTACATAACGTAGTCGAGTACTGGGACGTTAAATAACAAAGTGGGCCCCATAAAGTAAGCTAACTAAAAGTTCCTCATTTTGAGAAATAGGGTTTGAAAGAAAAACATTGGTCTATGAAGATAGTTCAAGATTCATTGGGTGCCAGAACTAGAACCACTATCTCATCCTATGCATAAACAGTGCCGCTGTCCATGGTGCTGAAATATGATCCCTCAATACTGTACAGTGATCTACGCATATAGTTCAAGATTCATACTCCCCCTTGGGGTTTGGGTGCATTAGAGTCTCTATCCCATCCCATGCAAATGTCAGCAGCGCTACTGTCCATGGTACTGAAATCATATCCCTCAACAAATCATTGGTCCATCTATGCAGATAGTTTAAAAATGTTTGTTTCCGCCTTTGACTTTGAGTGCACTAGAGTTGACTGGAGCCCCTATCCCATCCCATGCATAGGTAAACAGCAGTGTCTGCTTTCCATGATGCTGAAATGTGATCCCTTAGCAATACATTGGACTACTCACATACACTGTAGTTCAAGATTCTTTGTTTCCCATTTTGAAGTTTGGGTGCACTTGACTCAACCAGTACAAGCACAGATAGAACAATGAGACAGATATTTCACTGGATGTATAAGTGTGACGCATCCGGTTGGCGTTTCCACTCACTACCAAATATGGAGCCCACTGGCGGGCAGTGGGAGAAGATGGAACAAGATGGATTTTGGCCGACATTCTGCAAATCTTCTCATCAATTAAACATTTAATCTCAATACAGTTTTCTGTTCCGAACAAAACGGACTAAGTTTTGTAGACTTCACCCTTTGCAAAAGTTTTTTTATTTTTTTAATTGCGCTGTTTAGGAGGCTTACTTATAAAAATGGTACCAGTGCTACTCTGCTGGAATCTCCCTCAGTTCTAAGCTGTCCTTTGGTTAGATCTTATTTCTGTTATCATTTTATTTTGGGGGGGATGCTTTTGTCAAAATATTTTATTTTAAGTTATTTCATTTCTCTTTCTTTCATGCTTCAAATGTCCTATATATTTACACTGTCATTTGAAATAGTTAATTTCCAACTGCAAGAAACGCAGTAAACACAGAAAAACACTTTGATATGATATTGGCGTGTTCCTAAATTCAAAAAGCTCCTGGCATTTTTTTGGTGAGCAAGCAAAATAAGTACTACAGTGAAGACTATTGCCATGTTTTACTTTGACATTCAAGACTAAGGGGACTATTAGGGGCTCCTGAGTGGTGCAGCAGTCTAAGGCACCGCTTCTCAGTGCTAGAGGTGTCACTACAGACCCTGGTTAGATTCCGGGCTGTATCACAACTGGCCATGATTGGGAGTCCTATAGGGCGGCGCACAATTGGCCCAGTGTTGGCCTGGGTAGGCAGTCATTGTAAATAGTGGTCGGTCTCTAATTCTTCTACGTAATGTTCTCAGATCTATCTGTGTAACTGAAAAGCCTGTGTGTGAATTTGAGAGAGTAAACATAAAGGTAAAGTCAAAAAATGGACAATGTTGTTGAAGAGAAAAAAATGCATTAAGCTAAATGTGAATGGGTAAGAAAAAGTCCCAAAAATGAACAGGGGACAAAAAAGTAAAGAGCAAAGTGAGAGAAGCTTACTTTGTGAAATAAATACAAAATTAGGGGAAATTAGTAAAAATGGGAAAAGGGATATGAAAATAAGAGTGAGGGAAAAAAGAGAACACACAAGTAAAATGCAGTAAAAAGGAGGAAAAGATAAGGAGTGCAGAGATGGGATGAGAGAGGGACTGAGAAAAGAAAGAGTGTGAGAGGAGGGGGTAACTGAAGTCCAGATTCCCCTTGAATGGAATGTGAATCCCTTATGCGGGATATGAGATTGAGTGAGCATGGTGGGGAGAGAGAGAGAGCAAGAAAAGGAGATTAGTATACAGCATGTAGAGGCTTTGCAATGAAGAACGCCTCCTTTTTGGAAGCAATGGAGCTGTGCTGATCTAGCGAGGAGAAGGAAAGAAAGCACATAACTAGCTTTTTACTGCAGTGGAATTCATTCACTTTTATAGCACACTCTCTCTCCCTCTGCCTGGCTTTCATCCTCTCTCTCCCTCTCTCCCTGCCTCTCATTCTCTCTCCTCTCATCCTCTCTCTGACTCTCCCTACATCTCAATCTCTCTGACTGCCTCTCATTCTCTCTCTTACACCCCCCCCCCCCCCCCCCCCCCCCCCCCCCCCCACACACACACACACACAAACACATACAATACAGAAGAAGCTATGGAACATCATGACATAACCGTGCTTTAGTTGAATGTAACTGGAGTAGAGGGATACAGGGATAGAGGGAAGCATGGTGCCTGTAGCAGACTGATTGAGGTGATGTAACATTAGTACGGGCACTGCACTCCTGGGAAGCAATAAACACACACACACACACACACATGCAGACACGCAAATACACACACATCGAATGCTCCGCCACCTTACATCAGAAAAGCATTAGGGACGAGCGAAAGGAGATGTGAAGGAGCGAGTTGTATCCCCAATTTGTTATGCTATACCTCTTTCCCTTTCTCTCTCGCTTTCACTCTCTCTCATTCTCATTCCTCAGATGCTGTCCCTCTCCCCAGTGACAGACACACTCCCCGGCTCTCTCTCTCTCTCTTCTCGCTCTCTCTCCTATTGGGTACCGAGGCAAGCAGATAGCAGAGGAAGGGGGCGGGGGTTGGCTCTGTTGATGTCTTATAGTGGCCTAATTAGAGATACTATTTCAATGAATTGGGAGAAATTTGAATAATTTTTGTATCATGTACACATCATCTTACAGTAAGAGCAGCAGGAGGCACAACGTGTAACTAGTCAAATGAGAATGACACCCGGGTGCTGTAATATTACATGGAAGATATTTTGCTTATAGCACATTCATAACACAACATGCATTTTTAACTAAACCATCATCCTTGTTATTAAATCAAACGTGACATTCCCCACATTTCACAAATGTATTACTGTATGTTAGTAAATTAATATGAACTTGGCCTACACCTCTACAGTCTTCTGGTGAATATTGCTTTTCTAAACCAACTTTACAGCCAACCTGTTTAATCTACTGAAATCGTATAGTTTATGCAACTGCTGCAATGTCATTTACTACACTCTATGCACCTTACATTAGGAATCATAGCATAACTGTAGTGTAGACTATTACTATAACTTCATTGGAATTTGAATGTTCATATTTTATCCATAGATACAATTACATTCCTTTCTCTCCCCGCAGACTCCTCCCTCCTGCTCCCCGGTTTTCTCTCCTCCTCTCGCTCACTCCGTTCCTCTACGCTCAGTTCGGTCTGTGTCTCCTCTTTCAAAGGGTGCAAGAGTGTGAACAACTCGTCCAACAAAGCATGTTACACTGCAGACATGACTTGTCCGTCGGAAAGCGAGAAAATCGTGATAAACTGCGGGGGGATGCGGCATGAAACCTATCGAAGCACACTAAAAACGTTGCCCGGTACCCGCTTATCTTGGCTTACCGAGTCAGACGCCTTTAGGAACTTCGATTACGACCACAAAAGCGACGAGTTCTTCTTCGATCGCCACCCATCCGTCTTTTCATTCATCCTCAACTATTACCGCACAGGGAAGTTGCACTGTCCGAAAGATGTGTGCGGCCCGCTGTTCGAAGAGGAGCTGGCATTCTGGGGCATCGATGAGACGGACGTGGAGGCGTGTTGCTGGATGAATTACCGCCAGCACAGGGATGCAGAGGAGGCGTTGGACAGCTTTGAGAATCCCGAACCGGAGTTGGCAGAGGGTGACCCAGCGCTACCAGGACATGAATGGGACATGAAAAGACTGTGCTTGCATGAGGACGGAAGGAAAAAGACTTGGTGGGAAATCTGGCGGCCCAGAATGTGGGCTCTTTTTGAAGACCCCTATTCCTCAAAATATGCCCGGGTGAGTGACTGTTTTTTTCTTCATTGATTGCTTTAAATGTCATATTTGTCATTTCAACTGTGACAACCAACGTCTGAGTTACAATAGGTTGTTGAAAGTTTATAACATTAGCTTTCCATGATCAACCTATATGCATAGTTGTTATGAATAATGAATTCTAGATTTTCATTCAAGCGAGCAGGTAGGCTATGACTTCCTTGACAGTTTGCTTGTGTTAAATAGCAATATATAGACTCACGGATAAAGAATAATTCATTGTGATAGCAAAGGAAAAATGATATTGCTGCTATTTTCATTTCAGATTGTAGACTATCGGCTAGCCTACGTGTTGATATTATTTCGATATGAGGGTGCTGCCCAATCAAACAGTTGCCATCGATATTAATCACACATTTTTTAAATTCATGATTTCATATTAATATTAGCTACATAATTTAACCTGCTACAAGAGGTTCCATACCTGCATCCAAGCGAAATGTTTTCTCCGTTTCACTCCCGTATCCTACTTAACCTACCCAACATTCTCCATGAGCCTGTTTAATGATGCGCCTAGGTACGACCTAACCTACCCAACATTCTCCATTAGCCTGTTTTATGATGCGCCTAGGTACGCTGTATTTCACGACCTAACCTACCCAACATTCTCCATTAGCCTGTTTTATGATGCGCCTAGGTACGACCTAACCTACCCAACATTCTCCATTAGCCTGTTTTATGATGCGCCTAGGTACGCTGTATTTCACGACCTAACCTACCCAACATTCTCCATTAGCCTGTTTTATGATGCGCCTAGGTACGTTGTATTTCACGACCTAACCTACCCAACATTCTCCATGAGCCTGTTTTATGATGCGCCTAGGTACGACCTAACCTACCCAACATTCTCCATTAGCCTGTTTTATGATGCGCCTAGGTACGTTGTATTTCACGACCTAACCTACCCAACATTCTCCATGAACCTGTTTTATGATGCGCCTAGGTACGACCTAACCTACCCAACATTCTCCATTAGCCTGTTTTATGATGCGCCTAGGTACGTTGTATTTCACTACCTAACCTACCCAACATTCTCCATTAGCCTGTTTTATGATGCGCCTAGGTACGACCTAACCTACCCAACATTCTTCATTAGCCTGTTTTATGATGCGCCTAGGTACGACCTAACCTACCCAACATTCTCCTTTAGCCTATTTTATGATGCGCCTAGGTAAGCTGTATTTCACGACCTAACCTACCCAACATTCTCCATTAGCCTGTTTTATGATGCGCCTAGGTACGACCTAACCTACCCAACATTCTCCATTAGCCTGTTTTATGATGCGCCTAGGTACGTTGTATTTCACTACCTAACCTACCCAACATTCTCCATTAGCCTGTTTTATGATGCGCCTAGGCACGCTGTATTTCACGACCTAACCTACCCAACAGTAGGTTAGGTTAAGTGACGCACCCCTCCTAGGGACGGTATGAAAGAGCCCTAGTAAGCCAGTGACTCAGCCCCTGTAATAGGGTTAGAGGCAGAGAATCCCCGTGGAAAGAGGGGAACCGGCCAGGCAGAGACAGCAAGGGCTGTCCTTTCACCTTCACACTCCTGGGCCAGACTACACTCAATCATATGACCCACTGAAGAGATGAGTCTTCGGTAAAGACTTAAAGGTTGAGACCGAGTTTGCGTCTCTCACATGGGTAGGCAGACCATTCCATAAAAATTGAGCTCTTTAGGAGAAAGCCCTGCCTCCAGCTGCTTGCTTAGAAATTTTAGGGACAATTAGGAGGCCTGCGTCTTGTGACCGTAGCGTACGTGTAGGTATATACGACAGGACCAAATCAGAGAGATAGGTAGGAGCAAGCCCATGTAATGCTTTGTAGGTTAGCAGTAAAACCTTGAAATCAGCCCTTGCCTTGGCAGGAAGCCAGTGTAGGGAGGCTAGCACTGGAGTAATATGATAACAATTTTTGGTTCTAGTCAAGATTCTAGCAGCCGTATTTAGCACTAACCAAAGTTTATTTAGTGCTTTATCCGGGTAGCCGGAAAGTAGAGCATTGCAGTAGTCTAACCTAGAAGTGACAAAAGCATGGATTAATTTTTCTGCATCATTTTTGGACAGAAAGTTTCTGATTTTTGCAATGTTACGTAGATGGAAAAAAGCTGTCCTTGAAACAGTCTTGATATGTTCTTGAAAAGAGAGATTAGGGTCCAGAGTAACGCCGAGGTCCTTCACAGTTTTATTTGAGACGACTGTACAATTAAGATTAAGTGTCAGATTCAACAGAGGATCTCTTTGTTTCTTGGGACCTAGAACAAGCATCTCTGTTTTGTCCGAGTTTAAAAGTAGAAAGTTTTTAGCCATCCACTTCCTTATATCTGAAACACATGCTTCTAGCGAGGGCAATTTTGGGGCTTCACCATGTTTCATTGAAATGTACAGCTGTGTGTCATCCGCATAGCAGTGAAAGTTAACATTATGTTTTCGAATGACATCCCCAAGAGGTAAAATATATAGTGAAAACAATAGTGGAACCTTGAGGAACACCGAAATTTACAGTTGATTTGTCAGAGGACAAACCATTCACAGAGACAAACTGATATCTTTCTGACAGATAAGATCTAACCAGGCCAGAACTTGTCCGTGTAGACCAATTTGGGTTTCCAATCTCTCCAAAAGAATGTGGTGATCGATGGTACCAAAAGCAGCACTAAGGTCTAGGAGCACGAGGACAGATGTAGAGCCTCGGTCTGATGCCATTAAAAGGTAATTTACCACCTTCACATGTGCAGTCTCAGTGCTATGATGGGGTCTAAAACCAGACTGAAGCATTTCGTATACATTGTTTGTCTTCAGGAAGGCAGTGAGTTGCTGCGCAACAGCCTTTTCTAACATTTTTGAGAGGAATGGAAGATTCGTTATAGGCCGATAGTTTTTTATATTTTCTGGGTCAAGGTTTGGCTTTTTCAAGAGAGGCTTTATTACTGCCACTTTTAGTGAGTTTGGTAAACATCTGGTGGATAGAGAGCCGTTTATTATGTTCAACATAGGAGGGCCAAGCACAGGAAGCAGCTCTTTCAGTAGTTTAGTTGGAATAGGGTCCAGTATGCAGCTTGAAGGTTTAGAGGCCATGATTATTTTCATCATTGTGTCAAGAGATATAGTACTAAAACACTTGAGTGTCTCTCTTGATCCTAGGTCCTGGCAGAGCTGTGCAGACTCAGGACAACTGAGCTTTGAAGGAATACGCAAATTTAAAGAGGAGTCCGTAATTTGCTTTCTAATAACCATGATCTTTTCCTCAAAGAAGTTCATGAATCTATTCCTGCTGAAGTGAAAGCCATCCTCTCTTGGGGAATTGTGCTTTTTAGTTAGCTTTGCGACAGTATCAAAAAGGAATTTCGGATTGTTCTTATTTTCCTCAATTAAGTTGTAAAAATAGGATGATCGAGCAGCAGTAAGGGCTCTTCGATACTGCACGGTACTGCCTTTCCAAGCTAGTCAGAAGACTTTCAGTTCGGTGTGGCGTCATTTCCGTTCCAATTTTCTGGAAGCTTGCTTTAGAGCTCGGGTATTTTCTGTATACCAGGGTTCTAGTTTCTTATAAGATATGTTTTTAGTTTTTAGGGGTGCAACTGCATCTAGGGTATTGCGCAAGGATGAATTGAGTTCCTCAGTTAGGTGGATAACTGATTTTTGTCCTCTGGCATCCTTGGGTAGACAGAGGGAGTCTGGAAGGACATCAAGGAATCTTTGTGTTGTCTGTGAATTTATAGCACGACTTTTGATGTTCCTTGGTTGGGGTCTGAGCAGATTATTTGTTGCAATTGCAAACGTAATAAAATGGTGGTCTGATAGTCCAGGATTATGAGGAAAAACATTAAGATCCACAACATTTATTCCATGGGACAAAACTAGGTCCAGAGTATGACTGTGACAGTGAGTAGGTCTAGAGACATGTTGGACAAAACCCACTGAGTCGATGATGGCTCCGAAAGCCTTTTGGAGTGGGTCTGTGGACTTTTCCATGTGAATATTAAAGTCACCAAAGATTAGAATATTATCTGCTATGACTACAAGGTCCGATAGGAATTCAGGGAACTCTATGAGGAACGCTGTATATGGCCCAGGAGGCCTGTAAACAGTAGCTATAAAAAGTGATTGAGTAGGCTGCATAGATTTCATGACTAGAAGCTCAAAAGACGAAAACATATTTTTTTTTTTGTAAATTGAAATTTGCTATCGTAAATGTTAGCAACACCTCCGCCTTTGCGGGATGCACGGGGGATATGGTCACTAGTGTAGCCAGGAGGTAAGGCCTCATTTAACACAGTAAATTCATCAGGCTTAAGCCATGTTTCAGTCAGGCCAATCACATCAAGATTATGATCAGTGATTAGTTCATTGACTATAATTGCCTTTGAAGTAAGGGATCTAACATTAAGTAGCCCTATTTTGAGATGTGAGGTATCATGATCTCTTTCAATAATGACAGGAATGGAGGAGGTCTTCATCCTAGTGAGATTGCAAAAACGAACACCGTCATGTTTAGTTTTGCCCAACCTAGGTCGAGGCACAGACACGGTCTTAATGGGGATAGCTGAAATGACTACACTGACTGTGCTAGTGGCAGACTCCACTATGCTGGCAGGCTGGCTAACAGCCTGCTGCCTGTCCTGCACCCTATTTAATTGTGGAGCTAGAGGAGTTAGAGCCCTGTCTATGTTGGTAGATAAGATGAGAGCACCCCTCCAGCTAGGATGGAGTCCGTCACTCCTCAGCAGGTCAGGCTTGGTCCTGTTTGTGGGTGAGTCCCAGAAAGAGGGCCAATTATCTACAAATTCTATATTTTGGGAGGGGCAGAAAACAGTTTTCAACCAGCGATTGAGTTGTGTGACTGCTGTAGAGCTCATCACTCCCCCTACCTGGGAGGGGGCCAGAGACAATTACTCGATGCAAACACATCTTTCTAGCTGATTTACACGCTGAAGCTATGTTGCGCTTGGTGATCTCTGACTGTTTCATCCTAACATTGTTGGTGCCGACGAGGATATCAATATCTCTATACTCTCTACACTCGCCAGTTTTAGCTTTAGCCAGCACCATCTTCGGATTAGCCTTAACATCGGTAGCCCTGCTCCCTGGTAAACAGTGTATGATCGCTGGATGATTCGTTTTAAGTCTAATAATGCGGGTAATGGAGTCGCCAATGACTAGAGTTTTCAATTTGTCAGAGCTAATGGTTGGAAGCTTCGGCGTTTCAGACCCCGTAACGGGAGGATTAAAGACAAGAGAAGGCTCGGCCTCTGACTCCGACTCGTTGCTTAATGGGGAAAACCGGTTGAAAGTTTCTGTCAGCTGAATGAGCGACACCGGTTGAGCATTCCTACAGCATTTCCCTCCAGAAACCGTGAGAAAGTTGTTCGGCTGCAGGGACCGTGCGAGGGGATTTATACTAACATTACTATCTGTACTTACTGGTGGCACAGACGCTATTTCATCCTTTCCTACACTGAAATTACCCTTGCCTAACGATTGCGTCTGAAGCTGGGCTTGTAGCACATCTATCCTCGCCGTAAGGCGATCGTTCTCCTGTATATTATGAGTACAGCGACTGCAATTAGAAGGCATCATGTTAATGTTACTACTTAGTAACATTACGGCTTACTACTTACTTACGTACTTACTACGGCTGTTGGAGGTCCTGACGAACCATGTCCCGATAAAGCGTCCGGAGTGAAAAAGTTGAACAAAAAAAAAAGTTGAGTGAGGGAAAAACCAAAAATATAAACGGTAATTAAAAAGTAAAAAACGTAAAGTTGTCAGGTAGCAAAGTAAGGTTGGCAACAAAACGCACAGCAACACGTAAACAAGTCTGCAAGTTGTGATCGGAAATGAGCGCTCATTTAATCCTAGCCTTTATACATCGAAGCTTGAACATAAAACAAGTCCCCTTTTCGTTTTTATCCATTTGTCCTTGGGGATTCTCTTTTTTAGTTAGCTTAGGCAATGATAAATCCCCTTTATGCAATATTTTCTTACCTAATTCCTAGAAGGTGCCTTCGATTCGAATCAGTTGGATTTCAAGTTATTAGTAATGAGAGCCGATGAGTGGAATGTACACAGGCTTTCACTGTTTGATGAATGATTATCCTTGAAAGTGCAGAAGTCACATATAGTGTAATATACTGTAAGGGTAACAAGATTAATGTTTTCCTATTTTCCCCATGATACAGGGTTTTGATAAAGATTATGGATTGAATAATTGAATCGAATAGGCTATGGTTCTTTATCCCCACATGCTCTTAGGAATTAACATGCATGCAATGCCTAATTAGCTGACCATGTGGTTTGCTTTGTGTATAGAGATTTTACATTCATGCATATGGTAACACACACTCCTTTTTATTTTGAGTACAGTACTTTTCCTGGTTTATGACAATGCAAAACACTACTCCTTAAGCACATACACACTCTGTATGAATGTATGTAACCAGGTAGCTCATATAAACACAGGCACACAACAGACATAAAGACACCTGCAGCAAAAACATTAGAGATCCAAGTATCTGTACTGTACATGCAAACATACAGTATCAGTCAAACGTTTGGACACACCTACTCATTCAAGGGTTTAATAGTGAAGACATCAAAACTATAAAATAAGATGGATTTGTTTAAAAGTGTTAAACAAATCAAAATATATTTTATATTTCAGATTCTTCAAAGTAGCAACCGTTTGCCTTGATGACAGTTTTGAACACTCTTGGCATTCGCTCAACCAGCTTCACCTGGAATGCTTTTCCAACAGTCTTGAAGGAGTTCCCAGATATGCTGAGCACTTGTTGCCTGCTTTTCCTTCACTCTGCATGCAACTCATCCCAAACCATCTCAATTGGGTATCAGGTTTCAGGTAAGACCCAGGTGCAGACTGTGTAGAAGTTACAATGTTTATTGTAGCAACAGGGGCAGGCAAACGACAGGTCAAGGCAGGCCGGGGTCGATAATCCAGAGTAGTGGGGCCAAGGTACAGGACAGCAGAAAGGCTCAGGGTCAGTGGCAGGCAGAGTAGGCAGGCGGGCTCGGAGTCAGGACAGGCAGGGGTCAAAACCAGGAGGGTAAGAAAAGAGAGACTGGAAAAACGAGGCGAAGAGACACAAAATGCTGGTGGGCTTGAACAAACAAGAGGAACTGGCACAGACAGACAGACAGAAAACACACATGGTGATAAGTGGGGAAGATGGGCGACACCTGGAGGGGGGTGGAGACAAGCACAAGGACAGGTGTAACAGATCAGGGCGTGACATTAGGTTGAGGTTGAGTGATTGTGGAGGCCAGGTCATTGATGCAGCACTCCATCACTCTCCTTCTTGATAAAATAGCCCTTACACAGCCGTGTTGGGTCATTGTCCTATTAAAAAACAAATGATAGTCCTACTAAGTGCAAACCAGATGGGATGGCGTATCGCTGCAGAATGCTGTGGTAGCCATGCTGATTAAGTGTGTCTTGAATTCTAAATAAATCACATACAGTGTCACCAGCAAAGCACCCCCACATCATCACACCTCCTCCTCCATGATTCACGGTGGGAACCACACGAGGAGATCATCCGTTCACCTACTCTGCGTCTCACAAAGACACGGCGGTTGGAACAAACATCTCCCATTTGGAAATATCAGACCAAAGGACAGATTTCCACCATTGCTTGTGTTTCTTGGCCCAAGCAAGTCTCTTCTTGTTGTAAGTGTCCTTTAGTAGTTGTTTCTTTGCAGCAATTTGACCATGAAGGCGTGATTCATTCAGTCTCCTCTGAACAGTTGATGTTGAGATGTGTCATTTATTTGGGCTGCAATCTGAGTTGCAGTTAATTGTCGATTTCTGAGGCTGGTAATGAATTTATCCTCTGCAGCAGAGGTAACTCTGGGTCTTCCTTTCCTGTGGCGGTCGTCATCAGAGCCAGTTTCATCATAGCGTTTGATGGTTAATGCTACTGCACTTGAAGAAACGTTCAAAGTTCTTGAAATGTTCCGGACTGACTGACCTTTTTGTCTTAAAGTAATGATGGACTGTCATTTGTCTTTGCTTATTTGAGCTGTTTTTGCCATAATCTGGACGTAGTCTTTTACCAAATGGGGTTATCTTCTGTATAGCACCCTCTAACTTGTCACAACACAACTGAATAGCTCAAACAAATTAACTTTTAACAAGGCACACCTGTTAATTAAAATGCATTCCAGGTGATTACCTCATGAAGCTGGTTGAGAGAATGCCAAAGCGTGTGCAAAGCTGTCATCAAAGTCAAAGGGTGGCTATTTTGAAGAATCTCAAATATAAAATATACTTTAATTTGTTAAAAACTTTTTGGGTTATTACATGATTCCTTATGTGTTATTTCATCGTTTTGCTGTCTTCACTATTAGTCTACAATGTATAAAATAATAAAAAATAAAGAAAAACCCTGGAATGAGTAGGTGCGTCCAAACTTTTGACTGGTACTGTATACAAATACACATCATTACATGCATTCTCAACAAAACATGCCAACATACAGAACCAAGTAGCACATACGCACACACACACATCCACCCCTGCACACACACACCACACACACCCCATCCTACACATACTGCATCTCTCTCTCTAGTACAGTCTAACCTGGCTGTAGAAACGTTGTAGCTGTCCAGGTCCAGTATCTGGTCTCTGCACAGGAAGAGCTCCGTGTCAGGGTTAGATAGATACATTAGTCTGGATTGGGTCACCTGATCTCTTCCTGTGGCTTTAATGTAGTGTAACAGGAAGTGCCTCTCTATTGGGTGCTCTCGCTGATGACGGAGACTACACGAATGGGATCGATTCCCGACCGTCACCCCTAAGTCCAGTGTTTCTTGACCCGGGACATATGGGTGACATGCTTGAACTTATGGATCTACATATGTCTCATTGTGTGTGTATGCGCATGTGTGTGTTTGTTGACCATGCACTGGTAGACTCAGAGGGTAGTGGATATGTGGACAGAGCTACACTGATGCACCTAGCATTTCTGACAAATGGATATACAGTAACTTTAACCTTGTCTTGCAGTTGACCGTTATTATATCTATATTCTATCTACGTGCCTCACATGTACACACTACTATCAGCCTGAATAACCGGTGTCTGTATGTAGCCTCTCTACTTTTATAGCCTCGCTACTGTATATGGCCTGTCTTTTTACTGTTGTTTTATTTCTTTACTTACCTATTGTTCAACTAACACCTTTTTTGCACTATTGGTTAAAGCCTGTAAGTAAGCATTTCACTGTAAGGTCTACTACACCTGTTGTATTCAGCATTTCACTGTGAGGTCTACTACACCTGTTGTATTCAGCATTTCACTGTAAGGTCTACTACACCTGTTGTATTTGGCATTTCACTGTAAGGTCTACTACACCTGTTGTATTCAGCATTTCACTGTAAGGTCTACTACACCGGTTGTATTCCGCATTTCACTGTAAGGTCTACTACACCGGTTGTATTCAGCATTTCACTGTAAGGTCTACTACACCTGTTGTATTCAGCATTTCACTGTAGGGTCTACTACACCTGTTGTATTCAGCATTTCACTGTAAGGTCTACTACACCTGTTGTATTCAGCATTTCACTGTAAGGTCTACTACACCTGTTGTATTCAGCATTTCACTGTAAGGTCTACTACACCTGTTGTATTCAGCATTTCACTGTAAGGTCTACTACACCTGTTGTATTCAGCATTTCACTGTAAGGTCTACTACACCGGTTGTATTCAGCATTTCACTGTAAGGTCTACTACACCTGTTGTATTCAGCATTTCACTGTAAGGTCTACTACACCGGTTGTATTCAGCATTTCACTGTAAGGTCTACTACACCTGTTGTATTCAGCATTTCACTGTAAGGTCTACTACACCGGTTGTATTCAGCATTTCACTGTAAGGTCTACTACACCTGTTGTATTCAGCATTTCACTGTAAGGTCTACTACACCGGTTGTATTCAGCATTTCACTGTAAGGTCTACTACACCTGTTGTATTCAGCATTTCACTGTAAGGTCTACACCTGTTGTATTTGGTGCACGTGACAAGTACACTTTGATTTGATATCCAGTTATTATACTGTAATAACTATATTTCAGTAACTAAAACATATATATTGTATGGTAAACTATTCTGTACAACACCATACATCTTTGTTTCATATTTGCATGTGTGCAACCTAACCTGCCTGCATCTCATTACACCCATATCCATCTCCATGGTTGTCTATATTTTACTGATGATGGTCTGTGTGTTAAAGCATGTCAGTCTGTGTTATATAAATCAGAGGGTAGCTTGTTGACTGTATTCATCATACCAGCCAAGATCTATTGGTGGGCTGAACACAGCCCCACCCAGGGCCAACGTTATGGCCGGCCTTAGGGGGCCTGGCCCGCCCTACCATACCTCCTTGCCAGTCAAAAAAAATATATATATATATTATTTTTTTTTAAATATTGATAATATATTAGACCAAGATGCGTGCTGACAGAAAGATCCATCAATCTCAGATTAAGCATCCGAGTGAGCGAAATTGCCCCCTTTGTCTCAGTATGTTTATCCCCTGTAACTGATGCTGTCTGGACAAAAAGAGTAGGGCATACTCTATTTGTCCAGACAGCATCAGATACATGTGCTACGTGCAGTATAGTAAGACAGCTCACTCAGATGCTTTATCCCGTGAGACAGTTTCAGCCAGGATATAGTGATGCCGTAGTGCGGGGGAGCGGTGCAGAATACACAGAGCTGTAAAAAATATTTCTGAAAAATGCATTCTGATAAATTCAAAATAAATGATTGAATTTCTACTAAAATTCCATGAAAACGATAGAATGACAAACTAAATAAATATGTAGGCTATAGCAGCCTATAGGTATGTAAATTGTGGTTTCTTCCATGTTCCATGTCCATTTGGCTGGGGGGGATTTACTTGGCTCATCATACTCTTGTGGCGGGCTGGGCGCCTGAAGGCTGACTTCGGTCGTCAGTTGAACAGTGTTTTCTCTGACACATTGGTGCAGCTGTTTTCTGGGTTGATCGGGCGTGTGTTAAAGAAGAGCGATTTGGCAGGTCATGTTTTGGAGGACGCATGAGTTTGCCTCCCAAGCCCTTTAGGGAGTTGCAGCGATGAGACAAGATTGAAATATGGGGAAAAAGGGGTAAAATAAAACAAAAAATTAACTTTTCTCATTTTCATAATTAGCTTCTACTTTTCAGTTTATTGAGTATTCTTTGAAAATAAGTGCCCTTTTTTAAATTATTGAATAGTAATTTTGTTGTTTACTTCCTGAATTTAACCCTGTTTTGAACCTCATCCATACCTTTTTCAACACTCTTGTGCCCTCCCATCCAAAACTATGATGGCTCTGATATAATCTTATCGCATTGTTCCCTCTCTCAAGCCTCACACATACAGTATGACTGTATGTGGCTGTGTTGGCTATATGTGTTGTTGAGGCAGCGTTTGCATATCAGTTGAGTGTTCAGACCCCCTGATCTCGTGGTTCATTGTTTGCTGTTCTTTTCCACTTTTCTTTTCCACAGTGTCAGAACGCAACATTGCTGTCATAAACACAAGTATGACCCAGCGCAGCACCAGAACAGGGTGTATCTAGAAAACACTGACCAGAAAATTAAAAGGTAGCCTGTCAATAGGGTTTATTGGACAAAATGCTTGGGGAAGGGTTTGGGTGACTTAGCCATTTTTCAGTGAGGGACATTGCGTTCATTTTCGGGGACCTCGGGACTTGGAAGCTTGAATTCTCAAAGGAGAGAATGAGCGAATGGTATGTTTGGGACAGAAGTGGAGGCTTTCAAATAAAATATAATTGGTGTAGATATCTAAATTGGCGTAGAATCTGAAAGCACTCGTACTTCCACCCAGCATGTACAATAACATCCTTCTGTCCTCGTTTAGCATAGACTGCTTGTGGGCTCTCTATTTTTTACTGGGTCAGATCCTATTTTGCATAGTCTTCTGAGTTTCTTTCATACCATATTTCTGCCCTGAAGCAACTCCACCTCCTACTCTGTGCAGTCTGTGTTTGTTGCGACCCGTGCTGAAGGTGACTGGGGATTGTTTGAGAGTTAGCGAATCATGGTGAGCCTCCCAGCCAATCATGGTGTGATCTCACTCTTCTCTCCTCACTGCACTGTGATTGGAGGAGATCCCAAGGACCCCTGCTCTGATTTCCATGACATCACCATCAACATCATCAAGGGACTCCAGAGCCAGGGTTTCTTTCATTAAAAGGGAACCACTCACTCAAGATCATAATTGTGACATTAGTGCTAGTACGAACTCGGACCCAGGTGCAAAAAAACACAGCAGGCAGAGGTAAGGGTACATCCAAAATATTTAAATAAGGACTTCATAGCAAAACAACAACGCAAGGGCACACAATAACACTGAACAAAACATGAGACCTGAGCACCTGGCCCAGTCCACAGAGGAACCTAAATAGTCATCCAGCAGGTGAGCCCAATAACCCCAATCAGGGTCACCTGGATACTAGATGTAACCCAAGGATGCTCTCCAGTGGCAACCTCAGGTAGCACACTCAAGGGAGACAACCTGATCTGTGACAGGACCCACACCCTTCAAGGAATGGATCCCTACGTTCCACCAGCTGAACGTCGACGGAAGTCCCGGGGTCCAAAATGTCCCTGGCCGGAACCCAGGAACGTTCCTCAGGCCTGTAACCCTCCCAGTCCACGAGATACTGAGACCCTCGCCAGAACTGACGACTGGAGAGGATGCATCATATCATGCGAGGTGGAGGCTGAGTGGCCAGAACCAGAGGACTGAGTCTGGAGATGTGGATGGTGGGATGAACAAAGACAAAGGCAATAGGCCACTGGATTGATGCATCGTAGAACCTTGAATGACCCAACGTACTGGGGAGCCAACTTCCTAGATTTCACGCGTAGAGACAGATCCCTAGTAGACAACCAGGCCATCTGACCTGGACGCAGGAGGGGACTCGGCGGTGATGATGGTTGTGCTGTCATAGAACATGAGCTGAGGACCTCGAGCGCTGACCGAGCCCTCTTCCAGGTCCGGCGGCAACGAGAGATGAGGCGTTGAGCGGATGAACCGTCATTTCAATCTCCTGATCTGGAAACAGATCTGTGGTTGGGGGGGGGCTGGTAACCGTACAACACCTGGAATGGTGACAGGCCAGTGGAGGAACACTGGAGAGTGTTGTGTGCATACTCCAACCAGGGAATGTGCTGGCTCCAAGTGGCGGGGTTGGCGGACACACAGCACCGTAAGGCGGTCTCCAGATCCTGGTTCATCCGCTCAGTTGGACCGTTGGACTGAGGGTGATAACTCGAGGACAGACTGGCTGATGACCCCAGAATAGTACAGAATGCCCTCCAACTTCTGGAGGCAAATTGGGAGCACAGGTCAGAGACTATGTCCAGAGGAAGTCTGTGAAGGCGGAAAACATGCTGAATGACTAGCTGAGCATAAAATGAATGAAATGTGCCGCCTTGGAAAAGCGGTCCACAATGACCAGAATGACCGTGTGTCCCTCTGAAAATGGAAGGCCCGTGATGAAATCCATAGAGAGATGGGACCAGGGTCGAGAAGGTGTTGGCAGCAGATGAAGAAGCCCCAGAATCTGCTGACGAGGAGTCTTGTTCCGGGCGCATGTCGAACAGGCAGCCACAAAGGTTTGAGTGTTCGCCTCCGCCGAGGGCCACCAAAACCTCCTTCTCAAAAACTCTAGCGTTCGCTGTCCTCCCGGATGAGAGGTGAGAAGCAACTAGTGAGCCCACTGAAGTTGGACCGGGCCCCAAGAGGACCGGGCCCCAAGAGGAACAAAAAGTATGTTAAGTGGACAGCCGTCTGGAACTGCCTCCCTACCTTGCACGTCCCTCATTACATTCTCTATACCCCAGGACACCGGCGTGAGGATGAGCGTCCTGGGGGTGATGGGTTCAAGCAGCCGATCCTCACTGGAGCTGGGGAACTGGCGAGAAAGGGCATCCGGCTTCACGTTCTTAGACCCCGGACGGTAAGATAACATGAATCAGAATTGAGTGAAGATGAGATTCCAACGAGCCTGTTGGGGATTGAGGTGTTTAGCCTCCTTGATGTAGGCCAGGTTCTTGTGGTCAGTCCAAACCGTAAAGGAATGTTCCGAGCCCTCCAACCAGTGCTCCCACTCCTCCAAAGCCAGTTTGACCGCAAGAAGCTCTCGATTACCGACATCATAGTTCCTCTCCGCTGGAGTGAGACACCTGGAGAAGAAGGCACAGAGATTAAGCTTTTGGTCTTTCGCCGAGCGCTTTGACAGAAGCGCGCCAACTTCAGAGGCTTCCACCTCTACCATGAAGGGAAGAGAAGGATCCGCATGAACGAGACTGGGTGCAGAAGAAAACTGACGTTTCAGGTCCTGGAACATCTTCTCAGCAGCAGGGGTCCAGCATACATGCCCAGACGAGCCCTTGGTGAGCGTTATCAATGGCGCTGCCAAAGCACTAAAGTTTCTCACAAATCTCCGGGAGAAATTAGCAAAACCAAAAAAACTTGCTTGACCGTGCTGGGTCGTGGCCAGTTGACCACTGCTCCTACCTTCTGGGACTACATCAGTACACAGCCCTGAGACACGATGTACCCCAGGAAGGAGATCTGAGGAACGTGAAACTCACACTTTTCGGGTTTCACAAACAAGTGATGAGCGAGGAGTCTTTGGAGAACCTTTGGAGCATTAGTAAGTCCAAACGGCATGACCCGGTACTCAAAGTCCATTAGAAGTGTTGAAAGCTGTCTTCCACTCATCTCCCTGTCTGATGCGCACCAGCTTGTACGCATTCCGTAAATCCAATTTAGAGAAAACCGTAGCTCCCTGGAGTCTCGCAAAAGGTGATGACATAAGAGGAATGGGGTAACGGTTCTTGATGGTAATGTTATTTAAACCCCTATAATCGATACAAGGACATAATCCCCCATCCTTCTTCCCAACAAAGAAAAAACCAGCTCCTGCAGGTGAAGTAAAATCAGCCGCCAGCACCCCCTCAATGGCTGCAGTCTCTGGACCTGAGAGAGAATACAGCCCTCTTCTCGGAGGAGTGGTACCGGACAGGAGGAACGGTACCGGACAGGAGGAACGATGGCACAATCGTAGGGCCTGTGAGGAGGTAGTTTGCCTTCCACTACGCTATTATTGATACAGTGTGTTCATTCAAAACCTGATTGTAACGATGGCCTTTCACTTTCATTCTGGCTCTTTCCCCTATTTAATCCCTTTTAAAATATAATGAGACGTTTTTAATCCCATTCTCTCTTTGCAGGCTTGGCCCTCTTTTTCTGTCAGAATATGATCTGGGTCCGGTTTCCCGATAACAATGTAACTTAGGCTTACGAGTGTTTTAACAATGTATCTTTCCTACAATGGCCAAAGATGTAACATGCATTTCCCAAAACACCACACAGAGAATGGTCACTAAGTGCATCGTTGGGGCATGTGTCGATACTGATAGGATCGAAAGAAAGGGAGTGCTGCTCTCGGATCAGCTTTTTCCAATCAAATCTTTACTTACCATTTTAATTTTTTCACAATATTGATGACAATCAGCTCCTAGAGCGATATTACCACCTGCTGCTGCAAATAGTGGGCAGCAATATGGTTAGAGCTTTGAACTAGTAACCGAAAGGTTGCAAGATCGAATCCCCGAGCTGACAAGGTGAAAATCTGTCAATCTGCCCCTGAACAAGGCAGTTAACACACTATTCCTAGGCCATCACTGAAAATAAGAATTTGTTCTTAACTGACTTGCTTAGTTAAATGAAGGTTAAAAACAAATATTGAGGCTTCTTTATAATGCTAAATCCACTAACTCACAGATTTGGCAGATCATTGCACGATGTTAGGCTACACATCATGAAATATGTTCAAGACAAATTACAGACAGTAGCTTACAAGTAGCAACTCATGAAATGTATTTCAATATGATGGGAAACACCTACAGCCTACTGTTAATATTTTAATGCAGCCATCTCGGTTTTAATTTGAAGCATATTTTTAAACGTCACTTGTTTGTATCAATTGCAAAGACATTGCCAACTTTGCATTTGTAGTGAACTTCATTCTGAAGTTATTGGCGGTCACAGAGAGATGGATAAACCATGTGATTCTATGTTTAGTGGAAATATTCTGTAAAAAGTGACGCGGGACAGCACTCTGTTCTACGAGTGGTCTGTGGCAGGCAATAGATTACGAGAGTTTCAAGTGCAAAGTTGGTTGATGGTTTTGGGAAACAGTTGGAGATTTAAAGATGCTCCTACAAATTTTGTAGCGATGAACTTAGCCTTAAGATGCTTTAAGATGCATAGCCATGACTCCACAGGAAATGTTTTGCTGCCCTGGAATAGGGTTGTTCATTTAGGAGACACTCTCAGTATCAAGCAAGTTTCTTATGGTACACGGCTTGTCATGAGAGGAGTCATGGGAAGGGCATGACTAATGATTAGCCAACTTCCCTTTTCGGTGCCTGCGTTTGGGAAATCCATCGTGTTCGGTCTCAATTTACCTTGACGAAGTATTGTGCCCAGGTCTTCACGTCTTGTGTTCGAATAAACCTGGCAATCCCAACCCCTGTATTTAGTGTAGAGACAATATAATTATCTGTCTGTTGTTGCTATTTAAGTGGATGGATGCATGACATCATGCCAAAGAAGAAAAGTGGACACAACAATCACGCGATTTGCAACTGATTGGGCACTTACTGTAAACAAGCTTTTTAAAAACTCAGTGTTTTTAACTTATAAATGTACTATCCTTATAAGTATTATGTTTAACAAAATACTGGATACCACATTTTGATGACAATACCTTGTACCCCCCACTCCCACCCTCGCTCCCTCCCAATCTCCTTCCTCTTCCTTGTTCTTTCTCCCCTTCCTCACAACCTCCTCACTCCCTTTAAACTGAAATCTGCTTGTACACCGCCGTGGTTGGAGAGCTAGGGTGGTGCCAGAAACGGTTAAAGTGGTGCCAAGCTGAATTCCTTAAATGGGGAGAGAAAGAGAGGAAAGAGGGAGTGAGTGAGAGTTTGAGTTTAAAATAACTTTTATTGGGTCTGGGAACTCACAACACAATAAACACTCAAACAAAACCAAGGTTACACATCAATTAAAAATACAACACCAAATCTTCCTCTACAGTAACTGAAAACAACAGCCTCTGAATACTCCATCTACTCATGTTGTTAGCCATTTTGTAATTGGAAAACATTCCCACCACATCCACAGACCCCTGTCCCCAAATACTATTATTTCGTGTCTTCCAAATTGCTAATTTAGCTGACCCTGACACAAATTTAAGCAAGATAACTACACCCCTTCGACTAAACGTGTACTTTAGCCAAAATATTAACAATTGGGAAGAGAAAACCTCTCCCAGAGCTGAGAAGCAACTAGTGATCAGGTCAATCATCCCGACCAACCTGAGACAATGTAAGAACAGATGTGGCAGTTTGACTCTCGCACAGAATGGACACCCCTCCCCAACAGTAGGATCCAGGTATACCAGATGCATTTTGGTGGCTATGGCTCCATGTATTATCCTCCATTGAAGGTCAGCTGTCCTCTTTTCAATAGGCAGTTTATGTAAAGACTTCCAACAGCCTTTTGGGGAGGCACCTGGACCAAACACACCCGCCCACCTCGTCGATTTTATTGCTTCCATGGAAGAAGCACGGGACACTTTTACACAGATTTTGTACATGGCTGTGATTGATGGGGCCGTGAGTCGGTAGCAGGTGCAGGTGAAATGTTTTAATAAAACAACAAAACCAAGAACACGACACTAACATAAGGCAGTACGCCAAGACACAAGAACTACCAACTGATGAGTGAACCTGGGAGAGTGACATATAAAGGGGAGGAAATGATGAAGGTAAGGGAGTCCAGGTGTGAATCATAATGATTCACAGGTGCACGTAATGATGAGTGCCAGGTGTGTGTATTGATGGACCCCAGGACCGGTGGTTAGTACTCTGGTGACATCGTACGCCGGAGGGGAGGAGCAGGAGCACACGTGACAATGGCCTTCTTTCCCAACTTCTTGAACTCCCCCAGCTCCGGGGTATCGAAGGAAAGCATCATTCCCCCCCCTCCTCCTCAAATGCCCCCGCCGCAGCACTAACATTCAGCGCAGTGAACACATAATCCAGACCCTCCGTCCACCGATCAGAATTGTAAGTATCAGTCACATACTGCCGATGAAGTACTGGCAAGGAATCGCAGACCTCAGCTACGACCTTCCTGAGTAGTTGTTTCTCCCAGCTCCTCCAACGATCTGCTCAGATGACCCAGCTTAGTACACCCCACACCTAACAGACATGAACATAGGCTGGCTGAACCCATAGCATGGGACTGGATGGCAGTATTATAAAAAATATGTTCTTCAAAAAGCCAAATCCCTGGTGGCATGCCGGCCTTACAGGACATGACGAAAACTCTCCAAGCCTGCATAACAGACTCATAAAATGAAGTCAGGCCAGACAAATCACCCCCTCTAGCTTTAAGAGGAAAATATGCTTGTCTAAGCCCAAACAGCTCGTTCTCCTCATTCATGTGTAGGCTGTGTCGACCAAGCTAGAACCGTCACTGTACAACAGTCTCTGGGCTGCTTGAAGCTGGAAAGCCATGATCCTGGAGAAATGTCTACCAGGCCTTGCTCACCCTTGTGCAGTGGCAGGTACTCTGAGATACCGTGCAGGAACATGTCAAACAGTGCTTCTGGGTTCCACGCACTCTCGGCTGCCAATGCATGGAAATCCAACGCATAGCTGGCTACAGTGCGGGCGACCCACAGAATTGCTCCAGCTGTAACGGCTGTCGTGGGTTGAAGAAGGTGAGGACCAAGGTGCAGCGTTGTATGTGTTCATCTTTTATTATGAATTGAACACTGAATGGATAAACAACAAAAGAGAATGAACGAAACCGAAACAGTTCTGTCTGGTACAGAATACAAAAACAGAAAACAACTACACACAAACACAGGTGGGAACAGGCTACCTAAGTATGGTTCTCAATCAGAGACAACGATTGACAGCTGCCTCTGATTGGGAACCATACCAGGCCAAACACATAGAAAAACAACACACAGAACAAAACATAGAATGAAAAACATAGAATGCCCACCCCAACTCACGCCCTGACCAAACCAAAATAGAGACATAAAAAAGGAACTAAGGTCAGGACGTGACACCAGCAGCATGTCCAACGCCCGGTCATGGCACTCAGCCAACGTTTGGACCCCCTCCATCAGCTCACGAAGCAATTCCTCATGCCTACCAATGTAGGCTCCTTGGGAGGACATGGCGTTGAGCAGCTGGTCCTGTTCTGCTGGGTCAGTCATGGCCAGTTTGTACTATCAGGTATGAAGGTAAGACCCAGATGCAGTACATCTGTACATCTGGACTGGTATAAGGTTTGTGAGTGAGTATGCATGGTTTGACTATGCTTGACGTTCGGTTCCGCTGTACTGTAGCTCTCTGTGGCACTACAAGAGTCAAGCTGGAGCCCTGCTCATTCCAATGGAAAATTACATTAGTGGGGAGGGTGCGACACTAGAACAATTCCTGTGTGACCATCTGCTGGCTCACGATGGTTCCAACACGTAAGTCGCTGTAGAGGAAAGAGCGAGCAAGCAAACAAAAAATGTCATATTGTGTCATATTGAAGGGTTATTAAAATGTCCCAGGAAGGATTTAAATTGTACAGTCTCAGATGGACCACCTTTTTAACACAATGGGCTAATCAGGGTCATGCAGAATGATTCTTGGTAGTCTTAAACAAATCTACTTTGAAACAAAAGTATACACCTCACACACATTATGAGCTTTAAAAAAAGACACCTGTACCATGTCAGATATAGAGTTGAGGTGTAGTCAATGTTGAGTTTGCATCCCAATACTAAGCTTTATTCATCACAGAAGACTGAAATATAACAAATTTGTTTGATATAAGAACACAGGATTTTCATCATAAAAAAAACTTTGTTAATGATGAAATAGTGAAAAATATGAATAACATTCCACATGAGGCCGAAGATGGGGGGTTTAGATCATCGGATGCAGGAAAAGGGCTACAGGGTTCATGGTCCTCACAACACACAATTCTGAGTGTTCTCACAACGTAGGCACTAGGATTACGAGGACATTTTTATTCACCTGGAGATTTGCCCATTGGCTTTTGGCCGGTGAAGGTTGGGGTGGCGAGTGAGTGGGCTGATTCTGGTTAGATCTCTGAAATGTAACAGGTGGCTCATAAACCGCGGGAATCTGCAGTTCATCTGTGTGCCCAGTGTCTTTTCTGACAGACACTCGGTCATCCCAGGTAATAGAACAGTGACAGCTTTGCCAAACTAGCTTTCAGACTATGTAAGCAGGGGGACGGGGGGAGGGGCAGGGGGACGGGGGAAGAGACGAGGTGGGTTGGGAGAAGAGAGGTGGAGGATGAAGGGACGAAGAGGGCAAGGGGGGCTGTGTCATAAGGACAAACTACACATAGTACGCTCCAAACTCATTTGCTTGTTATGTTGGACTCCACAGTAAAAAATTAAATGGACATGTGACGTGTTAATCATTGAGTATGATTTGTGTGTGTGTCATTTAACAACATAGTAGAGACTAGCATGTGATTTATTAGTAACATCCTGTGGCTACCATCCAGTCTACTTCTCTCTACTCATGTCCTTGGTGTGTGTCTCCAGTGTACAGTACATATACAGTACACGTGCACACACACGTGTAGGTTACACACTCGTGTAAATACACACACACATGTAACACACACACACGTATTCTTAAGCCCAAACACAATATTTTGAAACACACAAACTCACGTGCGTATGCAAGTTGCCACTCACACACACACGCATCTCACAATCACACCCCACGTTGGGTGACCCCTGCCTGAGTTTCCAGTCTCAGTCTCGCTCCACTGCTGGGTCTTCTTCCTCTCCCCCTCTTCAGTCTAGTCTACCTGTGGTTCTGACCTTGCCAGTGCTCCTTCCTCCACACTTCCTCCAGTATATCTGGTGCTGCTTTGCCCTGCGTTTTCCCTCATTTTCCCCCAGGTAGCTGTCACCAGGTCCCCCTTACCACCAAGGTAAGAGGCAGGGGTGGTGGGGGTGTGACTGGCAGCAGAGGAGTGGCTGGCGGCAGAGGGGTCCCTGTCTACCACTTGAACTGTTTTTCTGCTTACTACAGTGTTTCACCAACACAACAAATGTGTGCCTTCCAGTTAATGCATGTGTTGGGCATGCATTCTAAGTGGTAGGTGGCTAGTACGGACATTGGAACGTAGCCCAATCTGGTGTCTCCATTGCTATGGTTTCCCGTGTCTTCGTATTGTGGAGCTGTGGCACTTCATCATTCTTGCTGTCTTACTATTCAAATGTATAAATGCGCTTGAAAGTTTGCTTTGCTTGTGGTATTGAGAAAAGTGCACACTAATAATGCAGTATCTAAACTAATCAAAAAAAGAAACAACTGAGACCTCACAAGTTCCGGAAATGGAATAATGTGTCCCTGAACAAAGGAGGGGGTCAAAATCAAAAGTAACAGTTAGTATCTGGTGTGGCCACCAGCTGCATTAAGTACTGCAGTGCATCTCCTCCTCATGGACTGCACCAGATGTGCCAGTTCTTTCTGTGAGATGTTACCCCACTCTTCCACCAAGTTCCCAGACATTTCTGGGGGGAATGGAGGGCCATTCCCTTCGATCCAACAGGTCCCAGACGTGCTCAATGGGATTGAGATCTGGGCTATTCGCTGGCCATGGCAGAACACTGACATTCCTGTCTTGCAGGAAATCATTTACATCATCAATCATGGCATTGTCATGCTGGAGGGTCATGTCAGGATGAGCCTGCAGGAAGGGTACCACATGAGGGAGGAGGATGTCTTCCCTGTAACGCACTGCGTTGAGATTGCCTGCAATGACAACAAGCTCAGTCCGATGATGCTGTGACACACCGCCCCAGACCATGACGGACCATCCACCTCCAAATTGATCCCGCTCCAGACCACAGGTCTTGGTGTAACGCTCATTCCTTCGATGATAAATGCGAATCCGACCATCACCCCTGGTGAGACAAAACTGTTATGACTGTTATGTGTTCAGATCCTAAACACTTGGTTTTACAGTGTTGGCAGAGGCTCGCTTCCTAAAACCCAGCAGTGTCCTTGGTGTCCTTGGTGCTGAAAGAAGAGAGGGTCTAGCTCATGCAGTGGTTGTCATGGTGACACAGGCAGGTCCTGGTAATACTGTCAAAATAAGGGAAACACTCTTTTCACGCCACTTCGACGAGAATTTACGCAGCAGGTTAGGAGAATTAACCTAGAAGGTTAGGAGACTGAGGTTGAGGTTATGAAAAGGGTTAGCGAAAATGCTCTCCTAACCTTCTTCCTTACAGACATTTGCTCCCTCACTTCTTTCCATCCCCACACAATCGCATCTCTCTCTCAAACACTTTTTCTCTCTCTCCACCCCTCCAATTTATGTTGATGATCTTTCCCAATCCAATTCCAGGCCTTGCAGAGAGACTACTGAGGCTTGAAGGTCATTGGACTACGTTCCTGCAATGTATATTACCTGCGTTATTCCCACAGGGAACCGTAGAGCATAGTATGCTAATTCACTGCACTTTCTCATAGATTCTATTTTATTTACATTTATTTAACTAGGCAAGTCAGTTAAGAACAAATTCTTATTTTCAATGATGGCCTAGGAATAGCGGGTTAACTGCCTTGTTCAGGGGCAGAACGACAGTATAAAAAGGGATGGGCGGGGTTCTGGACAGAACAGAAAGTCCATACGGCACTCACAAAGCAATCTATGGACGGACATTGAGAAAGCGCAGTGAATTGGCATACTACGGTTTCCTGTGTGGGTTGGGGGGGGGGGACAGAGAGAATGCCTCTGGAGATAAAAGTATGAAGTAACAGAGTGCTGTTTCACCTTTTATCTTCCACTCCTCCTCTTTTCCTTCTCTTCTACTCTCCCATCATCTCTCCTACCTCTGTCCATCCTTCATGGTTGCCTTAATGCAGTGTTCATGTAGCTACCAGGATGTTTATCTTCTTTCTACTATACACACATGTGCGACAGCACGCTCACACATACTGTTCACACACACACACTGTACACGTACACACCTAGACCTACACAGATACACACTTGGAGGCCGTGATTCCGACCCAAGTTAAGCGTAAATGGAACGATATTCCCTTTTTATGCACCTTTCTATCTACGCATTTTCTGACCTTGAAATGAAGCCTGAGAATTGCATGCTATTCACCCGCTATTAGTTTTGTATTTGTACCTGCCAAAGCAGCAGCTACTCTTCCTGGGGTCCGACAAAATTAAGGCAGTTATACAATTTTAAAAACATTACAATACATTCACAGATTTCACAACACACTGTGTGCCCTCAAGCCCCTACTTCACCACTACCACATATCTACAGTACTAAGTGCATGTATTGTGTGTGTGTGTGTGTGTGTGTGTGTGTGTGTGTGTGTGTGTGTGTGTGTGTGTGTGTGTGTGTGTGTGTGTGTGTGTGTTTGTGTGTGTGTATGTGTATGCATGTGTCTGTGCCAATGTTAGTGTTGCTTCACAGTCCCCGCTGTTCCATAAGGTGTTTTTTTTTATTTTATTTTTTTTAGACCTCTAGTCTCTTCACAGTCTTGGGTGAAGATCAAATAAATGAAGGTGTGGCAGAGGTGAGAGACGGCGTATTCTGACCTTGAATGAATTCCCTCGTAATTCTACCACCTTTACGTGAGGTGAAACAATGAATGAGGTCAAGCAACCTGTCGGTTCCAAGCGCAACATCATGTACTTTATTTTTTTCAGATAGAAATAAATCAATTTTCCAGCACTGTCATTTACAAATTGCTAAGAGCTATTGATAAGAGCTAACCTTTTGGATAAGTGGATTGTAAATATAAATGACAATTGTTTAATATCTATACTGAACAAACAAGAAATTACACAACACTCAATCATTTCAACGAATTTACCGAGTTCATATAAGAAAATCAATCAATTGAAATAAATTCATTAGGCCCTAATCTACTGTATGTATTTCACATGACTGCGTAGGTGTGCATCCATAGGTGGGCCCACCAACTTGGGACCCAGGCCAACCCACTGGGGAGCCAGGCCCAGCCAATTAAATGAGTTTTTCCCCCCAAAAATGGCTTTATTAAACAGAAATACTCCTCAGTTTCATCAGCTGTCCGGATGACTGTTCTCAGACGATCCCACAGGTGAAGAAGCCGGATGTGGTCCTGGGCTGGCAGTGATTGTAGTTGTGAGGCCGGTTCGACGTACTGCCAAATTCTCAAAAACTACATTGGAGGTGGCTTATGGTAGAGAAATTAACATTCAATTCTCAGGCAACAGCTATGGGGAACATTCCTGCAGTCAGCATGCCAATTTCCTGCTCCTTCAAAACTTGAGACATATGTGGCATTGTGTTGTGTGGCAAAACTGCACACTATTGACTTGCCTGTTATTGTCCCCAGCACAAGGTGTAATGATCATGCTGTTTAATCAGCTTCTTGATATGCCAGAGAAATGCTCACTAACAGGGACGTAAACAAATCTGTGCACAGAATTTGAGAGAAATATGATTTTTGTGCATATGAAAAATATTTGATTTCAGCTCATGAAACATGGGCCCAACACTTTACATGTTGTGTTTATATTTTTTGTTCAGTATACTTTACCATATGATCGCTGGAGACGACTGTGAAACCAATCACATGGCAGCAAACTGAAGCATACAAACATATCACCTTTTTCACAATGAAGTTTATTAAATGCTGGCCTTATAACTTGCAGATATGAAATCTGTAGCCATAAGCAAATGACAGTATAGCGCCAAACCGAGTTGATTTATGATTTCTAGAATGTTTTAATTATATGCCTGTACTTTTTCCCATAATTTTTATACCATTGTTAAATATAAGCCACCGTCAGTTAAACCAACATACATTTATAACTGTCACTATAATGTTAGTTTCCTTACATTTGGCATCATTCCATTACATGGTTCATTTACCATTCTTTCCTCTGTCACGTTTGTGTGGTTGTTCCTAAGGATCGCTAGCAATAGTGGACCATATCACGTATTACAAGTTGGAACATTAATAATTATGGTACGCAAACCACACGTAGCAGCTTGGCGCATGGTTCATGACACTGGAACGTTGTCATCACAGTTTCATGATTAGTGAGGACTATTAGGTTAAATTTATAGGACTACGGGTCAACCTATTGTACACTTTTCTACCTTTCCAGGATTTCATGGATTGAACAACTGAATATGGCAACTTTCAAGATGAATCAAACCCACTGCTCTCCGAACCTGTTTGTGTATAATTCCTAAATACTTTCCTAAACCTAAAATATATATATAAGATCAGAGAATTTTTAAATCTACCAATTGGTGCTGAAAAGGAGACGAATATGTGTCTATTTAGATAGTTTCTTTTCATTGATCACTATTCTGAAACCGTTCTCTTGATATATAGTAGGTTGAGAAGAATCGAATTAAAGGTACACCGCATTTAAAGGGAAGGCTTTTGATAAACGTACTGAAAACCGTATTGAATGAAAACTCCACGAGAAAATCTGTTCGACCAGTATGTGGCAGGGTTTTCAATGGTTGAATTCAATTTATTCAGCGTCGCAAGGGAGCCACACCTGCAAAGCCCGTTACGCACCAAGTCTGAATAGCAACTACGGAGAAACGCTTAAATCAAGATGATTTAATAGATTTCTGAATCGGGCCAATGATGAATAGCTTGAAGTACATATTATTAGAGGTCAAGCCATGGGAGTATTTCAGTGTATTATCACTTCACAAGCACAATAGAATAGTATAAAGGAATACTATATATACAGTTGAAGTTGGAAGTTTACATACACTTAGGTTGTATGCAAGTCATTAAAACTCCTTTTTCAACCACTCCACAATTTTTTTGTTAACAAACTATAGTTTTGGCAAGTTTTAGGACATCTACTTTGTGCATGACACAAGTAATTTTTCCAATTCCTACTTTTTTTCCACAAAAGTATCTATATCCACAGTAAAATGAGTCCTTTATTGACATAAGCTGAAAAGGTCGCTCAGCAAGGAAGAAGCCATGGCTCCAAAACCGCCATAAAAAAGCCAGAATACGGTTTGCAACTGCACATGCGGACAAATATTGTACTTGGGAGTGGGGGGATATTGTACAAATATCCTCTGGTCTGATGAAACAAAAATAGAACTGTTTGGCCATAATGACCATTGTTATGTTTGGAGGAAGAAGGGGGAGGCCTGCAAGCCAAAGAACACCATCCTATCATGATCGTCATTGGAAGCACACTTGGACCGAAGCGCAGCGTGATCTGTATTCCACATCTTATTTATTGTAGTAAGAGAACCGAACAAAAAAAATAATAATAATAAACGTGACGTACTGGCGTGCTCACAGGCAGCTACACAAAAACAAGATCCCACAAAACACAGTGGGGGAAATGGTTGCCTAAATATGATCCCCAATCAGAGACAACGATAAACAGCTGCCTCTGATTGGGAACCATACCAGGCCAACATAGAAATCAACAACCTAGATAGGAACACCCTCCCTAGTCACACCCCGACCCAACCAAAATAGAGAATAAAAAGGCTCTCTATGGTCAGGGTGTGACACTTCGCAACCGTGAAGAACGGGGGTGGCAGCATCATGTTGTGGGTGTGCATTGCTGCAGGAGGGACTGGTGCACTTCACAAATAGATGGGATCATGAGGTAGAAAATTATGTGGATATATTGAAGCAACATCTCAAGACATCAGTCAGGAAGTTAAAGCTTGGTTGCAAATGGGTCTTCCAAATGAACAATAACCCCAAGCCTACTTCCAAAGTTGTGGCAAAATGGCTTAAGGACAACAAAGTCCTAAGGTGTATGAAATCTTCCGACTTCAGCTGTACTGCATGTAATCACATCCGGACTGGTGTGATGCTTTTATCTTTGATCTGGTGTACAGATCTACATTTTTATCATTGAGAAAATAATGCATACTATTACTACTGTATGAGTGTTATAGTTTATACAGCTACTACTGTGGCAGGGTAAGTTTTACACCACTTTTCTAAACACGACTGTTGAGAATGTTTAAATCTCACCTTAGTGTATATGACATATACAGTACAGTAGGGTATTACTATAAACATATACAGGTTGTTGCATGTATGCTAACCATTGTTTGACCATTTTTTATGATTCAAAATGTGTTGAAGGCATACGTTACTTCTATAGGATTTACGTATTGTAATTGACCCCAATACCTTTCAAAAATTTTAGGAATTTGGTCAACCATTTTTGGTAAAAGATAGGTATTTTTTAATCTACCTCCATCTTTTCCTGTCTTCCCTGGTGTTGCATGCTGTTGTTTTTTACCACTAGCCTAATAACTAGTCTAACCTAGCCCTGGACCAATGCCTAGCCTAACCTATGCTAGCTCTGGGCCAATGCCTAGCCTTCCACTAACAAGTCCTACCCGACTTAAGTAATACAGGCACGAGAGGATGTTCAGATTGTCCGGTCTTGTCCTCTGATAACACATCCATTTATCTTTTGGTCATGTTTTTGTGTTTTGTTTTCCTCTATTCCATTTATATCCTCCTAACCACCTCTCATGTTCTCCTGTCATTCCCTGCATGTGGTTGTTACATCAACTTGTCCCCCCACTCCCTCCCTCTTGTCTGCCCCCCTGTACAGCCTACATACAAGATCAGATGTTCTACCCATTTTACTGTGTTAGGCCTTTTTTGTTGCTATGTGTACCCAAGTCTACTGTGTGCATGTGTGTGTTAGAGAGAGTAGTAGAGAGAGAGACTGAAAGAGAGAAACAAACAGAGAAGATAAATGCCTCTCAGGTAAGTCTAGCATACCTTGATGGTAAAACCATCTACTGTATAATGTTTTCCATACACATGAAAATGATGGTGACCATAAAGTGCTATGACCAGCAGTACTTTGAGTAGTATTACTAAATATCATCCCCATCACCATCATCATCTCCCAATCAAAAAACGTTTATTGTCCTACGAGAAGAAAATCTTGCCTCCACCATAATCATTACCACCAACACCATCAAATTAACACTACAGCTGAAACTCTCAGAATACGGTTTGCAGCTACACATGGGACAAAGATTGTACTTTTTGGAGAAATGTCCTCTAGTCTGATGAAACAAAAATAGAACTGTTTTGTCATATTGACCATCGTTATGCTTGGAGGAAAATGGGGGAGGCTTGCAAGCCGAAGAACACCATCTCAACCGTGAACCACAGGGGTGGCAGCATCATGTTGTGGGGTGCTTTGCTGCAGGAGGGACTGGTGCTCTTCACAGAATAGATGGTATCATGAGATAGGAAAATTATGTGGATATATTGAAGCAACAATACAAGAGATCAGTCAGGAAGTTAAAGCTTGGTCGCAAATGGGTCTTCCAAATAGACAATGATCCCAAGCATACTTCCAAAGTTGTGGCAAAATGGCTTAAGGACAAGGTATTGGAGTGGCCAACTCCTGACTCAGTTACACAAGCTCTGTCAGGAGGAATGGGCCAAAATTCACCCAACTTATTGTGGGAAGCTTGTGGAAGGCTACCCAAATCGTTTGACCCAAGTTAAACAATTTAAAGGCAATGCTATGAAATACCTAAGAGTGTATGTAATCTTCTGACCCTCGGGGAATGTGATGAAAGAAATAAAAGCTGAAATAAATAATTCTCTCTACTATTATTCTGACATTTCACATTCTTGTATTTTGCTAAGGTGTATGTAAACTTCCGACTTCAATTGTTTATTATATACACTGAAGAAAATAAATGTTCTTAAATGCTTCTTCCTCAGCTCTTAAGGTTCCTTGGAGAACTCTTGCCAGATTAAGAACCTTTGAGTTAGCTGTGGGGTCCTTGACGTGGCATCTACAGATCTTCGGAATTCTTAAAGGTTCTTGAAATGTATGGAAGCCTGCAGATGTGGCCCTTTCATAGCACATAGCACATGTAAAGAGATAAATTAACACCCAGAGTTTAACCAAAACCACACCTATCTTTAACATATTTCCCAGCATGCTTTATTGCAGTTGATTTTTAGAATTGTTTGCTTCAACATCTATGTTTTTGCATGCTGTCACGCCCTGACCTTAGAGAGCTTTTTATGTCTCTATTTTGGTTTGGTCAGGGTGTAATTTGGGTGGGCATTCTATGTTCCCTTTTCTATGTTTTTGTATTTCTTTGTTTTGGCCGGGTATGGTTCTCAATCAGGGACAGCTGTCTATCGGTGTCTCTGATTGGGAACCATACTTAGGTAGCCTTTTCCCACATGGTTTTTGTGGGTAGTTATTTTCTGTTTAGTGACAGGATGGTTTCGTTTCTCTCTGTTATTTTGGTATAGTGTTCGGTTACAATAAAAAGGCATGAACACTTACCACGCTGCGCTTTGGTCCGATTCCTCTTCTTCAGACGACGACTCCCGTTACACATACACATTGATTGATTCATTAACCTTATGCTACTCAAATTTTTCTAAACTATTCTAATCTGTTACTTGAATTTATTGGACTCATTACTGAAATGTTTGTTCCAGTTTAGATGTTTAAAGTAGTCTCATAACTTAGTCTTCCCAACGCTGGCAGTCATTCTGAATGCCACTTGCGGGTGAATAAAAATGCCAAATGTTGGATATCCCCACACTGGCTGGATTCCAATAGGAACTACACATCACTTTGCAAGCCAGCATAATGTGACTTGCAGGTGTAGTATGGAGTTTCAGGCCACTGTATTAGTGTAATAATAGGCCCTCAATAAAAGGCCTCATTAAATATTTTTGTCTTAACAATGGCATTTTAATGACAGCATATTTACTTAGAATCTCACTTGGTGAAGGCCACAACGATGAAACTGAATGAATGCATCAACTATTTCTCCGTCACTAGCAAACACAGTCATGGGTGATATTGGTAACTCTAAAATTCACTCGAAAGGCACTCTGGGAAATGTGCAAATAAGGCTTATAACCATACAGCAGGGCTATTCAATTCCGGCCCTGGAGGGACAAAACATTTCTGGTTTATATGGTTCTTCAAAGAGCAATCACATTTGTGGTTCTTCAGAAGCCTGAAAATGGTTCCCCTATGGCACTGGTTCCCAAATGTTTTATAGTCCCGTACCCCTTCAAACATTACCTCCAGCTGCGGACCCCCTCCAGCACCAGTGTCAGCGCCCTCTCAAATGCTGTTTTTTGTCATCATTGTAAGCCTGCCACACACACACTATATACAATGCATTTATTAAACATAAGAAAGAGTTTTGAGTTTTTGTCACAACCCGGCTAGTTGGAAGTGACAAAGAGCAAAGACCAAAGCACAAATAATAAAAAATAATAATAAATAATTTAGCTCTTTATTTAACCATCTTACAGATAAAACCTTACTTGTTCATCGTAAATTGTGTGAAGGGTGTGCTTGAAAGGATGCACATAACTCTGCAACGTTGGGTTGTATTGGAGAGAGTCTCAGTCTTAAATCATTTTCTACACAGAGTCTGTGCCTGTGTTTAGTTTTCATGCTAGTGAGGGCTGAGAATCCACTCTCACATAGGCACATGGTTGCAAAGGGCATCAGTGTCATAACAGCGCGATTTGCCAAGGCATGTAACTCTGAGCGCAGCCCATTCCAGAATTCTGGCAGTGGCTTCTGGTTAAATAACATTTTCACAGAACCACTTGTTGCAATTTCGATGAGGCTCTCTTGTTCAGATATTGGTAAGCGGACTGGAGGCAGGGCATGAAAGGGATAAAGAATCCAGTTGTTTGTGCCATCCGTTTCAGGAAAGTACCTGCGTAATTGCGCACCCAACTCACTCAGGTGCTTCACTATATCACATTTGACATTGCCCGTAAGCTTGAGTTCATTTGCACACAAAAAAATCATACAATGATGGAAAGACCTGTGTGTTGTCCTTGTTAATGCAGACAGAGAAGAGCTCCAACTTCTTAATCACAGCCTCAATTTTGCCTTGCACATTGAATATAATTGCAGAGAGTCGTCTGCGTAGAGGTGGATCAGAGAATCCTCAGCAGCAAGAGCGACATCGTTCAATATATACAGAGACAAGAGTCGGCCTGAGAATTGAACCTGTAGCACCCCCATAGAGACTGCCAGAAGTCCGGACAACAGGCCCTCCGATTTGACGCACTGAACTCTGTCTGATAAGTAGTTGGTGAACCAGGCGAGGCAGCCATTTGAGAAACCAAGACTGTTGAGTCTGCCGAAAAGAATGTGATGAATGACAGAGTCGAAAGCCTTGGCCAAGTCAATGAATACGGCTGCACAGTAATGTCTCTTATCGATGGCGGTTATGATATCGTTTAGTACCTTGAGCTTGGCTGAGGTGCACCCATGACCAGCTCAGAAACCAGATTAAATAGCTGAATGCACTGTATGTTTTAATTAGCTAATGATAATATGTGCCATTTACCAGATGCTTTTATCCAACGCGAGTAACATTACAGTGGAGTACATACATTTTTAGTTGGTGTCTGAGATCCCTGTGGGAATTGAACAAATGACCCTGGCATTGCTAACCACACAGTCTAACCAACTGAGCCACACAGGACCACTGCAACCATATATGGTTAAATGACTATTGTTATAAACTGGATGTTGTCGTTCAGTTTTAGTACATATAGGGCGACCTATAATATAGTTTGAAATGAAGTCTGCCTGTTTGGTTATCTCAAATGAACCCTTCGAGAGGGTGCTTCTACACCTGCATTGCTTGCTGTTTGGGGTTTTAGGCTGGGTTTTCTGTACAGCACTTTGAGATATCAGCTGATGTGCGAAGGGCTTTATAAATAACTTTGATTTGATTCATTCAGCTTGAGGTCTTGTTGGATGTCTCTGACTGATTGTACTCATGTTGTACCGTCTGATTTTATCAATGGTTAATAAATAAGTACCAGTTTTTAGTGCATTGTAAGGCGTTATGCATTGCTCAAAACGTATAATAAATCTACTTATAAGGTATTATGAAGAGGATCTCACAGGACGTATTGATATTTACTCAGTTACCAATCATACAATGCTTTATACAGTAGCACCATAATAGTGGTAGTGGTATTATAAGGAGTATACGGAGTACCTATCTGGCTAATTGGAGGGTGATTGTAGGGTGTTTTAGACATTTTTGCATTCGCAGAACTCTTTAAAAGTAGGGGGTTAATTACATGACTGAATGGGGAGTATTGGCTCCCCATTATTGTTACCTTGAAATTAAGTGTTAAAATAGAACGCTATCTCAAGCACTTTGGGCTTTAGGGATTTCCACTGTGTGATTAATGTAGTAGTTGTAAGGGTCCAAATGGTGGCCAATACATAATGTACAATAGGGCTGTCAGTCCTTTCACTTTGTGTGAATTGTTATTTCAACATGACATATTTTCAAATAATCTGGCTAGTTATTGGAACATAAACTGGGACCACAATGAATCATGCTGGGCCACAAACAGACTCATTGACACATGTTTCAGGCCCTTTATGTTGAACATTCAGTATGAAGGGGCCCCATCCTGATTTTGAAACCCATTCAGTGCACTCTGAGATACATGGATATTTATAATTCATCCGTTTAATCCTTTTACGACAATATTCTCTGTTTCCCCGTCACTTTCTTCTGTGTCCTCTCCACCTTTATTTTACTCCCCTTTACTCTGTGTCCTCTCCACCTTTCTTTTACTCCCCTTTACTCTGTGTCCTCTCCACCTTTATTTTACTCCCCTTTACTCTGTGTCCTCTCCACCTTTCTTTTACTCCCCTTTTCTCTGTGTCCTCTCCACCTTTATTTTACTCCCCTTTACTCTGTGTCCTCTCCACCTTTCTTTTACTCCCCTTTTCTCTGTGTCCTCTCCACCTTTATTTTACTCCCCTTTACTCTGTGTCCTCTCCACCTTTCTTTTACTCTCCTTTACTCTGTGTCCTCTCCACCTTTCTTTTACTCCCCTTTACTCTGTGTCCTCTCCACCTTTATTTTACTCCCCTTTACTCTGTGTCCTCTCCACCTTTCTTGTACTGCCCTTTTCTCTGTGTCCTCTCCACCTTTCTTTTACCCCCCTTTTCTCTGTGTCCTCTCCACCTTTCTTTTACTCCCCTTACTCTGTGTCCTCTCCACCTTTCTTTTACTCCCTTTTTCTCTGTGTCCTCTCCACCTTTCTTTTACTCCCCTTTTCTCTGTGTCCACTCCACCTTTCTTTTACTCCCCTTTTCTCTGTGTCCTCTCCACCTTTCTTTTACTCCCCTTTACTCTGTGTCCTCTCCACCTTTCTTTTACTCCGCTTTTCTCTGTGTCCTCTCCACCTTTCTTTTACTCCCCTTTACTCTGTGTCCTCTCCACCTTTATTTTACTCCGCTTTTCTCTGTGACCTCTCCACCTTTATTTTACTCCCCTTTCTTCTGTGTCCTCTCCACCTTTCTTTTACTCCCCTTTCTTCTGTGTCCTCTCCATCTTTATTTTACTCCCCTTTACTCTGTGTCCTCTCCACCTTTCTTGTACTCCCCTTTACTCTGTGTCCTCTCCACCTTTCTTTTACTCCCCTTTTCTCTGTGTCCTCTCCACCTTTCTTTTACTCCCCTTTCTTCTGTGTCCTCTCCACCTTTATTTTACTCCCCTTTACTCTGTGTCCTCTCCACCTTTCTTTTACTCCCCTTTTCTCTGTGTCCTCTCCACCTTTCTTTTACTCCCCTTTACTCTGTGTCCTCTCCACCTTTCTTTTACTCCCCTTTTCTCTGTGTCCTCTCCACCTTTCTTTTACTCCCCTTTCTTCTGTGTCCTCTCCACCTTTATTTTACTCCCCTTTACTCTGTTTCCTCTCCACCTTTCTTTTACTCCCCTTTACTCTGTGTCCTCTCCACCTTTCTTTTACTCCCCTTTACTCTGTGTCCTCTCCACCTTTATTTTACTCCCCTTTTCTCCGTGACCTCTCCACCTTTATTTTACTCCCCTTTACTCTGTGTCCTCTCCACCTTTCTTGTACTCCCCTTTAGTCTGTGTCCTCTCCACCTTTCTTTTACTCCCCTTTACTCTGTGTCCTCTCCACCTTTCTTTTACTCCCCTTTTCTCTGTGTCCTCTCCACCTTTATTTTACTCCCCTTTTCTCTGTGTCCTCTCCACCTTTCTTTTACTCCCCTTTACTCTGTGTCCTCTCCACCTTTCTTTTACTCCCCTTTTCTCTGTGTCCTCTCCACCTTTCTTTTACTCCCCTTTTCTCTTTGTCCTCTCCACCTTTCTTTTACCCCCCTTTTCTCTGTGTCCTCTCCACCTTTCTTTTACTCCCCTTTACTCTGTGTCCTCTCCACCTTTCTTTTACTCCCCTTTTCTCTGTGTCCTCTCCACCTTTATTTTACTCCCCTTTACTCTGTGTCCTCTCCACCTTTCTTTTACTCCCCTTTAGTCTGTGTCCTCTCCACCTTTCTTTTACTCCCCTTTACTCTGTGTCCTCTCCACCTTTCTTGTACTCTCCTTTTCTCTGTGTCCTCTCCACCTTTCTTTTACTCCCCTTTACTCTGTGTCCTCTCCACCTTTCTTTTACTCCCCTTTTCTCTGTGTCCTCTCCACCTTTCTTTTACTCCCCTTTACTCTGTGTCCTCTCCACCTTTATTTTACTCCCCTTTACTCTGTGTCCTCTCCACCTTTCTTTTACTCCCCTTTACTCTGTGTCCTCTCCACCTTTCTTTTACTCCCCTTTACTCTGTGTCCTCTCCACCTTTATTTTACTCCCCTTTACTCTGTGTCCTCTCCACCTTTCTTTTACTCCCCTTTACTCTGTGTCTTCTCCACTTTTCTTTTACTCCCCTTTTCTCTGTGTCCTCTCCACCTTTCTTTTACTCCCCTTTCTTCTGTGTCCTCTCCACCTTTATTTTACTCCCCTTTACTCTGTGTCCTC
The DNA here is from genome assembly GCF_045791955.1 of Oncorhynchus clarkii lewisi. Classification (NCBI taxonomy): domain Eukaryota; kingdom Metazoa; phylum Chordata; class Actinopteri; order Salmoniformes; family Salmonidae; genus Oncorhynchus; species Oncorhynchus clarkii. The sequence goes on from NC_092166.1 coordinate 48,615,987, forward strand.
TCCACCTTTCTTGTACTCCCCTTTACTCTGTGTCCTCTCCACCTTTCTTTTACTCCCCTTTTCTCCGTGACCTCTCCACCTTTATTTTACTCCCCTTTCTTCTGTGTCCTCTCCATCTTTCTTTTACTCCCCTTTCTTCTGTGTCCTCTCCACCTTTCTTTTACTCCCCTTTACTCTGTGTCCGTGCTGCGCCAATGAAACAGTAGTCGTCTGTATTCTCATTCCAGCTTTCCTCCATGTCCTGTAGGGGCTGACAAACTGTTGAACAATACACCATCTGTGTATTGCTCTGTTGTTTGTATATGACTGTAAACCTTCTCTCCTTCCTCTTTCTTTTCTCCTTTACTGTCCCTCTATCTTCAACTTTCTCTTTTCCTTCTGTCTCTTGGCCTTTCCCCTGTTCCCTCTGTCCCTCCACTCTCTGTTTCTTTCTGTTCCCTTCCTCCAGTACTGCGCATTCGTCTCCCTTCTGTTCATCCTCATCTCCATCTCTACATTCTGCATGGAGACGCATGAGGCCTTCAACACCATCTACAACAAGACGGAGAACGTGACGGAGGGAAACGTGACGCGCGAGGTGATCGTCTACGAGGTGGTGACCGACAGCTGGCTTACGTACGTGGAGGGCATGTGCGTCGTCTGGTTCACCATTGAGGTGATGGCACGCGTGGTCTTCTGCCCGGACAAGGTCGAGTTCTTCAGGAGCACCCTCAACATCATCGACTTCATTGCCATTATGCCCTTCTACCTGGAGGTGGGGCTGAGCGGCCTGTCCTCCAAAGCCGCCAAGGACGTATTGGGGTTCCTGCGTGTGGTCCGCTTCGTCCGCATCCTGCGTATCTTCAAGCTGACCCGCCACTTCGTGGGACTTCGCGTCCTGGGCCACACGCTCCGCGCCAGCACCAATGAGTTCCTCCTGCTCATCATCTTCCTTGCTCTCGGAGTGCTCATCTTCGCAACCATGATCTACTATGCCGAGCGCATTGGCGCAGACCCCGACGACCCTACGGCTGCCAAACACACAAACTTCAAGAACATCCCCATTGGCTTCTGGTGGGCTGTGGTCACCATGACCACTCTGGGCTACGGGGACATGTACCCCGAGACGTGGTCGGGGATGCTGGTGGGCGCGCTGTGCGCCCTGGCGGGGGTGTTGACCATCGCCATGCCTGTGCCCGTCATCGTCAACAACTTTGGCATGTACTACTCACTGGCCATGGCTAAGCAGAAGCTGCCCAAGAAAAAGGGCAAGCACATCCCCCGGCCCAACATGCCAGGCTCGCCCAACTACTGCAAGCCCGACGCCCTCGCCCTGGCCACTGCCTCGCCCCATAGGATCCTGGGTAATGTACTCGGCGAGGTGATCTGGTCCGGAGGCCTTGACTGCCCCCTCGCTCAAGAGGAGATCACAGAGATCAACCGAGGTGAGACATTTCTATTTTTAATCCTCAGCCCCCTATTTTAAGACACAGACTGCAAGTTAACAAAATTGCTTCGACCTTGACTCATAAGATTGGTATTAGTTTGTAAACACAACATGGAGCTTCGCTGAGCATCTGGGCACACCACTACTGGCCTCCAACAAGGGCGTAGAACTCAAATTACCCTGGCAAAATATTATATTTTTGGCAAAGATGTTGTCAAATTGTACAGTTTAGTGTCAATAGACATCCATTCAATCAAACTTGGCACAGGGATTTTCACAGTTTGTGGGTGACTCTGATAGGGATGGGGGGCAGTGTCTGATTCTGAATCTGCCCTTGAGAGAGGAGGTCTGATTCTGAATCTGCCCTTGAGAGAGGAGGGCTGATTCTGAATCTGCCCTTGAGAGATAGCTAACCCATCAGAATTGATGATCAACTGGTGAGTCCACTTTTGCCGACAGGCCTCCATCTGTCTGCATAAAACAAACACAGTACTTTAAAATCTAATTTTGATCTCTTCACAACAGCCTAATATACTTACATTTAGTTCAATGGTTTGGTTTAAATGTTAGACAAAAAATTGTAGAAAAACTGAATTGAAATATTTAGTACCTAATATGTGCAGTACTTCCTATTTCATTTGGCATGATTGTGTATGACCTATGAACCCAATATCCACACACGACAATATGGCACATGTCGTGTATTTTGTTGAGAAATCAACAGTGAGTCTGCAGTTATAGTATTTTATTGCATCAGCACCTATAGTACCCCACCACTTTCTCTCTATCTTTCACACTCTCTTTTATAAGAGTTTTGTTGTAGGTTGTCAGTAAGTTCATGAGCAGGAAGTCATGTGAGATAAGATTTGACAGCTGTGTCTGAGCATATATGCACCAGCCACCCTGTAGCATCAACTCGCACCCCGAACCACCTCTTCTATCACTACGTCCAGTGTTTAGTTTACCATGCCGTCTTGCTAAGCCAGGATAAACATGAACTTTGACACATTGGCAATTATCAATTACATATCATAGTAGAAGATGGTACTCGGCCCTGAGCTCTAAACTACATAGAGCCACAGGAGGTTGGCGGCACCTTAATTGTGGAGGATGGGCTCGTGGTAATGGCTGGAGCGGAGTAGGTGGAATGGTATCAAATACATCAAAAACATGGTTTCCGTGTTTGGTGCCATTCCATTTGCTCCGTTCCAGCCATTATTATGAGCCGTCCTCCCCTCAGCAACATCATGTGCATTTAGCCTCCATTTGAAACGACTGCTCTTCACTAATGCCATTTACTTTATCACACACAGTGAAAAGATCATTTATGTTTAAGTCCTAATAAAATAGTCTATTGCATTGTGTTTTTGTTTAGTAGTTCCTTCCTTCTCCTTTACTCTCTCCTTCTCCCTTGCTCTCCCTTCCCCTCTTTCCCCATCTCCCCTTCTTTTCCAAAAGAGTCCAAGCAGAACGGCGACGCTGCCACTGCGGTCCTGGCGAACGAGGACTGCCCCACCATTGACCAGGTGCTGAGTCCGGAGCGAGAGGGCGCCCGAACAACACGGGAACGCTACCAGCAGGACCGTGCTTGCTTCCTGCTCAACACCAGGGAATTCCGTGCCACAGATGGGAATGTGCGGAAAGGTATGTCGGTCCCGCAGCGGACGGAACTGTAAACACACACCACGTAGTCAACAGAGCTACACATAAGATGCCATAAGGCACAGGCACTGATACAGATACTCCCTATATAGAAGATGCCAACAGAGAAGGTGCACAAGACACAAATACATACACACTAATTATGTATACATGATCAAATACAGCCTATATGGGAACTGATTTGTGGTTCATTAGAGAGAACACACAGGCAGACACAAGCAACGGCCAACAGCATCATGGGGAGAGACATGACTGTGTTTGTGTGACAGGGAGGAACTCTATGTTCTGACAGGACACAACAACGCCCTACCTACACCAACACCTTTACTCTTCCGCTCTATGTTTCCACTTATTCACCTCTGTCACACCCTGACCATAGTTTGCTTTGTATGTTTCTATGTTTTGGTTGGTCAGGGTGTGAGCTGGGTGGGCATTCAACGTTACATGTCTAGTTTGTCTAGTTTGGCCTGATATGGTTCTCAATCAGAGGCAGGTGTTTGTCATTGTCTCTGATTGGGAACCATATTTAGGTAGCCTGTTTGGTGTTGGGTTTTGTGGGTGATTGTCCTTATGGCCTTTTTCTGTCGTGTGTATGTGCACCAGTATTAGGCTGTTTCGGTTTTCGTTACGTTTATTGTTTTGTATTGGATTCGTGTTGCTTCAGTTTCATTAAACATGGATCGCAATAGCCACGCCGCATTTTGGTCTGACTCTCCTTCACATAGAGAAAACCATGACAACCTCTATACTGTCCTTGTTTTCATCCACTTGGTACCGCCTTTCCTTTCCTCCTGTCTGTATTTTCCGTCCCCCTTTCATGGCCTCAAATTGTCATCCTCCATTTTGTCCTTGTATTTCTTTCGGTCTCCTCGCCATCTCTCACTCTCGTTGTTTCTCTCTATCTCTGTCTCTTGGACCCAGACAGTTGACCGTGCATTAATTTACCTCTTGTCACTTCTGTTTCATGCTCTCCCTCTCCCTCTCGTCTCCCCTCCGCCTCCTTGTTTGGCTTTGACTCCCACTTCATGCTCCTCCCCACCCTCTCTCTTTGGCCCCCATTCTTTTCCCCCTTCCTTTTCTTTCCTCTCCAAAACACACCTTAATTACCCCTGTTTACCCCATGTATACTGTTCTGCTCATTCTGAAATCCAATACCGCATTCCATTTCTTTATCGCTGCAACAAACTTTTTTTTAACCACCTACAACCAAACCTGCATCAAACACTTTTCCTTTACACTCCTCCCAAACCCTCCACATCCCTGTTGACACTAAACTACAGGCACCAGCCCTGTCAGCCGGCCCAGACTCCCCTTTGGCTGAAGAATGGTATAAGCTGGAAGGGTCTCTGCTACATCAGGACCTCAATGCAAACTCCACCTCCAAAACTATAGGCCAAGAGGTAACACCTTAAAATCACAGGTAACCAAAATGGAACCCTGTTTTTTCATCATTTTTTTACTTAATCCGTCAGCCAAACATTTAATGTTCTCTCAGCTCCATGACATTGATTGTTGGCAGTTGCCACTCAAACATACCACCCACAGACACACTTGGACACAGAACACACTCACAGATACACTAGATGACTGCAAATCACAATTATTACCCACTGTGTTCACTGTGTTGTGTTTGTACAGTACGTTTGGTAGAGTTTAAATATCACCCATGAATTGCATTCTGTGTGAATGTAAGTGAGTTTGAATAGTGGAGTCAACAGATAGGTAAGCAACATCACCAAGCTATTGAGCTAAGGTTGGGTAAAACTGTAATTCGAATATCAAAGCCAATTGCATTCTATTGCTCAGAGTATCATCCAATCAGAATAATCTATTATTCAGAATAACCTGATCTTTTTTGTTGTTAACTAAACCTCTGCCTGATGCGCCACAATTACATCATATGAAGTATGAACTCAATGACATTCTTATAATAACTGGTCATATAATGTACATACACCAACCATTTGTCCATACATGTAAAAAGAGTAACAAAAGTAATGTTATGAAACAACGATCTACGTTGTGTTTTCCATATTTAATGCAGGGTATCAGGAACAGCGGGTCACACGTTGTCTTAATGTGCTCTGTGTTGTTGTGTCTCTCTTCAGGTTGTATCATTTCACGCATTTGTATGTTGGCTTATTCCTCCTTACACTTTACACTGTGTCTCTGTCCTACTCCGAATCAAATCAAACGTTTTATTGCCATCTGAGTGTTTGTGTTGCTGTTGTCTGTGGCTTTTACTATGTTATTTCTTTGTGTCACTGGTGCCAGTCTCTACCCAGCTGACATTCACCCTGACAGACAACAAAAGACACATCGCTCTTTGGAGAAATCTCCCTTTGCATTGGCCGAAATGTTCAGTCTCAAATATTTCTAGCATGGAACGACATGTACATATTCCTGCTATGCGTGCATAATGGATGCTTTTGAATACGATGATGAACAGTGGCCATCTTTCAACGGTCAAAGGTCAGTGGGGTCAGCAGAGCCTCCAAGGTCACAGGACTAGAACAACATTTTCAGTCATATTATCATATGTCTGTAGTGTAGTGACCTGAGTAGTTCAAAAGCAATACAGTAAGCTGCACCTAGTGACTGAAACACTGATTGGCTCTGACATCACACTGCCAGACAGACAGTATTTGTATTTATTTTATTTATTTAACCTGTATTTAACTAGGCAAGTCAGATAAGAACAAATTATTATTTACAATGATGGCCGACCACGGCCAAACACAAACGATGCTGGGCCAATTGTGCGCCGCCCATGGGAGTCCCAATCACGGCCGGATGTGATACAGCCTGGATTCGAATCAGGGACTGTAGTGACGCCTCTTGCACTGAGATGCAGTGCTTTAGACCGCTGTGCGACTCGGGACTATGACAGTCCGATTGACTGACAACTTGCTAACTAAGGCAGTGTTTCCCAACCCTGGTCCTCGATTACCCCCAACAGTACACATTTTTGTTGTAGCCCTGGACAAACACACCTCATTGAGCTCATTGAGGGCTTGATGATTAGCTGACAAGTTGAATCAGGTGTGCATGTCCATACACATGTGTACTATTGGGGGTGCTCAAGGACCAAGGTTGGGATACACTGATTTAAGGTACGCAAGCCTTGAGTTGTTGAACTCCTCTCTTGGAAGCCTCTGACTGCTTTGGTGATGGATTTTTTTTATTTCTATAAAACCTACATTTAATCCCTCTTTAAAACCAAAAAGGAGGCCATTTTAAGCAGGAAGCCGTAGAGGGTGTTAGGATGCCACTCAGTGTTTACTGAATTAATGTTCTTGTTATCGCGGTACAAGGGTTTGGTTTGAGAGACGGCTATAACACCCAGAACATTTTAGGAGTTAGTTCTTCCCCGTTACGATATTTGTGCCAATTCTATATGCCAACCTCCAGCCCTCAAAAATTCTTAGAGTATTGATATCTGTAGGGTGATTCAAGGACCACAGAACCTTGACCTCCCTCTATAACCTGAAATGTGTAACATTTAATACTAGTGAAATATCATTGCATCCATGTGAACCTGAACCAATAATAAAATGCCTCTGAGCAGCATTGCTCTTCAATCTCATATTGACCAAAAATGTAATTGAATACCAAACGGCTAGAAATGAGGTGAACAAACCCAAAATATTTGCCTCAGCTGAAATAATAATGGCTTAACGATGTGTTCCCTTCTTTGTTATAAAGTGGGATTCCCTATTGCGCTCTCAAACTGGTGTGCTTTGCCCATGGTTTCTTTCTTATATCTTTGCATATGCAGTCCTTAAATTATGTTAGTAGCATTTTAAGTCTCTCTATATCAGTGTTCCCCCAACCCTGGTCCTCGAGTACTACTCATTCATTACTGCTGCACCGTTTGTTGTAGCTCTGAGTGGAAATAGGAAAAACGCGCATTTTATGGGTTATGAAAGTGTTGACAGTGCTGAGTAAGAACTGAAACATGAACTCACTCAAAAAAACAGCAGCTATTTGCTGTATTCGTTGATAGTCACGGTTTTGAAATCTCACAGTATCAAGTTTGCCGTAGCTTTCTTTAATACCTGCTACGTTACTGCAGACTCGGTCATCTGCACAGTCTGATTGGCCAGCGGTGGCATATTGCACTTGAATTCCTCTCCAGGCCCACCAGGAAGGCACCTTCAGAAAACATGAAATTGCAACAGTTTGCCGACCCGGTGTGCAGGGCTGCTGAATTGGCTGCACTTACCACCAACAGCTTGAGACTCATTTAAAAAAAATGGGAACACAAGGCTTTATCGTTGTTTTTTTTACAGAAATGTTTGGCGATCGACTAGAAATGCATGGATATGGACAAGTCGACCGCGATCGGCCGGTTGGTGACCAGTGGTGGGTATTGTTATTTTAGTACCCCTAGCAACAATACTGTAGCCTAACCATACCCTTTCTTCTGAGAGTGGGGGTCCATTTAAATCATGTCAGTTTACCCAACTTCTAACTAGGGTTAAACTGACAAGTAAATATGTTTATTGTGTTATCCATACTAGTTAACTTTTTTCACTCTACAAGTGTTATATTTCTAGGTTCAGAAGATCTTTTAGCAGACCACATTAAGCAGATATTTTTGAAAGACTTCAAATTATCCTTTGAAGTCTTTCAAAAATATCTGCTTAATTGGGTTTGCTAAAAGATATTGTAACTTAGGTCTGAAAAGACATGGCATAATATAGTGTTTCCATGTACAATATGTTTTATCAGTTTATTTTAGGTTCATGACAAGTTTGTCTCTCCTTGTCTATCCCATTTTTTAAAATTTATTTTATTTAACTAGGCAAGTCCGTTAAGAACAAATTCTTATTTACAATTGACGGCCTACCAAAAGGCAAAAGACCTCCTGCGGGGACGTGGGCTTAGATTTAAAAAAAAAACATAAGTATAGGACAAAACACACATCACGACAAGGGAGACAACACTACATAGAGAGACCTAAGATAACAACATTGCAAGGCAGCAACACATGGTAGCAGCACAAAACATTGTACAAACATTATTGGGCACAGACAACAGCACAAAGGGCAAGAAGGTAGAGACAACAATACATCACACAAAGCAGCCACAACTGTCAGTAAGAGTTTCCATGATTGAGTCTTTGAATGAAGAGATTGAGATAAAACTGTCCAGTTTGTGTGTTTGTTGCAGCTCGTTCCAATCGCTAGCTGAAGCGAACTGAAAAGACGAGCGACCCAGGGATGTGTGTGCTTTGGGGACCTTTAACAGAATGTGACTGGCAGAACGGGTGTTGTATGTGGAGGATGAGGGCTGCAGTAGATATCTCAGATATATAAAAAAATGTTAATAGGCATGATGCCTAAGAGGGTCTAATAAATAAGCATCAACCAGTGGGTCTTGCGACGGGTATACAGAGATGACCAGTTCACAGAGGAGTATAGAGTGCAGTGATGTGTCCTATAAGGAACATTGGTGGCAAATCTGATGGTCGAATGGTAAAGAACATCTAGCCGCTCGAGAGCACCCTTACCTGCCAATCTATAAATGATGTCTCCGTAATCTAGCATGGGTAGGATGGTCATCTGAATCAAGGTTAGTTTGGCAGCTGGGTTGAAAGAGGAGTGATTACGATAGAGGAAGCCAAGTCTAGATTTAACTTTAGCCTGCAGCTTTGATATGTGCTGAGAGAAGTACAGTGCACTGTCGAGCCATACTCCCAAGTACTGGTATGAGGTGACTACCTCAAGCACTAAACCCTCAGAGGTAGTAATAAACACATGTGGGAGGAGGGGCATTCTTCTTACCAAACTACATTACCTTTGTTTTGGAGGTGTTCAGAACAAGGTTATGGGTAGAGAAAGCTTGTTGGACAGTAAGAAATCTTTGTTGTAGAGCATTTAACACAAAATCAGGGGAGGGGCCAGCTTAGTATAAGACTGTATCATCTGCATATAAATCGATGAGAGGGCTTCCTATTGCCTGAGCTATGCTGATGTAAATTGAGAAGAGCGTGGGGCCTAGGATCGCGTCTTAGGGTACCCCCTTGGTGACAGGCAGTGGCTGAGATAGCTGATGTTCTGACTTTATACACTGCACTCTTTGAGAGGGGTAGTTAGCAAACCAGGCCAAAGACCCCTCAGAGACACCAATACTCCTTAGCCGGCCCACAAGAATGGAATGGTCTACTGTATCAAAAGCTTTGGCCAAGTCAATAAAAATAGCAGCACAACATTGCTTAGAATCTAAGGCAATGGTGACATCATTGAGGACCTTTAAGGTTGCAGTGACACATCCATAACCTGAGAGGAAACCAAATTGTATACCAGAGGGAATACTGTAGACATCAAGGAAGTATGCATTGCATGCTAGATGTTTTCCACCTAGCAGTAGGAGAAAATCCCAAGTATACACTGCATTCGGAAAGTATTTAGACCCCTTGACTTTTTCCACATTTCGTTATGTTACAGCCTTATTCTAAAATTGATTAAATCATTTTTATTTTCTCATCAAACTACACGCAATACCACAAAATGGCAAGGCAAAAACAGATCTCATTTGCATAAGTATGGAGACCATTTACTCAGAACTTTGAAGCACCTTGGGCAGGGATTACTGCTCGAGTCTTCTTGGGTATGACGCTCTGACATGCACTGTCAACTGTGGGACCTTAAAAAGACAGGTGTGCCTTTCCGGTTCATGTCCACTCAAATGAATTTACCACTGGTGTACTCCAATCAAATTGTAGAAACAGCTCAAGGATTATCAATGGAAACCGGATGCACCTGAGCTCAATTTTGAGTCTCATAGCAAAGGGTCTGAATACTGTAAATGAGGTATTTAAGTTTATTTTAGGAATTTGTAAAAAATACATTTAAAAAGGTAAGTCTGTCATGGTGTATTGTGTCTAGATTGTTAAGGGAAAATAATTAATTTTAGAATAAGTCTAAAAGGGAATGGGTCTGAACACTTCCCGACTGCACTGTACATGCTCTTTGTGTACCTCTCTATAATACGGCTCTATACTTCCACAGCAAACATAGACTGTCAATGACTGATGCAGGAACCTACAATATATTTGTCATCGTTAGTCATAAGTAGTGCACACTGGTTAAAAACAAATTCCCAGTAAAGCACCATCACACCATCTCAAATCAAATGTGTTTGTCACATACACATGGTTAGCAGATGTTAATGCGAGTGTAGCGAAATGCTTGTGCTTCTAGTTCCGACAATGCAGTAATAACCCACGAGTAATCTAACCTAACAATTCCAAAAACTACTACCTTATACACACAAGTGTAAAGGGATAAAAAAATATGTACATAAAGATATATGAATGAGTGATGGTACAGAACGGCATAGGCAAGATGGAGTAGATGGTATAGAGTACAGTAAAAACATATGAGATGAGTAATGTAGGGTATGTAAACATTCTATTAAGTAGTATTATTTAAAGTGGCTAGTGATATATTTTTACATCAATTTCCATTACTAAAGTGGCTGGAGTTGAGTCAGTGTGTTGGCAGCAGCCACTCAATGTTAATGGTGGCTGTTTAACAGTCTGATGGCCTTGAGATAGAAGCTGTTTTTCAGTCTCTCGGTTCCTGCTTTGATGCCAGTGGCTCGGGTCAGTGGCTCGGGTGGTTGTTGTCCTTGATGATCTTTATGGCCTTTCTGTGACATCGGGTGGTGTAGGTGTCCTGGAGGGCAGGTAGTTTGCCTCCGGTGATGCGTTGTGCAGACCTTACTACCCTCTGGAGAGCCTTACGGTTGTGGGCGGAGCAGTGGCCGTACCAGGCGGTGATACAGCCCGACAGGATGCTCTCGATTTTGCATCTGTAAAAGTTTGAGTGTTTTTGGTGACAAGCCAAATTTCTTCAGCCTCCTGAGGTTTAAGAGGTGCTGCTGCGCCTTCTTCACGACGCTGTCTGTGTGGGTGGACCAATTCAGTTTGTCCGTGATGTGTACGCCGAGGAACTTAACTTACTACCCTCTCCACTACTGTCCCGTCGATGTGGATAGGGGGGTGCTCCCTCTGCTGTTTCCTGTAGTCCACAAACATCTCCTTTGTTTTGTTGACGTTGAGTGTGAGGTTATTTTCCTGACACCACACTCAGAGGGCTCTCACCTCCTCCCTGTAGGCTGTCTCATCGTTGTTGGTAATCAAGCCCACTACTGTTGTGTCGTCTGCATACTTGATGATTGAGTTGGAGGCGTGCATGGCCACGCAGTCGTGGGTGAACAGGGAGTACAGGAGAGTGCTCAGAACGCACCCTTGTGGGGCCCCAGTGTTGAGGATCAGCGGGATGGAGATGTTGTTACCTACCCTCACTGGGGGCGGCCCGTCAGGAAGTCCAGTACCCAGTTGCACAGGGCGGGGTCGAGACCCAGGGTCTCGAGCTTGGTGACGAGTTTGGAGGGTACTATGGTGTTAAATGCTGAGCTGTAGTCGATGAACAGCATTCTGACATAGGTATTCCTCTTGTCCAGATGGGTTAGGGCAGTGTGCAGTGTGATTGCGATTGCGTCGTCTGTGGACCTATTTGGGCGGTAACCAAATTGGAGTGGGTCTAGGTTGTCAGGTAGGGTGGAAGTGATATGGTCCTTGACTAGTCTCTCAAAGCACTTCATGATGAAGGAAGTGAGTGCTACGGGGCGGTAGTCGTTTAGCTCAGTTACCTTAGCTTTCTTGGGAACAGGGACAATGGTGGCCCTCTTGAAGCATGTGGGAACAGTAGACTCGGATAAGGATTGATTGAATATGTCCGTAAACACACCAGCCAGCTGGTCTGCGCATGCTGTGACGCGGCTGGGGATGCCGTCTGGGCCTGCAGACTTGCGAGGGTTAACACGTTTAAATGTTTTACTCACATCGGCTGCAGTGAAGGAGAGTCCGCAGGTTTTGGTAGCGGGCTGTGTCAGTGGCACTGTATTGTCCTCAAAGCGGGCAAAAAAGTTATTTAGTCTGTCGTGACGGGGCTGGTTTTCTTTTTGTTATTCGTGATTGACTGTAGACCCTGCAACATACCTCTTTGAATTGCGACTCTACTTTGTCTCTATACTGACGCTTAGCTTGTTTGATTGCCTTACGGTGGGAATAGCTACACTGTTTGTATTCGGTCATGTTTCCGGTCACCTTGCCCTGGTTAAAAGCAGTGGTTTGCGCTTTCAGTTTCACGCGAATGCTGCCCTCAATCCACGGTTTCTGGTTTGAGAATGTTTTAATCGTTGCTATGGGTACGACATCGTCAATGCACTTTCTAATGAACTTGCTCACCGAATCAGCGCATTCGTCAATGTTGTTGTTGGAAGCAATGCGAAACATATCCCAATCCACGTGATCGAAGCAGTCTTGAAGCGTGGAATCAGATTGGTCGGACCAGCGTTGAACAGACCTGAGCGCGGGAGCTTCTTGTGTTAGTTTCTGTCTGTAGGCTGGGAACAACAAAATGGAGTCGTGGTCAGCTTTTCCGAAAGGAGGGCGAGGGAGGGCCTTATATGCGTCACGGAAGTTAGAATAACATTGATCTAGGGTTTTACCAGCCCTGGTTGCGCAATCGATATGCTGATACAATTTAGGGAGTCTTGTTTTCAGATTAGCCTTGTTAAAATCCCCAGCTACAATGAATGCAGCCTCAGGATATGTGGTTTCCAGTTTGCATAGAGTCAAATAAAGTTTGTTCAGGGCCATCGATGTTTCTGCTTGGCGGGGAATATACTGTATACGGCTGTGATTATAATCGAGGAGAATTCCCTTGGTAGATAATGCGGTCGACATTTGATTGTGAGGAATTCTAAGTAAGGTGAACAGAAAGACTTGAGTTCCTGTATGTTGTTATGATCACACCACGTCTCGTTAATCATAAGGCATACCCCCCCGCCCCTCTTCTTACCAGAAATAATGTTTTTTCTGTCGGCGCGATGCGTGAAGAAACCAGCTGGCTGCACCGACTCCGTTAGCGTCTCTCGAGTGAGCCATGTTTCTGTGAAGCAAAGAACGTTACAGTCTCTGATGTTTCTCTGGAATGCTACCCTTGCTCGGATTTTATCAACCTTGTTGTCAAGAGACTGGACATTGGAGAGAAGTATGCTAGGGAGTGGTGCACGATGTGCCCGTCTCCGGAGCCTGACCAGAAGACCGCTTCGTTTGCCTCTTTTACGAAATCGTTGTTTTGGGTTACCAGCTGGGATCCGATCCATTGTCCTCGGTGGAAGGCAGAACACAGGATCCGCTTTGGGAAAGTCATATTCCTGGTCGTAATGATGGTGAGTTGACGTTGCTCTTATATTCAGTAGTTCCTGTATGTAATGAAACCTAAGATTACCTGGGGTAACCAATGTAAGAAATAACACGTAAAAAACTAAATACTGCATAGTTTCCTAGGAACGCGAAGCAAGGCGAAGCAAGGCGGCCACATCTGTCGGCGCCTGAAGTATATATAATGTGGGTGGGAACCACATGCGGAGATCATCCTTTCACCCACATTGCGTCTCTCAAAGACACGGCTGTTGGAACCAAAAATCTCACATTGGACTCATCAGACCAAAGGACAGATTTCCACCAGTTTAATGTCCATTGCTCGTGTTACTTGGCCCAAGCTAGTCTCTTCTTATTGGTGTCCTTTAGTAGTGGTTTCTTTGCAGCAATTCAACCATGAAGGCCTGCTTCATGCGCTCTCCTCTGAACAGTTGCTGTGTGTGTTACTTGAACTCTGAAGCATTTGTTTGGGCTGCAATTTTAGATGCTGGTAACTCTAATGAACTTATCCTCTGCAGCAGAGGTAACTCTGGGTCTTCCTTTCCTGTGGCGGTCCTCATGAGAGCTAGTTTCATCATAGCGCTTGATGGTTTTTGGTACTGCACTTGAAGAACTTTCGAAGTTCTTAATTTTCTGGATTGACTGACCTTCATGTGTTAAAGTAATGATGGAATGTCTTATCTTTGCTTATTTGAGCTTTTCTTGCCATAATATGAACTTGGTAATTTACTAAATAGGGCTATTTTTGTATACCACCTCTACCTTGTCACAACACAACTGATTGTCTCAAACGCATTACGAAGGAAAGAAATTCCACAAATTAACATTTAACAAGGCACACCTGTTAATTGAAATGCATCCCAGGTAACTATCCCATGAAAATGTTTGAGAGAATGGCAAGAGTGTGCAAAGCTGTCGGTACGATCACGAATATCCTACCAACCGAACATCAAACTGTATAATATCCTGTTTCACGGAATCGTGGCTGAATGACGACATGGATATTCAGCTAGCGGCATACACGCTGCACCGGCAAGCTAGAACTTTTCGTGGCTGTTTATTCACCACCACAGACAGATGCTGGCACTAAGACCGCACTCAGTCAGCTGTATAAGGAAGTAAGCAAACAGGAAACCACTCACCCAGAGGTGGCGCTCCTAGTGGCCGGAGAGTTTAATGCAGGGAAACTAAAATCAATTCTACTAATTTTTTTTTTTTTAGATCATCTGTACTCCACACACAGACGTGTACATAGCACCCTCCCCCTATTTGGTAAATCCAACCACAACTCTATCCTCCTGATTCCTGCTTACAAGCAAAAATTTAAACAGGAAGCACCAGTGACTCAGTCTATAAAAAAGTCTATAAAAAAGTGGTCAGATGAAGCAGATGCTAAACTACAGGATTGTTTTGCTATCAGACTGGAACATGTTCCGGGGTTCTTCCGACGGCACTTAGGATTACACCACATCAGTCACTGGCTTTATCAATAAGTGCATCGAGGACGTCTAACCCGGAAGCTTACAAGAAGTCCTGCTATGCCCTGTGACGAACCATCAAACAGGCAAAGCGCCAATACAGGGCTAAGATTGAATCATACTACACCAGCTCCGACGCTCATCTTATGTGGCAGGGCTTGCAAACTATTACAGACTACAAAGGGAAGCACAGCCGCGAGCTGCCCAGTCACACAAGCCTAATAGACGAGCTAAATCACTTCTATGCTCGCTTCGAGGCAAGCAACACTGAGGCATGCAGGAGAGCATCGGCTGTTCCGGACGACTGTGTGATCATGCTCACCGTAGCCGACGTGAGTAAGAACTTAAACAGGTCAACATACACAAGGCTGCGGGGCCAGATGGATTAACAGGACGTGTGCTGACCAACTGGCAGGTGTCTGCACTGACATTTTCAACATGTCCCTGTCTGAGTTTGTAATACCAACATGTTTCAAGCAGACCACCATAGTTCCTGTGCCCAAGAACACAAAGGCAACCTGCCTAAATGACTACAGACCCTTAGCACTCACGTGCGTAGCCATGAAGTGCTTTGAAAGGTTGGTAAAGGACCAGATCTACACCATTATCCCAGAAACCCTATACCCACTCCAATTTGCATACCGCCCAACAGATCCACAGATGATGCAATCTCTATTGCACTCCACACTGCCCTTTCCCACCTGGGCAAAAGGAACACTTATGTGAGAATGCTATTCATTGACTACAGCTCAGCGTTCAACACCGTAGTACCCTCAAAGCTCATCACTAAGGTTCCTGGGACTAAACCCCTCCCTCTGCAACTGGATCCTGGACTTGGTGGTGAGGGTAGGTAGCAACACATCTGCTACGCTGATTCTCAACACTGGAGCTCCCCAGGGGTGTGTGCTCAGTCCCCTCCTCATCCACGACTGCATGGCCAGGTACGACACCAACACCAAGTTTGCAGATGACACAACAGTGGTAGGCCTGATCACTGACAACAATGAGACAGCCTATAGGGAGGAGGTCAGAGACCTGGCCGAGTTGTGCCAGAATAACAATCTATCCCTCAACGCAACCAAGACTAAGGAGATGATTGTGGACTACAGGAAAAGGAGGACCGAGCATGCCCCCATTCTCATCGATGGGGCTGTAGTGGAGCAGGTTGAGAGCTTCAAGTTCCTTGGTGTCCACATCAACAACAAACTAGAATGGTCCAAACACACCAAGATAGTCATGAAGAGGGCACAACAAAGCCTATACCCCACTCAGGAAACTAAAAATATTTGGCACGGGTCCTGAGATCCTCAAAAGGTTCTACAGCTGCACCATCGAGAGCATGGTTGCATCACTGCCTGGTACGGCAATTTCTCGGGCCTCTGACCGCAAGGCACTACAGAGGCTAGTGCGTACGGCCCAATACATCACTGGGGCTAAGCTGCCTGCTATCCAGGACCTCTACACCAGGCGGTGTCAGAGGAAGGCCCTGAAAATTGTCAAAGACCCCAGCCACCCCAGTCATAGACTGTTCTCTCTACTACCGCATGGCAAGTGGTCCCGGAGTGCCAAGTTTAGGACAAAAAGGCTTCTCAACAGTTTTTACCCCCAAGCCATAAGACTCCTGAACAGGTAATCAAATGGCTACCAGGACTATTTGCATTGTGTGCGCCCCCCCATCCCTTTTTTTACACTGCTGCTGCTCTCTGTTTATCACATGCATAGTCACTTTCCACACTAGCAAAACTTATTTCTAAGGCCCTCTGAGCAGAGAATATTTTTGCCATAATGATTTGTGGTAAGGAGCCACACATGCAAAGCTGTTTATCTGTTGTGTCCCTCCTCCAATTTGCACCTGGCTGGGGTCGAGTGTCGGAACAAAACTGAATTGTTTATGATGTATTATAATAACATTGTGGAGGTTCCCGCAAGACATTGTGTAGTTTCACACTTAACAATGGGTAAAGAGTGTGAGAAAAGAGGGAGACAGGCAGGTTCTTGGTGCTATGATGAAACAGCAGGCCCAGAGTGAAACGGCCAACCTTTTTCTGTTGAATTTGCACTTGTTTTCACACACACACATGTATTACCCTCGGGTCCAGTGGACCCAAACACCACATATGTAATATAGATGTGTTGGGGGGTGCACTCAATGAAAATGTGTCCTTGTACATGTTCTTCACTGAAAATGAGCCAAGGCCAATGAGTCTCAGGTTGAAAGAATTATTCATTCTTATTTTAGTAAAGATTGTAAATCCAGCCTGTCACATCCGGCCTTGATTGGGAATTCCCATAGGGTGGTGCACAATTTGCCCAGCGTCGTCCAGGGTAGGCCGTCATTGTAAAAAACGATTTATTCTTAAATGACTTGCCTAGTAAAATAAAAAAATGTCATTAAAAAAATGGGTTCCACGAACACCTCAAGGGTTAAGCTTGCCTAATTGAAGGGGCTGAATACTTCGGCAACAAATATTGTAGTTATTTTTTTTTTATTCCTCTTAAAGGGGAAATTTCCAAATGTTTCTACTTCATATTCATCTCCAGCGCCACCGGTCAACATATGTCAAAATGAAGCGTTTCTATGTTTTGTAGTGAGGAAGATGAGGGTTTCCAGTGATGAGTACATCATGTGATTTTTACCAATTATGAGTAGGCATTGCAAAATATAGAAACACACCATTTTCACGTGTTGGTTTGGGGATGGTGCTGGATATTAATATGAACTAGATCATTTTTTAAATGTTCCTTTAAAATAAATGGCTTTATTCTTCCATTTTTGACAGAGTATTTTTATTAATTTTATTAAATAATTTTAATCCCATTTGTGGAGAAATCTAAGGACTCTGTAATACTATGTTGATGATGCAACAGTTGAATGCCTTATTTAACCTTTTATATTCAGAAATACACACTGTAGCATTGATAGCACGCTCATTTCTAATACTACTGCCCAAATGCATTACTTTTCTTAATTGTAATCCTATTTGATCTTAGTGTACAACATTAACAGCTGTTTATTCTTGTCTTTGCAGTGTTAAGTTTCTAGCATCGGCCTTTTCTCTGAAGACATACTGAGTCGGTTAATCAGAAATTATCGGAGGGAGCCACTTTACCAAGACGTGTGACACAGATGGACAGTTAAAAGGAGGATCTTTGGTGTGACGAGCAATACCGGAGGGGAATCAAGATGAACATTAGGTTGGATCTTTATGCTGTTACCAAAGCAGCCTCTTGGCAACTCCGACCACCCTTTTGAAGACTGTCCGACAGATCACAATAACTGACTGAGCATTGCAGAGAAAAGGACTCCTACTGCAACATTCCAGAAGACGGTATATTGCGACGCTCAACCATCTCATACAGTAACAATTAACAGACTGCCGTGCTGATCTACTGAGTAACTTAGAGAATCCATGAATTATCACTCACCTATACACGAGGGAGCAGGTCTAACTGACTTTGTAGCACCTCTGCTAACACTGTAGCATTTGTTGGAAGGGAAATTATTGTCGTGGCCTTATCCATCAACAGTTTGAACAGAGTGATGTGAAAATACGCACCGAATCTCAACTTTACATGCCTTTTTCCTCTTGTGTTACTTACCTTTACAAGAAACTATTGTACATGAGAGACAAAGACAGGTTCCACCTCAAAAGTTTATTTGTAAAATGTGTAACAACAACTAAACCGGTTAAATGAACAGAGAACTGAATTTAGACATGTCTGTTCTCCCACCTCATGAGTTCATGACTTGTGGAAGTTAAAGGCTTGAATGATAACCAATCTCTATGTATTCCATTCAATTTGGAACAATGATCCCAGGACACCAACATATGTGCTTATTACACTATGATACAGTGCATACTGTATGTCGATGACAATACCAAATGGATGTAGCATCAACCGAGAACCTATTAGTATTATAGATATATATACAAAAGTATGTGGACTCCCCTTCAAATTAGTGGATTCGGCTATTTCAGCTACACCTGTTGCCAACAGGGGTATAAAATAAAGCACACAGCCATGCTATAGCCATCTCTATAGCCATCTCTATAGCCATCTCTATAGACATCTCTATAGACATCTCTATAGACATCTCTATAGACATTGGCAGTAGAAGGGCCTTACTGAAGAACTGTGACTTTCAATGTGGCACCATCATAGGATGTGATCTTACCAACATGTCAGTTTGTCAAATGCCCTGCTAGAGCTACCCTGGTCCACTATAAGTGCTGTTATTGTGAAGTGGAAACGTCTAGGAGCAACAACAGCTCGGTGGTAGGCCACAGAACGGGACCGCCGAGTGCTGAAGCGTGTAAAAGTCATCCTCAAACACTCAGTACCAAGTTCCAAACTGCATCTGGGAAAGGGGATATATATAGTCAGTTGTACCACTGAATGCATTCAACTGAAATGTCTTCCGCATTTAACCCAACCACTCTGAATCAGAGAGGTTTGGGGGGGCTGCCATAATCAACAGCCACGCCTTCAGCACCCAGGGAACACTGGGTTAACTGCCTTGCTCAGGGGTGGAACAACAGATTTTTACCTTGTCAGCTCAGGGATTCAATCCAGCAACCTTTCGGTTACTGGCCCAACGCTCTAACCACTAGGCTACCTGCCGCCCATCTGGAAGCAATGTCTGCACAAGAACTGTTCATCGGGAGCTTCATGAATTGGGTTTCCTTGGCCGAGTGGCCGCACACAAGCCTAAGATCAACATGCGCAGCTGGAGTGGTGTAAAACCATTGGACTCTGGAGCAGTGGAAACACAAGAATCATGCTTTTCATCTGGCAGTCCAACAGACTGGCTTTGGCGGATGCCAGGAAAACGCTACCTGTCCCAATGCATAGTGCCAACTGTAAAGTTTGGTGAAGGAGGAATAATGGTCTGGGGCTGTTTTTCATGGTTTGGGTCCCTTTGTTCCAGTGACGGGAAAACAACGCTACAGCATACAATGACATTCTAGATGATTCTGTGCTTCCAAGACAATGGCTAGTGCACTAAGCGAGGTCCATACAGAAAGTGTTTGTCGAGATCGTTGTGAAAGAATTTGACTAGCCTGCACAGAGCCCTGACCTCAACCCCATCGAACACTTTTGGGATGAATTGGAAAGCCGACTGTGAGCCAGGCCTAATCGCCCAACATCAGTGCCCGACCTCACTAATGCTCTTGTGGCTGAACGGAAGCAAGTCCTCAGTAATGTTTCATCATCTAGCGAAAAGCCTTCCCAGAAGAGTGGAGGCTGTTATAGCAGCACTGTTCCAACATCTAGTGGAAAGCCTTCCCAGGAGAGTGGAGGCTGTTATAGCAGCACTGTTCCAACATCTAGTGGAAAGCCTTCCCAGGAGAGTGGAGGCTGTTATAGCAGCAATGTTCCAACATCTAGTGGAAAGCCTTCCCAGAAGAGTGGAGGCTGTTATAGCAGCAATGTTCCATCATCTAGTGGAAAGCCTTCCCAGAAGAGTGGAGGCTGTTATAGCAGCAATGTTCCATCATCTAGTGGAAAGCCTTCCCAGAAGAGTGGAGGCTGTTATAGCAGCGACGGGGGGTTGGGGCAACTCCATGATTTTGGAATGAGATGTTCCACATACTTTTGGTCATGTAGTGTATTTCCCCCTAGAAAAAATGGATAAACAAGACTGTCTCTCACGTACTTACTTTAAAATCTATGTGGCATATACTGGCGGTCCTGCGCATTCACTTGCTGTATGACCAGCCTATAAAGTAACAGCAGCCCATACTGTTATGGGATGAACATTCCATATATCTAGAGCAAAGCTTTGAACTGCCTTTGGTACCTTGGCTATCGCCTTACTTTCGTACAAAAGTACAAGTAAGAAATGCCATTAATGTATATAACAGAGGTAATTGCTGAGTATTTTTTTTAAACGGATTGAATTGACTTATTTATTACAATTACATTCTTCTTGAACAAAAACCCTTAATGCACATGTATGACAGATACTGCTATCGGTCACTAGAAATGGACTAACAACAGCTCAAGTCAATCACGAGTGGAGCACAGACTGACTGAGGTCAAGTCCCATGCAGAGACCTGCCAACAGCGGGATTACGGTTCTAACTTAACTACAGCACAGAGGACGTCTCCACAATAAGGACACCTTGAAGTCGCATCAAAATGTGTCCGGTGGTGGAATAAGTTCTCTTCTGTGGTTTTTGCAAGAAACCAAACATGTACTTATTACTATTATTCCAGATGCATATATACTGCCAATGAGGAAAATATGACCCCTAATGCTTATACTGCCCCCATCTCTCTCGTTTCCCTTGCTGCCAATCAATGACCAATGACTGCATTAGGGGTCAAGCTTCTAACAAGATAGGGATGGCCCTCCAAATGAGACCATTTAATAAAGGAAAACCGAGGACCAATGGACCAAGGAAAGTACAAAAGTGGGGGTGTGTACAAAGAGAACAAATGTATATTTTGATAAACTATCCATGGCTTCAGATGGAGAAGGAACATCCTTCCTAGCAAAAAAATGCTATTTGGAAAATCAGTTGCAAATGTCTGTTAATATTATAAAGATCTATATCGGAACTGGTTTTGCAAGAAGTAAAGAGGGAAAGGCGAAGGAATAATATACGAAAATTACTTTTTTGGAAAGATGATGTGATGGGTGGACATTAGCATCTGTGTTCCAACAAGAAAGAGAATAATGGACTCGTGAGTGAGAAAAGATGTGGGGATGGCCAGAGTGGGTGGACACTGCATTTAAACAAATGAAGAAATGAAAATGCATTTTTTTGTTTTTTGTTTACCAGCATGATTACTCTGCATGACTTTCTTTTCTGCAAGCCTTTAGTTGAAGACAAGGGTGCTAGAGATACAAAAAAAATCCATTTAAAATAAATTAGAAAAAAATGTTATATGCAATTCATATTTAAAAAAATATATAATGAAAGAGCTCTATTTTGTTTTGAAATAATAAAAAATGTGAATATTAAAACATGTATTTTAGCAAAATACACACTGAACTGTTTTGTTAGATTTAAATCTCTGCTACTACTGCCCCACATTCTGCACTCATTCATTCCACTTTATTGATCTCTGCAGTACTGTCTGCTTTAATTAAGCTGTACTTAAGCATTTTTTAAAATCATTCTATTGAAATGGAGCATTTCAGGGTTAATTTGAATCTTCATATTTGTAAACTGATCTTAACCCTCTTCATTGATTCAAAAACCACGTTTCCCAGCCTTGAATCATTTTCACCACAACTGTAGCAGCCATTTTTAAATGATCGCTTTCCATACTATTTGTTTGAAGGGTGTATACATTGCAACTATACCACGATTTCTGTTTTGTTTGGCAATAATACAGAAGTTGTCATGATTGTAGCAGGGCAAATTGATTCCATCAAATCGATACTACCTTCTATGCCTATTTGTTTGGAGACGTTTGTAGCCGGTTGTTATTGGAAGTGGCTGGGCTGGTATGTTCAGAGGAAGGCAATCTTCTTCCATTACTCAGGGGAGAGAAGGTGAAACAGGAGTTATGCCGGAATTCAATCCGATCAGCTGTAGATTTACGTTACAGCCCGCTTGACATTTAAAGGGAAATTGTGATTGAGCCGACATGTGCAGAGTATCTGACAAATTGTGATCCGATAGAATCCAAATAGATTGAACAATAGATATATGTCCTGTTGCACTGGGATTGACATTTTTAAAGATGATTTCAACTGCTTGAGTCGACATCTGCGGCATTTAAAGCGAATGTGATCTATGCTTTTAAAAGTCAACCGCTGTGTGCAGGTCGTTAAGGGAGTCATAGGAGAGTTAGGTTGGTCAAAAAGAGATGTCGTTAGTCAAGAGTTTTCAGGTTTGCATGGAACAGACTGCCATTCCAAAGTCGTGTCTGTTTAAAAAAGAGACTCCGGTGTGTTGGGGGGGGGGAATTCTAGTATATAGATACAATAATGTGAATACCTCACAGTGATGGGAAATGCATGCATTATGACTTGATTGTTGATCTGAGGGAACGCGGTATCGACACACCTTAAGCTCCTTTATTTGTCATGAAACCAGTCCTGATTATTATATACACTGTGCCGTGTTGTAGAGCAGCCACATCTAGAGGTAGCTTGTCCTTGTTGTTAGGTGGTCAGGTCATCCATTCATCCATCGAGAACCATCCAGCTTATAGTTGTCGCGGCGACAGCTCATGGTAGCACACGTCATGTTATAACATGCTTCATACAAGACCCAGAGCTTCCAAACTGATCTCATTGAATTACTTTAAAATGGAGGGGTGAGAGTGAAAGAAGCAGTTGCCACTACTGTGCAGGTTGGGTAGATGTAGAAATGTGTATTTCACCACAGTTCCCCACTGTTGAACAGGTTGGCTGAATGTTGGTTTTCCAGACAATGTCTTTAATAGCAGTGGCTTACTCTGAGGGTGTAGGCCCTGGCAGGTCCAGGATCAGCCCAGGCAGCTGTAAAAGATTATCTCTGGCCACCCCTAGTCATGCATTCTAATTGGACTATCACCACTAGACTAGACTCAATGGAATGAACTACAGAGGCTAGTCACTTATTTAGTTGGGTCTATGTTGGTTTGTACAGGGTTTACAACATTGTCCACTTTCTGCAAAAATGTGTTTTATTTTTTAAAACTTTTTTTTATCTTTCAAACTAAGATATTAAGATATGCTTTGGGTGTTGTGAAGTGTTGATAACCTCCTGAAATATTTCACTTCCAGCAACCGTGATTCATTAACACACTTGCAAAAGCTCTGTGCTTCACCCAAGATTTTGTTATGTTATTATATAGCCTGGTATTGTTAATACTTATTCTGTTACTAACGGATGAGTTTGCCATTCCTTTTAATGATTATTATACGTTTTCTTTGACTTGGGACTGCCCATGTCAGGCTAAAAACAAGATGTTGTTCCTTTTTTATTGCACTCTACTGCCATTTGATTTAGCCGTGTTGAACGGAATGGGTTACAATGTTAAGAATGGTAAGTCTGTTTTATGTTCCATTTACAACATACATTTTTACAACCAAGGGATACACTAAATATGGACTATGTAACACTTTCTTAACCAATGCTCAACAACAGCTACTGTAGATGACCTATAGTGTCACCCACACCTGTATTGAGTTAAGTGACTGGGATAGCTTAATGATAGTAACCAGAGGCAACTATGTGGTTTAGCTACTTTATGGGTATAGGGTACCACAGTACAGGTCATAATACCCATAAAACCTTGTGGTCAAACAAGGAAATGGTTCCAATAGTTTTTCCACCATTCATTTTTCCCATAGGAGATTTTAGTAACACTTTAAATAAGGGCTGTGGTTTCTTGTAGGCTTACCCTGGTATGACATTTTGATAACCATGTAAATCTCTCTAGGACAACGTGACTTTTATCAATATATTTGCCTATTTTCCCCCCAAAAATGAAATGCTAATGTGGCTATCATAATGAACTACAAATGCCATGATGATCTGGACGAGACTGGCGAATTGAGGCAAAGGTAAGAATTTCTGGATTAACTATAATGCTAAATGTAGTAATTCATAAATTGGCAACATTTCTTTAAATTGACAATTCTGTGAACTGTCAAGTTTAAATTGTCACAATACCTGTTAGCAAAGGTGTCAGCTAGCGACGACGTGCAGGAATTTGTAGTTTTGGGAAGAGGGCTACTTTGATGCTAATCAGCATTTTCCTTATCTGAGCGTAAATCAAGTCGAACATATTAAGTTACTTTGTCCAAGAGAGATTTACATAGTTATCAAAACATCACGCCAGGGTAAGCCCAGACGAAACACAGCCCTTATTTGAAAGTGTTTCTAAAATCCCCCATGGGGAAAAATGAATGGTGGAAAAACGAGATACCTCGCGAAGCAACTGCTCCCTATCCATCTCGATCACGTATTCTCTTCTCTCCCTTTCCGTGTCTGCGCTAAACTAAGCTAATGTAGCATGCGTAAAAGAAACACACAGACAGGACAAGTAGGTGCGCAATGGATTATGGTCCTTTTAGTTAATTACCAGGTTTTCTGCACTAAACAATGTGGAATATTGGCCTGTTGGAAACATCAACTCCCTACTACATCGCACAATTAGGGCTTGATCTGATTAAATTCTAGAGAAACTGGGCAGTGACCCAGAAAAAAAAAACATGTCAGACAATTAGTTTAAAAAACAAATAAGCCATTTCGGTTAATTGCTCAGTACTATGTTGAAGACATATACATACTTTTGTATATACAGTAGCAGTCAAAAGTTTGGACACACCTATTCATTCAAGGGTTATTCTTTATTTTATGTTTTACTATTTTCTACAGTGTATAATAATAGTGGAGACATCAAAACTGTTAAATTATACATATGGAATCATGTAACCAAACAAGTGTTAAACAAATCAAAATATATTTTAGATTCTTCAATGTAGCCACCCTTTGACTTGATGACAGCTTCACCTGGAATGCTCACTTCTCACTGACCGTCGGTGATGTCATCTGAATGGTCACTTCCCACTGACAGCAAGCAGTGGCAGTGTGTGGCACTGATAGCTTCTCTAGATGGCACCTATCTCAAAATCGCTTCAACAGAACCAGCTCAAAAGAGACAAAAAGGTGTTTTTACTCTATAGCCCCAGGCTGTAATAATGAATTTTACAGAACAGAAGGAGTCCACTACCATGCCCTACCACTCAAGCAACAATCAGGGTTGCAACAATGGCTTGTGGCTATGAAGCGCCAAAGCCCACCTCTTACTCACAAATTCATAGTTTGCAGTGCCCACATCAAATACTCAGATTGTGAATAAAAAAAGTGAAATGCCTCTGGGATGCTAAAGAAAGATGAAGACCCATAACCTGAAACCAGATGCAGTACCCTCCATATTCAACTTTTCAGGGTACAGTATTGGAAACACAGACCGGCAGTCAACACAGCAACGAGCAACTCTGTTCGACACGGGGAGTGAGCGTGAAACGCGGTAGCAAGCTAGTGGAAAGAGAGGTACGGTCCACAGCCCATCTGTAGCTAGATGTAAGAAAAGGTCAAGCTAAATAAGTGATGTTGAATGATGACGTCTTTATGCTCACATTAGATCAAAATTAGGTTATCAAACAGACGGAACTAGATTTGCTTTGCTTTCCTATATTAGGTAGCTATCGGCAGTATTATTAGCTAGGTCGATGCTAGTTACTGCAATTCTATAGCCCAGCTGTCCATATAGCACACATTATTCAACATAAAAGACTGCCGCAGTGCAGGATGAATTTCACTACCAACATAAAATGTCTTGTTTACACTGAAAACACCTGCTGCAATGTAGTGAGATGGCACAGACAGACATGATCACTCTGCATCTTTGCGGTGTATATATATATATATATACATTTTTGTTATTTCTTACATTATTAGCCCAGAAAGTTTTCTGTGTTATTACACACAGCCAGAAATTACTTTTGGATAACAGAGCGGTGGTAACTCACCAGCATTCCGACCAGGAATATGACTTTCCCGAATTGGATCATTTGTTCGTACCCCCCAAGGCAATTGAACTGACCCCAGATGCTGCCCCAAGATGCCATTGGCGGAGAAGAGGTATTCGGCGTGGACTTCTAGTCGAACTCAGGAGGTGTGCACACCATCCACCACTTCTGAGTACATTACTTGCTAATGTTCAGTCCCTGGACAATAAAGTAGACAAGCTCAGGGTTAGGATCTCCTTCCAGAGAGACATCAGGGACTGTGGCACACTCTGTTTTACGGAATCATGGCTCTCTCTGGATACACTGTCCCCGTCCATACAGCCAGCTGGGTTCTCAGTACATTGCGAAGACAGGCATAAAGAACTCTCCGGGAAGAAGAAGGGCGGTGGTGTATGTTTCATGATTAACTACTCATGGTACGATTGTGATAATGTACAGGAACTCAAGTCCTTTCGTTCAGCCAAACTAGAATATGCCACAATCAAATGGCGACCGTATTACCTACCAAGAGGATTCTCTTCGGTTATAGTCACAGCCGTGTATATTCCCCCTCCTGCCAATACCACGACGGCCCTCAAGGAACTACACTGGACTTTGTGCAAACTGGAAATCACATATCCTGAGGCTGCATGTATTGTAGCTGGGGACTTTAACAAAGCAAATGTGAGAAACGCTACCAACATTTTCTCAACACTTTGCCTGTAGTACTAGCACTTTAAAAACTCTCATCCATTGTTATTCGCACTTCTGTTTTAAAAGTCCCTCCCTTTGGAAAATCAGATCAGATCTTCATTCTGCTCCTCCCTTCCTATTGGCAGAAAGTCAAACAGAAAGTACCTGTGCTAAGGTCCATTCAACGCTGGTCTGACCAATCGGAATCCATGTGTCAAGATTGTTTTAAACACTTGCCTCTAAGAATAACATTGATGCATACACTGACACGGTGACTGAGTTCATCAGGAAGTGTATAGGGGATGTTGCTCCCACCATGCCTATTAAAATGTACCCAAACCCCAAAAACATGGATAAATGCCAGCATTCGTGCAAAACTGAAAGTGCGAACCATTGCATTTAACCACGGCAAGGTGACTCAGAATATGTTTGAATACAAGCAGTTCAGTTATGCCCTCTAAGGCAATTAAACAGGGAAAACGTCAGTACAGAGACAAAGTGGAGTCACAATTCAACAGCTCAGACAAGAGACATATGTGGCAGGGACTCCAGACAATCACTGATTACAATGAGAAAACCAGCCACGTCTCAGACACCGATGTCTAGCTCCAGGACAAGCTAAACACCTTCTTCGCACACTTTAAGGATAACACAGTGACAATGACGCGGGCTGCTCCCGAGGACTGTGGGCTCTCAATCTCTGTGGCCAACACGAGTAAGGCATTTAAGTGTTAACCCTCTCAAGGCTGCCGGCCCAGACAACATCCCTAGCCGCATCCTCAGAGCATGCACAGACCAGCTGGCTGGAGAGTTTACGGACATTTTCAATCTCTCCCTATCCCAGTCTGATGCCCCCACTTGCTTCAAGGCGTCCACCATTGTTCCTGTACCCAATACAGAAAAGGTAACTAAACTAAATGACTATTGCCCCGTAGCACTCACTTCGGTCATCATGAAGTGCTTTGAGAGGCCAGTTAAAACCAGTTGCTCCTATCTGAGACGCAGATGTCTCAACTAGGCACCTGGAAATGCAAATGCGCTACGCTAAATGCTAAATGTACTCGTTAAAACTCAAACGTTCATTAAAACACACATACCGGGTATTGAATTAAAGCTACACTCGTTGTGAATCTAGCCAACAAGTCAGATTTTTAAAATGCTTTTCGGCGAAAGCATGAGAAGCTATTATCTGATAGCATGCAACACCCCAAAATGCCTGAAGGCGACGTAAACAAAAGAATTAGCGTAGCCGGCGCTACACAAAACGCAGAAATAAAATATAAAACATTCATTACCTTTGACGAGCTTCTTTCTTGGCACTCCTATATGCCCCATAAACATCACTATTGGGTCTTTTTTTCGATTAAATCGGTCCATATTTACCCAAAATAGCCATCTATGGAAACTGTGTAATTCAGAAAAAAACATTGTTTCAAAACGCTGCGTCATTTTTTAAAATTAAAAAAGTTGACGATAAACTTTCACAAAACACTTCGAAATACTTTTGTAATCCAACTTTAGGTATTAGAAAACGTTTATAATCTATCAAAATGATCACGGGGCGATGTGTATTCAATAGCTCCACGTCTTGAAATCAATGGTCGAAAATCTCTCCTCCAAAACATCCTGTCGGAGACCGGAAGAAATGGAATCCAGTTCCTTTGTTTGACCAATAAATAACTCTCCGGACAATGGTGACATCGTGTGGAAGCTGTAGGAATTGCATCCGTGGCCATATTTAATTTGGTGTCCTTTAAACAATACATGCAAGTGGCGCATGGATATTATTTTCAGCTTTCAGTGACCAGTTTTTCTTGCGCTTTTAGATGAAACACACGCTCTGTTATAGTCACAGCCGTGATTTAACCAGTTTTAGAAACTTCAGAGTGTTTTCTATCCACACATACTAATCATATGCATATACTATATTCCTGGCATGAGTAGCAGGACGCTGAAATGTTGCGCGATTTTTAACAGAATGTTCGAAAAAGTAGGGGGTAGACTTAAGAGGTTTTAACCTCTTTGATCTCTAGGGGCGCTATTTCATTTTTGGATAAAAAACGTTCCCGTTTTAAGCGCGATATTTTGTCACGAAAAGATGCTCGACTATGCATATTCTTGACAGTTTTTGAAAGAAAACACTCTGAAGTTTCAGAATCTGCAAAGATATTGTCTGTAAGTGCCCCAGAACTCATTCTACAGGCGAAACCAAGATGATGCGTCAACCAGGAAATGAGCAGAATCTCTGAAGCTCTGTTTTCCATTGTCTCCTTATATGGCTGTGATTGCGCAAGGAATGAGCCTACACTTTCTGTCGTTCCCCCAAGGTGTTAGCAGCATTGTGACGTATTTGTAGGCATATCATTGGAAGATTGACCATAAGAGACTACATTTTCCAAGTGTCCGCCTGGTGTCCTGCGTGGAATTCGGTGCGCAAACGCCAGCTGCTTGTACTTTTCCATTTGATTGAGGGGAGAAACCATGCTTCCACGAACAATATATCATTGAAGAGATATGTGAAAAACACCTTGAGGATTGATTCTAAACAACGTTTGCCATATTTTCAGTCGATATTATGGAGTTAATTTGGAAAAAAGTTCGCGTTTTGAGGACTGAATTTTCTTTTTTTTTCGGTAGCCAAATGTGATGTAGAAAACGGAGCTATTTCGAATTCACAAATAATCTTTTTTGGAAAAACTGAGCATCTGCTATCTAACTGAGAGTCTCCTCATTGAAAACATCCGAAGTTCTTCAAAGGTAAATTATTTTATTTGAAGGCTTTTATGTTTTTGTTGAAATCTTGCGTGCTGGATGCTAACGCTAATGCTAACGCTAAATGCTACGCTAGCTAGCCACTTTTACACAAATGATTGTTTTCCTATGGTTGAGAAGCATATTTTGAAAATCTGAGATGACAGTGTTGTTTACAAAAGGCTAAGCTTGAGAGATGGCATATTTATTTCATTTCATTTGCGATTTTCATGAATAGTTAACGTTGCGTTATGGTAATGAGCTTAGGTCTGTAAATAGAATCCCGGATCCGGGTTTGGTAGACGCAACAGGTTAAGGATCATATCACCTCCACCTTACCTGACACCCTAGACCCACTTCAATTTGCATGACGCCACAATAGATCAAAAGACAATGCAATCGCCATCACACTGCACACTGCCCTATCCCAAGAGGAATACCTATGTAAGAATGCTGTTTATTGACTACAGCTCAGCCTTCAACACCATAGTACCGTCCAAGCTCTGGGGTCCTGGGTCTGAACCCAGCCCTGTGCAACTGGCCACTGGAATTCCTGATGCGCCGCCCCCAGGTAGGAAACAATACCTCCACTACACTGATTCTACACACAGGTGCCCCCACAAGGGCGTGTGCTCAGCACCCTCCTGTACTCCCTGTTAACCCATGACTACGTGGCCACGCATTTCAATCATCAAGTTTGCAAACGACACAACAATAGACCTGATTACCAACAATGATGAGGGAGAAGGTGAGAGCCCTGGCGGAGTGGTGCCAGGAAGATAACCTCTCCCTCAACATCAACAAAACGAAGGATCTGATCATGGACTTCAGGAGAAAGCAGACGGAGAACACCAATATTCACATCGACGTGGACACAGTATGGAAGGTGAAAAGCTTCAAGTTCCTTGGCGTGCACATCACTGACATTCTGAAAGGGTCGAGCCATAAAGACAGTGTGGTGAAGAAAGCAAAACAGCGCCTCTTCAACCGCAGGAGGCTGAAAAATGCTTGGCTTGGCCCCTAAGACCCTCACAAACTTTTACAGTTGTACCATTGTGAGCAAACTGTCAGGCTGTATCACCGCCTGGTTTGGCAACTGCACCACCAAACACCTATCTCAAGGCAATCAGACTAGGTATGTTAATAGCCATCACAAGTCAGCTTCCACCCAGAACAATGCCCTGAACTTAGTCAATATCTCTAGCCGGCTACCACACGGTTACTCAACCCTGTACCTTAGAGGCTAATGTCCTATGTACAGTTGAAGTCGGAAGTTTACATACACTTAGGTTGGTGTCATTACAACTCTTTTTTCAACCACTCCACACATTTCTTGTTTAACAAACTATAGTTTTGGCAAGTCAGTTAAGACATCTACTTTGTGCATGACACAAGTAATTTTTCCAACAAATGTTTACAGACAGATTATTTCGCTTATAATTCACTGCATCACAATTCCAGTGGGTCAGAAGTTACATACACTAAATTGACTGTGCCTTTAAACAGCTTGGAAAATTCCAGAAAATGATGTCATGGCTTTAGAAGCTTCTGATAGGCTAATTGAGTCAATTGGAGGTGTATCTGTGGATGTATTTCAAGCCCTACCTTCAAACTCAGTGCCTCTTTGCTTGACATCATGGGAAAATCCAAAGAAATCAGCTAAGACCTCAGAAACAAATTGTAGACCTCCACAAGTCTGGTTCATCCTTGGGAGCAATTTGCAAATGCCTGAAGATACCACGTTCATCTGTACAATCAATTGTACGCAGGTATAAACACCATGGGACACGCAGCCGTTATACCGCTCAGGAAGGAGACGCATTCTGTCTCCTAGAGATGAACGTACTTTGGTGTGAAAAGTGCAAATCAATCCCAGAACAACAGCAAAGGACCTTGTGAAGATGCTGGAGGAAACCGGTACAAAAGTATCTATATCCACAGTAAAACGAGTCCTATATCGATATAACCTGAAAGGCCGCTCTGCAAGGAAGAAGCCACTGCTCCAAAACCAGACTACGCAGTGCTAGCTGTGCCACCAGAGACTCTGGGTTTGTGCCCAGGCTCTGTCGCAGCTGGCCGCGACCGGGAGGTCCATGGGGCGACACACAATTGGCCTAGCGTCGTCCGGGTTAGTGAGGGTTTGGCCGGTAGGGATATCCTTGTCTCATCGCGCACTATCGACTCCTGTGGCGGGCTGGGCGCAGTGCACGCTAACCAAGGTCGCCAGGTGCACAGTGTTTCCTCCGACACATTGGTGCGGCTGGCTTCCGGGTTGGATACACGCTGTGTTAAGAAGCAGTGCGGCTTGGTTGGGTTGTGTTTCGGAGGACGCATGGCTTTCGACCTTCGTCTCTCCCGAGCCCGTATGGGAGTTGTAGCGATAAGACAATATAGTAACTACTAACAATTGGATACCACGAAATTGGGGAGATAAGGGGGTAAAATAAAAAAATATATATATATATTTTTTTTTAAAGACAGACTACGGTTTGCAACTGCACACGGGGACAAAGATTGTACTTTTTGGAGGAATGTCCTATGGTCTGAAGAAACAAAAATAGAACTGTTTGGCCATAATGACCATCGTTATGTTTGGAGGAAAAAGGGGGAGGCTTGCACGCCGAGGAACACCATCCCAATCGTGAAGAACGGGGGTGGCAGCATCATGTTGTGGGGGTGCTTTGCTGCAGGAGGGACTAGTGCACTTCACAAAATAAATTGCATCAGAGGTAGGAAAATAATGTGGATATATTGAAACAACATCTCAAGACATCAGTCAGGAAATTAAAGCTTGGTCGCAAATGGGTCTTCCAAATGGACAATGACCTCAAGCATACTTCCAAAGTTGTGGCAAAATGGCTTAAGGACAACAAAGTCAAGGTATTGGAGTGGCCATCACAAAGCCCTAACCTCAATCCTATTGAAAATTTGTTGGCAGAACTGAAAAAGCGTGTGCGAGCAAGGAGGCCTACAAACCTGATTCAGTTACACAAGCTCTGTCAGGAGGAATGTGTCACAATTCACCCAACTGATTGTGGGAAGCTTGTGGAAGGCTACCCGAAACGTTTGACCCAAGTTAAAAAATGTAAAGGCAATGCTACTAAATAATAATTGACCGTATGTGAACTTCTGACCCACTGAGTATGTGATGAAAGAAATATAAGTCAAAATAAATCGCTACTATTATTCTGACATTTCACAGGTTGGATGGGGAGCATCGCTGCACAGCTAATTTCAGGTCTCTCCTGAGATGTTCGATTGGGCTGGGCCAATCAAGGACATTCAGAGACTTGTCCCAAAGCCACTCCTTTGATGTTGTGGCTGTGTGCTTACGGTCATTTTCCAATTGGAAGGTGTACGTTCGCCCCGGTCTGAGGTCCTGATAGCTTGGAGCAGGTTTTCCTCAAGGATCTCTCTCTACTTTGCTCTGTTCACCTTTATCTTGAACCTGACTAGTCTCCCAGTCCCTGCTGGAGGGACTGCTCCCAGACCCTTCAGCTCTAGGAAGAGTCTCGGTGGTTCCTGACATCTTCCATTTATGGATAATGGAGGCCACTTTGTTTTTGGGGACCTTCAATGCTGCAGAAATGTTTTGTTACCCTTCCCCAGATCTGTGCCTCGTCACAATCCTGTCTCAGAGCTCTACTGACAATTCATTCAACTTCATGGTTTGGTTTTTGATCTGAAATCCACTATCAACTGTGGAACCTTATATAGACAGGTGTGTGCCTTTCCAAATCATGTCCAATGAACTGAATTTACCACAGATATTCTCCAGTCAACTTGTAGAAACATTTCAAGGATGATCAATGGAAGGATCATCCTTGAGGATCGCCCTGAGCTCAATTCCGAGTCTCATTGCAAAAGGTCTGGATATATTTTTTAAATATTTGCTAAAATGTTTAAAAACCTGTTTCGATTTGTCATGATAGGGTACTGTGTGTGTATATTGAGGGAAAAATGAATTTAATCAATTGTAGAAGGCTGGAACGTAACAAAATGTGAAAAAAGTCAGGGGTCTGAATAATTTCTGAAAGGAACTCTATACACATTAACAGTCAAATGTTTGGACACACCTACTCATTCAAGGGTTTCTTTCTACACTGTAGAATAATAGTGAAGACGGCAAAACTATGAAGTAATCAAAAAAGTCTCTAATAAATCAAAATATTTGACATTTGACATTCTTCAAAATAGCCAACCTTTGCCTTGATGACAGCTTTGCACACTCCTGGCATTCTCTCAACCAGCTTCATGAGGTCGTCACCTGAAATGCATTTCAATTAACAGGTGTGCCTTGTTGTAAGTGTATTTGTGGAATTTCTTTCCTTCTTAATGAGTTTGAGACAATCAGTTATTTTGTGACAAGGTATGGGTGGTATACAGAAGATAGCCCTTTTTGGTGGAAAAACCAAGTCCATTAAGAAGGAAAGAAATTCCACAAATGTGACCTGTTTGAGGAAACTAGACATATGTCGTGGTTCACTACTTCACAGGAGACTTTTGTACTCAAAACACGTTTTTTTGGCAGAAATGCCTTCTCAAACATGTGAACTTTAATGTGCCTTAATAACACACTTGTAAGCCATTTGTAAATAGAAATAAAATGGTTAAATTACGAGCCTAGTTGGTTTAGACACAGAAAAAGTGAACAACCTTCCTGGTAGCCTAGATTGGCTGAGGTAATGAGTGGGCTGGAAATGCCGAGCGATGAGTTTGGATTGGTCTGCCATATAGCACTTTTCTGTCTGTATGAGCTGTTCAGTATGTGTAATGCAGCTTTTTTTTAAATGTATCATGTAGTAAATCTGAATAAGTGTTGCTCTCCACTTTCTGGAGGACCGAGTTTTCGAGTATTATAGCTAAGGAGATGGAGAAAACACCTGGATTACATCTTCAAACTAAGGTCAACCATGGCATCCGACAGGAGACACGTCTATCCATGAATGATATATACAGGTAAGATAGTCTAGCTAGCTACATTTTCACATATTACACGTTTCTAATTCTGACAGAAAGTGGTTTAATTTCAAGTTAAAGTGTATTAGTAGCTAGCTAGCTAACATTAGCTGGCTGGATCGCTAGCTAACAATATGTGTATGATTTTATTATTCGTACCTCAGAGACATTTGCTTGGCTAGCTATTGCCTAATGTTAGCTAGCTAACATTGAACCTGGTTGGTTAGCTACCTGCAGATTCATGCAGGGTAGTAACGTCATGAGTTGGGATTATGGTTCATTGTTTACCTAGCTATCTATCTGCATGTCTTAACAAAAGACTCTACTATGCATGTAACTATTTTGGGTCCGTTCGTAACTTCAGTCTCGCCATCTACTCCAATTTCAGAAAACTCTCATCTGAGTGTGCCAGAGTGCAAAATAACTGATCTATGAGCAAGGTAGGCAATGTTAGCCAGTTAGCTTGGGTGCTTGACTGCCAGGTCAGAACTTTCGGATCAACCCAACTCATCGGCCAGAGTGTCCAGTGTGCGCTTTGAACGCGAAACGCTCTGAATATACGAACGGAGAACCTGACAGCATAGTTGCAGTCACCAACGCTCTGGATAACATAACAGCCTAACCAGCTCTGCTAGGGTGAGTAATGTTCAGTGAGCTGTTCTCTCATTTGTGTCTGGAAGTAACCAGCAAGTTAGCTTGGGGGCTGCGCTGCTGTTGTTAGTACAGAACGCTCGGATCAATTAATTAAAGAGATGGGTGGGGCTAAAGATTGAGATGGTGTGAATGATGCTGAATGTGTCTAGACAAAGAAGGGCTCTCCAGTAGTAGTACCAAACATTCATAGGCCATTTTCTCAAAAGTGAGTTTAGAAGTTTATTAACTTTCAAAGCAGAATTACTTTCCCATTGTCCCTCAACTATAGTGTATGATATACCATTTTGTAGCTCCGAGTCTCTACTTTTATTTAATGTAAAAAACACAACTTCAAATTTTGCTACATAAGTCCAATTTGAGCCGGTCGGTCACAAATTAACTTTGAACAAGGCACACCTTTTAATTTAAATGCATTCCACTACCCCATGAAGCTGGTTGAGAGAATGCCAAGAGTGTGTAAAGCTGTCATCAAGGCAAAGGTTGGCTACTTTGAAGAAACTCATATATAAAATATATGGTTACTGCATGATTCCATTTGTGTTATTTTATAGTTTTGATGTCTTCACTATTATTCTAAAATGTAGAAAATAGTAAAAAGAAAGAAAAACCCTTGAATGTTCCCAAACTTTTTACTGGTACTGTATATACATTTATACACCGGACTCCGACATTGCTCGTCCTAATACTTATTATTTTACTTTTAGATCTGTGTGTATTGTTGTGAATTGTTAGATATTACTTCACTGCTGGAGCTAGGAACACAGGCATTTCACTACACCCGTAATAACATCTGTGTTGTTATTTTGCTGAACACTTGATGGTTACATTTTTTTTGGGGCAGTGAAACAAGGCTACTCAGGCGAGAAAAAATCTCACCCAAATGTATAGCCCCGTTGGAAAATATGAATGGACTGTTTGAAAATGTGAATATTTTTGTTGTTGTTGTTAAGTACTAAATATTTTTTTTCATTTTTTAAAATGTGAATCACATTTTTATTTCACCTACCCCAGTTTGGGAATACCTGGTCTAGATCAATCAGTGCAGAATTGATTACATCACAGAGTTTTCCAAATGTGCCATTTCATTTCACCAAAACGCCTTGACCTCAAGATGCATAGTTATCTCACCATGCAATTGTTTTTATTGTGTACATTAGAAGCTTCTAAGCACCAGCTAGGCGATTGCCTAAAGTATAGCATTTTACCCCACTAACCCCATGTTTTATCTTTTCTATATCTCAACTGTCTGAGGGGGCCCTCTTCCCAACACCTGAATGTATGAGGCCACCCCCTCCCACCTGCTGCTTCTTCTTCTTCTTCTTCTTCTTTAGAGATTGGCAACCAACTTTAAGACACATTACCACCACTAACTGGATTGGAGTGTGAACCGAAATCCTACCTAATATTCTTCTCTCCCTAAGGAAACTAAATACATAATTAAGTATTTTATCCCCTGAAGATTTCCCCAGCAGTTCCCTTAATCCTGGCTCTTCAACACCATTATTCCTCAAATCTAATAACATTCACTCCCTTTCCCTCGCATATTTCTGGCACTGAAATATAACGTTTCACTGTCCCTGTCTCCTCCTGACAATGATCACATCTCCCAGTCGGATGTGTCCCCACCAACATCAGTGTACTATTGAACATTGTGTGTCCCAGTCTCAGCCTTGTGATTACAATTTCCTCCCTTCTCTCTCGGACTGAGGGCCTCCCTGCCTCCACTTTTTCCTGGATCTTATACAGGTGTCTTCCCTTTCTCTCCCTGTTCCACAACTTTTGCCATTTGCTTTTATTAAACCCTTGGATTCTGCTTTACTAATTGATAATTCCATCTTAACATTAGCATGTTCAGGAACCTGCTTGGTGATAAAATCCACCTCCCCTTTCCCCTCTACTTCCACATGAGCTGGTACCCAGAGGAACATCACAAATACCCCTACCAGTTTCACCCTATACAAGCACTGCTCTGAGACACACATGAATTTAAGCTCGTCAGTGCTGCACAGGAGTCAGAGCAGAAGACTACTCTGTCTGGCCTCACCTCCTCCACCCACTCCGCAGCCAATAGTATGGCCAACAACTCCATTGTGTAAACAGATACATTATCAGTTGCTCTTTTCGTCACTGCCACCTTACACTCAGGAACAATAAAAGCTGCACCTGTCCTCCCTGTTTAACGGTCCTTAGATCCATCTGTGAATATATTCAAGAAAGAACAGTATTGTATTCTTAAATGTTCACTTACAACTAAATATACTCCTTCCTCAACATCTCTTACCCTCTCAAGCAACCCTAGATCTACCACTGCAGGCCTTTCTAATCGACCTGGGAGGATATTGACCTCATCAAGGCAGTAGAGGATGCCTGGTCGTTCTTTAAAAGTCATTTCCTCACCATCTTAAATAAGAATGCCCCGTTCAAAAAATGTTGAAGTAAGAACAGATATAGCCCTTGGTTCACTCCAGACCTGACTGCCCTCAACCAGCACAAAAACATCCTGTGGAGGACTGCAATAGCATCAAATAGTCCCAGCGATATTCAACTTTTCAGGGAAGTCAGGAACCAATACTCGCAGTCAGTCAGGAAAGCAAAGGCTAGCTTTTTCAAACAGAAATTTGCATTCTGTAGCTCTTAACTCCAAAATGTTTTTGGACACTGTAAAGTCCATGGAGAATAAGAGCACCTCCTCCTAGCTGCCAACTGCACCGAGGCTAGGAAACACTGTCACCAACCGATAAATCCACTATAATTGAGAATTTCAATAAGCATTTTTCTACGGCTGGCCATGCTTTCCACCTGGCTACCCCAACCCCGGTCAATTGCCCTGCACCCCCCACAGCAAGCCCCAAGGTTCCCCATTTCTCCTTCACCCAAATCCAGATAGTAGATATTCTGAAAGAGCTGCAAAATCTGTACCCCTACAAATCAGCCGGGCAAGACAATCTGGACCCTTTCTTTCTAAAATGATCTGCCAATATTGTTTCAACACATGTTAGGAGCCTTTTCAACCTCTTTTCGTATTTTTTGAGATTCCCAAAGATTGGAAAGCTGCTGCGTTCATCCCCCGCTTCAAAGTGGTAGACACTCTAGACCCAAACTGCTACAGACCTATATCTATCCTATCCTGCCCTTCTAAGGTCTTTGAAAGCCAAGTTAACAAACAGATCACCGATCATTTCGAATCCCACCGTACCTTCTCCGCTATGCAATCTGGTTTCAGAGCTGGTCACGGGTGCACCTCAGCCACGCTCAAGGTCCTAAATGATATCATAACCACCATCGATAAGATACATTACTGTGCAGCCGTATTCATCGACCTGGCCAAGGCTTTCGACTCTGTCAATCACCACAAACTTTTCGGCAGACTCAACTGTCAGAGCAGCTCACAGATCACTGCACCTGTACATAGCCCATCTGTAAATTTCCCATCCAACTACCTCATCCCAATACTGTATTTATTTATTCATCTTGCTCCTTTGCACCCCAGTAGTTGGCACATCCATCACTCCATTGTTTAATTCGTATATTGTAATTACTTCACCACCAAGGCATATGTTTTGCTTTACCTCCCTTATCTTACCTCATTTGCACACACTGTATATAGACTTTTTCTACTGTATGTTTGTTTATTCCATGTGTAACTCTTTGTGTTTTATGTGTTGAACTGCTTTGCTTTATCTTGGCCAGGCCGCAGTTGTAAATGAGAACATGTTCTCAACTAGCCTACCTGGTTAAATAAAGATGATATATATGTATTTTTTTAAATGCTGCCCCTCTTCTGTCAGCTTTTATGAGCTGTGAACCTTCACAAATGCCTGGACTAACATCTATGCCTTCTTCATAACTCTTACAGCAACAATCTCCCAACTTTTCAGAACAGGGAGACCCCAATCTCATCTGACCCCACTCACCCTCTTAATCATCCCCATACCTCTCCCACAGAACCGGCATCAATACACAATCTTAGCTGTCCTAATGATCCTCCTCACTACTGCTTGTGCTTGTAAATACTGAATCATGTGCTGGTAATTATGGGACCTTTTCAGCATTCTGTAAGTCCTGATCCTACACTTCACTGCTTCTCTACACTCTACAGTCCACCAGAGAAATGCGTTACTCTTTCTCCCCCCTGTACCCATACAAATCACCTACCTTGTGGCCAATACTATTGCTCATCATTCCCTGTTTCTATATCTGAATTGCAATCAACCTAAAACAGCTCCTGTTCATGCAACTCCTGAAACTGATGTATGTATGATGGAGCTGAAGAACATGGCTGACGTTTTACATTCTCCCAACCATTTGTGCTATCTTATTTTTTTCCTTATTGTGTACATAATGTTGCTTCTACCATCTCTTATGACCGAAAATAACTTCTGGACATAAGAACAGCTATTACTAATAGCTGGAAGAAACTTTTTCCTTTAACAAGTCCGACGAGAAGGATATCCTGCTTTCACTGGAACAGATCCAGATCCCGGCCTTTTGTGTGAAGAAAAGATGCAGGAAAAGGGGCCGCAGATCAGGCATCCTTCTGACAATCCGTAGGCGAGCGAGTAAACTCCCACTGCCATACTTTCTTCTTGCTAACGTGCATTCATTATAAAATCAAATTGATGATCTACGGTTAGATTATCCTACCAACGAAACATTAAAAACTGTAACATCTTATGTTTCACCGAGAAGTGGCTGAAAGACGATACGGACAACATAGAGCTAGCGGGATTTTCCATTACCTCTGGTAAGACGAGGGGTAGGGGTGTGTGTCTATTTGTCAATAACAGCTGGTGCGCAAGCAAAAACTAAAGCAGGATGTACCAGTGACTGGCTCAATACGGAAGTGGTCAGATGATGCGGATGCTACAATACAGGACTGTTTTGCAAGCACAGACTGGAATATGTTCCCGGGATTCATCCAATGGCATTGAGAAGTGCACCACCTCAGTCATCGGCTTCATCAAAAAGTGCATTGACGACGTCGTCCCCACAATGACTGTATGTACATATCCCAACCAGAAGCCATGGATTACAGGCAACATCTGCATCGAGCTAAAGGCTAGAGCTGCCGCTTTCAAGGAGCGGGAGACTAATCCGGAAGCTTACAAGAAATCCTGCTATGCCCTCAGACAAACCATCAAACAAGCAAGGCGTCAATACAGGATAAAGATTGAATCCTACTACACCGGCTCTGACGCTCGTTGGCTGTGGCAGGGCTTGAAAACTATTTCGGACAACAAAGGGAAAATCAGACGCTATCTGCCAAGTGACGCGAGCCTACCAGACAAGCTAATTGCCTTTAATGCTCGCTTCAAGTCAAGCAACACTGAAGCATGCACAAGGGCACCAGCTGTTCTGGATGACTGTGATATCGCTCTCGGTAGCTGATGTGAACAAAACCTTTAAACAGGTCAACATTCACAAAGACCAACTGTCAAGTGTCTTCACTGACATTTTCAACCTCTCCCTGACTAAGTCTGTAATATCTACATGTTTCAAGCAGACCACCATAGTCCCTGTGCCCAAGCAAGCGAAGGTAATCTGCCTAAATGATTATCGCCCCGTGGCACTCACGTCGGTAGCCATGAAGTGCTTTGAAAGGCTGGTCATGGCTCACATCAACAGCATCCTCCCAGACACCCTAGACCCACTCCAATTCGCATACCGCCCCAACACATCCACAGATGACGCAATCTCAAATCGCACACCACACTGCCATTTCTCACCTGGACAAAAGGAACACCTATGTGAGAATGCTGTTCCTTGACTACCGCCAACGTTCAACACCATAGTGCCCACGAAGCTCATCACTAAGCTAAGGACTCTGGGACTAAACACCTCCCTCTGCAACTGGATCCTGGACTTCCTGACGGGCCGCACCCAGGTGGTAAGAGAAGGCAAGAACACATCTGCCACACTAATCCTTAACACTGGGGCCCCTCAGGGGTGTGTACTTATTCCCCTCCTGTATTCCCTGTTTATCCACGACTGTGTGGTCAAACATGACTCCAACAGCATCATTGAGTTTGCTGACGACACATCAGTGGTAGGCCTGATCACTGACAATGATGAGATGGCCTTAGGGAGGAGGTCAGAGAACTGGCAGTGTGGTGCCAGGACAAGAACCTCTCCCTCAATGTGAGCAAGACAAAGGAGCTGATTGTGAACTACAGGAAAAGGCATACCAAACAGGCCCCCATTAACATTGACGGGGCTGTAGCGGAGAGGGTTGAGAGTTTCAAGTTCCTTGGTGTCCACATCACCAACGACTTATCATTGTCCAAACATACCAAGAGAGTTGTGAAAATGGCACGACAAAACCTATTCCCCCCCAGGAGACTGAAAAGATTTGGCATAGGTCCTCAGATTCTCAAAAGGATCTACAGCTGCACCATCGAGAGCATCCTGACTGGTTGCATCACTGCCTGGTATGGCAACTGCTCAGCCTTCAACCGCAAGGCACTACAGACGGTAGTGCGTACGGCCCAGGACCAGCACTGGGGCCAAGGTTCCTGCCATCCAGGAAGTCTGTACCAGGCGGTGTCAGAGGAAGTCCCCATTGTGAAATACTACAGCCACAATAGTCATAGACTGTTCTCTCGGCTTCAACGTGGCAAGCGGTACTGGAGTGCCACGAGGCTTCTAAGAGGCTTCTAAACAGCTTCTATCCCCAAGCCATAAGACTCCTGAACATCTAATCAAATGGCTACCCAGACTATTTGCATTGCCCCCCCCCCCCTTGACACTGCTGCTACTCTCTGTTATAATCTATGCATAGTCACTTTAATAACTTTACCTCCATGTACATATTACCTCAATTACCTAGACTAACTGGTGTGCCCGCACATTGACTCTGTATCGGTACCCCCTGTATATATAGTGGGGAGAACAAGTATTTGATACACTGCCGATTTTGCAGGTTTTCCTACTTACAAAGCATGTAGAGGTCTGTAATTTTTTATCATAGGTACACTTCAACTGTGAGAGACGGAATCTAAAACAAAAATCCAGAAAATCACATTGTATGATTTTTAAGTAATTAAAAATCATACAACAAAGTACGATCTTTGTCCCCATGTGCAGTTGCAAACCGTAGTCTGGCTTTTCCTTGGCGGTTTTGGAGCAGTGGCTTCTTCCTTGCTGAGCGGCCTTTCAGGTCATGTCGATAAAGGACTCGTTTTACTGTGGATATAGATACTTTTGTACCGGTTTCCTCCAGCATCTTCACAAAGTACTCTCCTGTTGTTCTGGTATTAATTTGCACTTTTCGCACCAAAGTACGTTCATCTCTATGAGACAGAACGCGTCTACTACAAGTCTGGTTCATCCACCAGACTTGTGGAGGTCTACAATTTTGTTTCTGAGGTCTTGGCTGATTTCCCCATGATGTCAAGCAAGGAGGCATGGAGTTTAAAGGTATGCCTTGAAATACATCCACAGGTACACCTCCAATTGACTCAAATTATGTCAATTAGTCTATTAGAAGCTTCTAAAGCCATAAGCCATAATTTTCTGGAATTTTCCAGGCTGTTTAAAGGCACAGTCAACTTAATGTATGTAAACTTCTTACCCACTGGAATTGTGATAAAGTGAATTATAAATTAAATAATCTGACTGTAAACAATCATTGGAAAAATTACTTTTGTCATCCACAAAGTAGATGTCCTAACCGACTTGCCAAAACGATAGTTTGTTAACAAGAAATTAT
Source organism: Oncorhynchus clarkii lewisi (assembly GCF_045791955.1). Lineage (NCBI taxonomy): Eukaryota > Metazoa > Chordata > Actinopteri > Salmoniformes > Salmonidae > Oncorhynchus > Oncorhynchus clarkii. Next base: position 48,659,028 of record NC_092166.1, read on the forward strand.
GTGGAGTGGTTGAAAAACAAGTTTTAATGATTCCAACCTACGTGTATGTAAACTTCCGACCTCAACTGTAGATCAATTCTCTAGTAAGAGGTGCTGCCCAGCCTGTAGTTTTTTTCTGATAGTGGATATAACGTTGAAGATTTGACGTTGTTTCAAAAAGGTACAAATTCAACATATTTTATACAAGGTTTGTCTATGTTGAAAAATTGGTTACAATGATGACATAATCCTGTGATTGAAAAAACAATTTATGTTGATGACGTTTTCAAATCCAATGTAGATTCCACATCACAATATGTTGACCAATTACGTTGATTCAACCAATTTGTGCCCAGTGGGAACCTGATACGAGGGAAGGATCAAAAGAAAAATCAAGAACACATCAAGTAACTGTTCCTGTTGACCTTCCATAGGAAGGATTACATAACCTTATTTGGAAGAGGAATTATAATGTGGATCAAAACATTTCAAACACTTAGTTTCCATCCATTATACAGGTATTTTTTAATTACAGCTTTTACAATCATTATCATTGTTATATTACTTTCAATTATCATCACTACTCTTCATTAATTTAAATCATAAGTTGTTTTTAAAATGTACATATACAAGTATATCTTAAATGTCCATAATTTAAAATGCATTTACTTTTTAAACAAAAATTACAGTCAGTCTCAACTAAGTACGATATTAACATACAGTTCAGACACACACACCATAAAAAAATGATACAAATAAAACACACACAATTTACAAATTACCCGTACCCAAGGTTTCATCATTGCATGATTGATATCATTAATCTCACTCTAAAATGGTTTTGTTTTGGCATGCATATTAACAAATTTGTTGTTGGAACAGGATTTTGTCATAATGCACTTCACTCATTGTCCTTCTCATTGTGCACCTCATGGTGTATGTTATGGCTTAAGAACATGATTCCATTCCCTCACACACTCTCCCTTCATAACCCTTATAACTTATTTCGTAACCTCCCTCTCCCTCTGTCCTAACACAGTGTTCCTCAAACCTCTGGTCCATGGACCGACCAGTTCCTTGGATGATGCTGACTGGTCCCTCAGATGGTTAGCTGTACCTGATTTAGTCAGTTCTCAAGTGCTCATTTTAATGTAAATGGTTCCCCAAGAGAGAAGGACCATAACTTGTGGGTCCTTAGTAAAGGAAAGACCTTATCTTGCCTGTCCACATTACAAAAAGGTTGAGAAACACGATCTCAATACCCTGTTCTGAAATTTTAACAGATAGGGTATGCATGTTCTCTCGACAGTCCAAAACAATCTGGGTTATCATTCTCTTGATCAGAATGGGAATGCAGTTTTACGTCTCAAAGAAAAACAAGAAGAGTCATTATGTCGTCTTTTCACACTCACAACTGAAGATGAACTTAACAATGGGCGATGGAGTCACTTTCTACAGCATCAAACAACTTCATGCCACAACTGTGGACAGAGACAGAGGCAGAGAGACAGAGAGAGAGATGGACATTCACTCTATTTTAGCATCTTTTCATTCTCTCACATTGCCCTTGTTTCTTGAAGGATTCCAGTTGAATTCTTGTTGTTTGTGTTCTATTCTCCATTTTGTTGATGATCTTCATCTTATTGTTCTAAAAACTGTGTAGATTTTTTTTGGAATCTAAAACAAACACAGGGTTGATATATAATGAAGCAACCAAAAAATAACTACAATTCAGTATGGGTCAGCTCTTTTCTGAAATGTGTTTGGATGACTGAGATGACTGAAATGACAAATGGGTTCTGATGACAGTACTGAATGTTTAGTGAGTCTGCCAGATCAGAGGCAGTAGGGATGACCGGGGATGTTCTCTTGATAAGTGTGTGAATTAGACAATTTTCCTGTCCTGCTAATAAGCATTCCAAATGTAGTGTGTACTTTCAGGTGTCAGGGAAAACGTACTGAGTAAAAAGTACATACTTTCGATAAGAATGTAGTGAAATAAAAGTTGTCAAAAATATAAATAGTAAAGTACAGATACCCCAAAAAACTACTTAAGTAGTACTTGCAAGTATTTTTACTTCAGTACTACACAACTATTTACAACTTTGTACACGTTTATGATATTTTTTTGGCAATTAAGTACTTTTCTCACCTGGTGTGCTTATTTCTAGCAGGAATATGTTCTCACTGACCCTGACTCACCCCTGGGCCCGGAGTTCACTGAAACAGATAGCATTACGATTTTAAAACACCAGTCAATGACACTAGATTTCCAGTCAATAACACTGAAATTATTGGTCAGCATGGAATCAATGACTCAAATAGCAGGTACCCAGGGGGAAGGAGATGAAAGAAACGACCACCTCACCTTCACTTTGGACTTTCCTCAGGGTGACGGAGGGCGTAGAGATGGCGGAGGCACGGAAGTTGGCGGGTAACGTTTCCGAGGAATCAGAGGTCACGCCCCGGAGGTCCTTCTCTCTGAACATCTTTCTCCACGAGGGTGAGCGAGTGAACGTCTTAGTGCCATCCTATCAAAGAGACAATATTGTATGATGATATTCATAAGGTTTACCAAGTGCTAGTTAAAGTTGAAGTCAGAAGTTTACATACACCTTAGCCAAAAAAATTTTAACTCAGTTTTTCATAATTCCTAATATTTAATCCAAGTAAAAATTCCCTGTCTTGGGTCAGTTAGGATCAACACTTTATTTTAAGAATGTGAACTGTCAGAATAATAGTAGAGAATTACTTATTTCAGCTTCTATTTCTTTCATCACATTCCCAGTGGGTCAGAAGTTTGCATACACTCAATTAGTATTTGGTAGCATTGTCTTTAAATTGTTTAACTTGGGTCAGATGTTTTGGGTAGCCTTCCACAAGCTTGCCACAATAAGGTGGGTGAATTTTGGCCCATTCCCACTGATAGAGCTGGTGTAACCGAGTCAGGTTTGTAGGCCTCCTTGCTCGCATGCACTTTTTCAGTTCTGCCCACACATTTTATATGGGAATGAGGTCAGGGCTTTGTGATGGTCACTCCAATATCTTGACTTTGTTGTCCTTAAGCATTTTGCAACAAATATGGAAGTATGATTGGGGTCATTGTCCATTTGGAAGACCCATTTGCGACCAACCGATAACTTCCTGACTGATGTCTTGAGATGTTGCTTGAATATATCCTCATGATGCCATCTATTTTGTGAAGTGCACCAGGCCCTCCTGCAGCAAAGCACCCCAACAACATAATGCTGCCACCGCCGTGCTTCACGGTTGGGATGGTTTTCTTTGGCTTGCAAGCCTCCCCCTTTTTCGTCCAAACATAACAATGGTCATTATGGCCAAACTGTTCTATTTTTGTTTCATCAGACGAAGACATTTCTCCAAAAAGTACGATCTTTGTCCAATGTGCAGTTGCAAACCGTAGTCTGGCTTTTCATGGCGGTTTTGGAGCAGTGGCTTCTTCCTTGCTGAGCGGCCTCTCAGGTTATGTCGATATAGGACTCGTTTTACTGTGGATATAGATACTGTTGTACCAGTTTCCTCCAGCATCTTCACAAGGTCCTTTGCTGTTGTTCTGGGTACGTTCATCTCTAGGAGACAACGTTCAAAGTACGTTCATCTCTAGGAGTGTCGTGGAAATGTCCTCTATTTACCAAATCATGAGCACAAACCACACACAAGTCAGAGTTATTTATCAAAGTTCATTTTTTAATTATATGAGCTCTATCACAACCCTGTGACTCTCAGGCAATTCAGTGTCTAACCATGAATTCTCTGAGAGCCCCCTTTCATTGCAGCTGAGTTCCTTTAATAGCAAAAAACACACATAGTCAGACAGCATAGACATAATAAATCGTTCAGCTTTGTCTCCTTACTCAAACCCAGAAACATAAACCAATCCTCCATATCAACAAGCATATATCAAATTGTCATTTAGATACAACCAACTCTAAATACAACCAATCCTGGACAAGCTCACGGAGAGGATAGAATGATTCCAGACACTGCCATTCTCCTTTCCCCGATGGGAAAAGTAGGGTGTGACTGGCACACAGACACAGTGGAGCAAAAGATATGTTTACACATGATGACACTTTGACCTCTCCCCGGACCATACAACTTAGTCTTGACATAGAACAGATAACTGCAACCCCGCCACAGTATTATACAAAAATAACATTCTGATGAGCAGTAACTTACAAACATATGATGAATATAAAACATCTTACCTATGTTACCAACCAATTCTGATTATTCCACAACAGGAGACAGAACGCATCTCCTTCCTGAGCAGTATATGACGGCTGCGTGGTCCCATGGTGTTTATACTTGCATACTATTGTTTGTACAGATGAATGTGGTACCTTCAGGTGTTTGGAAATTGCTCCCAAGGATGAACCAGACTTGTGGAGGTCTACAATTTTGTTTCTGAGGACTTGGCTGATTTCCTTTGGTTTTCACCTGGTGTCAAGCAAAGGGGCACTGAGTTTGAAGGTAAGCCTTGAAATACATCCACAGGAACACCTCCAATTGACTTACATTATGTCAATTAGCCTATCAGAAACTTCTAAAGCCATGACAATTTTCTGGAATTTTCCATGCTTTTTAAAGGCACAGTCAACTTAGTGTATGTCAACTTCTGACCCACTGGGATTGTGATACAGGGAATTATAATTGAAATAATCTGTCTGTAAACAACTGTTGGAAAAATTCCTTGTGTCATGCACAAAGTAGATGTCTTAACCAACTTGCCAAAACTATATATAGTTAACAAGAAATTTGTGGAGTGGTTGAAAAATGAGTTTTAATGACTCCAACCTAAGTGTATGTAAACTTCCGACTTCAACTGTAGGTATACTATAGAACAGCATGTGGGAAAAATACATGCACATGGTTCCCAGTTAATGTTCGTAGAAACAAACTGCCTTTCTTCATGATCAATAGCCTTCGGCAGGCAACTATCCACCTACCATTTCATTAAGATTGTAACGCTTGCTTGTACGAGTCATTAACATTGGGCATAACTTTATTGATGTTGTTTTCATTGGCATTCTTTTATTATTATTTCTACCTCATCTGGTCTTCTCTCAGTTCCCATGGTGATGAGAGCATTGTACTCCTTCTCCAGCATCTGCCTCGCCTGGGAGAGAAAGAATGAGTGTATTAAGATTATAATTAAGATTATCGAGGGAATTTATTGATTACATTGAATTACAAAACAGTTGTAAATTAAGTGGGTTGGTGATTGTGGTGAATGATGGTTGTTCTGATTAGACTATGATAGTAGAATGGGGAATGCCTGTCCTCTGATTGGATAGTGGTCAGCCCGTCGGCATGGCTGGATTTTAGAGAACCTTTTAGAGGACCCCATCTTGGCGGTGTAGAGACTTTTTTTTTTTAATTTAAGGAAATTTTTTGCAATTCTACAAGTTTCTAAATGGAGTTGAAATAAATTGTGTCACTTTTAAAGGTGTGATATGCAGAACTCGCATCGCCATTTCCTGGTTAAATTTTTTTAAATTGTTTGCCTAATTTAAATTTGTGTGACAAAATAAGCAACAAAAACAAGTAGAGAATCATGGTACCATTTACTGTAAATCGTTGTGAAATATATTTTTACGAAAAATATTGTATTTTCAGCTTGTTTGAAGTTGGTGTACAAAAGTATCAAAGTACAAGAGTAAAAGATACGCTCACATCTACCGCTTCTTAGACTTGCTTTCAATGAGAATGACAGATCTATAACCCACATATGAATTTGGTCAGGTCACCCATAAAGTTACATATTGCAGCTTTAAAGTAAATATCTTAGCTTTTATTTTTCAGACTGTTCAGATATTATTACAATATATAGGTCTGTTATTATCTTTATGTCTGGTTTTAGTCATTTAAGTTTACACCGAAAGCATTTTTCCATCATAAAATAAATATGAAAAAAAACTTAGACGGCCCGTCCAAGGATTTCCATGACAGAAAAATCCCTGGTGGTGAGCATGTTCTGATTGGACTACAGTACACAGAAATATGCTGGGTTGTTTGGATGATCCAACTGCTGGGTTGCAGGCATTGGGCCACTTAGTTGGGTTGTTAACTTTAAAAAGAGCAAGGTTGGGTTGTTGATGCTGATAGACCGTAGGCGTGGCTTAGTAGGGGCGTGGCTTTCAGGTAGTTTTTGGCGTGCAAATGTCATTCCGATTAATCTGTTCTGTTGTTGTATTGTTATCACATGAAGGTTGAACGCTAATGATTTTATAGCTTTAATAAGGGTTATTCAAGTGTATGAGTCAAAAGCCTATGCATATCCAAATGTTGGGATATATACCACTTTGTTACAATATTAAAAATACTATTGTTATTCATTTCATATTAGAATATGGAAAGATTTAAAATATTAAAGGAAAATTTAAATTTGCAGTGTACAAACTTAACATGATGAACAGGAATGACATTTACTCTCACGGGTGGGCAAAAATAACTATCTGAAAGCCACGCCTGCAAATTACCTATGGATTAGAATAAAAAAGTGTTTGTGCTATCCTTGGGATGTCCCTACCCTAAACCCTACCCTATCCCTACCCTTAACTGTTTTAAATTTCAACTTCAACGGGGTGATGTCACCTTGGGATGTCCCAAGGATTCCTGATAGCAAAGGTCAATAAAAATGTGAATAGCAGCAGTCTTACCCCTAACCTGATCAATTCTGCCATTGTGGTTTTTTTTACACTCTTTTTTTGTACATAATGTCTCCACCATCATTTCCTATGACCAAAAACAGCTTATAATTCACTGTGTATTTATTCCTCGAGTCTATTTTAAATTCTCTTTTTTATCTTTAACTCTGCATTGTAGGAAAATAACCGTAAGTAAGCATTTTATGGTTAGTCTACATCTGTTGTTTACAAAGCTTGTGACAAATACAATTTGATTTGAATGGATAAAGCCATCGTGACACCATTCATCGTGACACCATTCATTCCTATGTGAAAACTCAATAGTGCATTGAAGCCAAATGAAGTCGGTTAAGATGGCGTCTCGGAGACATACCATGCACAGTTTGAGCTTCTCCAGGAAGTGATGTTGCAGACACTGACAGGCCAGTTTATTAGGTACACCATCCACGGTCACGGAAATGATTATTTTTACAGACAGTGAGTGACGTGGCTGTGTCTGGCTATACAAAGCAGGCAGATAGGCATCGAGCCATTCAGTTACTGTTCAATTGAATGGGCAAAATTAGTGATCTAAGCGACTTTGAGCGTGGTATGATCGACGATGCCAGGAGTGCCAGATCCAGTATCTCAGAAACAGCCACCCTCCTGGGCTTTTCAAGCACAACAGTGTCTAAGGTTTACAGAGAATGGTGTGACAAACAAATAAATAAACATCCAGTCAGCGGCAGTCCTGTGGGCGAAAACAGATCATTGATGAGTGAGGTCGAAAGAGAATGGCAAGAATTGTGCAAGCTAACAGGTGGGCCACGAACAGGCAGGCAAATAAATGAGCAACACAACAGTGGTTGGCAGAACGACATGTCAGAACGCACAACTGGTCGATCCTTTCTATGGATCAGCTATTGCAGCAGACGACCACAACGGGTTTCACCACTACCAGCTAAAAACAAGAAGAAGTGGCTCCAGTGGCCACACCATCACCAACACTGGACAATTGGACGGTTTCTGTTGTGTCATGTTGATGACAGAGTCATGTCTTGGCGTAAGCAGCATGAGTCCATTGTGTACCGGTGTGGGGAATGTTTTCCTGGAAGACATTAGGTCCCTTGATACCAATTGAGCAACGAATGTTTCCAACACATTGTAGAATCCATGCACCGAAGATTTCAGGCTATTCTGGAGGCAAAGGGTGATCTGACCCGGAAGCAGACGGGTGTACTTAATACACTGTCAGGTGACTGTAAATCTGGTCTATTGGAAGCTGTTATTGGTATCATGATTGTGTTCACAAACATTTACCACGAAGATTGCAATTTTTCCATTCACTATAACGAGGGATCCTGTTTCCTGCTAACAATTCCTGCAGTACCGCGGTTGGCTTTCAACTTGCGTGGCTTCAATGCGAGGGGGCAGTCATTCACCCCTGGGTCAACGCAGCATGAAAGTGATGGTTAAATGATGGTTAAATTAGCCAATGTTTGTGTAAGCCAAACAACCAAACATATTGGGTTATTCACACAACACAACTGGCTGGGCCAAAATAACCCTGTGTGTGTTCTGTCCAATATTTACCCGAATATCCGAACCGACATTATTATTCGATTACCTGTGAGAGTATATCATTTTTTATTTAAAAAATGTATTATACTTTTTATTTTGTATTAAAAGGCTTTGACTAAAATTGTATTATCTATGTGCCATTGCTACATGCAAGGACCATGACATTAAACATGTTTATAAAACAGTTTTATGACAGTTTTGATGACAGTTTTCATGAGTGTGCCCATAAAAAAAAGACTTACCGGCAGCCTACACACTTTTCACGCGTGTAGCTTGTTTTTGTCAGTCAATCAAAACAGCTTCACTGTCAGAGGCTCTATGTGTAGCAGTGACGTGGGAGAGTAGGCTACAATGATCATCCAATAGGTAGGCTGTTGTTTAATATGAATGGAGTTGTTGGACGGGGAGAGCAGCAAAATAGCCTCAATTAGCCTTGCTAGCTAGCTTCTTTACTTCAATTTGATGCAGATGTCATGATAAACTTGTTGCTGCAATAGGTTGTCTAACCGAGTTGGTCTGTCTACTTTCTCTCTCCCCCTCCATGTCAGACACTGTCCCTCCCACACCGTTCTGTGCGGAAACAGGCAGAGTACACCCCTTGAGTCGCACGAGCAAGTCCCCATTGAAGTTTCAAATGTATTTAGACTATCCGGACACCATGATGTTATTCGAATAGTGAAATTATTTCAAAAGCACATCCCTAGCGTTGGGTTAGCAAACCGGGTCGTTTTTAACCCAGCATTTCTTGGGAGTGTAGCAGGAAGGGAAGGTACCTGTGTGTACTGATTGGGCATCTGGAGGAGCAGGGCTAGGTCGGTGTAATCAAACGTGTCGTCCAGGGCTAGGAGGGCCCCATGGACCCCACTCTCTGTGAGATTATCTGCAAACTCCTTTAGCCCAATGGCCTGGACCCAACACATCACTCGATCATTGGACCATACCATCACATCTAGGGAGCGGGCAGAAAGAGGCAGCTACTGTAGTACAATCGTGTGGGGTTACAAATACAGTGAACATTTGCATTTGAGAGACAAAGAATATGGCGATGTTATAGCCCAAGTTACCCGGTTTATTTGCAAGACAAGTTACCTGTACGTATGCTCACCTTGGTTCTGATGTTGGTTCTCATCCCTCCTCCTTTCAAGCTCCTTCCTGTCATAGTTCAAACGCTTCAAGCACATGATGCCATAATGTAGACTGACCCTGAGAGAGAGAGAGAGAGAGAGAGAGAGAGAGAGAGAGAGAGAGAGAGAGAGAGAGAGAGAATCACACAGAGGAGACCTGTGATACTGGGAGAGGGGCTGGTGATGTCCTCACAACCAAACACATTAAAAACCCTGATGCAGAGAAACTGGAGAAAATAAAACTATTGAGTAGGGGAGACCAGGGTTGGTTGTCACAGTGCTAATTACTCCCAATCTAAATGGCACTCTGTCATATTTTTAAGGTTAAAATATGTGAATTCTTTGAAAGAACTCAGACACCTGGTCAACATGACATGCATCCATCCGGGGAGGGTGCAAACACTCACAAATGTCCTAAAAAGGTACTTTGTTATTCTCATGGCCTAAAATGCTGTTAGGAATATCATTCGAACAAAGAAAGGCTATTTTTTGTATGCTATATTGCTTTATTTCCTGTAGCAAAAGGTATACGCTTCTAGCAAAAACCAACCCCATACTGTGTGACATCCATCCCACAATGGGGCTGGTTGTCACAAGTGGACAGAGTGTTTGATGGCTTATGGAATAAGATATGAGGATAAAAATGGTCCCCATTTCAAACCAAGTCCTTGGTCTTTCTCCTGATATTGAAAAAATGATTGTAAGATACACTACATAACCAAAAGTATGTGGACACCTGCTTGCCGATAGATCTCATTCCAAAATATCATTCCACTAGATGTTGGAACATTGCTGCGGGGACTTGCTTCAATTCAGCCACAAGAGCATTAGTGAAGTCGGGCACTGATGTTGGGAAATTAGGACTGTCTCACAGTTGCCGTTCCAATTCATCCCAAAGGTGTTTAATGAGGTTGAGGGCAGGGCTCTGTGCAGGCCAGTCAAGTTCTTCCACACCAATCTCAACAAATCATTTCTGTATGGACCTCGCTTAGTGCACGGGGGCATTGTCATGCTGAAAGAGGACTGGGCCTTCCCCAAACTGTTGGCACAAAGATGGAAGCACAGAATCATCTAGAATGTCATTATATGCTGTAGCGTTAAGATTTCCCTTCACTGGAACTAAGGTGCCTGGCCCGAAACATGAAGAATAGCTGCTCCAGAGTTCAATGGCGACAAGCTTTACACAACTCCAGCCGACGCTTGGCATTGTGCATGGTGAGGCTTTTTCATGAAAACCCATTTCATGATGCTCCCGACGAACAGTTCTTGTGCTGACGTTCCAAACTGCCTCTGGAAGTAACTCGGTAGTGAGTGTTGCAACCGAGGACAGACCATTTAAACGCGTTACGCACTTCAGCACTCGGGCAGTCCCATTCTGTGAGCTTGTCTGGCCTATCACTTCTCTGCAAAGCCATTGTTGCTCCTAGACATTTACACTTCACAATACCAACACAGTTGACCGGGGCAGCAGAAATTTGACGAACTGACTTGTTGGAAAGGTGGCATCCTATGACGGTGCCACGTTGAAAGTCAATGAGCTCTTCAGTAAGGCCATTCTACTGCCAATGTTTGTCTATGGAGATTGCATGGCAGTGTGCTCAATTTTATACACCTGTCAGCAAAAGGTTTGGCTGAAGTAGCCGAATCCACTAATTTGAAGGGTGTGTCCACATACGTTTGTATATATAGTGTATACTGGTGCTAAGAAATACACACAAGAGTAAAACGTGTGACAACCAACCCCTTCTCCTCTAGAGAAGAGGAACGAAAGAGATGATGATAAGAAATACATGTAAAAACCATTGAAATATGTAACTAAGCAGAGGACACTAGATAAGATGCCCTTTGGTACTGTACATTTAATATTCCCATCCCACTACTCCTCTTTGCTGTTGATGATCAGTATTTTATTTGTTTTCATGCAGCACATAAATTAAGGAAGCAGATTTGTGCCAAATCAATACCAAGATTTTGGCATGAATCTGCTTCCATACATGGAATGCCCTTCGATGACAGCAAATATTGATTGAAACTATTTGAATCCAACCTATGGAAGCTGTCCACCATTTTAAGCTGTCCCCTAAGCTCCTTCTTGGTGAGGTGGTCCAGCATGCGAGCATCCACCAGAGACTCCATGAAGTAGGAACGGTACTGGGGCAGACCCAGGCTAGGCAACCACTCATTCCCTACCCACTCATGATTCATGTCCCCGTAGGCCAGGATCTAGATGGGGGGGAAAGAGGGAGGGAGAGAGGAGGGGTGTTGGGATACAAAACATAGGGGGGAAAGAGGGAGGTGGGATATAAAAACGAGAGAAAAAGTGTGTGAAAGAGCACTAGACAGTGAGAATCGATGTCCTCTGAGAGACAATTTATTTCAATTTCCTAAATTTCCTTCCAAAATCTTCTCTGAGAATAGATCAAATAATTTAAAGGAACATTTGGATTTGGGATATACAGTTGAAGTCAAAGTTTATATACACTTAGGTTGGAGTCATTAAAACTCATTTTTCAACCACTCCACCAATTTCTTGTTAACAAACTATAGTTTTGGCAACTCCACTTCGTGCATGACAAGTAATTTTCCCAAAAATTGTTTACAGACAGATTTATTTAATTTATAATTCACTGTATCACAATTCCAGTGGGTCAGAAGTTTACATACACACAGTTGACTGTGCCTTTAAACAGTTTGGAAAATTCCAAAAATGATGTCATGGCTTTAGAAGCTTCTGATAGGCTAATTGACATCATTTGAGTCAATTGGAGGTGTACCTGTGGATGTATTTCAAAGCCTACCTAAAAAACTCGGGATCTCTTTGCTTGACATTATGGGAAAATCAAAAGAAATCAGCCAGGACTTCAGAAAAAAAAATTGTAGACCTCCACAAGTCTGGTTCATCCTTGGGAGCAATTTCCAAATGCCTGAAGGTACCACGTTCATCTGTACAAACAATAGTACGCAAGTATAAACACCATAGGACCTCGCAGCCATCATACCGTTCAGGAAGGAGACACATTCTGTCTCCTAGAGATGAACGTACTTTGGTGCAAAAAGTGCAAATCAATCCCAGAACAACAACAAAGGATCTGGTGAAGATGCTGGAGGAAACAAGTACAAAAGTATCTACATCCACAGTAAAACGAGTCCTATATCGACATAAGCTGAAAGGCCGCTCAGCAAGGAAGAAGTCACTGCTCCAAAACCGCCATAACAAAAGCCAGACTACGGTTTGCAACTGCACATGGGGACAAAGATGGTACTTTTTGGAGAAATGTCCTCTGGTCTGATGAAACAAAAAATAAATCTGTTTGGCCATAATGACCAGGAGGAAAAAGGAGGAGGAAAAAGGAGGAGGCTTGCAAGCCCAAGAACACCATCCCAACCATGAAGCATCGGGGGTGGCAGCATCATGTTGTGGGGGTGCTTTACTGCAGGAGGGACTGGTGCACTTCACAAAATAGATGGCATCATGAGCTAGGAAAATTATGTGGATATATTGAAGCAACATCTCAAGACATCAGTCAGGAAGTTAAAGCTTGGTCGCAAATGGATCTTCTAAATGGATAATGACCCCAAGCATACTTCCAAAGTTGTGGCAAAATGGCTTAAGGACAACAAAGTCAAGGTATTGGAGTGGCCATCACAAAACCCTGACCTCAATCCTATAGAAAAATTGTGGGCAGAGCTGAAAAAGCATGTGCGAGCAAGGAGGCCTACAAACCTGACTCAGTTACACCAGCTCTGTCAGAAGTAATGGGCCAAAAATCACCCAACTTATTGTGGGAAGCTTGTGGAAGGCTACCCAAAACGTTTGACCCAAGTTAAATAATTTAAAGGCAATGCTACCAAATACTAATTGAGTGTATGTAAACTTCTGACCAACTGGGAATGTGATCAAATAAATAAAAGCTGAAATAAATCATTCTCTCTACTATTATTCTGACATTTCACATTCTTAAAATAAAGTGGTCATCCTAACTGACCTAAAACAGGGCATTTTTACATGGATTAAATGTCAGGAATTGTGAAAAACTGAGTTTAAATGTTTTTGGCTCAGGTGTATATAAACTTCAGACTTCAACTGTATGGTCTGTTTGCAATGTGATATAATCACTTGTCACGCCCTGACCTGAGATAGCTCTGTTTTCTTTATATTTTGGTTAGGTCAGGGTGTGACTACGGTGGGTACACTAGTTTTGTTTTGTCTAGGGAGTTTGTATGTCTAGGGTTTCGTAGGTCTAGGGATTTTTGTAATTCTATGTTGGCCTGATATGGTTCCCAATCAGAGACAGCTGTTTATCGTTGTCTCTGATTGGGGATCATATTTAGGTATCCATTTCCCTTTGGTGTCTGTGGGATCTTGTTCTATATTTAGTTGCCTGTCTGCACTCTTCATTATAGTTGCCCGTTTCGTTTGTGCTTGTTTGTTTTGTTTTGCTGAGTTTAGATTTTATTATAAACATGTGGAACTCCACTCACGCTGAGCCTTGGTCTCATTTTTATAACGAACGTGGCAGAAGATCCCACCAACAAAGGACCAAGCAGCATGTTCAGGAGGAATGGACCTGGGAAGAGATTCTGGATGAAGCAGGACCCTGGACGCAGGCGGGGGAGTATCGCCGTCCGAAAGAAGAAATCGAGGCAGCGAAAGCGGAACGGAGATATTACGAGGAGTTATACAAACGAGGTGAGCACCAGAGGCAACACCCCCAAAATATTGGAGGGTGCACACGGGGAGATTGGCTGAGTCAGGTTGGAGACCTGAGCCAACTCCTCGTGCTTACTGTGGGGAGCGTGTGACTGGTCAGACACCGGGTTACCCAGTGATGCGCACGGTGTCTCCAGTTCACATTCATAGCCCGGTGCGCTCTAATTCCAGCTCCTCGCATTTGCCGGGCTAGAATGGGCATCCAGCCAGGATGGATGGTGCCGGCTCACGCTCCTGGTCTCCAGTACACCTCCTTGGGCCAGGATATCCTGCGCAGGCTCTGCGTACTGTGTCTCCGGTGCGTCTGCACAGCCCAGTGCGTCCTGTGCAGGCGCCCCGCACTTGCCGGGCTCAAGTGAGCTTCCAGCCAGGACGCATTGTGCCAGCTCTACGCTCCAGATATCCAGTGTGCCTCCACAGTCCAGTACGTCCTGTGCCTGCTCCCCGCACTTGCCCTGAGGTGCGTGTCACCAGCCTGGTACCACCAGTGCCGGCACCACGCATCAGACCTCCAGTGTGCCTCCACAGTCCAGAGCTTTCGGCGACAGTTCCCAGTCCGGAACCTCCAACGACGGGCCGCAGTCCGGGGTCTCCGGCGACGGGCCGCAGTCCGGGGTCTCCGGCGACGGGCCGCAGTCCGGGGTCTCCGGCGACGGGCCGCAGTCCGGGGTCTCCGGCGACGGGCCGCAGTCCGGGGTCTCCGGCGACGGGCCGCAGTCCGGGGTCTCCGGCGACGGGCCGCAGTCCGGGGTCTCCGGCGACGGGCCGCAGTCCGGGGTCTCCGGCGACGGGCCGCAGTCCGGGGTCTCCGGCGACATTTCGCAGTCCGGGGTCTCCGGCGACGTTTCGCAGTCCAGAGCCTCCAGCGATGATCCACGGTCTGGTTTGACAAAGGTGGAGGGATCAGTGTAAAGAGGGGCGGGGCTGCTTCCAGAACCGGAGCCGCCACCGAGGGTAGATGCCCACCCAGACCCTCCCATATAGGTTCAGATTTGCGGCCTGGAGTCCGCACCTTTGGAGGGGGGGGGCGTGGTATGTCACGCCCTGACCTGAGATCTCTGTTTTCCTTATATTTTGGTTAGGTCAGGGTGTGACTAGGGTGGGTACGCTAGTTTTTGTATTGTCTAGGGTTTTTGTATGTCAAGTGTTTGTAGGTCTAGGGGGTTTTGTAATTCTATGTTGGCCTGATATGATTCCCATTCAGAGACAGCTGTTTATTGTTGTCTCTAATTGAGACAGCTGTTTATCGTTGTCTCTGATTGGGGATCATATTTAGGTAGCCATTTCCCTTTGGTGTTTGTGGGATCTTGTTCTATGTTTAGTTGCCTGTCTGCATTATTCATTACAGCTGCACATTTCTTTTGTTCTGCTGAGTTTTGGTTTTATTATAAGCATGTGGAACTCTACTCACGCTGCGCCTTGGTCTGATCTTTATAACGAACATGACATCAATATAGTTTTCCCGATCATTACAATAATATTAATGACAAAAAACAAGTCACCTGGTCCCAGCTGAACTCCTTCACTTCCTTCAGTAGAGGCAAAGGAAAGGGAAAGAGGAAAAAAAGGATAGATATGGAGGGAGAAGGAACGATTGCCAGAACGGTAAATGGCAGGAGGCATTATGGAGAGGAGAAGATATAAGGAAGGAGGGGCAGAAGGAGGAACAGTTTGTTGGTGAAGGAAAATTAGTTGGAGAAACACTACATTCAAAGAGAAATTGGGGGAGTAGTGGGGGAAAGGTGCAGCAATACATGCCTAATCAGAGACAAAGACAAAGAAAACAAATGATAAATGGCATTTCATTCAGCATAGTCTCAAGTTGCCAGACGATTTTAAGCCAATTAAATGTGTACCATACAATCTTATACAGTTTCAAATTAATACACTATCGTTAGACAATTGAGTTGCACGAAATGTCTTTTAATTTGCTGAAAAAAGATTTAATCACTTTTGAAATAAGATACTTTCTAGGAGAACTTAAAGCAAATAGAAACAGCTTACTGGTTTTATGGCAGCGGTCAGTGACTCCATTTCTGCATGAGTCATCCAGATATTACTGGTCGACTGTGATGTCATTGAGGACGATTAGAATTTGGAAAAGAATAAATAATTACAGTTGGAACACATTTTCACTCAGACACATTCAAACTTCTGGATGTGTGGCAAGTATGTTACTGAACATATGCTAATGTTTGTGTGCAGGTTATTACGTATTGTTTCACTTACAGAGTGTGTGCTGGCCGGTGCCGAGGGGCTGGTGAGGGACACCATCTCCTGAATGGCCAGGCGTAGTTTAAGGCGATGCAGGGGGTTACTGATGCCAATCTCCCGCTGGATCTCTGTGTCCGACAGGTTGGCCATAATGGCACCGCTCTTCACATTGGCACGACACGCAGCCACATACCAGGCAGGCATGCCCACCCACAACTAAGACGAGGGAGACCGAATATGGAATATGGGAATATTTACACACATTACCTGCCAATAAGGCTGAATTGAATTAAAGAATATCATTATGTACAATAACAGTAAAGAAGTTGACACCTACTCATTCAGTGGTTTTTCTTTATTTTTACTATTTTCCACACTGCAGAATTATAGTGAAGACATCAAAACTATGAAATAACACATATGGAATCATGTAGTAACCTAAAAGGCATTAAGTAAAAAAGTAGCCACCCTTGGGCCAAAATACCAGCAACAGTGTGTGTGAAAACCTTGTGAAGACTTACAGAAAACGTTTGACCTCTGTCATTGGCAACAAAGGGTATATGACAAAGTATTGAGATAAACTTTTGTTATTGACCAAATACTTATTCTCCACCATAATTTGCAAATAAATTCATTAAAAATCCTACAATGTGATTTTCTGGATTTTTTTTCTCATTTTGTCTGTCATAGTTGAAGTGTACTTATGATGAAAATTACAGGCCTCTCTCATCTTTTTAAGTGGGAGAACATTCACAATTGGTGGCTGACAAAATACTTTTTTGCCCCACTGTATATGTCAAGGCTAAGAAATGCTTGTTCTTCCAACAATTGTCTCCTTCCTAGGGCATCAGATTTCCACGCCAGGAGTGGAGATGGAGAGAGACCGCATTGCAGCCGTGCGTAATTGGCCGACTCCCACCACGGTAAAGGAGGTGCAGCGATTCTTAGGGTTTGCCAACTACTACCGGAGGTTTATCCCATTACCTCACTGCTAAATGGGGGCCCGGTGCGCTTGCTGTGGTCGGTTGAGGTGAACAGGGCGTTTAGGCACAGGAAGGCTCTGTTTACCTCGGTTCCTGTGTTGGCTCATCCGGATCCCTCTTTGCCATTCATAGTGGAGGTGGACCCATCCGAAGCTGGGATAGGAGCAGTGCTCTCTCAGCGCTCGGGTACGCCACTGAAGCTCGAAACTATGATGCGGGGGACCGGGATTTGTTGGCTCTCGTAAAAGCCTTGAAGGTGTGGAGACATTAGCTTGAGGGGGCTAAACACCCTTTTCTCATCTGGACTGACCATCGCAATCTGTAGTACAGCCGGGAGGCAAGGTGGGCCATGTTTTTCACTCGTTTTGTGTTTACTCTCTCTTACAGACAGGCTCCCAGAACGTTAAGGCAGACGCATTGTCCCGGCTGTATGACACAGAGGAGCAGTCCATGGATCCCACTCCCATACTCCCAGCTTCTTGTTTGGTGGCGCCGGTAGTGTGGGAGCTGGCCGCGGACATTGAGCGGGCGTCACGTGCAGTTCCCTCTCCCCCTCAGTGTCCAGCTGGGTGTCTGTACGTTCCGTCTGCTGTCCGTGACCGACTGATCTATTGGGCCAGCACGTCACCCTCCTCTTGTCATCCTGGGATAGGTCGGACGGTGCACTGTCTTGATGGGAGGTACTGGTGGCCCACTTTAGCTAAGGACGTGAGGTTTTATGTTTCCTCCTGCTCAGTGTGCGCCCAGTGCAAAGCTCCTAGACACCTGCCCAGAGGCAAGTTACAACCCTTACCCGTTCCACAACGGCCGTGGTCGCACCTGTCGGTGGATTTCAGGAAACAGCAAAGGGAACAGCCCCCTATCCACATCGACGGGACAGTAGTGGAGAAGGTGGAAAGCTTTAAGTTCTTCGGCGTACACATTACGGACAAACTGAAATGGTCCACCCACACAGACAGCGTGGTGAAGAAGGCGCAGCAGCGCCTCTTCAACCTCAGCAGGCTGAAGAAATTTGGCTTGTCACCAAAAACATTCAAACTTTTACAGATGCACAATCAAGAGCATCCTGTCGGGCTGTATCACCGCCTGTTACGGCAACTGCTCCGCCCACAACCGTAAGGCTCTCCAGAGGGTAGTGAGGTCTGCACAACGCATCATCGGGGGCAAACTACCTGCCCTCCAGGACACCTACACCACCCGATGTCACAGGAAGGCCAAAAAGATCATCAAGAACAACAACCACCCGAGCCACTGCCTGTTCATCCCACTATCATCCAGAAGGCGAGGTCAGTGCAGGTGCATCAAAGCGGGGACCGAGAGACTGAAAAATAGCTTCTATCTCAAGGCCATCAGACTGTTTAACAGCCATCACTGACTCTGAGTGGCTGCTGCCAACATACTGACTCATCTCTAGCCACTTTAATAATTAAAAATGGATGTAATAAATGTATCACTAGCCACTTTAAACAATGCCACTTTATATAATGTTTACATACCCTACATTACTCATCTCATATGTATATACTGTTATATACTATACTCTTGCCTATGCCGTTTGGCCATCGCTCATTCATATATCTATGTACATATTCTTATTCATTCCTGTACACTTGTGTGTATAAGGTAGTTGTTGTGAAATTGTTAGATTATTGTTTGATATTACTGCATGGTCGGAACTAGAAGCACAAGCATTTCGCAACACTCGCATTAACATCTGCTAACTATGTGTATGTAACAAATTTGATTTGATTTGTCCCTCAGATATGCAAGGAGAGCTTCCCATATAATTGGTGCTCAACAAATATGTCTACATGAGTGTTCAGAAATGTTACACGTGAGATTATTTAGTAAGTATGTGCCAAACCTCCATCTTCTTGAGGGTGGCTGTGCTCTACTGACTGGTACTGAAGCCAGCCGGGCAGAATGATCTGATTGTCACGAATCCCGCTTCCTGAGTCTGTGTTTGCCTGTGTTTCTGTCCTGGAGTGTGTTTCCGGTGTCCTGGAACGCACCCTGTCTGGTTGCCGGGCGAATTAGCTTGTTGGGAGATCGATGTTCACCCGCAGCTGTATCCCATCAGTAATCTGCACACCTGTCCTGATCATCACCTCTCCCCTTCAAAAGCTCTGACCTGACATCCATTCCCTGCCGGATCGTTAGCCATGAACAGTATGTTGTGCCATAGTATCAGCCTCAAGTTGGATAGAATTTGTTTTGTTGTTTTTTACGTATTGCTTGCCTTAAACTTACCTCCGTTTGTTCTGTCTTCAGTTACTCACCCGGATCATTTACCCCATTCCCGCCTGGTCGTCGGAAAATTCTGCTACCCCATTGGATCCACCTATTTACTCCCATCAACTCACCACCGCTGCCCGCTACGCCACCTGGATATATCTACCCATTCACATTCACTTGTAAATAAATACTCACCTTCTTCCTACTCGCCTTGTCCTGGTCTGCTTCTGGGTTCGATTTTGAAAGAACGTGACAGAACGATCCGGCCAAGGATGAACCCAGCGAACCTGGACTCCGTTTGCCATGCCATTACCCAGCAGGGGAAGACATTGGGACAACACAAGACGGCGCTACAGGCGATAGCGGGTTCAATCCAGAACTTATCTGCTAGCTTGACACAAATCCAGGATCAGCTCAGTTTGCCGGCGATTCATTCACCACCTGTTTCACCCATCTCACCTGCCGTGTCTGGTGCGGTTTCCTTCCGTGAACCCAAGGTACCGATGCCTGATAAATATGAAGGGGATTTGGGAAGATGCCGTTCTTTTCTTATGCAGTGTGGGTTAGTGTTTGATCTGCAGCCCCATTCTTACGCCACTGACAAGGCTAGGATAGCCTTTGTTATTGAACTGCTGTGTGGAAGAGCTCTGGAATGGGCTTCAGCCGTTTGGGAACGACAGGAGACCTGCATGGCTTCATACCAGGAGTTCACGGGAGAGATGAGAAAGCTTTTTGACCATCCAGTCCGAGGTAAGGACGCAGCTAAACGTTTGTTCACTCTTCGCCAAGGAGCTCGCAGTGTGGCAGACTTTATGATCGAGTTCAGGACATTGTCTGTGGAGAGTGGTTGGAATGAGGAGTCACTACAAGTGGCTTTTTACCAGGGGTTGTCGGAGCAACTCAAGGACGAGCTGATATCCTATCCAGATTCTAGTGATCTAGACAGCTTGGTCACCTTAGCTATTCGGGTAGATAATAGAGTCCGAGAGAGAAGGAGAGAGAAGCAGTGGGGTCCATCTAATCAATCTGAGACTCGGTTACCATTCGGGTCAGGAAGTGGACCAGAACGGGTTGATCATTTTCCTTCACACGGGATTAGTGGAGGAGTCCTGCCGCCAGATCCTGAACCTATGCAAGTGGGGCGGCTCGGGTTAACTAAGGACGAGCGCCAATGTAGACGTGAGACCAACAGCTGCCTCTACTGGGGTAGCTCGGGACATTACATCTCCGTTTGTCCTCAGCGCCCGTTAAACTGCTCGGCTCGTTAAGTTTGGGAGGTTTGTTAGCGAGCCAGTTTCAACCTCTCAGGAGCCCTGTCATACCTCGTTTTCCTGCTACCCTCATAAATAAGAATCAGAGTTTAGCGATTAACGCTTTCATCGATTCAGGTGCCGATGACAGCTTCATTGATGCCGACTTAGTGGAACAGCTGGGGCTTTCCAAGGAGCAATTACCGGAAGCCATTGAAGCAACCACTCTGAACGGCAGTATTCTGGCATGGATCACTATGAGGACTGAACCGGTTAAGATGTTGTTGTCGGGGAATCATTCAGAGGTTTTTTCTTTTTTCATTTTGCCTTCCCCCCATGTTCCTCTGGTTCTTGGATACCCCTGGCTAAGAGAACACAATCCTTTGTTCGATTGGGTGACTGGTAAGGCAATTAGTTGGAGCATAGAGTGCCATGCTAACTGCCTCAGGACTGCCTGTTCTCATGCTGTCCCCAGTCGGGTCAGTGAGTCTGCTCCTCCTGATTTGTCCTTGGTTCCTGAAACATATCACGAGTTGGGTGAGGTGTTCAGTAAGCAGAAAGCTCAGTCACTTCCTCCCCACCGACCTTATGATTGTACAATTAAGCTGTTCCCTGGAGCTGCCTTTCCCAAGGGACGGTTATACAGTATTTTTCGACCTGAGCGGGAAGCCCTGGAGACCTACATAAAGGAGTCTCTTGCTGCAGGTCTCATTCGTCCCTCGTCATCACCCCTGGGAGCTGGATTTTTTTTTTGGAGTAAGAAGGATGGCTCTCTTCGACCGTGTATTGATTATCGGGGGTTGGATGAGATTACGGTCAAGAACAAGTACCCCTTGCCCTTGATGAGCTCCGCTTTCGATTCTTTACAGGGTGCTACTGTGTTTACGAAGCTTGATCTACGCAATGCGTATCATCTGGTTCGGATCAAAGAGGGGGACGAGTGGTTGACTGGATTTAATACACCTATGGGACATTTCGAGTACCAGGTGATGCCGTTTGGACTTTCTGATTTTCTCCAAGGAGCTTTCCAGCCACATCCAGCATGTTAAGCAGGTCCTGCAGCGGTTATCGGAGAACCGTCTGTTTGTGAAGGCAGAGAAGTGTGATTTTCACGCCCACACTACATCCTTCCTCGGGTACATCATCTCCAGGGGTGAGATCAAGATGGACCAAGAGAAGGTTCGGGCGGTTCGGGATTGGGCCCGGCCCGGTACGAGATTGCAGCTCCAGAGATTCCTGGGATTTGCGAACTTCTATCGGAGGTTTATCCGTGATTACAGCCGGGCGGCCGCCCCTTTAACTGCTCTGACGTCTTGCACCAGAATTTTCTGTTGGACTCCTGAGGCAGACCGAGCATTTCTGAACTTGAAGAGCCGATTCACCAACGCGCCGATTCTCTCTCAACCTGACACTTCCCGTCAGTTTGTTGTTGAGGTGGACGCGTCTGATGTGGGGGTGGGCGCCATCCTGTCCCAGCGTAGCTCCACTGACGGTAAACTCCATCCCTGCGCCTTCTACTCTTGTCGTCTTTCACCAGCTGAGAGAAACTACGATGTGGGTAACCGGGAGCTTCTCGCTGTGAAGCTTGCCTTGGAGGAGTGGCGTCACTGGTTGGAGGGAGCGGAGCAACCGTTTGTGGTCTGGACTGACCACAAGAATCTGGCTTACGTGCAATCGGCTAAACGTCTCAACTCCCGTCAGGCCAGGTGGGCTTTGTTTTTTGGACGCTTCAATATTTCCCTGACATTCCAACCTGGGTCGAAGAACGGCAAAGCGGACGCCTTGTCCCGGATGTTCTCCAAGACGGATGAGAGTGGGGCCAAGACTGAGACGATTCTTCCCCAGAACCTTGTCGTGGGAGCCGTTACATGGAGGATTGAGGAGGATGTGATGGCGGCCCTTCGGACGCAGCCCGGCCCCAGTAACGGTCCACCCGGTCGGTTGTTCGTGCCTGAGTCGGTCCGTTCTGCTGTTCTTCAGTGGTCCCACGCCAGCAAGATAGCTTGTCACCCTGGCGTTGCTCGGACTATGGCGCTACTGCGCAGACGATTTTGGTGGCCTGCCATGGGAGAAGATACCCGGAGGTTTGTTGCCGCATGTCCTGTTTGTGCTCAGAACAAAAGTACCAATCGGCCCAGCTCTGGGCTTCTTCACCCCCTACCTATTCCTCGGCGACCTTGGTCGCATCTGACCCTGGATTTTGTCACGGGATTGCCCCCTTCTGTTGGGAACACGGTCATTCTGACCATTGTGGACAGATTCAGCAAGTTTGCTCATTTTGTCCCTCTCTCCAAGCTTCCATCTGCCACGGAGACGTCCGAGATCCTGGTTAGGGAGGTTTTCAGGGTCCACGGATTGCCCAGTGACATTGTTTCTGACCGTGGTCCTCAGTTTACCTCTGCTGTCTGGAGATCCTTCTGTTTGGCCATTGGAGCTACAGTCAGTCTCACTTCTGGATTTCACCCACAATCTAATGGTCAGGCGGAGAGAGCCAACCAGAAGATGGAGTCCACGCTGCATTGTCTTGTCTCCTCTGATCCCACCTCTTGGTCATCTCAATTACCCTGGGTTGAGTATGCTCATAATACCCTTCCTTCATCTGCCACTGGGATGTCCCCGTTCCAATGCCTGTACGGATACCAACCTCCCTTGTTTCCTTCTCAGGAGAGGGATCTTTCTGTTCCTTCTGTCCAGGTCCACATTCGTCGTTGCCACCGGACCTGGCATCGGGCCAGGAAGGTCCTCCTTAGAGTTTCTGACCGGTATCAGATCCAGGCGAATCGTCGCCGTATTCCTGCTCCCGCTTATACCATCGGAGATAAGGTTTGGTTGGCTACACGGGATCTTCCTCTACGGACTGATTCGAGGAAACTGTCACCAAAGTTCATTGGTCCGTTTGTGATGGAGAGAATCATTAACCCTGTTGTGGTCCGACTCAAATTGCCGACAACGCTTCGAGTACACCCCACCTTTCATGTCTCCTGCCTCAAGACGGTTCTCCTCAGTCCTCTGTTGCCCCCTCCTCCTCGTCCTCCTCCTCGGATGATCAGAGGTGGTCCTGCCTACACGGTGCGCCGCATAATGGATTCCAGACGGCGGGGTCGAGGTTTCCAATATCTCGTGGATTGGGAAGGATATGGTCCAGAGGAGAGGAGTTGGATTCCTCGGCGTCAGATCCTTGATGACGACCTGCTTCGTGACTTCTACCGCCTCCACCCTGGCGCTCCAGGTAGTCCGCCCGGTGGCGTTCGTCGGAGGGGGGGTACTGTCACGAATCCCGCTTCCTGAGTCTGTGTTTGCCTGTGTTTCTGTCCTGGAGTGTGTTTCCGGTGTCCTGGAACGCACCCTGTCTGGTTGCCGGGCGAATTAGCTTGTTGGGAGATCGATGTTGACCCGCAGCTGTATCAGTAATCTGCACACCTGTCCTGATCATCACCTCTCCCCTTCAAAAGCTCTGACCTGACATCCATTCCCTGCCGGATCGTTAGCCATGAACAGTATGTTGTGCCATAGTATCAGCCTCAAGTTGGATAGAATTTGTTTTGTTGTTTTTTACGTATTGCTTGCCTTAAACTTACCTCCGTTTGTTCTGTCTTCAGTTACTCACCCGGATCATTTACCCCATTCCCGCCTGGTCGTCGGAGGATTCTGCTACCCCATTGGATCCACCTATTTACTCCCATCAACTCACCACCGCTGCCCGCTACGCCACCTGGATATATCTACCCATTCACATTCACTTGTAAATAAATACTCACCTTCTTCCTACTCTCCTTGTCCTGGTCTGCTTCTGGGTTCGATTTTGAAAGAATGTGACACTGATATACACCTTGGTAAGTACTTACAGCCAGTAGTTAAACTTCCCTTGGCTGCAGGAAAAATAAATAAGTAAATTCTATAGTAACTGTTATGGACAGGGGAGTAAAATTAGTATTCTTGAACCTTTCAGTTGTGAAATCTCCATGTCTACAAGTCCAAAATGTTTCATTTCTGCCTTTTAACATTTTAGCTGCCTGTGTGAGGTTGATATTATTAGAGGAAGATCTATCACTGGAAGGGTCCAGGTTAACATACTCTGATGATGGGCATGTTAACTTCAAAAAGATGTCTTGGTCAAATTTAGGCCCATACACATTCACAATGGTAATGGGCTCAGTGTTACTGAAACCTTGAAATGGTCACAAACCTACCCCCTTGGTCTTTAATCTGAGATTGTATCTGAAAGGGGCAATGCTTATGGCCACCCCTCCTCCCGAGAGGTGAAAGATGAATAGTACACTTGACCCACCCACTCTCTCTTCAGTTTATCATGCTCAGAGTCCCAGGTGTGTCTCCTGAAGAAGATCTATATCAACCTTACGCTGCTTTAGATCATTCAGAATGTGTTTGCGCTTGACTGGGCATTTAGTACCCATAATGTTAAGTGACTGGGCATTTAGTACCCATAATGTTAAGTGGCATAAATGTATAGTTATTAGGTGCCGACATCTTTAAAGAAAATAAGAAATAGGGAAAAGGAAAGAAACAAAATTGCGTTGAGTGTATACAACTTGGACAAAATGAAATTATGAAAGTATAAAGTAGTAAACATCTCATTAACTAATAGCCTGACCCTACCACAAACCCACCCAACCCCCTCCCCAACTGAGGGAGTTAAAGAACCCATATCCTTAGACACTAGTCTTTAAACTAGATGTACCTGCTATGCATATGCATAGAATTGGTCGAATTATTAATTAATTCTAAATTATATGTATATGGAATTAGAAGTACACTGCTCAAAAAAATAAAGGGAACACTAAAATAACACATCCTAGACCTGAATGAGTGAAATATTCTTATTAAATACTTTTTTCTTTACATAGTTGAATGTGCTGACAACAAAATCACACAAAAATTATCAATGTATATCAAATGTATCAACCCATGGAGGTCTGGATTTGGCGTCACACTCAAAATTAAAGTGAAAAACCACACTACAGGCTGATCCAACTTTGATGTAATGTCCTTAAAACAAGTCAAAATGAGGCTCAGTAGTGTGTGTGGCCTCCACGTGCCTGTATGACCTCGCTACAACGCCTGGGCATGCTCCTGATGAGGTGGCGGATGGTCTCCTTAGGGATCTCCTCCCAGACCTAGACTAAAGCATCCGCCAACTCCTGGACAGTCTGTGGTGCAACGTGGCGTTGGTGGATGGAGCGAGACATGATGTCCCAGATCAATTGGATTCAGGTTTTGGGAACAGGCGGACCAGTCCATAGCATCAATGCCTTCCTCTTGCAGGAACTGCTGACACACTCCAGCCACATGAGGTCTAGCATTGTCTTGCATTAGGAGGAATCCAGGGCCAACCGCACCAGCATATGGTCTCACAAGTGGTCTGAGGATCTCATCTCAGTACCTAATGGCAGTCAGGCTACCTCTGGCGAGCACATGGAGGGCTGTGCGGCCCCCCAAAGAAATGCCACCCCACACCATGACTGACCCACCGCCAAACCGGTCATGCTGAAGGATGTTGCAGGCAGCAGAACGTTCTCCACGGCGTCTCCAGACTCTGTCACGTCTGTCACGTGCTCAGAGTGAACCTGCTTTCATCTGTGAAGAGCACAGGGCGCCAGTGACAAATTTGCCAATCTTGGTGTTCTCTGGCAAATGCCAAACGTCCTGCACGGTGTTGGGCTGTAAGCACAACCCCCACCTGTGGACGTCGGGCCCTCATACCACCCTCATGGAGTCTGTTTCTGACCGTTTGAGCAGAAACATGCACATTTGTGGCCTGCTGGAGGTAATTTTGCAGGGCTCTGGCAGTGCTCCTCCTGCTCCTCCTTGCACAAAGGCGGAGGTAGCGGTCCTGCTGCTTGGTTGTTGCCCTCCTACGGCCTCCTCCAAGTCTCCTGATGTACTGGCCTGTCTCCTGGTAGCGCCTCCATGCTCTGGACACTACGCTGACAGACACAGCAAACCTTCTTGCCACAGCTCGCATTGATGTGCCATCCTGGATGAGCTGCACTACCTGAGCCACTTTTGTGGGTTGTAGACTCCGTCTCATGCTACCACTAGAGTGAAAGCACCGCCAGCATTCAAAAGTGACCAAAACATCAGCCAGGAAGCATAGGAACTGAGAAGTGGTCTGTGGTCCCCACCTGCAGAACGACTCCTTTATTGGGGGCGTCTTGCTAATTGCCTATAATTTCCACCTGTTGTCTATTCCATTTGCACAACAGCATGTGAAATGTATTGTCAATCAGTGTTGCTTCCTAAGTGGGCAGTTTGATTTCACAGAAGTGTGATTGACTTGGGGTTACATTGTGTTGTTTAAGTGTTCCCTTTATTTTTTTGAGCAGTGTACATTGACTGTTCCTTGTAGCATGAAAATATTGTTTGTCAAGTAAGAAAAGACAATTTGATTACAACAATAATGACCGTAATATTTAACCCCACTTGAGCATGTCTCAACAACAACAAAAAACTTGGGTGCATCCATAGTCACCAACAGAGCCTACCCTGCCTCAGTATCACTAGCATACATCTCTAACAGTAAACAAGCAAACGTAATAGTAGCTAAAATTCCCCAAAGTAATAACATAGTTTGGCTTGAAACCCAGTCAAAAGCCACATAACTATTTAACGAAATCCGACCTCTCTGCGTAAAATAAAAGTGTACAGCAAAAATGTAACTACCTGGCATAGTGTGGATGTTTAGTAGTTATAGTTACACCCTTGTAAACCTAGCGAGCTGGCTAAATAGCACAGCCAGCATTAGCTATGATCCAACTTTACCTCTTCAGTCAATATCACGCTAGCCATCTAGCCAGCCGTTTCCTGGAGGGGGTAGATCCAGAATTTTGGGAATCCATTCCTGTAGAAAGGAGATTGCTTCTCTTCCCTCCACGGCCTCCGGGAAACCTTGAAGTCTCGTAAAAATAAAATGTGTCCTCGAGTTTAGAGATGGCGTCTTCCAACCTCTTGTATTTTTAGTCCATTTCCTCGCGGACGTCCAGATTGGCAGCCTGGTGGTCAGCATGGTCTTTTTCTAACTTTGTCACTCGTCCCTTTGTGACTTTCTGGTCTTCGTGGAGTTTATCGACCAGTACATCAATTTCGCTGAGGCGTTCAGAAAGTGCCTCTTGGATTTTTCTTTTACCTTTGTCCATCTCCATTCTGAAGCTGGTGCTTCTTCCAAGCTAGCATCCTCTGAGGCCAAAGAAGGGCTGTCAGAGAGAGGCATTTTTCCATGCTTCATCTGAGGCTTTGACATATTGGGCATCTTTTGCTTTGGCGATACAGTAGATGTTTTAACTTCCAACTCACTATTAACGAACAGGGAAACCGTGTCAAAATGCCTTCATTTTTTGAAAGTTCGAGGACGCTACGCAGACACGTCTTGTTAGAGCTTCGCCATTTCGTCGGAAGTCCCATGAAGACACAGTCTTGAAAATCTGTGTCATCGCATGTCACTGAAATTGCGCACCTGCTAAAATTGGTTTCCTATTGAACATACTTCTTTCCGAAAGATTTATTATAGTTTGATTTCATTTTAGGGTTTCTGAGGAGTAAATACAAATGTCTTTTGACTTGTTGAAACTAAGTTCAGGGGTAGATTTTTGGATTTCTTTCTCTGCATGTTGAACGAGTGGATTACTCAAATTGATGGCGCCAACTATACAGACTTTTTGGGATATAAAAAATAATTTTATCTAACAGAACAACACTACATGTTATCTCTGGATTTTTTTTTTATGTGGGGCGCCATCCTCAAACAATCGCATGGCATGTTTTCACTGTAATAGCTACTGTATATTGAACAGTGCAGTTAGATTAACAAACTTTCAGCCTATATAAGACACTTATGTACCTAAATGTTTAACCGCTATAATAACTATTAGAATTTATTTGAGCCAGTGGTACACTAATCCCGATTTTTTTTTTTTAAACATCTGCTAACCATGTGTATGTGACCAATAACATTTTATTTGATTTGGCATTAACTGTTCAGATGAGACGTAAATCAGGCCATAATGGTCAAATCGCTGCAACAACAAAAAAACTACTAAAGGACACCAATAATAAGAAGATTACTTCTTAATCTGTCTTTGGTCTGATGAGTCCAAATCTGAGATTGTTGGTTTCAACCGCCATGTCTTAGTGAGATGCAGAGTAGGTGAACGGATGATCTCTGCATGTGTGGTTCCCACCGTGAAGCATGGAGGAGGTGGTGTGATGGTGTGGGGGTGCTTTGCGGGTGACACTGTCTGTGATTTATTTAGAATTCATGGCACACTTAACCAGCATGGCTACCACAGCATTCTGCAGCGATAATAAATAGTAAAAAATAGATAAAAAATAGTAAAAAAATAAAGAAGAACCCTTGACTGAAAAGGTGTGTCCAAACTTTTGACTGGTACTGTACTCATAATTAAATGGAACACCTTCAGGTAAAACACTGCACATCATTAATGATTTCCTCCCAGATAATTAACCAACGTACCTCAAGCCATGTGACCACGGTGGGGCCATCCCATGAGGCAAAAGGCAGACCCTGACGACAGGCTTGTTCTAGCAGGTCTTGTTTCTTCCTGCTGCGGCGATCTTTCTCCACGGTGCCAGTTCCCATCTTGGCAAGGCCCAGGGGGTCGGCTGATCCCAGGTCATCAGAGGGCGTGGAGGCTGAGGTCAAAGGTCACTGCTTAAACCACAGGTGTCAACTCATTCCACGGAGGGCAGAGTGTCTGGGTTTTCACTCCTCCCTTGTACTTGATTGATGAATTAAGGTCACTAATTAGTAAGGAACTCCCCACACCTGGTTATCTAGGGCTTAGTTGAAAGGAAAAAACCTACAGACACTAGGCCCTCCATTGAATTAATGAGTTTGACACTGGCTTAAACCACCTCTGTCTAGGACAATGTTCACCATCCCTGTTCCTGGAGAGCTACCCTCCTGTAGGTTTTCGCTCCAACCCCAGTTGTAACTCTCCTGATTCAGCTTATCAACCAGCTAATTATTAGAATCAGGTGTGCTATATTAGGGTGGAGTGAAAACCTACAGGACTGTAGCTCTAAAGGAAAAGGGTTGGAGACCATGTCTAGGAATACTCCACATGATTACTGGAAAATCGGTTTTGCCATCGGTTTTTCTTCTCAAAACTGAAAGTAGCTGACCTTGTTGTATATGTCTTTAGGGTAAATGATATTACTGTTATATTGTGAATAATAGTGTATACTGTATAAGTGTGCAGGCAACCTTACATTGTTTCTAACCCTCATAATACACACATGGTTAACACTCTATATTTACTTACCCAGAGAGGCAGACTGACTCCCAGGTCCTCCAATCCTCCCTTTCTCCTTCTTTCCAAACAGGCGTCCAATGGAGGACTTGATGCTCTTCTTCTTGCTGGCTTTGTGGAGAGAGTCCTGACTACTGGTGGTTGGACCATCAGCAGACAGACGGACAAATTAATCTCAGAACATCACTGGTGACACATTACTGATCTAGTTGGTAATCTATTCTATATGTATTCTATTGGCTAGCTATTTTATATATATATTTTTTTCTTTATTTCAACGGGAAGTGAATTATATTACCTAGCTTCCTAACAAACACCACACTAAAGTCATTTCTGTACCTGCAGAATTCGCGGTGATCATCCAGCCCTGCACCTGGGTGTGTGTGAGTCATTCTGTCTAATCGTAGAGCGCAAGGAACTGGAGGGGTAGAGTCAATCAGGGCAAGCGCCCGGCAGTCGTCGCTCTCTTTGCTGTTCTGTATTGACAGAGAATGAGTTCAATTGAGTCACTGTAGACAACTCTAATACATTTTAATTGCTGTAGGAATATGTGTTCATTCAAGTAACTGTGCTAGTTTAATTCATTTGGAACCCTATAGACAGTTCAACCCATTTAAATCACATTAGAAAACTATTTTTATTTGTTGTACTGTAAACAATTCAGCTCATTTAAGTCACAGCACACTTGAGACTTGCAGCAACAATAATACCAGATTGACATAATTGTTTTTCTCGTGCAGCCACATGAGAATATATTTAGAAGACCAAACACACAAACAAACACAGTGTAGAAATAAAGAAGAGGCTCCTTTACCCAGCGGGTAAAACTATTGAAATGATGTTACAACTAGGCTATAACCAGTTCTGATTGTAAACTGACATATGTCATTTCAACTAGCCTGACCCGTTGGGGAGCAACAACCAATAAGCGCACATTGAAATGCTAGATGTGTCCAAACACAGACAGCCACCAGCAGTACGGTACTGTACCTGTCTGTCTGACTCTCGGGCAGGGGAATGTGACAGTTGGGGGGTGGAATGTCCAGAGCTAGGGGGAGACGGGGAGGCCAAGGTGGAGGAAGTGAGGGAGGAGGCCATGTAGCCCCTCCCCACACTCTCCCTGCCCCCGCCCAGTGAGGAGGGGGGGAGAGGGTTGGAGTCCATGGCCACGCTGCTCACCCGGCTCTCAATCTCCTCCGCCCTCAGCTCAGTGCTCTCCTTCTCCTCCTGGATCAGCCTGAGAGGAGAGTGGAGGAGAAAGGGGAGGAAAGGAAGAGTGATGAGACAGAAAGGGGCAAGTGGAGGGCATTGGAGAAGTGAGGAAATGAGAAAAGAGGAGAAGAAAGAGAAGGGAGAAAAATAGGAAAATTACTTCTGAGGATAGCTCAAAGAGATGTTTGCGGTATCACTATTTTATAATATGCATGTGCAATAAACCTCTAGCTTGAGTAAAGCAAGGGAGTGTGAGTTTTTCCATCTGTATCGGTGTTATTATTCACTCCTGGTTTAGACAAAGCAGAGTGGAAAAGCAAAGAGAGGTCGATATTTAGAAATTGTTTTGACCTCTGGATCACCCATTGAATGGGACAGAGGATATAGTAAGAGTGTAGTTTATTGACGTATTTCTGAGGCAATTTTAGGTCCGTTAGGAATTCAGTCAAATCCTGTTTGTGTTGTACCAGAAGACTTACTTGATCTCCTTGTTGATGGCCTCCAGTTGCTCCTGCAGCATGATGGCGAGGGTCTGCACATCCGTCTGTCCACTGGGCGAGAGCAGCTCCGAGCCAAACAGGGTCTCCCTGTCCTCCTCGTCGTCTGAGCAGACCCCCTCAGTTCCCCCCTCAAACCTGGGACCCAGCATGGTGCCACTGTCCCTTTCTCCATACTGCAGAGAGATCGAGGAGGAGAGAAAAAGAAAGAAAGAAAGAAAGGGAAAAGAAGAGATGACTTGGAATGCTGTTAGCTACACTGTAAAATATTTATTGTAAAATGTACAGTAAGACAGGGTTTCCCAAACAAAGCTGATGAGTTGGTTATTTGAAAACCCGCTGTGAAACGTTTCACTTAAATTGGCACAGGACTCTCACTAACGGGTGCAACAAATATAGCCACTTCAAGGCATGCCTTAAAATATGTTAATGAGCCAGCGATTATTTCCCTCCCACAATGCACCATAATTTACATTACGCTACATCAAATATACAGCAAAACAGTACTTTATTGTTGAATTGCATTGAAAAACTATTCATAAATTGCTGATAGGGAATATGTAATTATATATTACAGCATGCCAATTGATATTTGGTGTTTTATATCACTTGCACTTTAGGCCTCAACAAAGGCTTCTAAACTGACAAGTGATTACAGGGCAAAACAGATCAAAAGGACATGGCTAGCCAATCAACCATTAACGGTTTGAGACTAGACGCCACACTGATCTGTCCCCTATATTACTTAAATTATTAGGGACCCACTTCCACATATCAGCTAAATTCCAAAAACATTCTCACTAACAGGTACAACAAATATAGCCTCTTACAAGACACCCCTAAAAATATGTTAATGAGTCAGAAACAACAATACTATGCACCCACTAGTGTACAAATGGTTTTTGGAGCTCCAAAAATACATTATTGTACTGTATTCTGAATTATTGTAAATTACTGGCAGAAAATAGTAAGTTACTGAAAATATTTGTAGAAATTCTTCTAATACAGTCTATTACTGTATTCTGTGGGGGTACTGTCACATTCCCCTGCCCGAGAGTCAGACAGGTACAGTACCGTACTGCTGGTGGCTGTCTGTTAATTCTGTAAAACACATTTATGGTATTTTACTGTGCATTCAACAGTGTTTTACTGTTGAAATTAAATGTCTTACAGTGTACTTTTATCCTTGCATGTCAAATCAAGACTCAAACGAAATGACCCCAATGTGTAGGAGTGACAGGTCACTCAGTCAATCATAAATCAATAAAACACAAAATTGGGCGCCACCCAGAGAGCTAGACTGATCCAAGACTGTACATTGTGGGACAGGAGTTGAAACCCTTACAAAGGCAGCAAAGCTGTTGAAATGTTGGTATTTATTTAATTGCATTGGACCACATACAGTGCCTTCGGAAAGTATTCAGACCCCTTGACATTTCCCACATTTTATTACGTTAAAACCTTATTCTGAAATGTATTAAATAGTTTTTTCCCCTCATCAATATACACACAATAGCCGATACTGACGAAGCAAAAACAAATATTTTTTAACATTTTTGCTAATGAATAAAAAAAAAATGAAATATAGAATTTACACAAGTATTCAGACCCTTTATTCAGTACTTTGTTGAATCACCTTTGGCAGCGATTATAGCATTGAGTCTTCTTGGGTATGACGCTACAAGCTTGGTACACCTATATTTGGGGAGTTTCTTCCATTCTTCTCTGCGAATCCTCTCAAGCTTTATCACAGCTGCTGCACAGCTATTTTCCGCTCTCTCCAGAGATGTTCGATCAGGTTGAGGTGCAGGCTCTGGCTTGGGCCACTCAAGGCATTCAGAGTCTTGTCCCAAAGCCACTCCTGCATTGTCTTGGCTGTGTGTTTAGGGTCGTTGTCCTGTTGGAAGGTGAATCGTTACGCCAGTCTGGGGCCCTGAGCACTTTAGAGCAGGTTTTCATGAATGATCTCTCTGTACTTGGCTACGTTCATCTTTGCCTCGATGCTTACTAGTCTCCCAGTCCCTGAAAAACATCCCCAAGCATGTTGCTGTCACTACCATGCTTCACTGTAGGGATGGTGGCAGGTCTCTTCCAGACGTGACGCTTGGCATTCAGGCCAAAGAGTTCAATCTTGGTTTCATCAGACCAGAGAATCTTGTTTCTCATGGGATGAGTGTCCTTTAGGTGCCTTTTGGCAAACTCCAAGCGGGCTGTCATGTGCCTTTTACTGAAAAGTGGCTTCTGTCTGGCAACTCTACCATAAAGGCCTGATTGGTGGAGTGCTGCAGAGATGGGTGTCCTTCTGGAAGGTTCTCCCATCTCCACAGAGGGCGGCCAGCTCCAGAAAGACTCTTGGTGGTTCCAAATGTCTTCCATTCAAGAATGATGGAGGCCACACTGTGTTCTTGTGTACCTTCAATGCTGCAGAAATTTTTTGGTACCCCTTCCCAGATCTGTGCCTCAACACAATCTAGTCTCGGAGCTCTACGGACAGTTCCTTCGACCTTATGCCTTGGTTTTTGCTCTGACATGCACTGTCAACTGTGGGACCTTACATTGACAGATGTGTGCCTTTCCAAATCATGTCAAATCAATTGAGTTTACCACAGGTGGACTCCAATCAAGTTGTAGAAACATCTCAAGGATGATCAACGGAAACAGGAGGCACCGGAGCTCAATTTCGAGTCTCATAGCAAAGGGTCTGAATAATAATGTAAATAAGGTGTTTCAGTTTTTTTATTTAGCAGAAATGTAAAAAAAAACAGTTTTCGCTTTGTTATTATGGGGTATTGTGTGTAGATTGCTGAGAATTGTTATTTATTTAATCCATTTTAGAATAAGGCTGTAACTTAACAAAATGTGGAAAAAGTCAAGGTCTGAATACTTTACGAAGGCACTGTAAATGCGCAGCCTTTCTTTTCTAGGAGTTGGCTATAGCCAATACGTTATGGGACCAGGCTACTAGGGAGCTACAGTACTGTAGATAGTCCATGAGATCCTCACCTTGTTGCTTTCATCCCTAGGGGAAGCCCATCGGCCACGGTGTGCCCTCCAGACCACCACACCACAGGAGGAGCTGCCATAGCCGGCTGGGAGGGAGCCACCACCCTGGGGGTACCGGAGCTCTGAGGCACTCCCTGAAAGAGATCTTCAAAATAGATTGGAAGGAAGTGAGCTCACATTGCTCGCCCTACAGCATTGGTCACAAACAGTCGATCGCAATAGAATGGTCGATCTCCAAGGCATTCCTAGTTAATGGAGAAGCATTTCTATAATAAAGCCTTGCATTCCTACTTTTTTCTGTCTTGCGTTGTTGGCAGTAGGTGCATTTGTTTCCGTTGCCCTGAACACCGGGTAGGTGAAGTATTCCCATTTTGAACCATTTCATGTGTCTGAAGGTACAAACTCTGCCTACTCGGCATGCTCGGAGAGCAAATCAAGTGCACCTATAGACTTTCTTGTTGATACTGTGATTCCAAAATATCTAAAACCATGACTAGAAAGAGACTGCCAACAAATACAGCAGTGCTGTTTTTTATGAGTGAGTTCATGTTTGTTTCATTCAGCACAGTCAATACTTTTTATTCAACACTTTATAAGCCATGAAAGGCGCTGCTCCACTTGCGCTGCAACCAGTACTGCAGCTTCAATTAATGAGTAGCAAAGTGTATCGATAGGCTTGCGTAGTTATTATTAGCGGGTGTGTTTTTTAATATCGTGGAATATTTCAATATTTTTTATGGATAAAAATGCTAAAAATGTTTTTTTTTTCTCTCATGTCAAACTACCAGGAAGTCTGAAAAGACAGGTTGAGTGGGCGGGAGCTAGTAGGATGTTAGGGTGGGGGGGAGCTCACCTTGACTGGCGATTCTTTGAAAACATCTACAGTACAGTACCAGTCAAAAGTTTGGACACACCCACTCATTCAAGGGTTTTTCTTATTTTTACTATTTTTTACATTGTAGAATAATAGTGAAGACATCAAAACTATGAAATAACACATATGGAATCATGTAGTAACCAAAAAAGTGTTAAACAAATCAAAATATATATTATATTTGTGACCCGATTCAGGAAACTAGGTGTATGTCTCAAGTCACAACTTCACAGGAGAGCCGGTTGATGGTAAAAAAATATATATTTTTATCAAAATACGTTTTTTGGCAGAAATGCCTTCTCGAACATGTGAACTTTCCTGTGCCTTAAAAAAACGTGTATGCCATCTGTAAATACGAATAAAATTGTGAAATTACGAGCCTTGTTGGTTAAGCCACATAAAAAGATAGCAATTTTTCCACTAGCCATGATTGGCTGAGATAATGAGTGGGCTGGACATGCTGAGAGAGGACTTCGGATTGGCCATATTCAAGATTTATGTCTATTTTAGCTCATCAGTCTGTGTTGGTAATCCAGTCGAACACGGCATTTAAAAAATATATATTGTGTAGTGGAGCTGCATAAGTGTTGTTCTCCACTTTCTGGAGGATCAAGTTTTGAAATCAGTGGAATTTGAGTCTGATAGCTAAAGAGATGGCGATAACACCTGTCTCCGGATTAAATCTTCAAACTAAGGGCAACCGTGGCATGGCATTCCTGACAGGTAGACACGTCCATCATGCATAATGATGTATACAGGTAAGATAGTCTAGCGTTAATTAGCTCCATTTTCACATATTATACGTTTCTAATTTTGACAGAAAGTGGTTTTATTTCAAGCTAAAGTGTACTGTTAGCTAGCTAGCTAATGTTAGCTGGCTGGCTCCCTAGCTGATATTATTATTTGTTTCCCAGAGCCGCTTGCTTTTCTAGTTAGAGCCTAGAGTTAGCTAGCTAACATTGAACCTGGTTGGTTAGCTCCCAGCACTGTGGTATTGTTGTAACTTTGTTTATTGTTGTTTAACTAGCTAATGATAGCTAGCTGGCTCGTTAGCTAACGTTACGTGACATGTGTGATCTTAAATGTTGTTTACCTTGCTAGCTATATGTCTTAAACTGAAGTGTACTGTTAGCTACCTAGCTACCATTAGCTGGCTGGCTCCTTAGTGGAGGTTATAATTCGTTTCTCAGAGCTGTTTGCTTTTCTAGTTAGAGCCTAACATTAGACATTGTTGGGACTTTGTTCATTGTCGTTAAACTAGCTAACGTTAGCTGGCTGGCTCGTTAGCTAACGATACGTGACGTGTGTACAACACCCGTTGAATATCGCGGGTGTCAGTAAACGTCTGCAAAAAAGAGTAATGAAAATGTTGCCAGCAGAGCTGGTTAGGCTGTTTTCATGTTATCCATAGGCAAACAAATCATCGGCCAGAACGTCAAGTGTGCGCTCCGAGAGCGAAAGGAGATGGGTGGGGCTAAAGCTTAAGAGGGTGTGAACGATGCTGAATGGGTGTAGATAAAGAAGAGCTCTTCACTAGATACCAAAACATTTAAGTGCATTTTTCTCAAAAGTGAGTTTACAAGTTGATCAACTTTCAAAGAAGAGTTACTTTCCCATTGTTCCTCAAATGCAGTGTATGATATGCCATTTTGTAGCTCTTGAGTTTCTACTTTTATCCAATGTAAAAAATAACATTTCCCATTTTGCTACATAAGAACGAATCCAAGTTGTAGAAACATCTCAAGGATGATCAATGGAAACAGGATGCACCTGAGCTCAATTTTGAGTCTCATAGCAAAGAGTCCCGAATACTTATGTAAATAAGGTGTTTCTGTTTTTTTTAAATTACACATTTGCAAACATTTCTAAAAAAACTGTTTTTTGCTTTGTCATTATGGGTTATTGTGTGTGTGTGTGTATTGATGAGGACAATAATTAATTTAATCCATTTTAGAATAACATTACATAACATTACAAATACTTTCCGAATGGCTTGTATGTAAACCACGCCCCTCAGCAAACCTTTGTCCTGCGATGTTGG
This sequence comes from Oncorhynchus clarkii lewisi, assembly GCF_045791955.1. NCBI lineage: Eukaryota > Metazoa > Chordata > Actinopteri > Salmoniformes > Salmonidae > Oncorhynchus > Oncorhynchus clarkii. The sequence continues at coordinate 48,696,669 of NC_092166.1, forward strand.
TTACAAGGTTTAACTTATTTAAATTCGGTAAGAGAATAAGATTTTACCATTGATGTATTCAAATGAGTATTTTTGTGATGTCACAAAAAGCCCTTAATAATCTTGCCTCCATCCAGCCTCCTGACTCCAAGTGTTTGACATGGGGGAGGGGACCAGTAACTTTATGATACAATTTTATCAATGTAGAAGCAACAGTCATTTTTCATACTTTGGTAGTCCTACTTTGATCTGGTTTCATCCAATTATCATCCAATTTCATGAAAAACATGATTTTGACTGTTCAGGATCTTAAAAATCAGTGACTTGTCACCAACCATTATTTTCGTTGGTTTTGAGGGTATTAGGACAAAACATATTGATAATATCTCTGCTCTAAACTCTTTGCTTTGGTCGTCTTAGCAAAATGATAAACAAATGTAGAAAGTCTATCATTTAGGAGTGGTAACGTGTTCATAACATGATCCTCTGACAAGGGGTGGATTACTTTTCCCTCGAGAGAACAAATGTGTTTATTTTATGCTTTTATCAAATGTATTTATAAATACCCTTGCAGCTCAATTGTGGCTAACCTGGAATAAGAAGAGCCAGGCCTCCCCCTCAGTTGATCCACCTCCAGCTGAATCCTCTCCAGCTCGGCTATGAGCTGGTCCTGGGAGAGAGAGATGGGAGCACAGTACAGGATAACATTATATTCCAGTAAAGAAAAGTGCGTACTTGTTTACATGCATCTATTTCCATACTAAAATAACAAAACAAAGAACACATAAGAATAACTAAAGAACAGACAGAACTGACAAAACTACAAGATCACAGAAGTCTTTGTCTGTTGGCAAAACCAACATATTGTTATCAGTGCAGAGCAGTGTGACTGGTCTCCAGTTCTCACAGCGAAACAGACAAACCCTTGCGATGATAGATTCAATGGCATATTGAGACTGGGGAGGGTAAACTATCCACACTAGTATCCCAAAAAGGGTTTGCAAAAGTCAGTGTATAGCCCTAAAAACAACCGATGAGTAAGACCCGAGTCCAAAGTTCTAAATCAGTATAAAGTACTGCTGATGTCCTCATTCCATGTATCAACAGATGTAAAATACAACAACAATGTACATATTGAAATCTGATCAACTGGATACAATAAGGGGAAGATATGTACCTTGTTCGCTAAAAGATCATCTTGGACTTTCTTCATGTTTGCTAACTCCTCTGACAGTGCATTCTAGAAGAGTAGAGGAGTGATTATGCCACGTTTACTCATGTTTGCCATTCATTGTGTTGATAAAAAAATACTTAGGATTATTGATGGCAATATTAGCTAAATTTAGCATATGGTTAACAATGCTTTATAGTACCTTCTCCTCTAGGGCAGCCATTCTCTCTTTGAGGTGAAGCTGCAGTCGCTCGTTGGACTCAGACAGTAGCTTGTTCACCGTATCCGAGAGGCGTTTGTTGTGTTCGTCATTCATTTTCTCTCTCTGCCTTGCCTGAAACAGATGAAATGACGTAGTGAGGGTCAAGGTAGAGAAGAGAAAAAGCTGAAGAAACCGTGAGCTTTTGGGTAAGAGGTCATACAGTTCATAAAATTGATTGGCCAAAATGAAGGGTAAGGAACACTTGTAACACATGACCACTTTAGCAGGTAAAGTATAGCAGGTATAATGCTTTGTAACTTGTTATAAGCATGTATGAGACTTCATAATAGACCACTGTAAACCCCAAGGCATTTTTTTATCAAATAATTATAGTAAGTTGAACTCAAAGTTAAGTTGTGATAACAAATGAACTTTTTTTCCCAGCTTGTTCTACTGCAGGTGAATTTTCTAAAATGGTTTTTAATACCTGTGTTTTGCATGTACATTGAGTGATTGATTAATCTTATGCTACACAGAACATAAATAACATACATTTAGTTAGAATGTTTGCCCCCTTGACTGAAATGTATGTTCCAGTTTAAAAGGCTTATGCAATCTCCTCTCACTGTTCCTAACCCTGGCAGTCATTATGAATGCAGGTTGCTGCTGAATTAAAATGTCAACTGATATCTTAACTCTGGCTGAATTCCAATAGGAATTGCACATCACTTTGCAAGCCATCATAATGTGGCCTGCAGGTAGTGTTGTAGTGATGGGAAACTAACGCTTTCGGAAGGCTTCGGGGCTTTCACCAAATTGTGCCAAAAAACGGTTCATTAGTCAGAGCTTCATTATCTGTTCACAATGCACATAAGTGACATCTGCTGGTTAGCAATAAAAAGCAGCGTGTTGTAGTGAAACGCCAAATGGATCTCCCTCCTGTCCCTCTCCCATTACCCCGCCCACCCATAGCCATGGTCGAACTGACTGCACCTCAAGAGCTACCTGATTGGGCGACATCATCAGATGACGAATCAACCCAACCAACTGCTGAGAATGAATGGCACCAGGAAGAACCAGCCTCTGTTGCCAGCGATGCTTCTGATTGGGATCAATTGCTAGAGTCATTGCTGTTAGAGTGAGAGCACCGCCATAAGCGGATGCCCATATACAGTGCCTTGCAAAAGTATTCGGCCCCCTTGAACTTTGCGACCTTTTGCCACATTTCAGGCTTCAAACATAAAGATACAAAACTGTATTTTTTGTGAAGAATCAACAACAAGTGGGACACAATCAATTCTTTCCACAAATTTTCGATTGGATTCAGGTCTGGACTTTGACTTGGCCATTCTAACACCTGGATATGTTTATTTTTGAACCATTCCATTGTAGATTTTTTAAACAACACTTTTTATGGATATCTTTAAGAAATGGCTTTAAGAAATGGCTTTCTTCTTGCCACTCTTCCATAAAGGCCAGATTTGTGCAATATACGACTGATTGTTGTCCTATGGACAGAGTCTCCCACCTCAGCTGTAGATCTCTGCAGTTCATCCAGAGTGATCATGGGCCTCTTGGCTGCATCTCTGATCAGTCTTCTCCTTGTATGAGCTGAAAGTTTAGAGGGACGGCCAGGTCTTGGTAGATTTGCAGTGGTCTGATACTCCTTCCATTTCAATATTATCGCTTGCACAGTGCTCCTTGGGATGTTTAAAGCTTGGGAAATCTTTTTGTATCCAAATCCGGCTTTAAACTTCTTCACAACAGTATCTCGGACCTGCCTGGTGTGTTCCATGTTCTTCATGATGCTCTCTGCGCTTTTAACGGACCTCTGAGACTATCACAGTGCAGGTGCATTTATACGGAGACTTGATTACACACAGGTGGATTGTATTTATCATCATTAGTCATTTAGGTCAACATTGGATCATTCAGAGATCCTCACTGAACTTCTGGAGAGAGTTTGCTGCACTGAAAGTAAAGGGTCTGAATAATTTTGCACGCCCAATTTTTCAGTTTTTGATTTGTTAAAAAAGTTTGAAATATCCAATAAATGTCGTTCCACTTCATGATTGTGTCCCACTTGTTGTTGATTCTTCACAAAAAAATACAGTTTTATATCTTTATGTTTGAAGCCTGAAATGTGGCAAAAGGTCGCAAAGTTCAAGGGGGCCGAATACTTTCGCAAGGCACTGTATGTACTGACAAGAAATGTTTCCTGTTTTAGTAAAGCAGAATGTGTTTCCTGTTATAGCTCAGCAAGGGAGATTTCCTGTTGCTGAGATTTCCTGTTTCTATGGCTGAGGACACCTAGGAGATTTTGGACGGTGAAAAAGGTATAAATAGGGAAATTGCCGATACTTCGGCGCTGACTTCTTGAATTCTGAATTCATAGAGACAACCATTTGAACCAGGTATTGGTGCCTGACTCAAATCTTCTAAGATTCTAACATTGACTAACATCTGACTAAAGGAACTCTTGCATAGGCCTTTGATTTTTGGTGTATTCTATTGACTGCCAACCACTTTGTCGTTGACTGTGTGAAACTCCTGAGGAAACTTCAGTTAACTCTGACGTTATTCTTCTTGTAGGATTAACTCTCAGTCCCTTCAATTTAGTTGTGTACCATAGAACCTCCTGTAGATCATCAGGGCCAGAGATCTCTCTAGTACTCTCATCCAGTATAAACTTGAATCGAAATTTAGTGAACAAACGACTCCAATTCAACCTCTCGGCAGTTAGAGGGGAGTCGCTAAATAACTAAATTATCAATATCTGAACGATTAAACACCGCTCCTGATCTCGTGGGTCTCCCTGTCATCTTTTAAAGGTAATTAAGTTGAAATATTATATTTTATTAGCGATAAGTGTTATCATTGTACCAGGCATTAAGAACATAAGGCATTTGCATGTTTTGAGTAACGCTGTATGTAACCGAGTAACAAATTGTGTAAATTGATGTTGTTGATTGTAAAAGACAAAAAACAGAGTGTTTCAAAATCAACAGTAGTTTATTTTGTTTCGAGTACCCGCCCTCTTAAGGCAGTTAACGGCACGGGAGATAACAACTTTGACACTCCCCTCTACCGGGACATTGCAAACAGAGACCAATACTCTATAACAGAATAGCTACCACTAAAAGACAAGTTATTGTGTCCGGTGTGAACATTAATGTCTTATAGATCTATCTAGTTTTATTATCCAAGAGACAATTCTCACTTAGATACATCACAGGAAGGAAATACTCAACCATATTAAGGGAATAATAGATCCTAGTAGAGTTAGGCATAATACCAACCAGGAACAATAGCGGGTAAATAGTCTACGAGGAAAAAGTGGGGTTCGCACATCTCTGCTAGAGTTAGGCCAGTGGGAGTGACAAGGCAAAAGGCTTCTCTACGCGGACAACCATTGATAAAGAAAGAGAAGCAGGGCTACGCGAGCGGTCCTGATTATACCGACATAATCTAAAGCATCTATAGTGCCCTGCCTATCCAGGGAACGGAGCGCTAGCACCCCGCTGCCGGCCAAGGGGCGGGGCTGAAGGTTTCGTATCGCGACACTGTGATTATCAGAAAAAAAGTTTTTCTCTCCACTGTTTTCATCTAAGCGTCTTGATGCAATGGTAAGTTGCTGGCTATAATAGCCTATAATCAGTTGGAATGTTTCCTTGTTTTTCCTTCAAGTTTACTATCTTTCAAAAACTGTATCTATGGCACTATATAGGATTCTTAACACAGATGCACACGATACTAAATAGAAAAACAAATATTTTAACTACAGTGCAGAAATTGTGGTTTCACCTAAATCAAATCAAATGTTATTGGTCACATACACGTGTCTAGTAGATGTTATTGCCGGTGTAGCGAAATGCTTGTGCAGCGAAATTCAACTTCATTCGACCTCATACCCCTCACATCCCTGAATGTTCCATAGTTCACTACTCTACCTGCTAAGCTACCGGTCAGGTGACTACACTGAAGAAAAATATAAATGCAACAATTTTGAAGGGTACTTGCTTCCATTCAGTCACGAGCATTAGTTAGAACTGGGCACTGATGGGCAATTAGGCCTGACTTGTAGTTGGTGCTCCAATGCATCCCAAAGGTGTTCAATTGGGTTGAGGTCAGGGCTCTTTGCAGGCCAGTCAAGTTCTTCCACACCGATCTCAACAAACCATGTCTCTATGGACCTCGCTTTGTGCACGGGGACATTGTCATGCCGAAACAGGAAAGGACATTCCCCGAACTGTTAGCATAAAGTGGAAGCACAGAATCATCTACAATATCATTGTATGCTGTAGCGTTAAGATTTCCCTTCACTGGAACTAAGAGGCCTAGCCCGAACCATGAAAAACAGCCTGTACAGTTGCCACTATGCATTCGGGTAGGTAGCGTTCTCCTGGTATCCGCCAAATCCAGATTCGTCCGTTGGACTGCAAGATGGTGAAGCGTGATTCATCACTCCAGAGAACTAATTTCCACTGCTCAAATCAAATGTTATTTGTTACATGCGCCGAATACAACAGGTGTTGTGAAAAGCTTACTTACAAGCCCTTAACCAACAATGCAGTTAAGGAAAACAAATATTTACTAAAATATATATTTACTAAAATAAACTGTTGTAAAAAATACAAAAACACAATTCAAAAGAGAAAAATAACAAATAATTAAGGAGCAACAATAACATAACAGTAGCGAGGTTATATACTGGGGGTACCGGTACAGAGTCAATGTGCGGGGGCAATGATTAGTCGAGGTAATTGAGGTAATATGTACAGTACCAGTCAAAAGTTTGGACACACCTACTCATTCAAGGTTTTATCTTTATTTTTACTATTTTCTACATTGTAGAATAATAGTGAAGACATAAACTATAAAATAGCACATAAGGAATCATGTAGTAAACAAAAAATTGTTAAACAAATCAAAATATATTTTAGATTCTTCAAAGTAGCCACCCTTTTCCTTGAAGACAGCTTTGCACACTTTTGGCATTCTCTCAACGAGCTTCCCCTGGAATGCTTTGCCAACAGTTTTGAAGGAGTTCCCACATATGCTGAGCACTTGTTGGCTGCTTTTCCTTCACTCTGCGGTCCAACTCATCCCAATCCATCTCAATTGGGTTGAGACCAGGTGATTATGGAGGCCAGGTCATCTGATGCAGCACTCCATCACTCTCCTTCTTGGTCAAATAGCCCTTACACAGCCTGGAGGTGTGTTGGATCATTGTCCTGTTGAAAACAAATTATAGTCCCATTAAGAGCAAACCAGATGGGATGACATATCGCTGCAGAATGCTGTGGTATTCTGGTATGCTGTAGCTTAACCATGCTGGTTAAGTGTGCCTTGAATTCTAAATAAATCACAGACAGTGTCACCAGCAAAAAGCACCCCCACACCATCACGCCTCCTCCTCCATGCTTCACCGTGGGAACCACATGGGTGGAGATCATTCCATTCACCTACTCTGCATCTCACAGACACAGCGGTTAGAACTAAAAATAAACAATTTGGACTCATCAGACCAAAGGACAGCTTTCCGGTGGCCCAATGTCCATTGCTTGAGTTTCTTGGCCCAAGAAAGTCTCTTCTTATTATTTGCTAGTGGTTTCTTTGCAGCAATTCAACCATGAAGGCCTGATTCACGCAGTCTCCTCTGAACAGTTGATTTTGAGATGTCTCTGTGAAGCATTTATTTGAGCTGCAATCTGAGGCTGGTAACTACTGAATTTATCCTCTGAAGCAGAGGTAACTCTGGGTCTTCCTTTCCTGTTGACGGTCCTCATGAGAGCCAGTTTCATCATAGCGCTTGATGGTTTTTGCGACTGCACTTGAAGAAACTGTCAAAGCACTTGAAGAAACTGTCAAAGCACTTGAAGAAACTGTCAAACTGTCAAAGACCTTCATGTCTTAAAGGAGTGATGGACTGTCGTTTCTCGTTGCTTATTTGAGCTGTTCTTGCCATAATATGGAATTGGTCTTTTAGCAAATAGGGCTATATTCTGTATGCCACCCCTACTTTATTACAACACAACTGATTCACTCAAACACATTAAGAAGGAAAGAAATTCACAAATTAACTTTTAACAAGGCACACATGTTAATTTAAATTATTCCAGGTGACTACCTCATGACGCTGTCTGAGAGAATGCCAAGAGTGTACAAAGTTGTCATCAAGGCAGAGGGTGTCTACCTTGAAGAATCTCAAATACTAAACATATTTTGATTTGGTAAATACTTTCTTGGTTACTACATGATTCCATATGTGTTATTTCATAGTTTTGATGTCTTCAGGTATTCTACCATGTAGAAAATAGTAAAAGTTAAGAAAAACTCTGGAATGAGTAAGTGTGTACAAACTTTTGACTGGGACTGTACATGTATGTAGAGGGGCGGCAGGTAGCCAAGTGGTTGGAGCATTGGGCCAGTAACCAAAATGTTGCTAGTTCTAAATCCCCTAGCTGACAAGGTAAGAATCTGTCATGCTGCCTCTGAACAAGGCAGTTAACCCACTGTTCCTAGGCCATCATTGTAAATAAGAATTTGTTCTTAAATGCCTTGCCAACTTAAATAAAAAACAAAAAAAGAAATAGAGGTAAAGTGACTATGCATGTATAATAAACAAAGAGTAGCAGCAGTGTAAAAATGCCTTCAGCTCAGTGCGGATGTTGCCTGTAATCCATGGCTTCTGGTTGGGGTATGTACGTACGGTCACTGTGGGGATGACGTCATCGATGCACTTATTGATGACGCCAGTGACTGATGTGGTGTGCTCCTCACTGCCATTGGAAGAATCCTGGAACATATTCCAGTCTGTGCTAGCAAAACAGTCCTGTAGCTTAGCATCTGCTTCATCTGACCACTGGTACTTCCTGCTTTAGTTTTTGCTTGTTAGCAGGAATAAGGAGGATAGAGTTATGGTCAGATTTGCCAAATGGATGGCGAGGAAGAGCTTTGTACGCGTGTAGAATAAAGGTGGTCTAGAGTTTCCACCCCTCTGGTTGCATGTTTAACATGCTGGTAGAAATGAGGTAAAACGGATTTAAGTTTCCCTACATTAAAGTCCCTGGCCACTAGGAGCACCGCCTCTGGATGAGCATTTTCTTGTTTGCTTTTGGCCTTATAGAGCTCTTTGAGTGCCATCTTAGTGCCAGTATCAGTTTGTGGTGGTAGATAGACAGCTACAAAAAAATACAGATGAAAACTCTCTTGGGATACTCTACCTTAGGCTAGCAAAACCTTGAGACTTCCTTAATATTAGATTTTGTACACCAGCTGTTATTGACAAATAGACACAGACCGCCACCCCATGTCTTACCGGAGGCAGCTGTTCTGTCTTGCCGATGGACCGAAAACCCCGCCAGCTGTATGTTATCCATGCCGTTGTTCAGCCACGACTCGGTGAAACATAAGATATTACAATTTTTAATGTCCTGTTGGTAGGATAGCCTTGATCGGAGCTCATCCATTTTGTTATTCAATGATTACACGTTCGCTAATAGGACTGACGGTAGAGGGGGATTACTCACTCGTCGTTGAATCCTTACAAGGCCCCCCGACTTGTTGGAAAGGTTGCATCCTATGACGGTGCAACGTTGAATGTCACTGAGCTCTTCAGTATGGGCCATTCTACTGCCAATGCTTGTCTATGGAGATTGCATGGCTGTGTACTCGATTTTATACACCTGTCAGAGATGGGTGTGGCTGAAATAGCCAAATCCACTAATATGAAGGACTTTTGGCTTTAGCAGCGCGGATCAGAAAACCAGTCAGTATCTGGTGTGACCACCATTTGCATCATGCAGCTCGACACATCTTCTTCACGTAGAGTTGATCAGGCTGTTGATTGTGGCCTGTGGAATGTTGTCCCACTCCTCCTCAATGGCTGTGCGAAATAGCTGGATATTGGCAGGAACTGAAACCCGCTGTCGATGCAGAGCACCCCAAACATGCTCTGTCTGGTAAGTATGCAGGCCATGGCAGAACTGGGACATTTTTAGCTTCCAGGAATTGTGTACAGATCCTTGCGACATGGGGCCGTGAATTATCATGCTGAAACACGAGGCGATGGCGGTGGATGAATGGCACGACAATGGGCCTAAATCTTTTGATTTTTATTTAACCTTTATTTAACAAGGCAAGTCAGTTAATTAAGAACAAATTATTATTTACAATGACGGCCTACCCCAGACAAACCCTAACCTTGACGATGCTGAGCCAATTGTGCTCCGCCCTATGGGACTCCCAATCACGGCCGGTTGTGATAATGCCTGGAATCGAACCAGGGTCTGTAGTAACGCCTCTAGCACTGAGATGCAGTGCCTTAGACCGCCACTTGGGAGCCCCCCTTTCAGCTTATTTCAGCTCATGAAGCATGAGACCAACACTTCACATGTTGCGCTTATATTTTTGTTCTGTGTATATTTGTAAGTACGGTGTCCATTGGAGGTCTGTGTTTGAAAGTAGCTTGGAATCGAAGAAAGCACCGGAACCAAGGCAAAATCAGTGTGATCTCACATTTTGCAACACATGGTTTGAAAAAGAACGTGATCAATTGAAGCTTCAGATGTCATTGATGATGTACTTCTGATAAAGTGATACATGCATCGGCAAACTGCTTCGACGTTAGCTGCTTAGCGATTGCTACGCATACCTCTGAGCTCCGGTATCAAACGTAACATCATTAGTACATTTCCCTGGTTTTCCCGGAATCCCAGTTGGAAGATTCCAGGAATCCCAGTTGGAGGATTCCAGGAAACCCCTCAAACAGTATATGTATTTTTTTAAATCTGGGAATTTTATTAAAGTTACCAGTTTTGCAACCCCACTTGCAGGCGTGATGTAGCCGGTAAGCAATGATTTTCAGGCTATTGTATTAGGGTAAAGCTAGGCCTTATGAGATATGTATTTTCATAAAGAATTATAACATTCACGTAAAAACTATCGTGGTGAAGGCCACAGGACTGAAAATGAACGAATTCAACAACATGGGGCTCCCGAGTGGCACAGCGGTCTAAGGCACTGAATCTCAGTGCTAGAGGCGTCACTACAGACACCCTGGTTTGAATCCAAGTTGTATCACAACCGGCTGTGATTGGGAGTCCCATAGGGCGGCGCACAATTGGCTAAGAATTTGTTCTTAACTGACTTGCCTAGTTAAATAATGGTTAAATAAAATAAAAAATGTCTGTCACTAACAATAAGTGGTAATTCTGCAATACACTCGAAAGGGCAAGCTGATTACCGTCCAACTCATATCTGGATCCCCCTATAGCATGTGTCAAACTCATTCCACGGAGAGTCAAGTGTCGGCGGGTTTTCCTTCCTCCATTGTACTTGGTTGATGAATTAGGTCACTGATTAGCAAGAACCCTACCTCACATGGTTGTCTAGGTCTTACCTGAAAGGAATAACCTAAAATCAGCAGACACTAGGCCCTCCATGGAATGAGTTTGACACCCCTGCCCTACAGGGTCACATCGACTCTATCGATTTGAGTAATGACTCCAAAATCACTTTAAGTAACTGTACTCAGATATATTTAGTGCAACAGGTTTCCTGAACATTTTTGAATAATGACAGCACATTCGGGTTTACAGTGTACAAACAAATACTGCATTATTACCCTCTGCAACTCCTGATTTTTCTCTTCAAGTTGTCCCTCGATCTGTCGTAGTCGCTCCTCAAAGTTTCCATGGCGTTCCTCTGCCTAAATAGAAAAGATAGCGTTTGTATATGAGATCAAATATAAACTCAGACTAACACACGGACAGATAGTTGGTTTGCCAATAGGAGGACAACTCAGGTCTTACAGACGGACCGACGGTAGAAAGTGGAAAGAGACAGACAGACACAACCAAGCAGTTTCACAGACAGTCAGAAATATCCACATGAGTAAACAGAGCAAACAGAATGCATCCAGTACAGTACCTTGTTGAGGGCAGCCATTCTCTGGGCGAGCTGGGCCTCAATCTCGGGCAGTGTTTCGGCCCGCTGCAGGGTCTGCTGGAGCTTCTGCTTGGCGTCCTCCAGACGCTCCTGGAACTGCCTGTTCTTCTCTTCACTCTGACAGCACACAGGACGAGAAAGAGGGAAGAAAGCAGATGAAGTCAGGGATATTTTTATAAAATCCAGGTCTGAGCCCGAGGGATGGTTTTCTGGACTCAGATTAAGCCTGGTCTTGGACTAACACACTTTTAATGGAGATACTCCATTGAGAATGACTTCAATCTAGGTACAGGAAATTGGCCGTAAGAATCTGGCCCTAAGTATTAAAAGACAATGCTACTCTGGATATAACCTACTCATTTTTACAGGGTTATTGTACATCTATGTAAGCCACCCTTGTAGTCGTGTGTTAACCATTACCTGTCTGTGCAGTGACTCCTTGCTGACCAGCTCATTCTCCAGCTTATCTTTGATGTCATGTAGAGAGGTTGCTTCCCTCTGAGCACTAAGGTACCTGCAAACAACATGGACACATTGTGATGTGATGGTAACAAAGGTGGATAACACCAACGGTGAACGTTGGTCGGGCCGATGACCGACAGCGAGTAATGTCAATGTTAACGCTAACAAAGCTTATTTGGCACAATAGGAGTGTAAATATTTTCTAAACAAAGTTTATGTTCATTTATGCTCCACTACATCCCTGACATTAGTTATGCACATCCACTCTTCACTGTATGTACAGTATGCAGACACAAGCCAACTATTGCAGTGTGCTGTAACGATTGAAAATACCCAGGCATTGAGATAAAGACGAAAGGTGTTGTGACACCTAGGTGATTGCTTTTCAGATAATGAGGGAAAAACCTGGTAGTTTGGCACCATTGTACTCGGTGTAAAAAATGGGAAATGAATAATCACACGAGTCAGTATCATTCTGCAAATAGAGGGTTACCTGCGTTCTAATGTAGTGATCCTCTCCTCCATATCCTCCCTCTGGCACAGAGCCTGAACGATGCAGAAATGTAGTAAAGCATGGTTAATCATCCAAATAACACATTACACATTGTGAATATCACAAACTGTATAAAATGGTAACCAAAACATTTGACAGAGAAATGTACACATTTACAGTGGGGCAAAAAAGTATTTAGTCGTCCACCAATTGTGCAAGTTCTCCCACTTAAAAAGATGAGAGAGGCCTGTAATTTTCATCATAGGTACACTTCAACTATGACAGACAAAATGAGAAAGAAAATCCAGAAAATCATATTGTAGGATTTTTAATGAATTTATTTGCAAATGATAATTATTTGGTCAATAACAAAAGTTTATCTTAATACTTTGACAATACCTTTTGTTGGCAATGACAGAGGTCAAACGTTTTCTGTAAGTCTTCACAAGGTTTTCACACACTGTTGCTGGTATTTTGGCCCATTCCTCCATGCAGATCTCCTCTAGAGCAGTGATGTTTTGGATCTGGAGACTGGCTAGGCCACTCCAGGACCTTGAAATTCTTCTTACGAAGCCACTCCTTCGTTGCCAGGGCGGTGTGTTTGGGATCATTGTCATGCTGAAAGACCCAGCCACGTTTCATCTTCAATGCCCTTGCTGATGGAAGGAGGTTTTCACTCAAAATCTCACGATACATGGCCCCATTCATTCTTTCCTTTACACAGATCAGTCGTCCTGGTCCCTTTGCAGAAAAACAGCCCCAAAGCATGATGTTTCCACCCCCATGCTTCACAGTAGGTATGGTGTTCTTTGGATGCAACTCAACATTCTTTGTCCTCCAAACACGACGAGCTGAGTTTTTACCAAAAAGTTATATTTTGGTTTCATCTGACCATATGACATTCCCCCAATTTTCTTCTGGATCATCCAAATGCTCTCTAGAAAACTTCAGACGGGCCTGGACATGTACTGACTTAAGCAGGGGGACACGTCTGGCACTGCAGGATTTGAGTCCCTGGCGGCGTAGTGTGTTACTGATAGTAGGCTTTGTTACTTTGGTCCCAGCTCTCTGCAGGTCATTCACTAAGTCCCCCCGTGTGGTTCTCGGATTTTTGCTCACCGTTCTTGTGATCATTTTGACCCCACGGGGTGAGATCTTGCCCCAGATCGAGGGAGATTATCAGTGTTCTTGTATGTCTTCCATTTCCTAATAATTGCTCCCACAGTTGATTTCTTCAAACCAAGCTGCTTACCTATTGCAGATTCAGTCTTCCCAGCCTGGTGCAGGTCTACAATTTTGTTTCTGGTGTCCTTTGACAGCTCTTTGGTCTTGGCCATAGTGGAGTTTGGAGTGTGACTGTTTGAGGTTGTGGACAGGTGTCTTTTATACTGATAACAAGTTCAAACAGGTGCCATTAATACAGGTAACGAGTGGAGGACAGAGGAGACTCTTAAAGAAGAAATTACAGGTCTGCGAGAGCCAGAAATCTTGCTTGTTTGTAGGTGACCAAATACTTATTTTCCACCATAATTTGCAAATAAATTCATTACAAATCCTACAATGTGATTTTCTGGATGTTTTTTTTCTAATTTTGTCTGTTATAGTTGAAGTGTACCTATGATGAAAATTACAGGCCTCTCTCATCTTTTTAAGTGGGAGAACTTGCACAATTGTTGGCTGACTAAATACTTTTTTGCCCCACTGTATATGAATTGACTATTCATTATCACATTTGTTCAGTCATTTAACATGTGCACAGCTCCTCTAGTCTTTCTTGTCACCTAGGGCTCGTCTTATAGCTACTCTTTCTTTCATATTCAATATTAATTTACATGTTTTAATAATATTATAAACTTTGTAGGGATAGCCCCCATTTTTTCATTTTTTGCTTAAATCTACCTGCCTGTAGCTCAGGCTCTGAAGCAAGTATATGCATATTCTTAGCACCGTTTGAAAGGAAACACTTTGAAGTGTAGATCTGGTAGATCAAATACAAAGAAAAAAACAGCCAGTTTTTTTTCTACCACCATCTTTGAAATGCAAGAGAAAGGTCCCAGTTCTAGCCATCACTCTGGTTGTAATTCTGATAGTGTCCACAAGATAGCAGCAGTGCACATGCAACGTTTCAGACGGATAACTTTAACTATGAGTGAATTACAAGACTTTTAGTGTGAAGTCCCCGGGTACATTTGGGCAAATCGTGAATACTATGAGGCTCCTGGTCGCAGTGCTTTAGACTGCTGCGCCACTCAGGAGCCACTCGGAAGCTAAATGATATATTGCAACTGATTCATGATAAATATAACTCATTAATGCATATTTTCCCGTAATTCATACTAGGCATTCTTATGCTCTGTGCTTTGAGATATTTGCATTGGCTGCACATAATGGGATAGAAAAGCAGCTTGAACAGAGAGGCTTCGGGAACTGATAGAATGTAAGGCATGGGGTGGGCAGCCTAATTACAATTTTTTTATGTGTGTGTGTAAAAATCGATGCTCCAGGCCTTACGTAAAAATAGATGCCCCAGGCCTTAGTTGAGCGTCTAAAACTGGATAGAAAGTACTGTATGTAGAAATTATAATTGACCTATATAATTTTGAAATAGCGGTCCTTTTTCTGTCACGCAAATTGATTTTGACAAACAAATAGGTTAAAAAAATTACTTCAGCCCTTCGTTGAATTTCGTAATACCGATGTGGCCCTCGAGCGAAAAAGGTTTCCCACCCCTGACCAAAGGCCTTGGCCAGGAACAGATTGGCCTGACTGACCTCCTTCACGTCCCTCTGGAGCTTCTGATTGGCCTCCTCCGACTTTGTCAACTCCCTCCTGGCGGCTGCAAGCTGTTCCTCTATTTCCCCAACCTGAAATGACACGAGGAAGAGCAATCAGATGATAAGGGACAATAAAGGACTATAACAGGATAGAGGGCCTTTATGTGTGAAGCCATCAAGCACTGGTTTGGGTAGAGGCAGGTTTATGGCAAATATATAGAAAAGAGTGTCATGTACAATGATCAGGCTGTGTGGGTTTTGTCAAACAGATGAAATGTTATGACTGTCCCCAACCTAATCTATTTTTCTTTATACTTCTTCTGTTTTCTCTCTCTTTCACTCTTGTTCTCTTTCACACTCTCACACAATAGTGTTGGGAATGGTTCATAACAGTATAGGTTGCATTAAGCCCATATTATTTAACGGGTGGGTCAAATCCTGAATGCTGATTGGTTAAAAACGCATTCCAGCTGGTGTCTATTCCACAAGTTACCACCAGCTAAATGACATTAAAATGCATATTTACTCTGTTCCATCTGACTGCGCAATCCACTGTCTCATCAGCCCAGGCAGGGAAGTTATAAACTTGATCTTCACTATAAAAATCATGCAGACATTCTCACATTCTTTTAGACTAACATTTAGTTTTCAACAGCAGAGATTTGTATAAACCTTGCGACATTTGCAACATTGTTTCAATATTAAAATATTCAGCTGTCCCATAGTAATGAACGTGTAGGGATCGGAAGTCAGGACGAGAGAGGCAGGCAGCGTTTCTCAGACAGTCGAAATCATGAATCAGCTGGCATATTTATGGATACATACAAAGAAATGTCAATTGAAAAAGGGTAAAACTAAAAGACGTGAGGCTAGCTTGTAGTCTTTCCAGCTTTAGTTTGAAGTTATTGTGATAGCTGTGTTGATGGCTAGCTCCTCTGAACAACAGTGTCCTGACGAGAGAGCACATTTTCTATGCCAGGTGAAATTGCACCTCATTAGCTCAATGTTATGGATGTATTCAAATAAATGTCACCAGAAAACAGCTTCAATAAATGCAGCTGCTGTTGTTATTCTGTCTGCACTGTTTGACGTGACTGTAAATTAGCCGTAGTTGGCTAGCAAGCAAGTCATAACGTTGCCAGCCAGTATGGCAATGGAACAAAAACACTGAACGACTGGGTCACGTCCATAGATACAGAACAAAAAGACTGAACGACTGGGTCACGTCCATAGACACAGAACAAAAAGACTGAACGACTGGGTCACGTCCATAGATACTGAACAAAAAGACTGAACGACTGGGTCACGTCCATAGATACAGAACAAAAAGACTGAACGACTGGGTCACGTCCATAGACACAGAACAAAAAGACTGAACGACTGGGTCACGTCCATAGATACTGAACAAAAAGACTGAACGACTGGGCCACGTCCATAGATACTGAACAAAAAGACTGAACGACTGGGTCACGTCCATAGATACAGAACAAAAAGACTGAACGACTGGATCACGTCCATAGATACAGATCAAAAAGACTGAACGACTGGGTCACGTCTCTGGCAACCGAACCAATAAAACGAACGACCAGCCGGCTTGGGTAGCAACCCTAGATTTGTTTCGGGACTATATCTTGTGGAAGGATTAAATAGTATGAATACATTCATCAAAATAACGTTTTTAATGAAAATATGTAAATTATTATTTGAATATGTTGGTTACCCGTTGTAGGGCATTGGTTACCCCTCGAAGGGCATTATATATCATCCAAACACCGGCTTCTTGGGCATTATCACTTAAATAAACTACACTGTAAAACTTTTAATGTAAATTTACAGTAACATTCTGGCAGCAATTGGCCAGTAAGTCACTTTCATTTATTTTACAGTACAGCTACTGTAATCCATTTTACGGTACCACAAATATGACTGTAATCTAATTTACAGAACCAATTACAATGACAGAATATTACTGTAATTACCCAGTGACATATTAACCAGTGGTCCAGTATTTCAGAAACGTCCGGCCTCCTGGGCTTTTCACGTACGACAGTGTCTATCTAGGGTTTACCAAGAATGGTGTGACAAACGCAAAACATCCAGTCAGTGGCAGTGCTGTGGGTGAAAACAGCTCGTTGATGAGAGGTCGAAGGAGAATGGCAAGAATTGTGCAAGCTAACAGGTTTGTCCACAAATGGCACAGTACAACCGTGGTGTGTAGAACGGCATCTCGGAACGCACAACTCGTCGGTCCTTTACACAGATGGGCTATTATAGCAGACCACACCGGGTTCCACTTCTATCAGCTAAAAACAGAAAGAAGCGGCTCCAGTGGGCACGAGATCACCAACACTGGATAATTGAGGAGTGGAAAAACATTGCCAGGTCTGACGAATCCAGGTTTCTGTTGTGTCATGCTGATGGCAGAGTCAGGATTTGGCGTAAGCAACTTGAGTCCATGGCCCCATCCGGCCTGGTGTCAACAGTACAGGCTAGTAGCGGTAATAGTGTGGGGAATGTTCTCCTGAAACATGTTAGGTCCCTTAATACCAATTCAGCAACGTTTCCATTCACCAAATAATTCAGGCTGTTCTGGAGGCAAAGGGGTGTCCGACTCAGTACCAGGTGGGTTTACTTTCCAACACACTAACTGATATGTGTTGCTTTATATCACTTGCACTCTGATCTGTTTCCTACATACATTTAATTGTTAGGGAACCACTACCACATATTAGCTATATTTGTACAGCATTCTCACTAACAGGTGCAACAAATATAACCTCTTACAAGACACCCCTCAGAATATATTAATGAGACACTAGTGTTCAAATGGTTTTTGTCGCTCAAAAAATAAAGTATGGTACTGTGTTCTGAATTACAGAAAATTACTAGCAGTGATATTCAGGACAAGGTTTGTAGAAATCCTTAAAATACAGTATATTACTGTTTTCTGTTGGGGTACAGCACTCTCACAGATACAACAAATATAGCCTCTTACAAGGCACGTCTTAAAATACATTAATGAGCCAGAGACTCTTTCATCGCCCACAACATTTTTCCCACAATGCACCATAATTCATTCTGTAAAACACATTTAAGGTATTTTACTGTGCATTCTACAGTGTTTTACAGTTGAAATGACAGAAAAGTCTTACAGAGTGCTGTAAAACACATTTACAGTATTTTACTGTGCATTTTAAACATGTTTACTGTTGAAATGACAGAAACATCTTACAGTGTAGGCAGTGCATACATGTACCAAAACATGTAGGGTAGGCTACATTCTCTCCTTCTCTAACCCACCTGTCGACACATCAGGGCCAGTCTCTCTTTCAGCTGGCAGAGCTCAGCTCTTAGGCGCTCTATCTCTGTTTCTCTCTGTCTGCCGATCTCCCCGTCCAATCCAGAAGACGGTCCATTGGGTAGGCGCTGATGTCACGGGCAACGATGGTTTTTGAGAGAGGAGAGGGACGGGAAATGAGATCAATTAGACCCATGTTGAATATCAAAGAGACACATCATAATACCCATATACTATGTACTGTTATTAACGTTTGGACGGTAACAAACTTAAATACTGGAACCAACGTGCATAAATCTTACATCTTTCCCGCCGTCCATCCCCTTTTGCCGTCTTTTAATTTGGTCTCTTAAAGAGATTACCTGCAAGAGAGGTAAATGACAAAAAAATAGTGAATGCATTTGTATCTTTCTTATTGTCAAGAAATTGAGATATAACATGCTCTAATAAAACATCTGTATCCCGTATGGCTTTTACCTCTTGTGCTGTTGCTTGTAGTTGATCCTCCAAAAGAGTCACTCTCTCAAGGGCCACCCGGAGTCGCTCTCGAACCTTAGGGCCAAAAATGAGAAATGAAAGAGAAACGCTGAGAAATGTGTCTGTCTGGATCCCTTCATCAAAACAATAAAGCGACTGTTGAGAGAAAGCTACAGTAGCTGCTTATGAGTGGGATGGAGACCCAAAATGGGAGCCTGGTGGCCTGGTCGCCCACCTTCTCATCCAAAGCCTTGTGGTGTTCAAACAGGGACTTGAGGGCCTTGAGGACCTCCACTTCACTGGAGACCCCTGCTGGGGACTGGGCCTGTCTCTTCACCACTGTCATCCTCAGACTGCGCTCGTGACGGGACACAAGACACTCCAGGTGCTCTAGTAACAACTATATATTGGAAGGGAGAGGGAAAGATGGAAAGAGAGAGAGAAGGGGGAAGAGTAGGAGAAAGAGACAGCCAGAAAGAGGCATATATAGAGATTGAGGTAGAGGGAGAGAGAGGCAGAAGAGTTAGAGACGCACAGAAGGAGATGGAGAGAGGCAAAGGAAAGGAGAGACAGGCAGAGTAGGAGGTGGAGAGGAAGGAAAAAGGAGGACAGAAGGTAAGAGAGGCACAGGAGGGGAGAGAGGGGGAGAGAGAGAGACAAGATGGCAGAATGACAGAGTTTATAGGGAGTAGACAGGAGTGGAAGAGCATAAGATAGCAGAAAGGGGGAGAAACATGGAGAAAAAGGAGAGGGACGGTAGGAGAAAATGTGAAAGTGTGTACTAGGGAGGAGAAGAGGGAGTAATATAATTAATCAATACCACAACTACAATGGGTGAGAAAGAACAAACACAACTGCTGGGGAAGTGCTAAGGAGTAAAATGGCTGATAAACATCTTACACGTGTGTTATTTCTCTCTGCCTTGAGCTCAGAAATCTCCTCTTCCCTCTCCAGTAGCTGCTCCCGGCAAACATTTAGTTCCTTAGACAGCACAGCAAACTCCTGCAAAACCCCCAAGCAACATAACATAACATTCGTGAACAATATGGACGACTTGTAACATGCTCACATATACTCAATCAATGTAGACACAATATTACAGGAAATATACTGTAATCAGCTAGGTGTGCAACCAACTCTGAAAACACACACGCATGTACAGTACACACATACGCATGTACACACGCATGCACACACACAGACAGACAAACAGGCACGCACACACACGCACACACGCACGCACGCACAGACATTGAAGCAGTAAGCAAGCATAATAATCATGTACTGATCCACTGACACAGATTACGCTGCAGTGACACTATCAGGCTCAGAGCCGCCTATGTCAACTGGTCTTCAAGGATTAAATCACTGAGTTACACCATGATACTGCACTGAAAGGTGAGAAACACAGCATTGATATGTCACTTACAATACTAACTCTAAACACTGTCAACAACAGTGTGAGTAAAATATCTGGCCATCAGAAGGTAATACAACATGCAACACTTTTGTAATTATTCCTTATGATCTGTACCCTTCCAAAAAAATTGAAAATTATCCCTATTATTTGGAAGAAAAAGGAAACCCCCAAATGAAGCTTGGTTTTGGCAGCACCATCTTTATAATGTTCATTTTGGAGGCACAAGCTTAGAACCTTTGTTTTTTCACTTGACTACCTTCAGACTGGAGGACTACAATGACAATGTAAATGCTGCAATGTAAGCCATAACAATTGCTGTCGTCAACATGGCCTAAGACACACAGAAACATACAGCATGAAATGCAATGGGACAGCGATGGGAGTCAGAGATAAGAGAAGGAGAGTATACAGATGGTGACACAGTAGGACTGTTGGCACTTTGCTTTCTGGGGTTGGTCCTTGTTCAGAATTTCACTTGGCATCACGGGTCATTTATTTTTATTCCATCTCTCTCTCATTCTCACTGTCTGTATGATCAAGGAGAGACGTTGGGCTCCATTCAGTAGAACTCTTATTTAAAGAGTAGCATACAAACATACCCTTTATCACACGGTCCAATTAGTAGTTGTGTGCTATATACTGTACAGTTCACGTTTGCTTTGTTTATTGTACAGAGTGTTTGTTGTGTACTTGTATGTACACTTACTAATTCTAATCTAAAATCACAGAATGGTACTGGGGTACCGTTCAAAAATCTTGTTTTCAGAATAAGCTGTGTGTGTGCAGTTGAGGCCCCGTAAACCAAGCATACATTTATTAAACTAAATAATAATAAAAACAAAACATAAACTGTGGCTGTCTGTAGGATCAGTAGTGTATGTAGTGTGTGGATGAGTGGAGAGGTTGTATGGTGAAAACAGATTTAAAAAACAAAGGTGGTGGAAGCCAGCCTGCCAGTCAGGGAAGACATTGTGTTGGCTGATGTGGCCACCCTTTATAGCCCACCTGCGCCACATCAGCTGACGATCCTCCCAGCTCTGCCCACTGGCCTCCTGCAACAAGCGAACTACCACACAGGAGATCACAGCAGACAGAGTGGGAGGGACATCACAAGCGCATAGATGCGATAAGGAATTATACAACAAGCAAAGTGATGATGCTGTTTGTATGTGGCTGCTATGAAAGTGAACTGTGTGTGCGTCACAGGAGATTGGTGGCACCTTAATTGGGGAGAACGGGCTCATGGTAATGGCTGGAGCAGAATTTGTGGAATGGTATCAAATGTTTTCCAGAAGTTTAATGCCATTCCATTTATTCCATTCCAGCCATTGTTATGAACCATCCTCCCCTAAGCAGCCTCCACTGGTGTTCGGGTGATCAGGGGTGTAGTCATTCCACCAATTCTGTTGAAAAACGTTTCTTAATAAAAGGAAGCTAACGGAATGAAATGGGAATAAGCCTACCTAAACTCTCATTTGCAACTGTCTGGACTAATGATTACACCTTAGATCAGCTAGATCAGGTGTGCCCAACATTCTTTGACATGAGATCTACTTTTTCATTTGCCAGCCTGATGAGATCTACCAGTCTCTAAATCTAAACCAACCAACAAAATGTATGAAACGCAACCCACCACTGAGTATGGACCTGCTGCTATGATACCTATTTGAAACCCAAATATAATGTGGACCGATAACATGTTTTCCACAAATAAGTGCAACTCATTTAATTTCCTACCTTAGTGTGACTTTTGGCATAGGGTGGAGGCAAGTCGTTTTTCATAGTCTGGGCTGCAGCAGCTTGTTGCAGGTCTCATGCAGGCCACAAGGTGGTCATCAGTCATAACAGATCTGTACTTCATGTGAGAAAAAGCTGACTCACAGTGGTAGGCTTATCCTAAAAGGGCTGATACGTTGAGAGGACGTCTTCTTATGTCGGGATACTTCTCCTCTAGCAGTAGCTCCCAGAACTCTTCCTTCATCTCAGTGGTTGCCCTGGAGTTCAGCCGAATGTCATTTTGAAGGGTGAGAATTTCCGTTTCTGCTATAGTTTTGTCCAACTGCAAAAGTGATCCCATTTTGGAGGCAATGACTTCCACATTTATGTCTGTGCCAAACGGAAAGCACATATAAGTGGCAATAGGCTCAAGTGATGCAAAGTCAGTGAAACGACTGTCAAACTCAGATAAGATGCTCTGGACTTGCTCCACGTAAGGTGCACTGTCAAGCAAGCTGTGCTGTATCCTTGCCCTGACGTTCAAGTTCTGAATGAATCGTGTTGACAGAAGTGCAGGTCCTTACGTTGCAGCTTTCTTGTGAGCAGTTGTAGTTTGCATTTAATAGTGTTCACAGAGCTGATCATTTCAATTACATGTTTGCCTTTTCCTTGCAGTTCTACATTCAGTTCATTAAGCATGTAAGTTAGGTCAGTGAGAAAAGATAAATCCAGGAGCCACTGTGTGTCCTGTAGGTGTACATATTCTGCATGTTTCGAGACCTTGAGAAACTCATTGATTTCAGGCAACAACTCACTGAAAAATGTTCCTCGGCTCAGCCACAACACATCCATGTGCAGCAGCAGGTCTGTGTGCTCCGCTTCAGTCTCGTCTAAGTGAGCACGAAATAGTCTCCCTGTAGGCTTCTTGCTCAAATAGAACACACAATCTTCATCGCAACATCCATCACCTCTTCCATGTTTAACATCTTTCCACACAAAGCTTGCCGCTGAATTACGCAGTGATAACTAAACTCAGCAAAAAAATAAATGTCCTCTCACTGTCAACTGCGTTTATTTTCATATTTGTATGAACATAACAAGATTCAACAACTGAGACATGAACTAAACAAGTTCCACAGACATGTGAATAACAGAAATGGAATAATGTGTCCCTGAACAAAGGGTGGTCAAAATCAAAAGTAACAGTCCGTATCTGGTGTGGCCACAAGCTGCATTAAGTACTGCAGTGCATCTCCTCCTCATGGACTGCACCAGATTTGCCAGTTCTTTCTGTGAGATGTTACCCCACTCTTCCACCAAGGCACCTGCAAGTTCCCAGACATTTCTGGGGGAATGACCCTACACCTCACCTTCCGATCCAACAGGCCCCAGACGTGCTCAATGGGATTGAGATACGGACTCTTCGCTGGCCATGGCAGAACACTGACATTCCTGTCTTGCAGGTAATCACGCACAGAACGAGCAGTATGGCTGGTGACATTGTCATGCTGGAGGGTCATGTCAGGATGAGCCTGCAGGAAGGGTACCACATGAGGGAGGAGGATGTCTTCCCTGTAACGCTCAGCGTTGAGATTTCCTGCAATGACAACAGGCTCAGTCCGATGATGCTGTGACACACATCCCCAGACCATGACGGACCCTCCACCTCCAAATCGATCCCGCTCCAAAGTACAGGCCTCGGTGTAATGCTCATTCCTTCGACGATAAACACGAATCCGACCATCACCCCTGGTGAGACAAAACCGTGACTCGTCAGTGAAGAACACTTTTTGCCAGTCCTGTCTGGTCCAGCGGCGGTGGGTTTGTGCCCATAGGCGACGTTGTTGCCGGTGATGTCTGGTAAGGACCTGCATTACAACAGGCCTACAATCCCTCAGTCCAGCCTCTCTCAGCCTATTGCGGACAGTCTGAGCACTGATGGAGGGATTGGGCGTTCCTGGTGTAACTCGGGCAGTTGTTGTTGCCATCCTGTACCTGTAGTGCAGGTGTGATGTTCGGATGTACCGATCCGGTGCAGGTGTTGTTACACGTGGTCTGCCACTGTGAGGACGATTAGCTGTCTGTCCTGTCTCCCTGTAGTGCTGTCTTAGACGTCTCACAGTACGGACATTGCAGATTATTGCCCTGGCCACATATGCAGTCCTCATGCCTCCTTGCAGCATTCCTAAGGCACGTTCACACAGATGAGCAGGGACCCTGGGCGTCTTTCTTTTGGTGTTTTTCAGTCAGTAGAAAGGCCTCTTTAGTGTCCTAAGTTTTAATAACTGTGACCTTAATTGCCTACCATTTGTAAGCTGTTAGTGTCTTAACGACCGTTCCACAGGTGCATGTTCATTAAATGTTTATGGTTCATTGAACAAGCATGGGAAACAGTGTTTAACCCATTCACAATTAAGATCTGTGAAGTTATTTGGATTTTTACAAATGATCTTTGAACGACAGGGCCCTGAAAAAGGACGTTTCTTTTTTTGCTTAGTTTAAGATAAGATAAGATAAGATGCTATGGTTGTCGCCTTCCCTTTGGTCACAGGCCTGTGAAAATTGACTGCTGCGCTTCCAGTAGATATTTTAGTTCTTGTACTTTCTCTTCTTCGTAATTCAGTCGTTGCTGGAAAATCTCTTTCCTGGGTTTTGTGTGTGGTTTTGAAATGTCGTTCTATGTTACCTTTCTTTGGGATAGCGATGCTATTATGGCAGATGAGGCACACACATTTTGAGTTTGACATGATGAAAAAATGATCCTCCTCCCATTCCTTGTGGAAATGATACGTTTTCTGTATCCTTCCCTTCACTCATTATTGCTTCTGTCGACCACACAACTTAAGAACAATTTAAGAGCGAATCTCAGTCTACAAAGTTAGTATATATACCCACTGAAGTAGATTAGCCTTCACCTACGGTGGCCATGAAGGTCAATCTAATGAAAAATATGAACACAGTACTACTGTATAATGTCCTTTCAGATCCATAGGCTATTACACCTATTACCAATGACTGTATGGTAATTACAGTGCTAAAAACAAACAAATGTTTCCCTCAATCTGAGATGAAAAATTCCTAAAAGAAAATGCAGACAGTAAGGGAGCAAAAAGACAAAAGGGAACACAAGCACAAATCCTCTCCATGTGTAAGTACAACACCGGTAATTCTAAAGAGGCAGGAATGGAATTAATTGATGTCCCGCTCTACAGTTGATAGTTTTTCTCTATATTGGGGAGCACACTGATCTGCCACTGCAGGGATTTATTGTGAGCCAGCTTTGCTCTGCAACTGACGCATACACAGACAAACACGCGCATGCATGAACACATGCGCACACACATGCAGTCGCACACACGCACACCTGCACCACACACACACACGCGTACGCACAAACACACAAATACACACTCAGACATGCCAATCACACCGACATACTCACTCACATGAAAATAGATTGACTGTACCGCCACTCATACATACTGTACCCCCCCCCCCACGCAAGCACGGGCACACACACACACTACTGTACCTGTGGCAGGGCGATGGACAATTGTCTCGAGAGGGAGTCCTTCTCATGGCCTAGCTCTCTGAGGCGTAGCTGGGCCGTCCCAAGGCTGTCCTGGGTCTCCTTCAGGCTCTCCAGCAGCCTCTCCCTCTCGGTCAGCATGTTTACCATCAGGGACTCCAGATTCCCTGTGCTGCCTCCCTCATCACCCCCACCCCTTGATTCTCCTCGGCCACCATAGTCCCCTTCCCCTATGGCACCACCAGGGCCCCCAGCCCCAACCCCAACCCCAGGAGAGGAGAGGCCTCCACCACGCCCGTCCTCCGAAATGGTGGGCATCACTTCGCACATCATCATGAGACTGGAGAGTGTCTGGCGGGTTCTGAGAGAAAACGTCTATGTTCGGAGTTTGTGTTTACCCAAAAGCCCTGTGTGCAGGTGGGTCAAAGTGTGTGTACGTGTGATTCGTTGACAGAATGTCTGTTACTTGAACGAGATCTTCTGTTTGAGTCTGTTCATCTCTGACTGAAATGACAGTGTATAAAAAAATATCAATTGTTCCTTTATTTCTTTGTAAAAAAAATAGCTTTCAATCACGTTTGACGCTTCCATTTCACTCCTTCTGATGCCATCTATTGCATTACTTCTTCTCTCCAAAACAACACTAACAAATAGACTTAGTGCACTTTTCTCTCTCGCTGCTTTTTTCTTTCTGTGCAACAACCTGGGTTTTGTTTACTAGGAAGGATATATGTCAGGGTTCCGCAACTGGAGGCCTGAGGGGCCGGGACAAATTTGGCCCTCTGGTGATATTATTTGGCCCCCCCAAGTTTGCCGAGCAAAGAAAATATTTATTTATTTATTTATTTTTGGACATAAAAGACTGTAAAAACACCAGCAAAACAGCTACGAGTGATTTTAATTTTGAAAATCTGTTCCAAAGTATTCTCACGCATAATAGAGAGATATATGTGATCATATACAAATGCAAGAAAGATTTGAAATGATTATGTTTTAGTCAAATGTTATATCTGTATGGGCTTCTTGCGGTCAGTTCCGGCCCCCTGACCATCCACTTAAGAAAAAAATCAGCCCGCAGTTGAATCTAGTTGATAATCCCTGATCTATATGCTCTTGAATGACCGAAGGAGGAAGTATCTTTGTGAAACTGGGCTGTGGTGGGAGTCTAGCATTGGCTGAGGAAAGGGAGGGGAGGAATGGATAGTGGAAGGCCCACCTTCCGACTGGATCCACAGGTTGGGTCTTCACAACACCCGGAGCGATAGCTGAAAGAAATAAAGATAGACAAAGCGTCACACTAGGCCCACCTCAGTTAATGCATTGTATACAACATAGGAAAAGACAAGCTAGGCCAGTACTACAACTACTGTAAGACAATTCCACAACATAAACCTGTACTGTAACTTGATGTACTGTAAGTGTAGTAATCTCAAGCATCTCAAACATGGACAGATAATGATACGAAATATGTAATGAAATATAGGTGTGGGACCTGGGCCCTGTTCAGCAGGGCACGTGTTTGTTTTGTTTTCCAGTGTTAAACATTTGCAATCTGTGTTCTTATTGGTAGTACCTCCCCATTACTATATGTTTTCTCCCTACTGAACATGACCCAGATATTGACCACATCTCGTGTGTTATACATTTTAGTGGATTCTCTGTGATTAAACAAACAAAGCGTGTGCAAGCTTTTTTTCTTGCAGCCCAGCACTAACACACCTGATTCAGCTAATCAAGTTTGGGAAAAATGGCTGATTATTTGATTCAATCCTGGTCCTGGTGAGACACAGAGTGTGCAGGCTTTTGAGACCACACAGACCTATGTAACCTAATCTAAATGCTGAAGACCCTCACCTCTCCAGATTGGGGAGCAGACCGGCACATAGTGGCTCTGTAGTCTTTTCTAGAGAGACTACTAGTGGTACAGTAACAACAAAGGGCTGCCCGGGAAGACTACAACTCCCAGCCTGTGTCCCAAGACTTTACAAACCCTTCCTTCCCTTATATTTATCTAATGATCACAGATCAATAAGGTGACTGGATGAAAAAGCTTGTTTCCCACACCTGTCCAATTTGTGAACAGAGAGGATAGGCCTAAAATAGAGATCTAAGGAAAGATCAGTGTTTTTCTTCAAGCCTGGTCCCGGGCACCCACAGGCTGTGCAGGCATTTGTCCCTGCCCCTTGTTAACACATACTTGATTTAAGAAATCGGGGTCTGGAAACTGGTGTGTTAGTGCTGTAATAGATGAAAAGCCTGGACACCATGTGAGTCCCCAGTCAGGACCAGTAAGGAATACCACTGGTCTAGGTGTTACATTTTATTACATGATGTGGTGGCTGTAGATAGGGCAAGTCAGGCCATCAGAACCATGAGTCAGTCTGGGTAACCACTATAGCATTCCCTCCATGACCTGCCAGGAAGAGGATGTCTGGCAAACTGTAACCCACCCAGCACCTACTGCACCTGGGTTACTCCTGCTGCTCTACCAGCATCTTCCATCTCATCCAGGAGAGCTAAGGAGGACCACCGAGGCTGTCTCTCATGCCATCCTTCTACTGGTACGGGCAGTGGTCTCCAACCCTGGTCCTGAAGAGCTACTAGGTGTGCAGGCTTTTGTTCCAGCCCAGCACTGACACACCTGATTCAGCTCTGAGGTAGGGGTACTTAGTGATGGCCAGTGTGCCTGTTCAGGGGACTAGAGATATTTACAGAAACACATTCAAAAGCAATGCAGAACACTGCCATATGATCAAAGCACAAACAGACTGGACAACCAGGCAATGTGACTCTTTAGTCCCTGCACTTCAGGACAAGTGCTAGATGTGGCCCAAGCCTTTCCACAAAATATAATACCAATAGTAATGCAGTAGTGTTTTCATTATCCTTGTGGGGTAGGCTATTCAAACATGTTAATGACAATACAAACAGTTGACACGAGGATACAAAGGCGACAAACCTCTCAAGACAAGCAAAGTTCCAAATTATAGACAAATTATTATATAGAGTCAAAGATGATTGGGCTTGTGATAACAATTCCACACGGACTAATATGCAATGGCTAATACTGCATCATTGAACAGCTACAAAATGATCTCTGTATACTATTTATCATCATACTTGCCATCACCCTCATCATCTCTGTCAACACCCCATAGCTGTCACATTCCTAGCATGGTTGTGGTTGTTCTTTCCAGCCCAGAGTAGTAGGCTATCTCATGGTTGCTCTCTATATGGCCAATTAGGAGCAGGCATCAATCTTGTACAGTATTGGGTTACTAAAATAGCAGCTATCCACAAATGGGGGTCTAATAAGGAAAATATGAAATGTTTGAGAGAGAGAGAGAGATTGATGAGGAAGGAAGGAACAAGGCAGCCTACACAGCGCTGTTCACCAGACATTGGGGCGGGGAGGGGAGTGTGGCTAAGCCTTTCGCTATTACCAACATTGGAAGAAAGTGGGGCATGATCTGTTCACCATAAATGCTGTCTTATATAGGCTACTCAGCATTTACGCACAAATTCAATTATTTATTTGACTACCGTCTCAGTCATTAATGATGACTGAGACGGCAGCGGTTTGTCCTGTTAGCCTATTTCCATCCATCTCATATCATGAAACGCATCATTGAAATCAATAACTGATTGTCGGCAGCTGGGCAGAGTGAGACAGAATCAAAGGAACGAAAGCCAATCAAACATGCCTTTAATCGCATCCCCAACAGTGTTTCAGTGCTGAAAACGAGGCGTTTGGAGATGGCATTTATAGTCTACTTCCATGTTTTAATGTATGGAAAGAAAAATATAATTTGATAAAGCACACACACAGCCCCACACAACTACAAACATTCCTGAATGTTCATAAAGACATCCACAGTTTGCAGGAAGATATCTCGGATGGTTAACTCTCATCATGCCATAGGATATAGGCTACTCATTTTATGGAGAACAGCACGTCAGAAATACACGGAACGGGATCCAAAATACATGTCACGCATTTTGGATACAATTTACTCCAGAGACAAACGAGATAAAATCATTAAAATAACGGTTATTCTTGGAAATCGTTGCTTAATAACAGTAGTTTATATGCTAGTGTATTAGTTTATTATAGGCGTATAATAACTTGGCAATGCATAGGCTACATATACCGTTATTTGTAGGCTACATTCTCTCTCTCTCTCGTGAGCGCCCTAAATAAATCGAGGTGTGTGTTGCTAACGCACCTGTAGGTTAAGTAATGTACAGGTGTCACGTTTATTTTATTGCATCGTTTATTGTATGTATTTACCTCCCTCCTATATTCCCCCTCCCTTCCTGACAACACAATAAACATAGGCTAACTGGTTATCGGCTACACACAAACCCACACATTTCCCCAGACTCTTCTCGTTTCATGCCATAAGAAAATGGGTTGCGAGGGGCGGTGGAAGTTACATCCTTACCACAGTCATCGCGCGATGCTCACACTGTCCAAATCTGACGTTAAATATTTTTCGGACACATCTCCGCGGATTATGCCTCCGTGTCTGTGCTGCTTTCAAATCCCCAGATATGTGGTTCCCCCTATCTCTCTCCTTTGCACATGTAAACGGCATAAGGGAGCGAGCGGGGAGCGGCGCTACACCACCTTACCATAGCCTCCCCCTCTGTCGGATTGGGAGGTAATGGGTCTTAAAGAAACATCCTCTCAGCATTCTCCACATCTCTCTGTGATTTCCGCGTGCGCGCACACACACACACACACACACACACTTACTAACTATACCTGATTTATAATGCGATTTACTTTCCTCATGAGAATGGAGAAAGACTATACCATATAGACATACTGACAAGCTGAATAAAATATATATATATATATATATATATATATATATATATATATATATATATATATATATATATATATATATATATATTTCACCTTTATTTAACCAGGTAGGCTAGTTTAGAACAAGTTCTCATTTACAACTGCGACCTGGCCAAGATAAAGAAAAGCAGTGCGACACAAACAACAACACAGAGTTACACATGGAATAAACAAGCATACAGTAAATTATACAATAGAGAAAGTCTATATATAGTGTGTGCAAATGAGGTAGGATAAGGGGGGTGAGGCAATAAATAGGCCATTGTGGTGAAATTATTTCAGTATGGCAAATTAAACACTGGGGTGATAGATGTGCAGAAGATGAGTGTGCAAGTAGCGGTACTGGGGTGCAAAGGAGCAAAATAAATAATAAATGAATGAATAAAACAAACTAAGTGACGAGGCTTCTAATGTTAACATGCATGAAACCAAGGCTTTTACGGTTACAGAAGTCAACAAATGAGAGCGCCTGGGGAGTGGGAGTGGAGCTAGGCACTGCAGGGCCTGGATTAATCTCCACATCACCAGAGAAAGAGAGGAGGAGTAGGATAAGGGTACGGCTAAAGGCTAAAAGAACTGGTCGTCTAGTACGTTCAGAACAGAGAGTAAATGGAGCAGATTTTTGGGCACGGTAGAATGGATTCAAGGCATAATATACAGACAAAGGTATGGTAGGATGTGGGTACAGTGGGGGTAAACCTGTGCATAGAGTGACGATGATACGATGATATCATTTAAACCAGGTGATGTCAGCGCATGTGTGGTAGTGTTAACTAAGGCGTATTGAGCAGGGCTAGAGGCTCTACAGTGAAATAAGGCAATAATTACTAACCAAAACAGCAATGGACAAGGCATGTTGACGTTAGGGAGAAGCATGCGTAGCCGAGTGATCATAGGAGTCCAGTGAGTGGCTTCAGGCAGCTAGCGGGTCCGGGCTAGCAAGCTAGCAGACGGAAGAAAGTCTGTTGCGGCCCCCTCGTGCTGTTACGTCGGCAGACAGATCAGCAGGGCTCCGTGTGGTAAACCAGGCCAATTGGAAAAATAGGTATAGTGGCCAAAGAATTTGTCCGATGGGCCTCTTAAGCTAACAGTCCAATGTGCTCTAGACAGCTAGCGTAATGTAAGGGAATGTGTGTACAATGTGCTTTGTACAGTTATACCAGCTCCAGTAAAGAGATCAGAGACTCGTTGACTTCTACATCCTTACTAGATTTGATTTGATTTGATTAGATTTTAGGATCTCTTTTAGTCCCCATTTGGACTAATCTTCCAAGAGTCCTTAACATTAAAATACAATTTATAATACAAACACACTTTCACATATAACACACTATTACAAACATACATAATACACTAGCATAATGTCCCAATAAATACTCAATCTAAAAAAATATTGATTCTTCATCTACTATAGTCCCACAACATTTCTATATACTATATTTAAATTGTTTTTAAATAATGTTTTTTTATTTATTTTTTTTATTTCACCTTTATTTAACCAGGTAGGCTAGTTGAGAACAAGTTCTCATTTGCAACTGCGACCTGGCCAAGATAAGGCATAGCAGTGTGAACAGACAACACAGAGTTACACATGGAGTAAACAATTAACAAGTCAATAACACAGTAGAAAAAAGGGGAGTCTATATATGCATTGTGTGCAAAAGGCATGAGAAGGTAGGCAGATAATTACAATTATGCAGATTAACACTGGAGTGATAAATGATCAGATGGTTATGTACAGGTAGAGATATTGGTGTGCAAAAGAGCAGAAAAATAAATAAATAAAAACAGTATGGGGATGAGGTAGGTGAAAATGGGTGGGCTATTTACCAATGGACTATGTACAGCTGCAGCGATCGGTTAGCTGCTCAGATAGCAGATGTTTGAAGTTGGTGAGGGAGATAAAAGTCTCCAACTTCAGCGATTTTTGCAATTCGTTCCAGTCACAGGCAGCAGAGAACTGGAACGAAAGGCGGCCAAAAGAGGTGTTGGCTTTAGGGATGATCAGTGAGATACACCTGCTGGAGCGCGTGCTACGGATGGGTGTTGCCATCGTAACCAGTGAACTGAGATAAGGCGGAGCTTTACCTAGCATGGACTTGTAGATGACCTGGAGCCAGTGGGTCTGGCGACGAATATGTAGCGAGGGCCAGCCGACTAGAGCATACAAGTCCCAGTGGTGGGTGGTATAAGGTGCTTTAGTGACAAAACGGATGGCACTGTGATAAACTGCATCCAGTTTGCTGAGTAGAGTGTTGGAAGCAATTTTGTAGATGACATCGCCGAAGTCGAGGATCGGTAGGATAGTCAGTTTTACTAGGGTAAGTTTGGCGGCGTGAGTGAAGGAGGCTTTGTTGCGGAATAGAAAGCCGACTCTTGATTTGATTTTCGATTGGAGATGTTTGATATGGGTCTGGAAGGAGAATTTAGAGTCTAGCCAGACACCTAGGTACTTATAGATGTCCACATATTCAAGGTCGGAACCATCCAGGGTGGTGATGCTGGTCAGGCGTGCGGGTGCAGGCAGCGAACGGTTGAAAAGCATGCATTTGGTTTTACTAGCGTTTAAGAGCAGTTGGAGGCCACGGAAGGAGTGCTGTATGGCATTGAAGCTCGTTTGGAGGTTAGATAGCACAGTGTCCAAGGACGGGCCGGAAGTATATAGAATGGTGTCGTCTGCGTAGAGGTGGATCAGGGAATCGCCCGCAGCATGAGAAATATCATTGATATATACAGAGAAAAGAGTCGGCCCGAGAATTGAACCCTGTGGCACCCCCATAGAGACTGCCAGAGGACCGGACAGCATGCCCTCCGATTTGACACACTGAACTCTGTCTGCAAAGTAATTGGTGAACCAGGCAAGGCAGTCATCCGAAAAACCGAGGCTACTGAGTCTGCCGATAAGAATACGGTGATTGACAGAGTCGAAAGCCTTGGCAAGGTCTATGAAGACGGCTGCACAGTACTGTCTTTTATCGATGGCGGTTATGATATCGTTTATTACCTTGAGCGTGGCTGAGGTACACCCGTGACCGGCTCGGAAACCAGATTGCACAGCGGAGAAGGTACGGTGGGATTCGAGATGGTCAGTGACCTGTTTGTTGACTTGGCTTTCGAAGACCTTAGATAGGCAGGGCAGGATGGATATAGGTCTGTAACAGTTTGGGTCCAGGGTGTCGCCCCCTTTGAAGAGGGGGATGACTGCGGCAGCTTTCCAATCCTTGGGGATCTCAGACGATATGAAAGAGAGGTTGAACAGGCTGGTAATAGGGGTTGCGACAATGGCGGCGGATAGTTTCAGGAATAGAGGGTCCAGATTGTCAAGCCCAGCTGATTTGTACGGGTCCAGTTTTTGCAGCTCTTTCAGAACATCTGCTATCTGGATTTGGGTAAAGGAGAACCTGGAGAGGCTTGGGCGAGTAGCTGCGGGGGGGGGGGGGGGAGCTGTTGGCCGAGGTTGGAGTAGCCAGGCGGAAGGCATGGCCAGCCGTTGAGAAATGCTTGTTGAAGTTTTCGATAATCATGGATTTATCGGTGGTGACCGTGTTACCTAGCCTCAGTGCAGTGGGCAGCTGGGAGGAGGTGCTCTTGTTCTCCATGGACTTCACAGTGTCCCAGAACTTTTTGGAGTTGGAGCTACAGGATGCAAACTTCTGCCTGAAGAAGTTGGCTTTAGCTTTCCTGACTGACTGTGTGTATTGGTTCCTGACTTCCCTGAACAGTTGCATATCGCGGGGACTATTCGATGTTAGTGCAGTCCGCCACAGGATGTTTTTGTGCTGGTCGAGGGCAGTCAGGTCTGGAGTGAACCAGGGGCTATATCTGTTCTTAGTTCTGCATTTTTTGAACGGAGCATGCTTATCTAAAATGGTGAGGAAGTTACTTTTAAAGAAAGACCAGGCATCCTCAACTGACGGGATGAGGTCAATGTCCTTCCAGGATACCCGGGCCAGGTCGATTAGAAAGGCCTGCTCACAGAAGTGTTTTAGGGAGCGTTTGACAGTGATGAGGGGTGGTCGTTTGACTGCGGCTCCGTAGCGGATACAGGCAATGAGGCAGTGATCGCTGAGATCCTGGTTGAAGACAGCGGAGGTGTATTTGGAGGGCCAGTTGGTCAGGATGACGTCTATGAGGGTGCCCTTGTTTACAGAGTTAGGGTTGTACCTGGTGGGTTCCTTGATGATTTGAGTGAGATTGAGGGCATCTAGCTTAGATTGTAGGACTGCCGGGGTGTTAAGCATATCCCGGTTTAGGTCACCTAACAGAACAAACTATGAAGCTAGATGGGGGGCGATCAATTCACAAATGGTGTCCAGGGCACAGCTGGGAGCTGAGGGGGGTCGGTAGCAGGCGGCAACAGTGAGAGACTTATTTCTGGAGAGAGTAATTTTCAAAATTAGTAGTTCGAACTGTTTGGGTACGGACCTGGAAAGTATGACATTACTTTGCAGGATATCTCTGCAGTAGACTGCAACTCCTCCCCCTTTGGCAGTTCTATCTTGACGGAAGATGTTATAGTTGGGTATGGAAATCTCAGAATTTTTGGTGGCCTTCCTGAGCCAGGATTCAGACACGGCAAGGACATCAGGGTTAGCAGAGTGTGCTAGAGCAGTGAGTAAGACAAACTTAGGGAGGAGGCTTCTGATGTTGACATGCATGAAACCAAGGCTTTTTCGATCACAGAAGTCATGAGTATGAGGGTGCGGCTGAAGGCTATCAAAACTGGTCGCCTAGGGCGTTGGGGACAGAGAATAAGAGGAGCAGGTTTCTGGGCATGGTAGAATATATTCAGGGCATAATGCGCAAACAGGGGTATGGTGGGGTGCGGGTACAGCGGAGGTAAGCCCAGGCACTGGGTGATGATGAGAGAGGTTGTATCTCTGGACATGCTGGTTGTAATGGGTGAGGTCACCGCATGTGTGGGGGGTGGGACAAAGGAGGTATCAGGGGTATAAAGAGTGGAACTAGGGGCTCCATTGTAAACTAAAACTATGATAACTAACCTGCACAACAGTATACAAGGCATATTGACATTTGAGAGAGACACACAGCGAGGCATACAGTAATCACAGGTGTTGAATTGGGAGAGCTAGCTTAAACTTATATATTGAAAGGTTTCTAGTTTGCTCAGTTAATTTATTCAATTTCTTTATTGCTCTAAATCGAAATGTTCTTTTGCCCATTTCTTTTTTCTGTCTGGTTAGCAATTAACACAGCAGACAAAAACAAGGTTTGACCTCTCCTCAAAAATGGCTTCACTCCTGCTCCTCAAAAGAGGCAAAGACAGTTATTTTCTTGTTGTCATCTGCCTCCACATAGAACATCTCATAATCTCTCTGAAACAGGAATGGTTCCTTGAGGAGAATATTTTCCTCTTCATCCAGGCCATCATACAACCGTAGTTCTTTAAGGGTTGTAATGCGGTCTTCCCCGTCCATCCCAATTACACTAGGGAGGGAAACGGTGCCTTTAAATGTTTGGAGTTCACACCACCTTGCTGCCTCTAGGGTGTCCCTGGGAAGAATATCTGCTTCCTTGAAGAAAAATAAATATTAAGAGTATTGCCTCGTTGGGGTGATCAAGTCAAATTACACCCCGCTTTCACAAAACCACCATGCAAACAAAAGCCACTACTACTAAAGGGGTTTTCAGTGATATCTATAACTACTCAACAAGTCATCACAACTAGTATATCTTGCCATGCATCAAGCCTTCAGCATTACACACAGTAGACTACATACCCAGTTCACAGCTCCCAGTTCGCCGTGCATTTTGTTTTCTGTATCGTCTAGAAAGAAAACAGATTGTGGTCATTAAGTAATGTAAGGGAACCTCTAGGGATGTATGTACAAGAATGCACTTTTAGCTAATAGCCTATACAGTACCTGATCCCGCGGAGCTGGGATGGGGGGCATGAAATATATTGGAGAAGTCTAAACATTGGTTTAAGACTATACCACTCATCATATGACACCTCCAACCTGTAGTGTGTTTTGTTTTTGCTTCCTTTTTTGATCTTTCAACCTCTCTTCTTCAGACCTTAGTGAATGAATGATATACATTCAATATGAAAATATATTCAGGTCAGTCTGGCTACAGTGAAACAAATGATTTTAAGGATGCGAATGAAAAGTTTTTATGATGTTCAAGACTTACTGCATGGGAAAGTTCTGCAGGAGAACTGGGTACCACCATCACCTAATTTGCTGCATGATTTCCTTTGAAAAAGAAAATCACACAATCGGATGGGTATCCAAAAAAACATTGTATCCACTAGTGATGAGAATTTCATAATTTATGCATACCACTGTGCTTCCATTGCAATGTACAGAGCGTACTGTAAGTTAATAAATAGTAGGTTGTTAGGTTTGATAGTTATGACGACAACAATAATGATAATAGTAAATCATAATAATAATAATAACCCGCCAGGAATATATTTCAGGATGTAGAAGACATCCCCTCCCCCAAGAAGTCACAGCATGTCACATCAGCATCCAGCTCTGCAGGAGTTTGATGTATGAATTGTGTATGTAGCGTAAAAACTGTAAGAAATTGGTCCCCAAAAGTGTCAAGAATAATAAACAATAAAAAGTATGAGCAATATCGACAGTGTGCTCTGCATGCTGCAAGCACAGAAATAATAATAACTTTTATCAATAACGATAGTGTGCTCTGCATGCTGCAAGCACAGAAATAATAATAACTTTTATCAATAACGACAGTGTGCTCTGCCTGCTGCAAGCACAGAAATAATAATCACTTTTATCAATAACGATAGTGTGCTCTGCATGCTGCAAGCACAGAAATAATAATAACTTTTATCAATAACGATAGTGTGCTCTGCATGCTGCAAGACCAGAAATAATAATAACTTTTATCAATAACGACAGTGTGCTCTGCATGCTGCAAGCACAGAAATAATAATCACTTTTATCAATAACGATAGTTTGCTCTGCATGCTGCAAGCACAGAAATAATAATAACTTTTATCAATAACGATAGTGTGCTCTGTATGCTGGATGCACATAAATAATAATAACTTTTATCAATAACGATAGTGTGCTCTGCATGCTGCAAGCACAGAAATAATAATAACTTTTTTCAATAACGACAGTGTGCTCTGCCTGCTGCAAGCACAGAAATAATAATAAGTTTTATCATTAACGATAGTGTGCTCTGCATGCTGCAAGCACAGAAATAAGAATAACTTTTATCAATAACGACAGTGTACTCTGCCTGCTGCAAGCACAGAAATAATAATAACTTTTATCAATAACGACAGTGTGCTCTGCATGCTGCAAGCACAGAAATTATAATCACTTTTATCAATAACGATAGTGTGCTCTGAATGCTGCAAGCACAGAAATAATACATTATTTTATCAATAACGATAGTGTGCTCTGCCTGCTGCAAGCACAGAAATAATAATAACTTTTATCAATAACGAGTGTGCTCTGCATGCTGCAAGCACAGAAATAATAATAACTTTTATCAATAACGACAGTGTGCTCTGCCTGCTGCAAGCACAGAAATAATAATAACTTTTATCAATAACGAGTGTGCTCTGCATGCTGCAAGCCCAGAAATAATAATAACTTTTATCAATAACGACAGTGTGCTCTGCCTGCTGCAAGCACAGAAATAATAATAACTTTAATCAATAACGATAGTGTGCTCTGCATGCTGCAAGCCCAGAAATAATAATAACTTTTATCAATAACGACAGTGTGCTCTGCCTGCTGCAAGCACAGAAATAATAAATTTTATCAATAACGATAGTTTGCTCTGCATGCTGCAAGCACAGAAATAATAATAACTTTTATCAATAACGACAGTGTGCTCTGCCTGCTGCAAGCACAGAAATAATAATAACTTTTATCAATAACGACAGTGTGCTCTGCATGCTGCAAGCACAGAAATAATAATAACTTGTATCAATAACGATAGTGTGCTCTGCATGCTGCAAGCAGAGAAATAATAATAACTTTTATCAATAACGACAGTGTGCTCTGCCTGCTGCAAGCAGAGAAATAATAATAACTTTTATCAATAACGACAGTGTGCTCTGCATGCTGCAAGCACAGAAATAATAATAACTTTTATCAATAACGACAGTGTGCTCTGCATGCTGCAAGCCCAGAAATAATAATAACTTTTATCAATAACGATAGTGTGCTCTGCATGCTGCAAGCCCAGAAATAATAATAACTTTTATCAATAACGATAGTGTGCTCTGCATGCTGCAAGCCCAGAAATAATAATAACTTTTATCAATAACGACAGTGTGCTCTGCCTGCTGCAAGCACAGATATAATAATAACTTTTATCAATAACGATAGAGTGCTCTGCATGCTGCAAGCACAGAAATAATAATAACTTTTATCAATAACGACAGTGTGCTCTGCATGCTGCAAGCACAGAAATAATAATAACTTTTATCAATAACGATAGTGTGCTCTGCATGCTGCAAGCAGAGAAATAATAATAACTTTTATCAATAACGACAGTGTGGTCTGCCTGCTGCAAGCAGAGAAATAATAATAACTTTTATCAATAACGACAGTGTGCTCTGCATGCTGCAAGCACAGAAATAATAATAACTTTTATCAATAACGACAGTGTGCTCTGCATGCTGCAAGCCCAGAAATAATAATAACTTTTATCAATAACGATAGTGTGCTCTGCATGCTGCAAACCCAGAAATAATAATAACTTTTATCAATAACGACAGTGTGCTCTGCATGCTGCAAGCCCAGAAATAATAATAACTTTTATCAATAACGACAGTGTGCTCTGCCTGCTGCAAGCACAGAAATAATAATAACTTTTATCAATAACGATAGAGTGCTCTGCATGCTGCAAGCACAGAAATAATAATAACTTTTATCAATAACGACAGTGTGCTCTGCATGCTGCAAGCACAGAAATAATAATAACTTTTATCAATAAAGATAGTGTGCTCTGCCTGCTGCAAGCACAGAAATAATAATAACTTTTATCAAAAACGAT
Organism: Oncorhynchus clarkii lewisi; assembly: GCF_045791955.1. Lineage (NCBI taxonomy): Eukaryota > Metazoa > Chordata > Actinopteri > Salmoniformes > Salmonidae > Oncorhynchus > Oncorhynchus clarkii. The sequence goes on from NC_092166.1 coordinate 48,736,026, forward strand.
AGTGTGCTCTGCATGCTGCAAGCACAGAAATAATAAAAACGTTTCATATGTTATAACAGAAAAGAGGACAATATAATATACTGAATAGCATCTTACCATCAAAATAAACACTCCACAGTTGTTTGATAAACCTTGCTTTTCGAGGCCCTATGGTGTGTACAAGGTGCAATCGTCAATAAAGGAATGGCAATCAAATGGTACAGTTCAGTGGAATAATTTAAATGAATATCTAACCTGAACATCATCCACACCAAAAGTCCTCAAAGGTCCAGGGGACAAGATCACAGCAATGTTTCTGTGAACACAGTGTATGTGAAAGTAGAGAAAAGTAAAATTCAACAGCTTTTTACACTCCAGCATGCAAAACAGTTTTGATCACAGTTGGAACTGAATTAGCACAAATATTTTTCACAACATGTATGGGTGTTGCTGGACCAGAAAATGTATTTTCGACTGCAAACACACCATCTCACATCAATGCACTCACATGCCAAAAACCGTTCCTCGGACACTGTTCCAAAGCAATGTGTTTGCTTTCTTCGTAGATGTGTTTTGAAGTTTTTCTTTTTTACCTTCAGTTTGCAGTGTGGACAAGTTACAATGACTTTTCTTGACTTGCCATGTATGTTGGGACCAGGTGATTTAATTATTGTATATATTATGTGTAGGCTGTGTAGACTCGCTATGTGTAACTAAGGGAATGACATCAACGATACACATTTAGAGCAAAACACAACAAGGCATACATTGAAGAAACACAGAAAATCAACTATCAAATTGATTACATAACTGTACATGTAAACCTAGGCTTACTGCTCAAGAGGCAAATTTGTCCAAATAAGATTCCCTCATTGTGAGCAATTAGATAACTCACGTGCAAATAGGTGCTAATTAACGCTATGCTAACATTGGTGCGGTAGTTGGTCATATAAAAATGTACCACTGGTATAACATGAATATTACAAAGTACATTATGAATAATAACAGTCTCACCTACTTCCATGGTTTATATTTTTACCCATGTAGATTAGGTTTGATTAAGATTCGCGTTCGTTGACGTTGATACCTTAGACGTTTACCTCAACTTGGGTGACCTTGAAGGAGACGGGACGGGTTCGTGTTAAGCGCGCTTGACTCCGCCCACATTGAGCCCGGCCCCGGCGTTCGACTCTGCCCACATTGTGCCCGGCCCCGAACTGCACACTGAGGTCAGGAGCTTCTCTGAGAGACAGCTAGGCCATGTTGACAGACATACATATTAAACCATCATACCATGCATAATGCACACTGTAAGATGTTTCTGTCATTTCAACAGTAAAACACTGTAGAATGCACAGTAAAATACCGTAAATGTGTTTTACAGCACATAAGACTTTTCCGCAATTTCAAAAGTAAAGTAAAACACTGTAATACTGTGTTGCAGAGCATTGTAAGACTACTTTTCTGTCATTGCAACAGTAAACACTGTAAAATTACCTTAAATGAGTTTGATAGAATTAATGATGGTGCATTGAGGGCAATGTTGTGGGTGGGGAAAGTATCTTGCACATTTACATATTTTGAGGTGTGCCTTGTAAGAGTCTATATTTGTTGCACCCGTGAATGAGAATGCTGTACCCCCACAGAATACAGTAAAAATACAGTAATACAAACAAAAAATCTACAGCAGTTCAGAATACAGTACCATAATGTATTTTTGGAGCAGCAAAAACCTTTTGTACACTAGTGGGTGCATAGTATTGTTGTTTCTGACTCATTAACATATTTTTAGGGGTGTCTAAGAGGCTATATTTGTTGTACCTGTTAGTGAGAACACTGTATGTGAATTTAACTGATATGTGGTAGTGGTTCCCTAACAATTACATTTTTATAGGTGACAGATCAGAGTGGCAACAAGTCTCACACCTGAGTGGCTTGTCATGTCCTTTTAAATCTGTTTTGCCTTGTAGTTACTTGTCAGTTTATAAGCCTTTGCTGAGGCCTAAAGTGCAAGTGATATAAAACACCAAATATCAGTTGGTATGATGTGATATATAATTACATATTCACTATTAGCAGTTGATGAATAATTGTTCAATACAATTCAACAATAAAGTACTGTATTCTTTATTTAACTAGGCAAGTCAGTTAAGAACAAATTCTTAATTTCAATGATGGCCTAGGAACAGTGGGTTAACTGCCTTGTTCAGGGGCAGAAGGACAAATTATTATTTTATTTTAATTTACCTTGTCAGCTCGGGGATTCGATCTTGCAACGCTCTAACCACTAGGCTACCTGCCTCCCCATATTATGGTGCATTGTGGAAAATTATTGTGGGAGGGTAAATAATCACTGTCTCATTAACATATTTGAAGGTGTGTCTATAGCCGTGGGAAAATCTTGCTGTTTGGGGGTGGGGGTGCTGCGATTCTTTTCTGCTGACGGGAAGTTTGGAAGCCTTTGTTTAGGCCTCTAGAAGTGCAAGTAATATAACACTCCTCGTATTAATTCATATGCTGTAATATACAGTACAAATGCCTAGCATCCAACCTGCTTGCTCCAATCCCTTGAAATGTCTGTAAAATACTGTCAAAATATCTATCATACAGTTTATTAGTCACTTTTACAGTATTGTACTGTTTTTAATTGGTTTGGATATTGTCGTAATTTACAGGACGCTGGCATCAAGTTACTGTGAATAGCTTAGTACTGTATTGGCACTATCCAGAGATAGTCAGATATGTATATTCTGAAGGCCAGTGTATGCTTAACTACAACATTTTCAGTAATGGTTACAGAAATTTACTTGCTATGACTGATGTGTGTTTTTTAACAACCTTGATTGTAAGCACCGACTGTAAGTTGCTAAGGACAAGAGTGCCCACTAAATGACCAAAATGTAAAGGTAAATGTAAAAATAAAAACTTGCAAAGAACACTGGGTAATATGTCACTGGGTCATTACAGTAATATGATGTAACTGTAATTGGTACTGTAAATTAGATTACAGTAACTGGCTCGGTAATGTAAAGTAGATTACAGTAATATGTGTGGTAATGTACAATTTTACAGTAGCTCTACTGTAAAATAAATGACAGTAACTTACTGGAAAATGAATGCCAGTATGTTACTGTACATTTACAGGAAATGTTTTACAGTGCATAACATGATAAGAACCTAACAAACGAAAAGTGAATATAGTGTGCTTTAGGCTAGTTTGAATATAAACTCAGCAAAAAAAGAAACGTCCCTTTTTAAGGACCCTGTCTTTCAAATATAATTCGTAAAAATCCAAATAACTTCACAGATCTTCATTGTAAAGGGTTTAAACACTGTTTTCCATGCTTGTTCAATGAACCATAAACATTTAATGAACATGCACCTGTGCAACGGTCGTTAAGACACTAACAGCTTACAGACAGTAGGCAATTAAGGTCACAGTTATGAGAACTTAGGACACTAAAGAGGCCTTTCTACTGAGAAAGATGCCCAGGGTCCCTGCTCATCTGTGTGAACGCGCCTTAGGCATGCTGCAAGGAGGCATGAGGACTGCAGATGTGGACAGGGCAATAAATTGCAATGTCCATACTGTGAGATGCCTAAGACAGCGCTACAGGGAGACAGGACGGACAGCTGATTGTCCTCGCAGTGGCAGACCACGTGTAACAACATCTGCACAGTATCGGTACATCAAAACAGGATGGCAACAACAACTGCCAGAGTTACACCAGGAACGCACAATCCCTCCATCAGTGCTCAGACTGTCCACAATAGGCTGTGAGAGGCTGGACTGAGGGCTTGTAGGCCTGTTGTAGGCAGGTCACAAGACATCGCTGGCAACAACGTCACCTATGGGCACAAACCCACCGTCGCTGGACCAGACAGGACAGGCAAAAAGTGCTCTTCACTGACGAGTCACGGTTTTGTCTCACCAGGGGTGATGGTCGGATTTGCATTTGTCGTCAAAGGAATGAGCGTTACACCGAGGCCTGTACTCTGGAGCGGGATCGATTTGGAGGTGGAGGGTCCGTCATGGCCTGGGGCGGTGTGTCACAGCATCATCGGACTGAGCTTGTTGTCATTGCAGGCAATCTCAATGCTGTGCATTACAGGGAAGACATTCTCATCCCTCATGTGGTACCCATCCTGCAGGCTCATCCTGACATGACCCTCCAGCATGACAATGCCACCAGCCATACTGCTCGTTCTGTGCAGGATTTCCTGCAAGACAGGAATGTCAGTGTTCTGCCATGGCCAGTGAAGAGCCCGGATCTCAATCCCATTGAGCACGTCTGGGACCTGTTGGATCGGAGGGTGAGGTCTAGGGCCATTCCCCCCAGAAATGTACAGGAACTTGCAGGTGCCTTGTTGGAAGAGTGGGGTAACATCTCACAGCAAGAACTGGCAAATCTGGTGCAGTCCATGAGGAGGAGATGCACTGCAGTACTTAATGCAGCGTGTGGCCACACCAGTTACAGAGTCAATGTGAGGGGTGCACCGGTTAGTCACGGTAATTCAAGTTAATATATACACATATGAGCAGAATTATTAAAGTGACTTATGCATAGATAATAATAGAGACAGTAGCAGCAGCGAAAAAGAGGGGGGAGGAGGGGATGCAAATAGTCTGGGTAGCCATTTGATTAGATGTACAGTACTCTTATGGCTTGGGGGTAGAAGCTGTTTAGAAGCCTATTGGACCTAAACTTTGGTAGCAGAGAGAACAGTCTATGACTAGGGTGGCTGGAGTCTTTTAGGATGAATTTTTAGGGCCTTCTTCTGACACCGCCTGGTATAGATGTCCTGGGTGGCAGAAAGCTTGGCCCCAGTGATGTACTGGGCCATACGCAATACCCTCTGTAGTGCCTTGAGGTTGGAGGCAGAGAAGTTGCCATACCAGGCGGTGGTGCTCTCGATGGTGCAGCTGTAGAACCTTTTGAGGATCTGAGGATCCATGCCAAATCTTTTCAGTCTCCTGAGGGGAATAGGTTTTGTCGTGCCCTCTTCAAGACTGTCTTGGTGTGCTTGGACCATGTTAGTTTGTTGGTGATGTGGACACCAAGGAACTTGAAGCTCAACCTGTACTACAGCCCCATCGATGAGAATTGGGCCGTGCTCAATCATCTCCTTAGTGTTGGTCAAGTTGAGGGAGATGTTGTTGTCCTGGCACCACCCGGCCAGGTCTCTGACCTCCTCCCTACAGACTGTCTCGTTGTTTTTTGTGATCAGGCCTACCACTGTTGTATCATCTGTAAACTTAATGGTGGTGTTGGAGTCGTGCCTGGCTCTGCAGTCATGAGTGAACAGGGACTACAGGAGGGGACTGAGCATGCACACCTGAGAGGCCCCCGTGTTGAGGATCAGTGTGGCTGATATGTTGTTACCTACCCTTACCACCTGGGGGCGGCCCGTTAGGAAGTCCAGGGTCCAGAGGGAGGTGTTTAGTCCCAGGGTCCTTAAAATAGTGATGAGCTTTGAGGGCACTATGGTGTTGAACGCTGAGCTGTAGTCAATGAATAGCATTCTCACATTGGCGTTCCGTTTGTCCAGGTGCGAAAGGGCAGCGTGAAGTGCAATAGAGATTGCATCATCTGTGGATCTGTTGGGGCGGTATACAAATTGGAGTAGGTCTAGGTTTCTGTGATAATTGTGTTGATGTGAGCCATGACCAGACTTTCAAAGCACTTCATGGCTACAGACGTGATTGCTATGGGTCGGTAGTCATTTTGGCAGGTTACCTTAGTGTTCTTGGGCACAGGGACTATGGTGGTCTGCTTGAAACATGTTGGTTTTACAGACACAGACAGGGAGAGGTTGAAACTATACTTGTACAAATAACTTTTTTAGTTTGTAAAATTTTCCTCTGATGTTTGTAATTTCACTCACTGCACCAATCAGTGAATATTTAACAGAATGTACATTTCTACAGATGTGGGATATTCATTTGAACCAGCTTGCATCAGCAGGAAAATAATACTGCAACAACAGAAAATGTAAATTCTCAGCAACAAAAAAGTGATCAAATTAAGATCCTACATCTGTAAATAGTTGTTTGCATCTTTTATCTTTTATGTTACTCTATTATAACACGGGAGTCTTTTTTCTTTTAAGAAATGCATGACATAAAAGTAGGCTTCCGGGCTGAGTACGGTATTGTAATGACCATTATAGTCAATACAATATGACAATAATATTATTATATGTTTATTACATGCATTAGTGTGCAGTTTGTAAATGTAGTTGTCATGTTGTATTCTGAATATGTTGATGTGTGAGTAGTAGACCATGTACATACCGTATACTAGCCTATATTCAATTCCATTGCATTGAATGTTCTTTAAAATAAATAAACTAAGAAGACATTGTTTGATATAAATGTAGTTTTCATATAGGCTATACCGATATTGATAGCATATCTCAGGTAAACAGATAAGCTGGTTGAGTTTGGTACAGTCAATTCAGAAGGTAGGGCTGTTTTTAAGCTGCAAGAGAGCCCAGCAAGTGGTGATGTAATGTGTTCTCAGACAGTGATGTCATTGACTGAGACACAGCCAAAATTTAAAGTGACAAGGGCGTTTCAAAAAATAACAGTGCAATTCTGCATTAGGCCTGGTCAGAGAAGAGTTAACCAGAGGGAGTAGGAATCTAGAAGACCAGTGTTGAAGGAAAGAAAGCACTATTGACAAAACAAGAGCAAAAACATGCATTACTCCCACGTGTGTCATTAATGTTCCTAATTTTATAATAATAGTTTCAGTGCAACACACGGTAATGGCAAATATATGTTTGTTAATTAAGACATTTGAGATACAAATCACAAGTACAATTAATGTTAAACAGTAAGAATAATAATATGTGATTTGTGAATAATAAACCCCCATCCAACTGTGATACGTGTGTATTTGCTCAGTGTTAGATATGTAAACTGGGTGGAATGACTCTGTAACCTCAGACATTTGACATGTAGATTAGTTTATTGCTAGTACTGTAGCTTAAATTATATTCATACTACAAACGATCAAAATGTATACACATAGTATATACAGATTTTAGGGTGAATTCCATGTATGTACTTTTCTTTTGGTAGTAGTATATCCTGATCATAGATTTATTTTCTGATCAATTCTTGAGATGTTTAACTGTTTTTATTGGTAACCATCAATATCTCTCACTGAAACGTGATCCTATTGCATCATTCTCCCATTCCGACAACAGTCCCATTCCCCCAATTTCTCTCTTCTCTTCTCCTCAATACACTATTTCCCGCTATCACTTTTATACTCCCCCCCATCTTGCTCACGACTCTAGTCTCTCTTGTACTACATGTTTTGTCATCCTCAATTTTTGTGGTCTCTCTAGAAACTTGTCCGCCGTACTGTTACTCTCCCTCTTCCAAACGAGGCACTTCGACCCACGCTTTCACCCTCATATAGGCCTAAAGATTTGGTTTTGGATAGGCTACCTCTTTTTTTGGACCACCTCTCCACCTAAACTGATATTACCCACATTCAACTCTGAAGATCCCTCCTGTTCTACCTCCATATCTACTGTCTCAACTCTTCCACATTTTCCTTCTCCTGTTTTTGCCCTTCAACATGTATCCATAGAGGGAGCCTGTTTTGATTCATGATTATCCGACGATTCGGGATTAGGTTTCCTTGATTCCTTACTTTTCTTGATTTTCTCTTGACTCTCTTGACTGGGTTACTCAGTTGCTTTGGACAATGCGTCATTGTCCGGTATCTCTTCATAGAGGCATAGGTCATGTACTGGTTTGGTTGATGCACATGATGTTTGATTACCAGATAGTGTTAGTTGTGCGTTCAGGTCCATAGATGTTGAGTCTCGCTGCTCATTGGTTGTAGCGATGTCTCCACTATCGTCTGTGGCTGTACCATGACTTGTGGAGGATTCTGAATGGTGGCAACCTTCAATTTGTTGATATGTTGGTCTTACCACACTATAGGTCACTTCATCTGCTCTTGAAATCTCACTGGTTGCCCCTCCATCTTCTCTCCCTGATTGGATACTGATTGCCCATCAGTCATTGTAATGTCTGTGTCTGATAGATTGATGTCACTTGTGACTCTATAGAAGAGGGCATGATTTTCCAACATTTTCTCTGAACTTTCACTGACAGAAAATGTGTCGCCATTGGAATCAGTTCCTGCATCATGAGCTATTGGATCATTGTCCACATTCACGGTTTCCTCATGGCACAACGACTCTATTCCGTGGTCTCGTAAAGGTATGAACACTCGCCACTGATTGGTTAAGAGGACCCATTCTGCTCTCCGATTGGTGGACAGAGAACTGCTTTCCCCATGATTGGTTGAGAGTTCTTCTTGGTCCTCCTCGTGTTCTTCCTCCCTGCACCTACTCTTGAATCGCTGGCCTCCATCGGTCTGGTATACTGTCATCGAGGATATCTGATTGGAAGAAGTAGACAGTTTCTTTTCTTTGTTATGTTCTATGATACCCTTTTTCTTTCACTCTGACCTTCGTGTTGTGTTTTGTTCCTAATATGACGTTCATGGCCTTTCATATGTCCCTGTCCCTCATCTGCATAAAGTAGTGTCTCTCCAGGGGTGGGAGGTTCTCCTATACCTACATAGAACTACTATGGCACCAGCCTCCGCATACATCCTCATAAGGTCCAGAAACTGAAAAGTACAGAAAGTTCAGGAATTGTTGTGATTTTTTTGAATGTAGTAAAGTGTAGACTGTATATTAACGAGAGTAATGTAGCAGAAAGGACAAACTTTCAGCATACATTTAAAAAAATAGCTAATTGAGTGTTTGTACCTAAGCATTATGGCTAAATGAGTACCTGACATCTCCCTGCTATTTCTGGCCTTGACATAGGTTTGTGTAGAAGGGGTGTTGTGAAGCTCCTGTTTCTCCCTCCTGGTCAGTGGATGGCCGGTCGCCATGGTACTCTCTCTGACTGCACTGAGAAAGAGCGCGAACGAGAGCACGAGACATAGGGAGGAAGAGCAGAAAGAGGAGGTGGAAGAAAAGCCCTGAGATTAAAGCTAGATTTGTAGATGCATGCAAACGCATAGGAAAAACACATGACAAGAACATATTACATGGGAGTAAGAGTAATTGATTTCCCTTATAAGTGTCTCTCTACATAGTGAAACATATTGAGCTGTCACAGGAGAGATTTATCATGACCCAACTTTCTGAATGAAACACACACACACACACACACACACACACACACACACACACACACACACACACACACACACACACACACACACACACACACACACACACACACACAGGATGACTCTCTCCCTGATCCTCTCCACACATCTCAGTTTAGCCTCTCCGCTCAGGGGTGATGCAAAGGTCAGGGTCCGGGGCAGAGGTTAAGAGGGTCGCATGTCCCTCAACCTGTAACATGAAAGAGGTTTTGTCTGTGTTTCCTGAGGCATTCATAAGTTAAGTATTATTTTGGAATCAATGGATGTATATCACTAATCGAAAGGCAGTTCAATAGAAGGACATCTACCAGATTGTGACTTTGAGATATGTGGCATGCTTAATTGTACTAGAGTAAAAAGCCAGGTAAAACTGTGATAAGACCTAACGTGTAACAGTTGATTGGCGATCAGTAGCTAATTAGCTTGTAAAAGCCTTTAATAGAATATGACACGTTTTATAACTGATTTAAGAGATGAGATGAAATGACCTGTACTGAACAACAAGTCCACATCAACATCTCATCTTCTGTTCCTCCTTATGACCTCCTCCCAACACTCTTCTTGTAGAGTCATGACTCCCATCCTCCTGTCTTACCCTGGGAACAGAGGCCACACACCCATTTTCCACCACGGCCCAGTCACACGCCTGATGGGGCTTCAGGGCCTCCGCAGCAGTCTCTGCCTTTGTCCAGGGGTTGTCTCTGGAGGACTTGGTGGTGACATTGTGGCTCTGCTGCGCCCTAGTTGCATTGAGCCCAATGGACTTTTGTTCCTGCCTCTCTGAAGCTATCTCCTGTAGAGCCTTAGCCAACCGTTTGGCTGGTGGCTGCTCCTGGCTCATCTCCCTTATCTCTGCCTGGGACCAGTTGGAATTTTGATCAGGCGTCTCGAATAAATGCCTGGTCTCGAATAACAAAGCACCCCCTGGTGGTTTCTGGAGTATTTTCTTGCTCTTCTCTGTCAATCTGTGTTTCATCCCTGAAAGAATCTGCTCAGGCAGCGGAGTGGCCAGCTCATGAAGAGGCTCCTCCACAGAAACGGGTCGGGCAATCAGAAAGGGGGCCTGAAGAAAAAAGTGAGATTTCCCCTGAATGACTCATTCACGTGAAAAGGCTTGCAAATACAGGTAACTGTCAAAATAAAGGAAACAAATGAGTAAATGATGGCTAAAAAGTATAATGAAAGCATGCGCTTCACACAGGTGTGGTTACTGAATTAATTAAGCAATTAACATCCCATCATGCTGAGGGTCATGAATAAAAATTTGTCCATTATTGTGGCTACCTTGGCTCAGTGACTTTGAAAGAGAGGCCTCAAAAGAGGATAGGGGGGTTAAAGTTGTATGCATGTATGTACAGTTGAAGTCAGAAGTTTAAATACACCTTAGCCAGTTTTTCAAAATCCTGACATTTAATCCTAGTAACAATTCCCTGTTTTAGGTCATTTAGTATCACCACTTTATTTTAAGAATGTGACATATCTGACTAATAATAGAGAATGATTTATTTAGCTTTTATTTCTTTCATCACATTCCCAGTGGATCAGAAGTTTACATACACTCAATTAGTATTTGGTAGCATTGCCTTTAAATTGTTTAACTTGGGTCGAACATTTCGGGTAGCCTTGTACAAGCTTCCCACAATAAGTTGAGTGAATTTTGGCCCATTCCCACTGACAGAGCTGGTGTAACTGAGTCAGGTTTGTAGGCCTCCTTGCTCGCACACGCTTTTTCAGTTCTGCCCACAAATTTTCCATAGGATTGAGGTCAGGGCTTTGTGATGGCCACTCCAATACCTTGACTTTGTTGTCCTTAAGCCATTTTGCCACAACTTTGGAAGCATGCTTGTGGTCATTGTCTGTTTTTTAAGACCCATTTGTGACCAAGCCTTAACTTCCTGACTGATGTCATGAGATGTTGCATCAATATATCCACATAATTTTCCTAGCTCATGATGCCATCTATTTTGTGAAGTGCACCAGTCCCTCCTGCAGCAAAGCACCCCCACAACATGATGTTGCCAACCCCATGCTTCATGGTTGGGGTGGTGTTCTTCGGCTTGCAAGCTTCCCCTTTCTTCCTCCAAACATAATGAAGGTAATTATGGCCAAACAGTTCCATTTTTTTTTCATCAGACCAGAGGACATTTCTCCAAAAAGTATGATCTATGTCCCTGTGTGCAGTTGCAGTGGCTTCCTTCCTTGCTGAGCGGCCTTTCAGGTTATGTCGATATAGGACTCGATTTACTGTGGATATAGATTCTTTTGTACTTGTTTCCTCACATCTTCACAAGGTCCATTGCTGTTGTTCTGAGATTGATTGGCACTTTTCGCAGCAAAGTATGTTCATCTCTAGGAGACAGATCGCGTCTCCTTCTTGAGCGGTATGACAGCTGTGTGGTCCCATGGTGGTACCTTCAGGCGTTTGGAAATTGCTCCCAAGGATGAACCATACTTGTGGATGTCTACAATTTTTTTTCTGAGCTCTAGGCTGATTTCTTATGATTTTCCCATGATGTCATACAAAGAGGCACTGAGTTTGAAGGTAGGCCTTGAAATACATCCACAGGTACACCTCCAATGACTCAAATTATGTCAATTAGCCTATCAGAAACTTCTAAAGCTATGACATAGTTTTCTGGAATTTTCCAAGATGTTTAAAGGTACTGTCAACTTAGTGTATGTAAACTTCTGACCCACCGGAATTGTGATTCAGTGAATTATAAGTGAAAAAAATCTGTCTGTAAACAATTGTTCGAAAAAATACTTCTGTCATGCACAAAGTAGATGTCCTAAACGACTTGTCAAAACTATAGTTTGTTAACAAGAAATTTGTGGAGTGGTTGAAAAATGAGTTTTAATGACTCCAACCTAAGTATATGTAAACTTCCGAGTACAACTGTATTATTCGGGAGACAGACGCAGGAATGCGTAATACTTTTTTTTATTAAGCCCCACATTTTGGCGTGCAAATTACGGTTAGTCGAGGTAATTGAGGTAATATTTACATGTAGATAGAGTTAAAGTGACTATGCATAGATTATAAACAGAGAGAAGCAGCAACGTAAAAAAGGGGTTTGGGTAGCCCTTTAATTAGATGTTCAGGAGTCTTATGGCTTGGGGGTAGAAGCTGTTAAGAAGCCTTTTGGACATGGAGTTGGCGTTCTGGTACCACTTGCCGTGCAGTAGCGAAGAGAACAGTCTATGACTAGAGTGGCTGGAGTCTTTGAAAATGTTTAGGGCCTTCTCCTGACACCGCCTGATAAAGAGGTCCTGGGTGGCAGGAAGCTTGGCCCCAGTGATGTACTGGGCCATACACAATACCCTCTGTAGTGCCTTGCGGTTGCAGGCCAAGCAGTTGCCATACTAGGCAGTGATGCTGGTGCAGCTGTAGAACTTTTGGAGGATCTGAGGACCCATGCCAAATCCTTTCAGTCTCCTGATGGGGAATAGGCTTTGTCGTGCCCTCTTCATGACTGTCTTGATGTGCTTGTACCATGTTAGTTTATTGGTGATGTGGACACCAAGGAACTTGAAGCTCTCAACCTGTTCCACTACAGACCCTTCAATGAGAATGGGGGAGTGCTCGGTCCTGCTTTTCCTTTGTCTTGACCACGTTAATTAAGGGAGAGGTTGTTGTCCTGGCCCCACACGGCCAGGACTCTGACCTCCTCCCTAAAGGCTGTCTCATCGTTGTCGAGGATCAGGCCTATCACTGTTGTGTCATCTGCAAACTTGATGATGTTGTTGGAGTCGTGCTTGGTCATGCAGTCATGATTGAGCATAGTGGGTTTAGAGGGGAAGTACAGGAAGGGACTGAGCAGGCACCCCTGAGGGGCTTCCGTGTTGAGGATCATCGGGGTGGATGTGTTGTTCCCTACCCTTACCACCTGGGGGCAGCCCATTAGGAAGTCCAGGATCCAGTTGCAGAAGAAGGTGTTTAGTCCCAGGGTCCTTAGCTTAGTGATGAGCTTTGAGGGCACTATGGTGTTGAACGCTGAGCTGTAGTTAATGAATAGCATTCTCACATAGGTGTTCCTTTTGTTCAGTTGGGCAAGGGAAGTGTGGAGTGCATTAACGATTGCATCATCTGTGGATCTGTTGCGGCGGTATGGAAATTGAAGTGAGTCTAGGGTTTCTGGGATAATCATGTTGATGTGAGCCATGACCAGCCTTTCAAAGCACTTCATGGCTACATACGTGAGTGGTACGGGTCGGTAGTCATTTAGGCAGGTTACCTTAGTGTTCTTCGGCACAGGGACTATGGTGGTCTGCTTGAAACATCTTGGTATTACAGACACAGACAGGGAGAGGTTGAAACTATACTTGTACGAATAACTTTTTTAGACTTTTAGACTGTTTGAAAATGTCAGTGAAGAGACTTGCCAGTTGGCCAGCGCATGCTCGGAGTACAAGTCATGGTAATCCATCTGGCCCTGCGGCCTTATGAATGTTGACCTGTTTAAAGGTCTTACTCACAATGGCTACGGAGGGCGTGATCATACAGTCATCCGAAACAGCTGGTGCTCTCATGCGTGTTTCAGTGTTACTTGCCTCAAAGCAAGCATAGAAGTAATTTAGCTCGTCTGATAGTTTCGTGTCATTGGGCAGCTCGTGGTTGAGCTTTCCTTTGTAGTCTGTAATAGTTTGCAAGCCCTTCCACATCCGACGAGAATCGGAGCTGGTGTAGTACGATTTAATCTTAGTCCTGTATTGACGCTTTGCTTGTTTGATGAATCGTCGGATGGTATTTTTTCTAAGCGTCCGGGTTAGAGTCCCGCTTCTTGAAAGCGGCAGCTCTACTCTTTAGATCAGTGTGGATGTTGCCTGTAATCTGTGGCTTCTGGTTGGTGTATGTACGTGCGGTCATTGTGGGGACGACGTCATCGATGCACTTATTGATGAAGCCAGTGATTGATGTGGTGTACTCCTCAATGCATCGGAAGAATCCCGAACATATTCCAGTCTGTGCTAGCAAAACAGTAGGTTAGCATCTGCTTCACTTATGGGAGATTCTGGAGTGGCACCTGAGAGACCGTGTTTTCCACCACCATCAGCAACACAACAACATGGAATTTCTCATGGAAGAATGATGTCACATCCCTCCAATAGAGTTCCAGACACTTGTAGAACCTATGCCAAGGTGCATTGAAGCTGTTCTGGCGGCTCGTGGTGGCCCAACACCCTATCAAGACCCTTTATGTTGGTGTTTCCTTTATTTTGGCTCTTTTGGTACGTAGTTTGCATATGCAGTATGTGTATACCAATACAATGTTGGATCATATATTAATATATACATGCATCGTATTGGAAATCCATTACACACTCATCCTCCCGAGTGGCGCAGCGGTCTAAGGCACTGCATCTCAGTGCAAGAGGCGCCACTACAGTCCCTGGTTTGAATCTAGGCTTAATCACATCCGGCCGTGATTGGGAGTCCCATAGGGCGGCGCACAATTGGCCCTGCGTCTTCCAGGTTTGGCTGGGGTAGGCCGTCATTGTAAATAAGAATTTGTTCTTAACTGACTTGCCTAGTTAAATTTAAAAAATGTAACCAACCTCTTCTTTGGGATCTGAACTTTGACCCTGGGTTTGGGTCGTGAGACCCGGGAATGGGCGGTTTCCTCCGGCTGGCTAGTTTTTCCATCCGCTCCATCAGCTCCTCTTCACTCATCCTCTCCTCTTCACTCATCCTCTCCTCTTCACTCATCCTCTCCTTGAGGAAAGTTGATGCTTTAGTACAACGTGTATGACTCCAATGCACAGAATGAATGGAAGTCATGGATGTTGTGTGTGAAAAAAGGGAATGGTAGCAGGAAAGCTTGAGAATGCCAAAGTAGTAATAGTGACAATAGAAAATCTATGATATTGTGTGTGTGTGTGTGTGTGTGTGTTTGGTTTTACTATCCTTGTGGGGACCATAAGTCCTCACAATGATAGTAAAACCAGGAACATTCGGATAAGTGGGGACATTTCGCTCGTCCCCACAAGGAAAAAGACTATTTTAGGCTTAGGGGTTAGGTTACACTTAGAGACACATACAGTATTTCCCTCAGATTATTCAGACCCACAAAGAATTAAAAAACAAATCCAATTTTGATAAACTACCACATCTATTAGGTGACATACCACACACAGTGTGCCATCACAGCAGCAAGATTTGTGACTGGTTCTCACAAGAAAAGGGCAACCAGTGAAGAACAAACACCATTGTAAGTACAACCCATATTTATGTTTATTTATTTTTCCTTTTGCAATTGAACTTTTTGCAAATTGTTACAACACTGTACATAGCCATGGTATGACATTTGAAATGTCTATTCCTTTGAAACTTTTGTTGTAGTTTGTTGTAAACATTAAAGTTTACTGTTCATATTTTATTGCGTATTTCACTTTAATTTATTGCCTATTTCACTTGATTTGGCGATGTAAACATATGTTTCCCATGCCAGTAAAGCCCTTTGAATTGAATTGAATTGAGAGAGAAAGAGAGAGAGGGGTTTGGGTGTAACTACATCGAGAATCATAGAGCCATGTGTCTCTGTTTCCCTCTGTTGACTGTCAGAGATATTGAAACTAATTGTAAGGAATCAGATGAGAATCAAAACATTTGAATTTGGCTTTGATTGAAAGAAAACATAATTTAAAAAAATCTGTCAGTTATTTTTATTCCATCTAGTGATTTACATTTTAACAAGGTGCAGAATGTGGAGACTGTAAATAATTTGACAATTGTACCTTTTTTGTGGGATCTGGTGTGGACCATCTAGAACCTGACTGAGATTCTGAGGATGACAGAGATAGAGGGAAAATAAGTGTATAAGAAAGAGCAATTGATAACATGAACGTCTGACAAGGACAATATGGTACAGTGTAACACCATCAGAAGAGACGTTTGCTATAGTTATACCATACTGGTATTTGCCCAACTCTGGAAATCGATGATGCCAGTGACACTGTCAGTGATTTATTTAAAATTCAAGGCACAATTAATCAGCATGTCTACCACAGTTTTCTGCAACGATACACCATGCCATCTGGTTTGCATGTTATCATGGAGAAATTACAAGATTATGTTAATAATACTGTTATTGCATCAAATGGTTGTTTTATGCAACACAATAGGGTTCTTCGAACTCATTTGTGTCTGTGTGAACTGAGAGGAGCTTTTGAGATTTAACTCTAGCAACTGATTTATGATGGTCTTGTCTTCTCTCGGAGCCCGCATCCATAGAATGAGTTGGTGTTTGTAGCAGGTAGCAGGGTGGAGATCGCTCTGGTATGGATAATGATGAGAGGAACTTTGTGTTGGGGGCCTTACCCTGGTTTCTATACAATGAGAACAGCCTTTACAGCAGATAATGTCTGCTGTGAATTATTAGTATATTTTTACAAATCCTAACCTTGTGACCCATTCCATAGATCTGTTTGTCATGAACATTCAGGAGAATGTACTTTGCTATTCAATGCTGTGGCTCAAATCCGCTCGTTGGGCTCTCAATCATCTAGGTGTGGTTTGTCGACCAGCTTCATTATTGCAATAATTAATCGATGTTATTAATACGTTTTGAATAAATTATTGATTGGAGATTGACCTTGTCTCTCCTCATTATTGATTAGAATTTCCATGACAGCTTAGGGGGACTATAATTTATTTTTCAACAGTACAATGACCCAACACACCTGCAGGCTGTTTAAGGGCTATTTGACCAATAAGGAAAGTGATGGAGTGCTTCACCAGATGACCTTGCCTCCACAATCACCCGACCTCAACTCAATTGAGATGGTTTGGGATGAGTTAGACAGCAGACTGAAGGAAAAGCAGCCAGGAAGTGCACAGCATACAGTGGGGCAAAAAATTATTTAGTCAGCCACCAATTGTGCAAGTTCTCCCACTTAAAAAGATGAGAGAGGCACTTCAACTATGACAGACAAACTGAGAAAAAGAAATATCCAGAAAATCACATTGTAGGATTTTTAATACATTTATTTGCAAATTATGGTGGAAAATACAGTGCCTTGCGAAAGTATTCGGCCCCCTTGAACTTTGCGACCTTTTGCCACATTTCAGGCTTCAAACATAAAGATATAAAACTGTATTTTTTTGTGAAGAATCAACAACAAGTGGGACACAATCATGAAGTGGAATGACATTTATTGGATATTTCAAACTTTTTTAACAAACCAAAAACTGAAAAATTGGGCGTGCAAAATTATTCAGCCCCTTTACTTTCAGTGCAGCAAACTCTCTCCAGAAGTTCAGTGAGGATCTCTGAATGATCCAATGTTGACCTAAATGACTAATGATGATAAATACAATCCACCTGTGTGTAATCAAGTCTCCGTATAAATGCACCTGCACTGCGATAGTCTCAGAGGTCCGTTAAAAGCGCAGAGAGCATCATGAAGAACAAGAGCATCATGAAGAACAAGGAACACACCAGGCAGGTCCGAGATACTGTTGTGAAGAAGTTTAAAGCCGGATTTGGATACAAAAAGATTTCCCAAGCTTTAAACATCCCAAGGAGCACCGTGCAAGCGATAATATTGAAATGGAAGGAGTATCAGACCACTGCAAATCTACCAAGACCTGGCCGTCCCTCTAAACCACATATGTCAGAGTCAAGGCCCGCGGGCCACATCCGGCCCGCAAGAAGGTTTTTTACGGCCCCTGGGATGATCTTGATTTATTATTAGAACCGGCCCGCAGCAAGCCGGCAGCCCGCAGATCTTTTACACGCACCAATACTACATTTCCCACAATGCAAAGGTGACGCACCGAGCAGTAGGCTGCTTCATTTCAATATTTATTGGCACAGCAGTCGTCAGCATCACAGTAAAATTAACTTTCAGATACCCATCAAAAATGGCAAAACGGAAGGTGGATACTGAGAACCGGGGGTTTCAAACAAGGTGGGAGTCGGAGTATATGTTCACGAAGGTAGTTGGAAAACCTGTGTGTCTTCTGTGTGGAGAAAGTGTGGCGGTACTGAAAGAGTATAATCTGAGACGACATTATGAAACGAAACACGCGGACAAAAACAAGAATATGGACATGGAACAAAGGCTACAAAAGGCAGAGGAATTAAAACGAGGCCTCAAATCTCGACAGGCTCTGTTCAAAAAAGCCAAATCACAAGGCCAGGCTGCTGTCAAGGCCAGTTTTATTTTGGCAGAAGAGATCGCTAAATCAGCCCGGCCATTTACGGAGGGGGATTTCATCAAAAACTGCATGATTAAAGTTTGTGACGAAGTTTGCCCAGAAAAAAGGCAACTCTTTTTAAATGTGAGTCTGAGCAGAAACACCATTGCCGAGAGAGTAGACCAGTTGTCCATCAATCTAAAAGAGCAGCTTGTGAAAAAGGGAAAAGATTTTATTGCATATTCCTTGGCTGTGGATGAGAGCACCGACATTTCTGACATTGCCCAGTTGTCAATTTTCATCCGCGGAGTGGACTCCAACCTAAGCGTGACAGAGGAGTTTTTGGCTTTACGTCCTATGCATGGCACAACTACGGGGCATGATTTGTATGAAGAGGTGTCAAGATGTGTAAATGAGATGGAGCTGCCTTGGGAAAAACTCGTGGGTTTGACAACCGACGGAGCACCTGCGATGTGTGGACACAGGAGCGGACTGGTGGCGAAGATACGGGAAAAGATGCAAGAGGAAAACGCGACAGGTGAGCTGACAGCTTATCATTGTATCATACACCAGGAAGCGTTGTGCGGTAAAGCCTTGAAAATGGAGCATGTAATGAGCATCATCACGCGCACAGTTAACTTTATCAGAGCCAAAGGTTTGAATCACCGCCAGTTCAAGGCATTTCTGACGGAGTTAGAAACGGAGCATGGTGATTTGCCTTATCACACAGAGGTGCGATGGCTAAGCCAGGGAAAGGTGCTTCAAAGATGTTTCGAGCTTCGTGAGGAGATTTGTCTGTTCTTGGACAGCAAAGGGAAAGACACAACACAACTCCGAGACGAAATGTTTCTGTGTGAAATGGCTTTTCTGTGTGACATTACGAGTCATCTGAATGCAATAAACTTGCAGCTGCAGGGTCGGGATCGTGTCATCTCTGATATGTACAGTACAGTGAAGGCATTTAAAACCAAACTGACTCTGTGGGAGACGCAGATGCGGAAAGAAAATTTGAGCCACTTTCCCAGCTGCCAGACCATGAAAGAGAAGCTCTCTACCAGTGCGTTCCCGAGCACACAGTTGGCTGATAAAATAGGTATGCTTGCCGCTGACTTTCGACGCCGATTTGCTGACTTTGAAGCACAAAAAAGCAGGTTGGAACTGCTCGGTAACCCATTTGCTGTTGACGTGGAAAGCTCACCACCAAACCTCCAAATGGAGTTGATTGACCTCCAATGCAATGATGCACTGAGGGCAAAATATGCGGCAGTGGGTGCTGCGGAGTTCGCCCGTTTCCTCCCCGGCACAATGCCCCAGCTGCGCATCCAGGCTGCTCAAACGTTGTCTATGTTTGGCAGCACATACCTGTGTGAACAACTGTTTTCTTTGATGAACCTGAACAAAACATCACACAGAAGTCGACTTACTGCTGAACACCTCCACTCAATTCTGAGGATTTCTTCAGCTCAGAGCCTTACCCCGAACATTGATGAACTTGTGGAAAAGATGGGACACCACCAAGTATCACCCTCAACCTCAAACAAGTGAACATTACTGTGCAATCACATATTTAGAGTTTTTACTCAGTTCAAGTTTAAAAGTTAAAATGTAATATTTGTTTTCACTGCATGTTACTTCTCCTTAAACAAAGTGTTGTTTTTGATTAATAGATTTTTGCACTTTATTTTTTTGTATTTCAATCCAATTATATTTTAAAAATATTTCAGTTGAGTGGATGATAGAAAATTGCTATTATTGTTTTTTCTTTGAAGTAAATTTAGCCCACTTTTGCTAAAATAGAAAATATAGTCTACTGATGGTGCCTTGAATACCGGTTTCTTTCATTTAATGTTCATGTTATGGGGATATTTATATAAAGGAAATTTGTCTTTTGTGTCTGTTGAAAATTAAAGATTACTGACAGAGCCATAAGAAAATATTGCTTTATTTATCTGATCATATTGTAATATATTTGTTAGGTTTTCAGTAGGTTCAATTAGGTTCACTAGACTATATGCGTCATTTAAAAATTTTTCAATGAACATTCGAACAGTCCGGCCCTCGTCTTGTAGCTGATTTTTTTATTTGGCCCTCCGTCCATTTGACTTTGACACCCCTGCTCTAAACTTTCAGCTCATACAAGGAGAAGACTGATCAGAGATGCAGCCAAGAGGCCCATGATCACTCTGGATGAACTGCAGAGATCTACAGCTGAGGTGGGAGACTCTGTCCATAGGACAACAATCTATATTGCACAAATCTGGCCTTTATGGAAGAGTGGCAAGAAGAAAGCCATTTCGTAAAGATATCCATAAAAAGTGTCGTTTAAAGTTTGCCACAAGCCACCTGGGAGACACACCAAACATATGGAAGAAGGTGCTCTGGTCAGATGAAACCAAAATTGAACTTTTTGGCAACAATGCAAAACGTTATGTTTGGCGTAAAAGCAACACAGCTGAACACACCATCCCCACTGTCAAACATGGTGGTGGCAGCATCATGGTTTGGGCCTGCTTTTCTTCAGCAGGGACAGGGAAGATGGTTAAAATTGATGGGAAGATGGATGGAGCCAAATACAGGACCATTCTGGAAGAAAACCTGATGGAGTCTGCAAAAGACCTGAGACTGGGACGGAGATTTGTCTTCCAACAAGACAATGATCCAAAACATAAAGTAAAATCTACAATGGAATGGTTCAAAAATAAACATATCCAGGTGTTAGAATGGCCAAGTCAAAGTCCAGACCTGAATCCAATCGAGAATCTGTGGAAAGAACTGAAAACTGCTGTTCACAAATGCTCTCCATCCAACCTCACTGAGCTCGAGCTGTTTTGCAAGGAGGAATGGGAAATAAATGTCAGTCTCTCGATGTGCAAAACTGATAGAGACATACCCCAAGCGACTTACAGCTGTAATCGCAGCAAAAATGGCGCTACAAAGTATTAACTTAAGGGGGCTGAATAATTTTGCACGCCCAATTTTTCAGTTTTTGATTTGTTAAAAAAGTTTGAAATATCCAATAAATGTCGTTCCACTTCATGATTGTGTCCCACTTGTTGTTGATTCTTCACAAAAAAATACAGTTTTATATCTTTATGTTTGAAGCCTGAAATGTGGCAAAAGGTCGCAAAGTTCATGGGGGCCGAATACTTTCGCAAGGCACTGTAAGTATTTGGTCAATAACAAAAGTTTCTCAATACTTTGTTATATACCCTTTGTTGGCAATGACAGAGGTCAAACGTTTTCTGTAAGTCTTCACAAGGTTTTCACACACTGTTGCTGGTATTTTGGCCCAATCCTCCATGCAGATCTCCTCTAGAACAGTGATATTTTGGGGCTGTTGCTGGTCAACATGGTCTTTCAACTCCCTCCAAAGATTTTCTATGGGGTTGAGATCTGGAGACTGACTAGGCCACTCCAGGACCTTGAAATGCTTCTTATGAAGCCACTCCTTCGTTGCCCGGGCGGTGTGTTTGGGATCATTGTCATGCTGAAAGACCCAGCCACGTTTCATCTTCAATGCCCTTGCTGATGGAAGGAGGTTTTCACTCAAAATCTCACAATACATGGCCCCATTCATTCTTTCCTTTACACAGATCAGTCGTCCTGGTCCCTTTGCAGAAAAACAGCCCCAAAGCATGATGTTTCCACCCCTATGCTTCACAGTAGGTATGGTGTTCTTTGGATGCAACTCAGCATTCTTTGTCCTCCAAACACGACGAGTTGAGTTTTTACCAAAAAGTTATATTTTGGTTTCATCTGACCATATGACATTCTCCCAATCTTCTTCTGGAACATCCAAGTGCTCTCTAGCAAACTTCAGACGGGCCTGGACATGTACTGACTTAAGCAGGGGGACACGTCTGGCACTGCAGGATTTGAGTCCCTGGCGGCGTAGTGTGTTACTGATGGTAGGCTTTGTTACTTTGGTCCCAGCTCTCTGCAGGTCATTCACTAGGTCCCCTCGTGTGGTTCTGGGATTTTTGCTCACCGTTCTAGTGATCATTTTGACCCCACGGGGTGAGATCTTGCGTGGAGCCCCAGACCGAGGGAGATTATCAGCGGTCTTGTATGTCTTCCATTTCCTAATAATTGCTCCCACAGTTGATTTCTTCAAACCAAGCTGCTTACCTATTGCAGGTTCAGTCTTCCTAGCCTGGTGCAGGTCTACAATTTTGTTTCTGGTGTCCTTTGACAGCTCTTTGGTCTTGGCCATAGTGGAGTTTGGAGTGTGACTGTTTGAGGTTGTGGACAGGTGTCTATTATACTGATAACAAGTTCAAACAGGTGCCATTAATACAGGTAACGAGTGGAGGACAGAGGAGCCTCTTAAAGAAGAAGTTACAGGTCTGTGAGAGCCAGAAATCTTGCTTGTTTGTAGGTGACCAAATACTTATTTTCCACCATAATTTGCAAATAAAAAAAATAAAATAAAAAAATTTAAAAAAATCCTACAATGTGATTTTTCCTCATTTTGTCTGTCATAGTTGAAGTGTACCTATGATGACAATTACAGGCCTCTCTCGTCTTTATAAGTGGGAGAAATTGCACAATTGGTGGCTGACTAAATACTTTTTTGCCCCACTGTATGTGGAAACTGCTTCAAGACTGCTGGAAAAGCATTCCAGGTAAAGCTGGTTGAGATAATGCAACGAGTGTGCAAGCTGATATCATGGCTAAGGGAAGCTACTTTGAAGAATCTAAAATCTAAAATATTATTTTGACTTGTTTATTACATTTTTGGTTCCTCCATGATTCCATATGTGTTATTTCATAGTTTTGATGTCTTCACTATTATTCTACAATGTAGAAAATAGTAAAAATAAAGAAAAGTCCTTGAATGAGTACCTGTGACCAATCTTTTGACTGGTACTGTATGTTTCTGAAATTCTTACCTTTCAGGAAAGGGGTCATAATTGCCCCTGTTCCACCCCTGCTAGTAATATATCTTATGTTAAACTGACCATTATTGGTATTGGAAACATTTTATGAGTTGCAGTTACCTAAATTCAATTCAAGAACATTGTTTAAAATAAATGTTGTGAGAGCACAAGATAATCTGTGAAGTGTGATAAAACTGAGGAGTCTATACCTGTGGAATCCCGAAATTACAGTCGTGCTTTAGGTGTGAGCGAAACACAGATAGCTCACTCTCCATTCTCTCTCATACTGGCTCCACAATCTCTCCATTTCCTGTACCGAAAAGTACAAAAAACTGTTTCAATAGAGGTTAAGAATTTAGGAATTTAAATTTAGGTTCATAAGATGGTCTTCCTGATAAGGATATCAAAGTGATTTTTAATTTATCATACAATCATAAACAATTAGCAAAAAAAAAGTAGCAGAGCCATTAGCATTGTTACAACGTTCCTTCTATTACACTACAGAATGTATCCTTTTTGACAGAGCAAAATAATCATATGTTATCCACCAATGAGACGTCACAAATCCTTGCTCAGATAGTGACCAGTTTTTCCTGGAGCAAAGCCTTCTTGGTGAGCGCTTCTTCCTGTCCAATGAATCCTTGTCTCCTCCACTCGTTCAATTGCAGCCTGGTCATCTCTAAGGCGCACTGTACACTGTCCTATAAGACAGGGAGAGATGGGAAGGGTGAAAGTTTTAACAATACACTGTACACCATTGTAAGATGGAAAAGGATTGGAAAAAATGTTTTAATTATAGAAGATTCCAAAGGCAGACGTTTGCGGTGCTAAAAAGGGAACCTTTCACCAGACTAAGCCATTGAGTGAATAACACTATACAAGATTGTTGTCTAGTAGAAAAATGACAACAATGTGAAGCTGAAGGTACTGACCTTGTCCACCTGTAGCTGGGCCAGCTCTAGAGAACGAGACTGGAGAAGTTTGTCACACCTACACAGTCTAGTCAGCACAGCCTAACAGAATAAAACAACTCAGTTACACAATCAAAAACAGTTCAATTAGTGAAACAAATCAGATATAAAACAGTGAAACAAGAAAAAGGATATATTGGATAAGAAGTATAATAAGAAGGCACAAATACAATCTCTTACATCTCCGTCACTACTCTCAAGATGTCTGATGGGTGGTGAATTCTCTCTCTCTTTGAATAGCTCAGATTTGGCAGGCTGTAAGCAGAGAGTTCATGACAAGCTCATGATCTCACCACTCTGATTTTATCAACTTCCTTCTATAACTCAAATGAAATTCCAAATCGCACATGATATCACGCATGAGATACCACATATCATTACGCGCACCTGACATTCATCATTACGCAAACCTGTGCTTCATCATTAAGCACACCTGGACTCCATTACCTAGACTCACTCATTTCCTTTGTCTTTATCTGGCACTCCCTTAGGTTCTTTCTCCGGGCATTATTGGTTTTCATGTCTTGATGCTACTCCTACGTTGTATCGTTCTGTCATTTGTTATATTAAACTTACCACCTGCACCTGCTTCTTGACACCCTGCATCTACGTTACAGAATACTGCCTCACAAAATGGAAGCAGCAGGAAGTCAGAACATCTCCCAAACGATCGACGAGCAGAAATAACTACTTCATCAACACCACAACCAGCTGGCACAACTGGGGACGGCTATAGAAGAGGTTCTTCACACAGTTTTCAACGTCTCGAACATACCCGAGATGCGTTGCCTTCAACTAGCGACCACCAGTTGACCCAGCGAGTCAGCACACCAGCCCATTCAGCAACCTACCCAGGTCAGCGATGACCATTTGTCCCTTCCGGATAAATATAACGGCATCCCGTCTAAATGCTGTGGCTTCCTAATAGAGTGCTCCCTCTACTTTGCACACCAGATGGGAGCTCCTACCATCGAGAGGTCCAAGTTTACCACGGTTATTTCTCTGCTGACTGGGTGGGTGTTGAAATGGGCCACGGCCATCTGGGAGAGAGGAGAGGAGGAGCTGGATTTCATATGAGGGGTTCATGGCTCGGTTCAGAGGTATCTTCAATCGTCCACCGGAGGTCATAAAGGGGGGTGAGCGCCTACTTCAACTATGGCAGGAGGACCAGACTGCTGCCGAGTACGCGCTCACCTTCTGGACAGTAGCAGCATTCAGCAGATGGTATGAGCCGACGCTTCTTACACTATTCAGAAGAGTCTCCCTCCAGTCCGGATCCGCCAGTCTCCCTCCAGTCCGGATCCGCCAGAATCTCCCTCCAATCCAGAGGCGCCACTCAATCCAGACTCGACCATCAGTCCAGTGGCGTCCGTGGTCGGAGGTGAGGGTTCCCGCTCCAGAGACATTAAGTAAGGGTGAAGTGGAGCGGGGTCCACGTCCTGAGCCAGAACCGCCACCTCGGAGTCATGCCCACCCACACCCTCCCATATAGGTTTAGGTGTGCGGCCGGGAGTCCACATCTTTGGGGGGGATACTGTCATGCCCTGACCTTAGTATTCTTTGTTTTCTTTATTGTTTTGGTTAGGTCAGGGTGTGACATGGGTGATGTATGTGTTTTTGTACTGTCTAGGGGTTTTGTAGGTTTATGGGGTCATTTACTATCTAGGTGTTTATGTATGTCTATGGTTGCCTGGATTGGTTCTCAATTGGTTCTCAGTTGTCTCTAATTGGGAACCATATTTAGGCAGCCATCTTCTTTGGGTATTTCGTGGATTATTATCTATGTCTCTGTGTAGTTGCCTGTGCCTGCACTTGTTGTCATAGCGTCACGTTTGTTTTTTTGATTAAGTGTTCTTCATTCATTAAAAGAAGATGTATTCACATCACGCTGCGTGCGCTTTGGTCTCCTCACTACGACGATCGTGACAATGTTAATAGATTATATTTATCAATTAACTAAATGCAGTGAGTGAACAGAAGAAAAATCTAAATCAAATCCATATTTGGTGTGACCACCCTTGGCCTTCAAAATAGTATAAATTCTTGTAGCTACACTTGCACAAAGTCAGGGATTTGTTGGCATTTACTGTAGTCAGGTGTATGATTAACCAATTATACCAAACAGGTGCTAATGATCCTCAATTCCATATGTAGGTTGGAACACAATCATTAACTGAAACAGAAACAGATATGTAGGAGGAATAAAACTGTGTGAGGAACAGCGAAACTCATCTAACAAGGTGAGGTTGCTGAAGACAGTTTACTGTCAAAAGTTATACACCCTGGCAATACTGAGCACAGCAACGAGACACAAGTTGCCTCATCAAGGTCTCTCTCGGGCAGAAATGTCAAGGCAGACGGGTTTCCAGATGTGCTGTCGAAGCTTTTTTGAAGAAACACAAAAAAGCAGGCAATATTGAGGACCGTAGACGCAGTGGTCGGCCAAGGAAACTCACTGCAGCAGATTAAAGACACATCATGCTTACTTCCCTCTGCAATCGGAAGATGTCCAGCAGTGCCATCAGCTCAGAATTGGCAGAAAACAGTGGGACCCTGGTACACCCATCTACTGTCCGGAGAAGTCTGGTCAGAAGTGGCATTCATGGAAGACTTGCGGCCAAAAAGCCATACCTCCGACGTGGAAACATGGCCAAGCAACTCAACTCTGCACAAAAACACAGGAACTGGGGTGCAGAAAAATGGCAGCAGGTGCTCTGGACTGAGGAGTCCAATATTTGCCTGTAGCTGAAGGCAGTTTGTTCGCCGAAGGGCTGGAGAGCAGTACACGAATGAGTGTGTGCAGGCAACAGTGAAGCATGGTGGAGGTTCCTTGCAAGTTTGGGGCTGCATTTCTGCAAATGGAGTTGGGTATTTGGTCAGAATTAATGGTCTCCTCAATGCTGAGAAGTACAGGCAGATACTTATCCATCATGCAATACTATCAGGGGGGCATCTGATTGGCCCCAAATGTATGCCTCAGCATGACAACAACCCCAAACATACAGCGAAAATCATTAAGAACTATCTTCAGCGTAAAAGAAGAACAAGGAGTCCTGAAAGTGATGGTATGGCCCCCACAGAGCCCTGATCACAACATCATCAAGTCTGTCTGGGATTACATGAAGACAGAGAAGCACCTGAGGCTGCATAAATCCACAGAAGAACTGTGGTTAGTTCTCCAAGATGTTTGGGCCAACTTACCTGCCGAGTTCCTTCAAACTGTGTGCAGGTGTACCTAGAGGAATTGATGCTGTTTTGAAGGGTGGTCACAACAAATAAAAATAAAGATTTTTCTCACTCACTCACTTTGCATTTTGTTAATTGATAAATATAATATATTAACATGTCTATTTTTGAAAGCCTTCTTACTTCACATCATTTTTTCACACCTGCCTAAAACTTTTGCATGTGTGTGTGTATATTATATTTAGTAACTTATTCCACATTTTGTTGTTACAGCTTGAATTCTAAATGCATAAAACATATTTTTTTATCTTATCAATCTACACACAATACCCGCTAATGACATAATGAAAGACATTTAGACATTTTTACAAATGCATTGAAAATGAAAAGCATATCTAATTATACATACAGTAAATTTTCACATCCCTGAGTCAATCCATGTTAGAATCACCTTTGGCAGCAATTACAGCTGTGAGACTTTCTGGGTAAGTCTGTAAGAGCTTTACACACCTGGATTGTACAATATTTGCATTATTCTTTTAAAAATTCTTTAAGCTCTGTCAAGTTGGTTGTTGATCATTGCTTGTCAGCAATAGATTTTCAATCCGATTTAAGTCAAAACTGTAACTAGGCCACTCAGGAACATTCAATGTCATCTTGGTAAGAAACTGAAGTGTATCTTTGGCCTTGTGTTTTAGGTTGTTGTCCAGCTTAAACGTGAATTTGTTTCCCAGTGTCTGTTGGAATGCAGACTGAACCATGTTTTCTTGGATTTTGCCTGTGCCCACCTGCTGGTTGTGCGGGATTGTTCGATGTACGTGTGTACACATCTGTGTGTCACGGTTTTCCCATGTGCTTGTTTTTTTTGCTGAACTGTTTAAGTCCCCCGTGTTTGGGGCATTTGTTTTGGTTGCCGTATGTTCACAGTTGTTGTGCATTAAAAGTTAGCACTACCCTGAACTCTCTGCTTCCTGCGCCTGACTTCTCACCCACTACACCCCGGGCGTTACAGAATCCCGCACCTTCCAATATGGAGTCAGCAGGAGCAGCTGCCAACCCCCTCCCATCGATGGAGCAACGTGTCCTCCATCATACCACCGTCCCCCATCGGATAGGATTGGCGATGGACCAGATGATGGAGAGAATGGACTGATGGGAGAGGAGTGGTCTCCTCTTTGCACCTTCGGTTCCTCCATCTCTGGATCCACCTTCTCCTCCCTCCTCCTCCGGCTCCGGCGTTCTCCGTCTTGCGCTCCCGAGGGATTATGATGGAGCGTCGGCTGGGTGTTAGGGGTTCTTGCTCCAACTTGAACTGTACCTGGCGACCGTGAGGCCCACTCCCTCGGGAGCGGAGAGGGTGAGTGTCCTCGTCTCCTGCCCGACGGGTTGTGCAGTGGAGTGGGCAAACGCGGTCTGGAATGGCCCAGACTCAGCGAAGAAGCACTACCCAGAATTCATCTGCCGCTTTCGTGCCGTGTTTGATCCCCCTCCAGAGGGCCGAGCGGCGGGTGAGCGACTGTTCCATCTTAGGCAGGAGAAGGGGAGCGCACAGTATTACGCATTGGAATTCCGGACCTTGGCCGCTGTGGCTGGGTGGAACGAAAGGGCCCTGATAGACCACTACCGGTGTAGTCTCCGGGAGGACGTCCGCAGGAAGCTAGCGTGTCGGGACTACGCTCGCTCCCTTGGTGAACTCATAGACATGTCTATCCGGCTGGACAATCTAGTGGCTGCTCGCGGGCGTTCGGAGAGGGTCCTGTTCGTTCCACCACCTAGGACTCCCGCTCCCATTCCTATGGAGTTAGGGGGTGCCGTGCCGAAGGGTACCGGAGGAGGAGGCTTCACCTGCACCAGCTGTGTTCGGAGAGGACACACGGCCGATCGGTGCTGGGGGGGGCCGTCTGGGAGTCGAGAGGGCAGGCGGAACACTTCTCGGTCACCACAGATGAGTCGGCACCAAACTCACCCAGAACCCCCTGTTGGTCACAAGTTTGTCTTGATTTTGTTTCTTGATTTTTTTCCCTCTTTCCAGCATAAGGCACTAGTCGATTCAGGCGCAGCTGGGCACTTTATGGATCGCGGACTCGCCATCAAACTGGGTGTTTCGCTAGTGCCGACAAATTCTCCCTTCCCCGTGCACTCCCTAGATAGCCGGCCATTAGGGTCAGGGTTGGTCAGGGAGGCCACGGTTCCACTGGACATGGTACTGTCACGACTCCTACCGAAGTTGGCTCCCCTTCCTGTTCGGGTGGCGGTCGTCGTCACCGGCCTACTAGCTGCCACTGATCCCTTTTCCCCCTTTTGTTTATTGGTTTCACCTGTGTTCATTTTAGGCTGATTGGTCGGGCTTTATTTACCAGCAGGCCCGCCTGCTAGTTGTGCAGGATTGTTCGATGTATGTGTGTACACATCTGTGTGTCACAGTTTTCCCATGTGCTTGGGTTTTTTGCTAGACTGTTTAAGTCCTGCGTGTTTGGGCATTTTTTTTGGTTGGCGTATGTTCACCGTTGTTGTGCATTAAAAGTTAGCACTACCCTGAACTCTCTGCTTCCTGCGCCTGACTTCGCACCCACTACACCCCGGGCGTTACACATGTGACTAACAGAAATGGAATAACGTGTCCCTGAACAATTTATTTTAATTTGATTTATTTCACCTTTATTTAACCAGGTAGGCAAGTTGAGAACAAGTTCTCATTTACAATTGCGACCTGGCCAAGATAAAGCAAAGCAGTTTGACACATACAACAACACAGAGTTACACATGGAGTAAAACAAACATACAGTCAATAATACAGTAGAAAAACAAGTCTATATACAATGTGAGTGAGCAAGTGAGGTGAGATAAGGGAGGTAAAGGCAAAAAAAGGCCATGTTGGCGAAGTAAATACAATATAGCAAGTAAAACACTGGAATGGTTAATTTGCAGTGGAAGAATGTGCAAAGTAGAGATAGAAATAATGGGGTGCAAAGGAGCAAAATAAATAAATAAATACAGTAGGGAAAGAGGTAGTTGTTTGGGCTAAATTATAGATGGGCTATGTACAGGTGCAGTAATCTGTGAGCTGCTCTGACAGCTGGTGCTTAAAGCTAGTGAGGGAGATAAGTGTTTCCAGTTTCAGAGATTTTTGTAGTTCGTTCCAGTCATTGGCAGCAGAGAACTGGAAGGAGAGGCGGCCAAAGAAATAATTGGTTTTGGGGGTGACTAGAGAGCTATACCTGCTGGAGCGCGTGCTACAGGTGGGTGCTGCTATGGTGACCAGCAAGCTGAGATAAGGGGGGACTTTACCTAGCAGGGTCTTGTAGATGACTTGGAGCCAGTGGGTTCAACGACGAGTATGAGGCGAGGGCCAGCCAACGAGAGCGTACAGGTCGCAGTGGTGGGTAGTATATGGGGCTTTGGTGACAAAACGGATGGCACTGTGATAGACTGCATCCAATTTATTGAGCAGGGTATTGGAGGCTATTTTGTAAATGACATCGCCGAAGTCGAGGATTGGTAGGATGGTCAGTTTTACAAGGGTATGGTTTGGCAGCATGAGTGAAGGATGCTTTGTTGCGAAACAGGAAGCCAATTCTAGATTTAACTTTGCATTGGAGATGTTTGATGTGAGTCTGGAAGGAGATTGTACAGTCTAACCAGACACCTAGGTATTTGTAGTTGTCCACATATTCTAAGTCAGCGCCATCCAGAGTAGTGATGTTGGACAGGCGGGCAGGTGCAGGCAGCGATCGGTTGAAGAGCAAGCATTTAGTTTTACTTGTATTCAAGAGCAATTGGAGGCCACGGAAGGAGAGTTGTATGGCATTGAAGCTCGCCTGAAGGGTTGTTAACACAGTGTCCAAAGAAGGGCCAGAAGTATACAGAATGGTGTCATCTGCGTAGAGTTGGATCAGAGACTCACCAGCAGCAAGAGCGACATCATTGATGTATACAGAGAAGAGAGTCGGTCCAATAATTGAACCCTGTGGCACCCCCTAAGAGACTGCCTGAGGCCCGGACAACAGACCCTCCGATTTGACACACTGAACTCTATCAGAGACATAGTTGGTGAACCAGGCGAGGCAATCATTTGAGAAACCAAGGCTATCGAGTATGCCGATGAGGATGTGGTGATTGACGGAGTCGAAAGCCTCAGGTCAATGAATACGGCTGCACAGTATTGTTTCTTATCGATGGCGGTAAAGATATCGTTTAGGACCTTGAGCGTGGCTGAGGTGCACCCATGACCAGCTCTGAAACCAGATCGCACAGTGGAGAAGGTATGGTGGGATTCGAAATGGTCGGTAATCTGTTTTGTTGACTTGGCTTTCGAAGACCTTAGAAAGGCAGGGTAGGATAGATATACAGTGGGGAGAACAAGTATTTGATACACTGCCGATTTTGCAGGTTTTCTTACTTACAAAGCATGTAGAGGTCTGTCATTTTTATCATAGGTTACATTTCAACTGTGAGAGATGGAATCTAAAAAAAATCCCCCCCCAAAAAAAGAAATCCAGAAAATCACATTGTATGATATTTAAGTAATTAATTTGCATTGTATTGCATGACGTAAGTATTTGATCACCTACCAACCAGTAAGAATTCCTAACAGACCTGTTAGGTTTTCTTTAAGAAGCCCTCCTGTTCTTCACTCATTACCTGTATTAACTGCACCTGTTTGAACTCGTTACCTGTATAAAAGACACCTGTCCACACACTCAATCAAACAGACTCTAACCTCTCCACAATGGCCAAGACCAGGGAGCTGTGTAAGGACATGAGGGATACAATTGTAGACCTGCACAAGGCTGGGATGGGCTACAGGACAATAGGCAAGCAGCTTGGTGAAAAGGCAACAACTGTTGGCGCAATTATTAGAAAATGGAAGAAGTTCAAGATGACAGTCAATCACCCTCGGTCTGGGGCTCCATGCAAGATCTCACCTCGTGGGGCATCAATGATCATGAGGAAGGTGAGGGATCAGCCCAGAACTACACAGCACTACCTGGTCAATGACCTGAAGAGAGCAGGGACCACAGTCTCAAAGAAAACCATTAGTAACACACTACTCCGTCATGGATTAGAATCCTGCAGTGCACGCAAGATCCCCCTGCTTAAGCCAGCGCATGTCCAGGCCCGTCTGAAGTTTACCAATGACCATCTGGATGATCCAGAGGACGAATGGGAGAAGGTCATGTGGTCTGATGAGACAAAAATAGAGCTTTTTGGTCTAAACTCCACTCGCCGTGTTTGGAGGAAGAAGAAGGATGATTACAACCCCAAGAACACCATCCCAACCGTGAAGCATGGAGGTGGAAACATCATTCTTTGGGGATGCTTTTCTGCAAAGGGGACAGGACGACTGCACCGTATTGAGCGGAGGATGGATGGGGCCATGTATCACGAGATCTTGGCCAACAACCTCCTTCCCTCAGTAAGAGCATTGAAGATGGGTCGTGGCTGGGTCTTCTAGCATGACAACGACCCGAAACACACAGCCAGGGCAACTAAGGAGTGGCTCTGTAAGAAGCATCTCAAGGTCCTGGAGTGGCCTAGCCAGTCTCCAGACCTGAACCCAATAGAAAATCTTAGGAGGGAGCTGAAAGTCCATATTGCCCAACGACAGCCCCGAAACCTGAAGGATCTGGAGAAGGTCTGTATGGAGGAGTGGGCCAAAATCCCTGCTGCAGTGTGTGCAAACCTGGTCAAGAACTACAGGAAACGTATGATCTCTGTAATTGCAAACAAAGGTTTCTGTACCAAATATTAAATTCTGCTTTTCTGATGTATCAAATACTTATGTCTTGCAATAAAATGCAAATGAATTACTTAAAAATCATACAATGTGATTTTTCTGGATTTTTGTTTTAGATTCCGTCTCTCACAGTTGAAGTGTACCTATGATAAAAAAATTACATACCTCTACATGCTTTGTAAGTAGGAAAACCTGCAAAATCGGCAGTGTATCAAATACTTGTTCTCCCCACTGTATCTAAACATATTTCAGAGAGAATAGCAACTCATTCTATTGAAACTATTCTTTCAAATTGGCTTATACTCCCCATCACACTGTCAACTCCATCGTAGAGCCAAGGATCAAGAAGTTAGACCTATACACCTCGGGAATAGAACAGAACAAACAACAGTACAATACACTCCTTCACATATCACTCAGGGTGTATAAACTTCAATTCAAAACCTCAAATAACTGAATCCTCCCCCATCCTCCTGAATCCTCACCCATCTCTCAGTATGAGAGTAATGTATAAAACAAAACTACTACTGTTACAAAAGATAAAACAACATTTCAAATAACCTAATCAAATAAAAATCACTACTCTGAAAATGATTTTACCCATATGGTCATAGGAAAATAGAATTAAAGCAGCATACCCTTAGTTAAATGCAATGCCCTCTCCTTCTTCACATTGGTCCAAATTACAAATATGGCTAAGAACTATAAACTCAAACATATTTATCAATTATACAAATTATCTTGAAATCAGTATTACAAATGACCATAAATTCATTATCCAAATGGCTTTCCAATGAGGGTGATCAAGCCACAATGGAAAGTCATGATATAGGTCATACAAAACCCTTCAAAGAAGTATTTTTTTTACTATATTAGACAAATTATTTAAACTCCAACAAATAGTCGCAACAAATGTTTTGTGTGATGGGTGTTTGCAAACCTTAATGGAAAAACTCACAACTTACATACTTTAGATAACTTCCATCCATCCCGGAAGAAAGAATCCTACTCAAACACATGAGATAATACAATGTTTAATTAAATCAAATCAACACCTAAAAAAAACAGTAAACAAATAAACAAACCCATAACCTCTTTAATCAGCTACCTGTTTTATTTTTTTTTTTAACAAATCAAAAATCTTTCAAAAGTTGGCGCTGTCTCAACAGCATAAAAATCAAAGCTAACTTTTTTCCACTCATATCCACAATGTTCCAAAGGTCAAAACTGTTCAGCTCGTACATTAATGATGTTCCTTCTGTCTTTACAGGGTCTGAAGTTCCAAGGTATGCAGATGATAGTGATAAATGCATGCAAATAACAAACAACAAACTTCACAAGAACACACTACTATCATGGTTCAGATGACAAACTTGCTCAGAGGCTCATGTTTGCATCTCAATAAAAAAAGTCAATGTTTCTCACAAAGAAAACAACTGATGCACCTGAGACAGATCTCTGTGTATCAAGTGAAAAGCTCCAGGTAGTATCTGATTTTAAGTACCACGGCATCTTACTTGATTCCGACCTCTTTTAAAAAGCAAATAAAAAAGGTAACTCAAATAACCAAATTCAACCTAGCTAATTTCCCAAACACATATGCAATTGTTTTGACTATAGAGGTAACCCAACTATAATTCAAATCTATGATACTCCCCCACTTAACATACTACCTTACTAGTTTGGCCCAAGCTTGCTCTTCAACATCAATACCCATTCAGTCTTCAGCAAACCGGCTCTCAAAGTACTTGTTAGGAAACCCAATAGCTATAGAAAGCATAAGCTCCTGAGTTGGAAAAAAACGTATGCAATACACTGACGCCTATCTTGTATTCATTGATTCTAAATCTCCAGGCTTCCCCCTCTACTCAGTACTTTTATTGAACAGAAAACCCAAACCTTATTGCAACAGATCCACAAGCTCTGCCATAAGAAATGACTGTATAGTTCCATTGAGGAAAAGTACCTTTAGTCAATCTGCTTTCAGTGTGAGAGTTAACCATGTCTGGAATACTCTGCCATTAGACACACACAACTGTGATTAATGATGCACTGTCCCTGTAAAAATAAAAACTACTCAAACTGCAATCAACTTTAATGACCTGACATTGTTCCACGTAATGGAAACAGATTACAATGTTAGACTACATGAACTTTCTTGCTCAAATTTACTGGTGTAAACTAAACAATGTAACCAAGAATCAATAACCATCAGAATACATTATCACAATATTACTCACACCTGAATCACTTTCAGCTTAACATATCCTACTTTTTTTCCCCCAGTGGGCAAAAAAATATAACCCCTCTCATTTCAATGTTTTTCCTTACCTCTATCGTAAGATTAAAACCAAACTTTACAACTTTCTCTTCTCTTTCCTCTTATGAAATGTCCAAGACTTTAAAAATAACATGCACAGTGCCAAATTTATAACATATGTCAGTCAATCCATAAGAATTAAAAACATTTCGGTGGGCACTGTTTCAGTATGATATGTTGGATAAAGAAATAAAGACAGACACCAATGTCAGGTTCAATAGCCTTGTTTGTGCATTGTACAAATCCCTACACATGGAGTCCGGGGAACAGTCCGGCTAGTCGAATACCTATCAACTAGACTCCGTAACATCATCCTTTTCAATAGAAAGTGCAAACATAAAGGCATAACATTAAGTTCTTAACAGTCAGGTCATAACAACAGAAAAAGCATGACATTTTCATTTTACTTCAGTTGTCATCTTCCTTTTTTAATTACAATTTATTATTTAAGAAAATATATGTATTTTAATTAACAGAGGGCAAATTAACAGTCCCTTGCTTACAGAGTAAGCCTGTCCGGTGGCTTGCACAGCCGACCCACCCGTGAGTAAGTATTGGCTCTGACAGGGGTAGGATTAGGGGCACGAGCTGGAGAGCTTGGTGTGGTAGAAGCCTCACCTTCAGTTGGCCCATTTCTCAATTCTGCGCCCCTTACCCTTAGGCCTGGACTGTGAACCAGCTCATCTAGGTGAGTGTATGGCGTGTTCTGGTTTGTCTGCTCTGCTACGCGCAGATCCACCCGATTGCGACGATAGAGGGAGCCACCAACATCCACCAGGTAAGAACGTGGTGCAACTCTCTGCAGGCATGTGCCCAGCCTCCAAAGTTCTGTGTGGTCTCCCGGCAGCGGTTTCATCCTTATCGTTTCACCCACCTCCAGCTCTGGTAGGTCTCGAGCAGTCCGGTCGTAGAAGCACTTAGCGAGCTGCTTTCTGTGACGCAGTTTGTCCGTGACGCCAACCATGACGCAGGGCTCAAGGAGCTTGTTAGCTACGGGGATGGTAGTCTTCAGACGTCTGGACAGAAGGCATTGTGCTGGGCTGCTGTCCATGTTTTCGGTGGGTGTGTTCCTCCACTGTAAGATCGCTTTCCATGGGTCGTTGCTGTCGCGCAAGGCCCTGCTTAACAGGTTTTTTTTGCAATCTTGACAGCTGATTCTGCCTTGCCATTTGCTTTTGGGTGTCTTGGAGAGGAGGTCACGTGGCCAAACTCCCATTCTGAGGCGAAACGCTTGAACTGTGCAGTGAATTGTGGGCCATTGTCCGTGATTACCTTGTCAGGCTGACCTTGCCTTGCAAATTGCGCCTTGCAGCGCTTTATGACCGTCTCTGCAGACAAGTCAGGGAGCAGTTCAATTTCCCAAAAGTCAGAGTAGTGATCAACGATGAAAAGATAGCCCTTTTGTCTGTGGCTGAATAAGAACATGCTGACGATTTGCCAGGCCCTTGTGGACAGTTCGTGTGACATCATGGTTAACTTTTGCTATTCATGAGCGTACTCGTTGCATGTGGTACAGTTGCTGACAAAGTCTTTAATTTCTGCTTGCATGTTTGGCCAGTATAATGTTTCACGAGCCTGGCGGTAGCATCCGTCACCTCCAACGTGACTGGAGTGTATGCGGGTAAGCATCTCTGGACGTAGTGATTTGGGAATAATGACCTTCTGACCTCTTAACAAGACGCCATTTTGCACGCTGATCTCATCTCGAAAGGTCCAGTATTCTCTCACTGTGAAAGGTGTCTCCTCTTTCAGGTATGGCCAACCTGCGAGAGCCATGGACTTCAGTGACTGTAGGTGTTCGTCCTTGTCAGTGTGTTGCCTTATCTGGGCTAGGCGGTGATCTGTGACATTTAAGTAGTCTGCCTGATTGATCTGTTGAACATCTTGTTGTTCCTGCTGTAGCGAACAGATGGCCTGCCGCTGATAGACAGTACCTCTGATTGTACATTGTGTTGTTGCCCTGCTCAGTGTGTCGCTGATGTACATCTCTGGTCCTGGCTTGTAAATGACCTTCAGGCTGTAGTTTGGCAGAGTCAGGAGCATGCTTTGAAGCCTCTTGGGCGCGTTGAGAAGTTTACTGAATATAGCAATGAGTGGTTTGTGGTCAGTTTCAGCGGTGACCAGCTCTCGCCCATATAAGTAGTGATGGAATCGCTGGCAGGAGAAGACGATGCTGACGCACTCTTTCTCAATTTGTGCATAGTTTTGTTTGGTGGGGGTGAGCGCTCTCGAGGCAAACGCAACGGGCTGGCCTTCCTGCATAAGGCAGCATCCAAGTCCCCTTTGGCTGGAGTCGACAGGCTTCATGACGTCGTAGTAGAGCAACACTGGCATGGATGAAGCCAGAGTTTATCTCCTGCACTGCGGCCTCGTGCTTGGGTAGCCAGTGCCATGGTGTGTCTTTGTCCAGCAACCGGCGCAGAGGCTCACAGACTGCTGATAGGTGTGGCATGAACTTTGCAAGATAGTTTGCAAAGCCAATAAGACGCTGTACTCCTTTTGCATCAGACGGGTTTGGCATGTCGAGGATCGCTCTGACCTTGTCTGGGTCCGGCTTCAGGCCTTTTCCCGAGAGAATGTGGCCATGGAAGTGGACGACTTTCACCTTGAACTGCAGCTTCTTCAGGCCAAGGCGAAGCTTAACTGATCGGCAGCGCTCCATCAATGCTAGGAGCTTCACATCGTGGTCGCGTTCTGCTTCTTCGTCTGTGTCACCACAGCCTACGATCAGGACATCATCGGCGATGGGTTCAATGCCCTTGAGCCCAGCCAGTAACTCGTGCTGCTTGCGTTGGTATATCTCAGGCGCCACAGACACCCCAAACGGGAGATTGAGCCAGCGTTTCCGACCCCAGGGGGTCCAGAAGATAGTCATGAAGCTGCTTTCTTCGTCCAGCTTGCATTGAAGGAATGCATCTCGGGCATCCACCAAGGTGAAAATCCTGGCCTTGGGAAGCTTATAGCGGACATCCTCTAGTGTCGGCATGATGTAGTGGGATCGTTTCAGTGCTTGGTTCAGATGCTTTGGGTCGATGCAGACCCTCAGCTTCTCTGTTTTTTTCACTATGACCATATTGCTGATCCAGTCAGCTGGTTCAGTCACAGATGGCATGTGGCCATCGGCCTCATACTTGTCCAGCTGGGCCTTCACAGCCACTTTCATTGCAATGGGCACATTGCGAGGAGCACACTGGACTGGAGTGATGCTCTCATCCACTTCAAAGTGTACCTCCCCAGGCACAGATTCAACGGGCATGTTGAATACATTGTCATATCTGCTGAGTAGTTGTTCTTTGGACAGGGGTCCATGCTGGACATGATCCACAATGTGCAGGTCATTTGGTACAGTGAACTGCATCAGTCCCAGGCGTTCGCATGTAGAGCCTGAGAGGAGAGGATGTTGACTGGTTTTTACAATCTCAAACTCCAGCTTGTGTTCGCGTCCCCGAATAACACATTCGGTCTCAAATGTGCCCATAGAGCTCATTAGCTCTCCTGAGTACAGCTTTAGTCTAGAATCGCTGGGCAATAGATGTGTGTCAGGTGCCATATTGATGTTGTCTTTGTAGCTCATTACGTTGCATGTAGCAGCGGAATCCAGTTGACATTGCTGTTGCTTGTTGTGTAATCGTAGTGTCACAAACCATTTCTTCCCTCTTGAGTGTACAGCCCCAATGGATTCATGCATGTAAATGTCCCTTTCACTGTTCAGCTCTGAACATTGAGTGACATCATCAACACAGTGAATCTTGCCCTCACTCACCCTTCTTTTGCTTTTGAGACACACTTTGCAAAATGATTATTAGTTCCACAAGCTCTGCATGGTTTTCCGTTGGCAGGGTAGTGCTCTTTGCCACGTGTGTGTGTGTATTCCCATGCTACGGGGCTCTCTGTGTTCACTGTTCGTGGTGAATTGCTCTGCCTTGATTGGTTTAGTCTGAATGTCTGCCTAGCAACAGCATGAACAGTATCAACGTCGGAGCATGGGGTTTCGATTTCCATTGCTCTCATTCTCATGTCAGTGACTTCAGCAGTGTGGCACATTTCGATGGCAGTTTTAAGCCTCTCTCAGTAGACGCCGGCGTGTATCCTCATTTGCAATTCCCAGTACTATTTTGTCACGAGTCAATTCATCTTTCAATCCCCCGTATTCACAAGTGACGGATTTCTCTCTCAAACGGGTTACAAAGTTGTGTACTGACTCACCCTCTTCCTGTTTGCAGCTTCCGAAAACGAACCGCTCGTAAATGACGTTTCTGGTGGGTTTGAAGTAGTTCTCCAATGCATCCAATATAGCCTTTGCATCTCACTGTTGTCGTGCTGTGAGGATGAGATTGTGCCGGTAGATATGCCTGCTCAGCTATCACCATTGAGACCGTGTCTGTGCCTCGACCTAGGTTGGGCAAAACTAAACATGGCGGTGTTCGCCTTAGCAATCTCACTAGGATAAAGACCACCTCCATTCCTGTCATTATTGAAAGAGATCATGATACCTCACATCTCAAAATAGGGCTACTTAATGTTAGATCCCTTACTTCAAAGGCAATTATAGTCAATGAACTAATCACTGATCATAATCTTGATGTGATTTGCCTGACTGAAACATGGCTTAAGCCTGATGAATTTACTGTGTTAAATGAGGCCTCACCTCCTGGCTACACTAGTGACCATATCCCCCGTGCATCCTGCAAAGGCGGAGGTGTTGCTAACATTTACGATAGCAAATTTCAATTTACAAAAAAAAAAAATGACGTTTTCGTCTTTTGAGCTTCTATTCATGAAATCTATGCAGCCTACTCAATCACTTTTTATAGCTACTGTTTACAGGCCTCCTGGGCCATATACAGCGTTCCTCACTGAGTTCCCTGAATTCCTATCGGACCTTGTAGTCATAGCAGATAATATTCTAATCTTTGGTGACTTTAATATTCACATGGAAAAGTCCACAGACCCACTCCAAAAGGCTTTCGGAGCCATCATCGACTCAGTGGGTTTTGTCCAACATGTCTCTGGACCCACTCACTGTCACAGTCATACGCGGGACCTAGTTTTGTCCCATGGATCTTAATGTTTTTCCTCATAATCCTGGACTATCGGACCACCATTTTATTACGTTTGCAATTGCAACAAATAATCTGCTCAGACCCCAGCCAAGGAACATCAAAAGTCGTGCTATAAATTCACAGACAACACAAAGATTCCTTGATGTCCTTCCAGATTCCCTCTGTCTACCCAAGGACGACAGAGGACAAAAATCAGTTAACCACCTAACTGAGGAACTCAATTTAACCTTGCGCAATACCCTAGATGCAGTTGCACCCCTAAAAACTAAAAACATTTATCATAAGAAACTAGCTCCCTGGTACACAGAAAATACCCAAGCTCTGAAGCAAGCTTCCAGAAAATTGGAACGGAAATGGAGCCACACCAAACTGGAAGTCTTCCGACTAGCTTGGAAAGAAAGTACTGTGCAGTATCGAAGAGCCCTTACTGATGCTCGATCATCCTATTTTTTTTAACTTAATTGAGGAAAATAAGAACAATCCAAAATTCCTTTTTGATACTGTCGCAAAGCTAACTAAAAAGCAGCATTCCCCAAGAGAGAATGACTTTCACTTTAGCAGTGATAAATTCATGAACTTCTTTGAGGAAAAGATTATGATTATTAGAAAGCAAATTACGGACTCCTCTTTAAATCTGCGTATTCCTTCAAAGCTCAGTTGTCCTGAGTCTGCACAACTCTGCCAGGACCTAGGATCAAGGGAGACGCTCAAGTGTTTTAGTACTATATCTCTTGACACAATGATGAAAATAATCATGGCCTCTAAACCTTCAAGCTGCATACTGGACCCTATTCCAACTAAACTACTGAAAGAGCTGCTTCCTGTGCTTGGCCCTCTATGTTGAACATAATAAACAGCTCTCTATCCACCAGATGTGTACCAAACTCACTAAAAGTGGCAGTAATAAAGCCTCTCTTGATAAAGCCAAACCTTGACCCAGAAAATATAAAACACTATCGGCCCATATCGAATCTTCCATTCCTCTCAATTTTTTTTAGAAAAGGCTATTGCGCAGCAACTCACTGCCTTCCTGAAGACAAACAATGTATACGAAATGCTTCAGTCTGGTTTTAGACCCCATCATAGCACTGAGACGGCACTTGTGAAGGTGGTAAATGACATTTTAATGGCATCGGACCGAGGCTCTGCATCTGTCCTCGTGCTCCTAGACCTTAGTGCTGCTTTTGATACCATCGATCACCACATTCTTTTGGAGAGATTGGAAACCCAAATTGGTCTAC
This sequence comes from Oncorhynchus clarkii lewisi, assembly GCF_045791955.1. Classification (NCBI taxonomy): domain Eukaryota; kingdom Metazoa; phylum Chordata; class Actinopteri; order Salmoniformes; family Salmonidae; genus Oncorhynchus; species Oncorhynchus clarkii. Next base: position 48,777,757 of record NC_092166.1, read on the forward strand.
ACGGACAAGTTCTGGCCTGGTTTAAATCTTATCTGTTGGAAAGATATCAGTTTGTCTCTGTGAATGGTTTGTCCTCTGACAAATCAACTGTAAATTTCGGTGTTCCTCAAGGTTCCGTTTTAGGACCACTATTGTTTTCACTATATATTTTACCTCTTGGGGATGTTATTCGAAAACATAATGTTAAATTTCACTGCTATGCGGATGACACACAGCTGTACATTTCAATGAAACATTGTGAAGCCCCAAAATTGCCCTTGCTAGAAGCATGTGTTTCAGACATAAGGAAGTGGATGGCTGCAAACTTTCTACTTTTAAACTCAGAAAAAACAGAGATGCTTGTTCTAGGTCCCAAGAAACAAAGAGATCTTCTGTTGAATCTGACAATTAATCTTAATGGTTGTACAGTCGTCTCAAATAAAACTGTGAAGGACCTCGGCGTTACTCTGGACCCTGATCTCTCTTTTGAAGAACATATCAAGACCATTTCAAGGACAGCTTTTTTCCATCTACGTAACATTGCAAAAATCAGAAACTTTCTGTCCAGAAATGATGCAGAAAAATTAATCCATGCTTTTGTCACTTCTAGGTTAGACTACTGCAATGCTCTACTTTCCGGCTACCCGGATAAAGCACTAAATAAACTTCAGTTAGTGCTAAATACGGCTGCTAGAATCCTGACTAGAACCAAAAAAATTGATCATATTACTCCAGTGCTAGCCTCTCTACACTGGCTTCCTGTCAAAGCAAGGGCTGATTTCAAGGTTTTACTGCTAACCTACAAAGCATTACATGGGCTTGCTCCTACCTATCTCTCTGATTTGGTCCTGCCGTACATACCTACACGTACGCTACGGTCACAAGACGCAGGCCTCCTAATTGTCCCTAGAATTTCTAAGCAAACAGCTGGAGGCAGGGCTTTCTCCTATAGAGCTCTATTTTTATGGAACGGTCTGCCTACCCATGTCAGAGACGCAAACTCGGTCTCAACCTTTAAGTCTTTACTGATGACTCATCTCTTCAGTGGGTCATATGATTGAGTGTAGTCTGGCCCAGGAGTGGGAAGGTGAACGGAAAGGCTCTGGAGCAACGAACCGCCCTTGCTGTCTCTGCCTGGCCGGTTCCCCTCTTTCCACTGGGATTCTCTGCCTCTAACCCTATTACAGGGGCTGAGTCACTGGCTTACTGGGGCTCTCTCATGCCGTCCCTGGAGGGGGTGCGTCACCTGAGTGGGTTGATTCACTGATGTGGTCATCCTGTCTGGGTTGGCGCCTTCCCCCCCCCCCCTTGGGTTGTGCCATGGCGGAGATCTTTGTGGGCTATACTCAGCCTTTTCTCAGGATGGTAAGTTGGTGGTTGAAGATATCCCTCTAGTGGTGTGGGGGCTGTGCTTTGGCAAAGTGGGTGGGGTTATATCCTTCCTGTTTGGCCCTGTCCGGGGGTGTCCTCGGATGGGGCCACAGTGTCTCCTGACCCCTCCTGTCTCAGCCTCCAGTATTTATACTGCAGTAGTTTATGTGTCTGGGGGCTAGGGTCAGTTTGTTATATCTGGAGTACTTCTCCTGTCCTATTCGGTGTCCTGTGTGAATCTAAGTGTGCGTTCTCTAATTCTCTCCTTCTCTCTTTCTTTCTCTCTCTCGGAGGATCTGAGCCCTAGGACCATGCCCCAGGACTACCTGACATGATGACTACTTGCTGGCCCCAGTCCACCTGGCTGTGCTGCTGCTCCAGTTTCAACTGACCTGAACCCTAGGACCATGCCCCAGGACTACCTGACATGATGACTCCTTGCTGTCCCCAGTCCACCTGACCGTGCTGCTGCTCCAGTTTCAACTGTTCTGCCTTATTATTATTCGACCATGCTGGTCATTTATGAACATTTGAACATCTTGGCCATGTTCTGTTATAATCTCCACCCGGCACAGCCAGAAGAGGACTGGCCACCCCACATAGCCTGGTTCCTCTCTAGGTTTCTTCCTAGGTTTTGGCCTTTCTAGGGAGTTTTTCCTAGCCACCGTGCTTCTACACCTGCATTGCTTGCTGTTTGGGGTTTTAGGCTGGGTTTCTGTACAGCACTTTGAGATATCAGCGGATGTACGAAGGGCTATATAAATACATTTGATTTGATTTGATTTGCATTCGCTGCCCATTAAACTCCTCAGAGTTGCAGCTTGTACCTCGTTGGGTTTCTCATGTAGACCGGTCGCCAGCGCATCGTCCTCGAATTCATCCCTGAAGTTGTCCCAATTAGTATTCCAGTCCCCTGTGAGAACCATGGGATTTGGTGGCGGAATGTTCGCTGCCATAGCAATGGAATATGAGATTTCTTTGCTTTCAGTCATCGAAGTAGGTAGTGATGCTAGCTAGCCAACTAATAACGAGGTGATCAGTGTTGTGAGTAGGAAATGGCGTGTTTTCGCATATGGAACGTAGCTGCGCCTATACTGTACTTAGCTACAAAAATAACAAACGTGTGTTTTCCGAGCCACTTCTGATACCATGTTTCAGTATGATATGTTGGATAAAGGAATAAAGACCGATACCAATGTCAGGTTCAATAGCCTTGTTTGTGCATTGTACAAATCCCTACACATGGAGTCCGGGGAACAGTCCGGCTAGTCGAATACCTATCAACTAAACTCCGTAAAAGGCACCACCACTCTATCGCCATTATGTCTCCGCTATTATTTAGAATTTCTTTAATTTAGGTAACTGTATACTCTATGATACAGTAATGTAAATACGACTCAATACATTATTCCAGCAGATAATTTAATGAACAGACACCGTCTTGCATCAAAAATCAATTCGTTATTATTTTTGAATGAATTAGTCTCTCAATTTAACCTAAACAAACTATTAAAAAGTAAAATGTATCCCTTCTTTCAATTTGAACCAAACAAGCTATTCAAACGTTCAGTTTATATCTTATACAAACACTAGCGACCGTATCTTTCCAGGCAAAACATACAAATAGTTTAATTACAATCAAAAACTTTTAGTAAGTGCATTGACTGGGAACTGAACACAGGTCTCCAGCTTAGAAGGCAGCTATGCTCACCACTATACCACCAACACTATTTGAATGACAAAGACTCTCCGCAAATAAACCCACTTTACATTGTCTGTATTCGTAATATCAAGATACATCACTATCGAGACAATTCCCAGAAAAATAGCCCTAGTTTAAAGGTCCAAGCGATACTTCGGCTATGTTTCTCACATGCCAAATGAATAGATTAGCAATCAAAGAATAAAATCGACATTTATACACTAGGAAACAGATCTTGCGCCTTTTAATAAAAGTAGATTATGTTTACTCATGCAACGTATTTCAATTACTTTACGACATCACATTAATCACGCAATGATAATTCGTTTGATGGAAACCTTAGGCTTTGTACGACATTATGTCTAGATTCCCTCTTAATTCTCTCTAACTTTATGGAAAACAGTTTATTCAATAAATCCTGCAACGTCTCTCATACTGGAAAGGAAAAACAAAACATTTTCAGACCTTAAGGGCAGTTTTATTTCAAATGTTGTACCCAGATGGAGATAATCCAATAAGCGTTTTATAGTTCCATCGTTAGGGTAAGAACCAAAAGTGGACACAGTAATCAGTTTCTAGAGCTCAATTTTCCAGATTATGTAGACTAGTTTAATAGTGCTTAAAACCTCATCTTTATCAAATTATCCATTAAAGATACCAACTCAAAACCTATGTACGTCTACGAATGGGTGGTTTAAATTGTATCTAATTATATTCTCAGCATTACTTTATCAAATCTCTAGTAATTGATTATACACACATAAGAACACCATCCCAACTGTGAAGCACGGGGATGGCAGCATCATGTTGTGGGAGTGCATTGCTGCAGGAGGGACTGGTGCACTTCACAAAATAGATGGCATCATGAGGGAAGAAAATGTGGATATATTGAAGCAACATCAAGACATCAGTTAAAGTTTGGTCGCCAAATGGGTCTTCCAAATCGACAATGACCCCAAGCATACTTCCAAAGTAGTGGAAAAATGGCTTAAGGACAACAAAGTCAAGGGATTGGAGTGGCCATCACAAAGCCCTGACCTCAAACCTATAGACATTTTATGGGCAGAACTGAAAAAGCATGTGTGAGCAAAGAGGCCTACAAACCTGACTCAGTTACACAAGCTCTGTCAGGAGGAATGGGACAAAATTCACCCAACCTATTGTAGGAAGCTTGTGGAAGGCTACCTGAAATGTTTGACCCAAGTTAAAACAATTAAGGCAATTCTACCAAATACTAATTGAGTGTATATAAACTTCTGACCCACTGGGAATGTGAGGAAAGAAATAAAAGCTGAAATAAATAACTCTACTATTATTCTGATATTTCACATTCTTAAAATAAACTGGTGATCCTAACTGACTTAAGACAGGGAATGTTAACTTGGATTAAATGTCAAATTGTGAAAGACTGAGTTTAAATGTATTTGGCTAAGGTGTCTGTAAACTTCCGACTTCAACTGTATATACAGAGAACAGTCAGCCCAAGAATTTAACCCTGTGGCACCCCCCATAGAGACTGCTAGAGGTCCGGACAACAGGCCCTCCGATTTGACACACTGAACTCTATCTGAGAAGCAGTTGGCGAACCAGGCGAGGCAGTCTTTTGTGAGGCCAAGGCTATTGAGTCTGTCGATAAGAATGCAGTGATTGACAGAGTCGAAAGCCTTGGCCAGGTCGATGAAGATGGCTGCAAAGTACTGTCTTTAATCAATGGCCGATATGATATTGTTAATGACCTTGAGCTTTGCTTAGGTGCACCCATGACCAGCTCGGAAACCAGATTGCAAATGGTCGCTGATTTGTTTATTTACTTGGCTTTCAAAGATTTTAGAAAGGCAGGGCAGGATGGATATAGGTCTAACAGTTTGGGTCTAGAGTGTCTCCCCCTTTGAAGAGGGGGATAACCGCGGCAGCTTTCCAATATTTGGGGATTTCAGACTATTTCCTTCTCCCCCCACCTCGCTCTCTCTCTCCTATCTATCCATGTATCTTTCTCTTTCCCTCTCTCTAGGACTGGTTCAGTATTTATGAGCACAACAGAAGGACAAACTGCACAGCCTCAGACCTGATCATGGAGAACGAGTATACATTCCTTGTCTTCAGTGAGAACCTCAGACGTTATACCTTAGATAGGTAGGTGTGTATGTGCTGTACATGCTTACATACATTATATCAACAAGGCCTACAGTATGTGTTTCAGAGACATCCGTTACAGTATGAATTCATTACCAGTCCATATTAATTCACTATATAATAACCTCCTTTTCAATCAGGATTGCAAACTGCCCCCAGGTTCATAGTACAGCCCCTGCTTGACTGGTCTGTGGTGGCTACAGTACCACCGTCAGCGGTACTGGAGTCTGACCATTTCCCCCAGGGCTCATTCCATGCATTAAGTCACTCGGCTCTGTCATATCCTCACATGGCCTCTCCTATCATTGCAATGCAGATGGAACTCAACTACTTTTCTACTTCCCCCCCTTCTGCCACCCAGGTGGCGAGACGCATCTCAGCTTGGAAGTCTGCCCACCACCTCAAGCGCAACCTCGACAAAACAGAGCTGCTCTACCTCCCAGAGAAGGCCTGCCCCCTCCAAGACCTCTCCATCACGGTTGACAACTCCACGGTGTCCCCCTCCCAGAATGCAAATAACCTTGTCATCCTCTGCAGACATCAAAGCAGTGATTCAGTCCTGCAGGTTCATGCTCTACAACAGTACAACCTTTCCTCACACAGGAAGCGGGGCAGGTCCTAATCAAGGCACTTTTCATCTCCCGTCTAGACTACTGCAACTCTCTGTTGGCTGGGCTCTCTGCTTGTGCCATCAAACCCCTGCAACTTATCCAGAATGCCGCAGCCCCCCTGGTGTTCAACCTTCCTAAATTCTCCAATGTCACCCCACTCCTCCGCACACTCCTCTGGCTTCCAGTAGAAGCTTGCATCACCTTCAAGACCCTGGTGCTTACCCTCCTTACCTTCAGGCCATGCTCAAACCCTACATCTCAACCCGAGAACTCCGTTCCGCCACCTCTGGTCTTACGGGAGGGCAACTCACGCTCAGCCCAGTCAAAGCTCTCCCTCTGTCCTGGAACCCAAATGGTGGAAGTCAGGACAGTGGAGTACCTGCAATCTTCTGAAAACTTCTGAAACCCTTCCTCTTTTAAGAATATCTTAAAGCCCTGACGTAGTCTCACCTAGCTATCTTAATCCTTAAGAATCTGTTGATGCACCCGTGTGTTAATCTAAGGAACATAATAAAAACATCCCCTCAAATTCTGTCAGTTAAAGCTAGTGATATAAAACATGTGCGTGATCTGTGTCTAAATCCACCACATCCGCTTATTTCGGCATTCCGCATCTGTGGTGGAAGGTGGCTGAGCTGCAGCTGTGTTTGTCAGACCATAAAACATCCCGGAAATTGGTCTTCTCGCCAAAACATTTGTAGCGCTCGAACCGTTTGAGCTGCAAACTATTATGACCACTCAATGGAAAGGGGACTCTCATGAACACGATAATGTTCCCTGTGTTTCACCACCACAAGTGTCACGGGACTTGTCTGAAGGGAACTCATACTGTAACGGTTTTCTTCCTGGGAAGGAGAGGAGGACCAAAATGCAGCGTGGTTATTGTTAAGCATCTTTAATAAAGACGAAAACGTAAACACTATACAAATACAAAATAAGAAAACGTGGCAAAACCGAAACAGTCCTAACTGGTGCAGAGAACACAGAGACAGGAAACAATCACCCACAAGATACCTAAAGTATATGGCTGCCTAAATATGGTTCCCAATCAGAGACAACGATAAACACCTGCCTCTGATTGAGAACCACTCCAGGAAACCATAGACTTACCTAGAACACTCAACTGAACACAACCCCATAGACTACAAAACCCCTAGACAAAACAAGACACATAAATCACCCATGTCACACCCTGGCCTAACCAACATAATAAAGAAAACACAGAATACTAAGGCCGGGGCGTGACACATACAAACAAATGGGTATGGAGGTAATTTTGTGTCCCCCAAAATATTGTGTTAAATATGTGTCACAAATATATATATATTTACTGATGTTTATTTTATCTCCTTTCTTTTATCTCCTCCTCCTTTACTGTCTATGAATATCTTATTCAATGCATTTCTATGGGCTTTAGTAAAGGCAAAATTCAATATTTTATCAAAACATTTATTTTTTATTTATGGGGGATACCTAAAGTGGTCCTATAATGTCAAATCAAACTAAATGGTCCATGGTATGACCATCTTAAAACAATGCCATATGTTAGCTTAGAACCCCCCCCTCCCCCCAACGGCTTAGACTTTTAGAGGTTAAGATTAATGCACTCATTGTAAATCGCTCTGGATAAGAGCGTTTATCTCCATGCCATGATGTTTTAGGAAAACTTATTCAACACTCAGAGAGCCCTCCCATCCCTGGAGTACAGGTTTCTTCTCTGGTGGATCAGCATCGCTATGCTGGTCAACAGTGCCACCAATAGGAAAGCCACTGCCACTACAAGCGCCACACTGACACGTTGCAAAAGTCACGAGAGATGCAATGAAGTTTAGTAATCAGATTTGAGATTTCAATCTTAAAGAGAGTCCTATTTCAATGAGTAGTGGTAGTTTCAGAGTAAACATTGTGATAACTTTAACTTATCTGTGGTAATATTTAGGGTTATTCTGTTGTATAGAATGACAGAACAATGAGCTCCTCCGCCAAAGTAACAAAGCAAAACCTTTGAACCATGAGGAAGATATGGACTACCTCGCTTACCTGTGTTGGACCGTGACGGTGTGAGCCCACACTCAGTCCGTTGAGATTAAATCTTTAAGTCTAAAAATGTGCCAGTTTCAAGGACAAACTTATTCTTGTATTCAATGCTTTTTGTTATGTGTTTACAGAACATACTATATGTGATTAGTTAAAAGGGTCTATTGTGAAAAGGTGAGGGAGAAATTTTTCGGGTAACACTTTACTCCACAGATTCAGCATCATGACACATTATGGAACGGTCATAACCATGTCATAACACTGTCATGACACAAATATTTAGAGTGTTGTGACATTTTTCTCTTATTTTATGTCTGGTTATGACACCTACAGTTGAAGTCGGAAGTTTACATGCACTTAGGTTTGGGTCATTAAAACTTGTTTTTCAACCACTCCACAAATGTCTTCTTCACAAACTATAGTTTTGGCAAGTTGGTTAGGACATCTACTTTGTACACGACACAAGTAATATTTCCAACAATTGTTTACAGACAGATTATTTCACTTATAATTCACTGTATCACAATTCCAGTGGGTCAGAAGTTTACATACACTAAGTTGACTGTTCCTTTAAACAGATTGGAGAATTCCAGAAAAAGGTCTTTAGAAGCTACTGATAGGCTAATTGACATCATTTGAGTCAATTGGAGGTGTACCTGTGGATGCATTTCAAGGCCTACCTTCAAACTCTGTGCCCCTTTGCTTGACATCATGGGAACATCAAAGGAAATCAGCCAAGACCTCAGAAAAAAGATTGTAGACCTCCAGAAGTCTGGTTCATCCTTGGGAGCAATTTCCAAATGCCTGAAGTTACCACGTTCATCTGTACAAACTATAGTACGCAAGTATAAACACCATGGGACCACACAGCCATCATACCGCTCAGGAAGGAGACGCATTCTGTCTCCTAGAGATGAACGTACTTCGGTGAAAAAAGTTCATATCAATCCCAGAACAACAGAAAAGGACAGTGCGAAGCTGCTGTAGGAAACAGGTACAAAAGTATCTATGGCCACAGTAAAACGAGTCCTATATCGACATAAGCTGAAGGGCTGCTCAGCAAGGAAGAAGCCACTGCTCCAAAACCGACATAAAAAAAGCCAGATTACGGTTTGCAACTGCACATGGGGACAAAGATCGTACTTTTTGGAGAAATATCCTCTGGTCTGATGAAACAAAATAGAACTGTTTGGCCATAATGACCATCGTTATGTTTGGAGGAAAAAGGTTGGAGGCTTGCAAGCCAAAGAACACCATCCCAACCGTGAAGCACGGGGGTGGCAGCATCATGTTGTGGGGGTGCTTTTCAGCAGGAGGGACTGGTGCTCTTCACAGAATAGATGGTATCACGAGGGAAGAAAATGATGTGGATATATTGAAGCAACATCAGTCAGGAAGTTAAAGCTTGGTCGCAAATGTTCTCCAAATGGACAATGACCCCAAGCATACTTCCAAAGTTGTTGCAAAATGGCTTAGGGACAACAAAGTCAAGGTATTGGAGTGGCCCTCACAAAGCCCTGACCTCAATCCTAAAGAAATGAAAAAAGTGTGTGCGAGCAAGGAGGCCTACAAACCTGACTCAGTTACACCAGCTCTGTCAGGAGGAATCGGACAAAATTCACCCAACTTATTGTGGGAAGTTTGTGGAAGGCTACCCAAAACACTTGACCCAAGTTAAACAATTTAAAGGCAATGCTACCAAACATTAATTGAGTGTATATAAACTTCTGACCTACTGGGAATGTGATGAAAGAAATAAAAGCTGAAATAAATCATTCTCTCTACTATTATTCTGACATTTCACATTCTTAAAATAAAGTGGTGATCCTAACTGACCTAAGACAGGGAATTTTTACTAGGATTAAATGTCAGGAATTTTGAAAAACTGAGTTTAAATGTATTTGGCTAAGGTGTATGTAAACTTCCGACTTCAACTGTACATAAGAGTGTAAGAACCCACAAAACCTACCACACAAGGCAAAACATTACATTACACCATAGCCTTTTTGTAAACAGTTTGTTTAAGTTGTTTTATTTTTTTATCATAATGGATTATCATTGTAATTGCACACAAATTGATGGCAGACATGCACCTATCCCAATGCTCTGTTGCTGGTGACTGGGATGAATGCAGGAGCAGATTTCAAGAGCAGGACAAGACATCCTTGACTGATGACTGATATAAGTGTATGTATGTATGTGATAGGCCTATCTGGCTTATATAATTATGGTCATAATGATTCTTCAGGATCATAAAGTGTATTTTCTACAAGTTATTTGAAATATGATGAAAACATGACCGTAAAGAATTCATAACAAAGGATTTAAGAAAAACTTTCAAACGAAAGGGAACTTCTTGGCAGGAAAAAAAACGAATTAGAATAAATGTGGGTTTTGACACTCTTATGTAGGTGTCGTAACCAGCCATAAAATATCTAAATATATATGTCATAACAGGTATATATGGGTCATGACAGTGTTATGACAGTGTTATGACCATATTATGACAGGTTATGACAAGTTATGTCAGCTGTTATGACATTATGACATAGTTATGACTAGGGCTGTTACGGTGACCATATTACTGCCACACCGGCGGTCACGAGTCATGATGGCAGTCAAATTGTGACCGTTTAGTCATGGTAATTAGGCTTCTCCATACTCTGATGTTGCTGATGGTCATTAGTAGCCTACCAAACTTGCTAACTGCCTGGTACTCCGCTCTCTGTTGTCCCTCTAATCACTCTGACATCAATGTAAATGTAATCAAAAATCTAATCAAACACTTAATGAAGGCGCGAATGGACAACGCTTTTTTTGTGGTTACTTTTCATGCCAGCTAGGTAGGCTATACTCCTGTCTTAAAGAGAAGCAATGTGCTTAATTTTAGGAAGGTTGAGGAATAAATATAGTAGGCCGAGCCTCTAGAAAGCTGATAGAGGCCATCAATTGCATAGCCTGTAGAAATGTTGCGCAACATGAGCTCATGCTATTTAAAAAATAAAAAAACTTGCTGGCCCAGTTTCGAGACTGTTGCATGATAATGGTCCATCCTAAATCTAAACAAATTTCTCTCATTAATTATTTAGTATATGTAAAGACATGATTAAATCAAGAATAGTGTGATGGTGACAATATTAGCCTATCACTTGTGAATTATATATTATCACTTGTGAATGATTCATGCAAAAAGCGCATGATTTTTTGGGGCCACTTTTTCTAATCATAGTCCCACACAATATGTAGCCTAGCCCATAGGTCTATATTTTGATAAGGTTTGTATTACAACTAAAGTGGCCAAGTAACTTCTTAAAATTAAGCACATTAAAATCGCTTTACAACGTGTGTACAGACTAACTGGGATACATTCGCAACACGTGAGTTTCAAGTTTGGGGAAGATCATTTTTACCATAAAAATGCACCTTTATAATAAAAGCATTACATGCACAAAATCACGTTAATTTGTCGTCACTTTTGAGAATAGCCCACAGCCATATGGCATAACCAGATCACATAAGGGTAATGCAGAGTATGCTATTCTGTTTTTCTGAAAGACCATATTTTCTTCATATCATGTTTCTTTAGACCTGTCTAAAATATATAATAGATTTATTGTGATGGTGTAGAATATATTACATGCATTTATTATACTTTTTAAATGTAGAAGTTCCAAAGGTCTGCATCAGTGGCTTTTAGGCTGTGCATGGAACTAGGAGATGCTACATGTGTTTATGTTCATTAAAAAGGTCAATTACCGTGAGACCGGCGGTTATTTGACAATCACTAACTGACAAAGTTTCATGACTGCCACAGCCCTAGTTATGACCATGTCATAACATTTTATTACAGTGGGTGTCAAGTAAATTGATACCCATTTTTCTATGCTCCCATGCTGGAGGTTGTCTCCCTGTTGGAACGTGTACTAAACCAGACTTTTTATTTTCTTTGTCAACGACTGCTCTCCTTTTTGTTCACCTGGAATTTCCCTTTACAGATACAGGCATGTGTTATGCAGATTTATATAACACTTTAATACTCGTTTCACATATCACATACCATTTAGTTGTAATTTAAATCAAGAAGAAAATCTAAAATAACCTGTCCAGTTTATCGCACTAAAACATTAGCCTTGTACATACTGTATAATTTCTAGAGGTATTGCAACTAATACTACATTACCCACCATCCTCTTGGTAGAACTCAAAGAGCTGACAGACAGTGTAAGGAGGAAGGAGACTGTTGTACATGTCTAGGGCAGCCTGGAGCGTGATGAGGGTGGATTCATACTAGAGAGAGAGACTTACACATCAGGTCACATAGAATTAATTGGTGTCGTATAAATTGCATAATCACATCGCATAACCACTGTGTTTGTATGTACGGTCACGCGTGTGTGTGCTTGTGAATGTGTAAATATGAATACGGAGACATGCCAGTAGAGATCTGATTGCATAATATGAAGTGTGTGCATTTTGTGCGCACGTGCGTGTGCGCCATTGGCGTTCACAAACCTCTGAATACATGAACTTGCGCCTGCTCCATTGCCTTGGAGAAATTCCTCAGGATGGCATTCAAACAGAACTCCTAAACATTAAACAAACATTGGATCAACATTATAAAAACAATCACGGTGACACACAAGCAAACAGTTGACATAATCCAACCTTCTATTACCATAACATTCAGACCAACTCACAATGCCGAGCATATTCCACTACTCAACTTCTCAGCCCACAGCCACAACCTTAAAGCAACATTACTTCAACTCTTTTACAGCCCATAGCACCTCTGGCAACATTTGAACTACAACCTCTCACCTCCTGAGGGTCTTGTCCTTTCTCTTGTGTGTGACAACACTCAACACGACCTCAAATGAGGCTATTTCCTATATGGTTTTGAGTACTTCCTGTGTGGCACAGCCCGGAGTGGTTAGGTTGTGATTTCTCTAACAGGTACAATGACCATTAGCGTCATTCTGAACCGTAATCTTCCATAACACGAGTCACAACCAAGCCAATACCCATGTAATTACTGTGACTGCGTCACAAATGGCACCATATTCCCTTTGTGGTACGCAAATTTTGCCCGGGGCCCATAGGAGTCATGGTCAAAAGTAGTATACTATATAAAAGGTAATAGGGTGCTACTTGGGATGCATCATGTATTTCATGGTTTGTGTAAGTCTTTCCATTTATAGCCATCTCTAAAAATAAGAGATGTTGGAAGTACACTTTGTACTATTGCGAACGCGTATTACCATAATTATGGCCAAGTCTACCTCTTATATAATCATGAATATTTCTCAATTCAATGTGCTATTGTGGTATTAAGCCATAAGACGCAGATGATCACATGGCAGTGTTTCACCTAGATTGCCTATTCCCAGATGGGGAACACAGGTCCAAAAAGCAATATCCAGACTTTCTGGCACCAAAGTTGTGAATAAACACCAATAAAATACGAAATATTTTAGACACAGGGCAAGAGAGCTAGGTAGGAGGGACACCAGTGTTATGAAGTAACACAGACAACATGCAGGAAATGTGAGTTTACCGGGTAATAACCAAGTATATGTATGTAATGTATGCATTCGTCTCAAATGACACCCTATTCCCTATTTAGTGCACTACTTTTGACCAGACCACATTCTTGTAAGATGTTTTTGTTGTAAATCCAGTCAGTCAAATGTATTACTGTGACTGACGGATTCTTAAAAGCAATTAATATATTCTGTCACATTAGCGTTTTGCCTCCATAAACAGTTAATTATTAAAATCATATGTCTTGTCAAATAAGTGCACTGTATCAAGGTGTCTTTTACCCAGTGCTTTAGTCAAGAGCAAAAATTACTGAGTGGAAGGATTTCATTGTTCTTCCTTTCATCTACACTGATGCAGAATACTTGACAAGTGTTGATTACTGTCAGTATGTAGCGATAGATTCAAGGTCCAATATGTAGCTTTGTGTGTGACCTGACCAAATTCACACAGAAATGTGATTTGTAGACATGTCATTATCATTGAAAGCAAGTCTGATTAGCAGTAGATCAGCTCTGTGTGTGCTAATTCTATGCTTCCAGTCCTGAAGTTTTGCTTTTGCTCTTTTTACTTTCAGTTTTGCACACCAGCTTAAAACAGCTGACAATGCAATATTTTTGGTTATTGAAAACATATTTCACAGCAGTTTAGATTGTACAATGATTCTCTATTTACTATATATTGCTTGATATCACGTCAACTGAAATCAGGCGAACATGATAGAATTTTGACAATCAGGTACTGGCGGAGCTATTCCGACATATTACACCTTTACACCCTATTAGGCTTTCAGCTGCTCAATTCCTTCAGATCCCATCGAATGACACAAGGAGAGGAAACCACTTATGAATATTGAGATGTACCAAGGGGTGACACAATTGTTCAGTTACTCCATGTTCCCACCAGAGGGTAGTAAAACGTACCAATGGACGCCTCCATAAATTGCCAGATTACTCCTTAATAGGAATCATGATGGGACTCAGTTTAATTAAAACCTTTTCATTTGAATTCAATCCTGTGGTTAATTAACAGCTCTGAGAAGGTGAGAGAAATTGCATTGAGCAGCTTTTTGGAAGACGACAGAGAAAACTGACTGAGAATATCGCTGAGGACTTGATGTCACACCAAAATAACTAACAAGGTCTTTGTGACAATGAAACATTAATTCAGTCTTTGGATAACAAACACAAGTAGCAAGTGAGTCAAAATGTATTTATGGGACAAGATGAGTAGGGAGAGACAGGGTTGGGAGGAAAAGGGTTTCATGGCATATTGCTCAAAGCATTTCTATCACATGATATGACTTGAAATGACGGGACAACAAAAACAAACATTAAAACAATGACATAAACAGCAAGTTGTCAACAAACTCATAAACGTCTTTGAGGTGTGCTTGGTATATCTTGGAGTTTTCCATTTTGGGACTATTCTATTTGATTCAATTGGATCGGGCAACTCAATCAAGCTCAAGCTGTATTTGAAATGTGTTGACATACTGCTATGAATTTGACCCAAGTCTGAACATGCTATGTCATGTCTACTATGAAGCAGCTTGTCAAATCCAAGACAAAAATACAAGTCTGAACATGATATGTCATGTCTACTATGAAGCAGCTTGTCAAATCCAAGACAAAAATACAAGTCTGAACATGATATGTCATGTCTACTATGAAGCAGCTTGTCAAATCCAAGACACAAATACAAGTCTGAACATGATATGTAATGTCTACTATGAAGCAGCTTGTCAAATCCAAGACAAAAATACAAGTCTGAACATGATATGTCATGTCTATGTCCTATGTCAAACGTGTCTAGTAAAATTAATGTAAACTCAGTTTACAGCTTTGCTTTATTAGCGGCCCTTTGTTTTGTTTTTATCGCCGTTTCTATCCCACTGCCAAATGGCCTATTGGTAAGGGAAATGGATGTGAAAGATCCATGCTCACAGTCACATCTCAAATGGCCTATTGGTAAGGGAAATGGATGTGAAAGATCCATGCTCACAGTCACATCTCAAATGGCCTATTGGTAAGGCAAATGGATGTGAAAGATCCCTGCTCACAGTCACATCTCAAATGGCCTATTGGTAAGGGAAATGGATGTGAAAGATCCATGCTACCAGTCACATCTCAAATGGCCTATTGGTAAGAGAAATGGATGTGAAAGATCCATGCTCACAGTCACATCTGAAATGGCCTATTGGTAAAGGAAATGGATGTGAAAGATCCATGCTACCAGTCACATCTCAAATGGCCTATTGGTAAGGGAAATGGATGTGAAAGATCCCTGCTCACAGTCACATCTCAAATGTCCTATTGGTAAGGGAAATGGATGTGAAAGATCCCTGCTCACAGTCACATCTCAAATGGCCTATTGGTAAGGGAAATGGATGTGAAAGATCCATGCTCACAGTCACATCTCAAATGGCCTATTGGTAAGGGAAATGGATGTGAAAGATCCCTGCTCACAGTCACATCTCAAATGGCCTATTGGTAAGGGAAATGGATGTGAAAGATCCATGCTACCAGTCACATCTCAAATGGCCTATTGGTAAGGGAAATGGATGTGAAAGATCCATGCTCACAGTCACATCTCAAATGGCCTATTGGTAAGGGAAATGGATGTGAAAGATCCATGCTCACAGTCACATCTCAAATGGCCTATTGGTAAGGGAAATGGATGTGAAAGATCCATGCTCACAGTCACATCTCAAATGTCCTATTGGTAAGGGAAATGGATGTGAAAGATCCCTGCTCACAGTCACATCTCAAATGGCCTATTGGTAAGGGAAATGGATGTGAAAGATCCCTGCTCACAGTCACATCTCAAATGGCCTATTGGTAAGGGAAATGGATGTGAAAGATCCATGCTCACAGTCACATCTCAAATGTCCTATTGGTAAGGGAAATGGATGTGAAAGATCCCTGCTCACAGTCACATCTCAAATGGCCTATTGGTAAGGGAAATGGATGTGAAAGATCCCTGCTCACAGTCACATCTCAAATGGCCTATTGGTAAGGGAAATGGATGTGAAAGATCCATGCTACCAGTCACATCTCAAATGGCCTATTGGTAAGGGAAATGGATGTGAAAGATCCCTGCTCACAGTCACATCTCAAATGGCCTATTGGTAAGGGAAATGGATGTGAAAGATCCATGCTACCAGTCACATCTCAAATGGCCTATTGGTAAGGGAAATGGATGTGAAAGATCCATGCTACCAGTCACATCTCAAATGGAAGTAATGATATTGAGTCCCACATCAAGCGCCACACAAAACCAATATAACTAGTGTTTTCCTTCAAATATGTTTGATTGATCTTACCTGGAGTGCCAGGTCAGATGGGCTGGGTTTGCACTTTTGGGACTCTTTCATTGGTTACAATGCAACCAGGCTAGTTCAAACACAGTTGACTGAGTAGACATGTTTTTTTATGCCAGCCAGCTGCCTGCCTGCCGCCTGCCTACCTTATCCTTGGCTCTGGTGACAGTTGAACTGGAATGGGCTGCCATGGTAACTAGGGCATGAGGGGAGGGGGGTGTCTTTTGGGGGGGAACAGCTCAGCCAGGTTAGCCTGGGCATTCATCAGGGTACAGTAGTAGTCTGTGCTCCGCATGTACACCTGTGTGGAGGGGATGAAGTGAGGCTTGGTTACGTCCCAAAGTCCATACTAGCATACCACAGAGAATGCATGTCCAAAAAATGTATTCACTGTAAGTGGTATGCAAGTGTGCATAATGGAACAAAGCTTCTCTCTATTAAGAATTCATATGTTCTACTTAAAAGCCAGTATAGGAATATGCTAACAACATAGGCTTAACAAGTATCAAACTGTTTGAAGCATTTTAACAGTTGAATAGGGCAAACAATTCAATTTAAGGTTATACTGTGGTGTATGCCTGAAAACATGTGATGATATCAAGAGAGAGATATAATATTTTTGGTAAAGGGGAAAGAAAGAGAGAGAATAGAGAGAGAGCAATGTCTCTCGTGACATCTGTATTTGCTTTTTCCTTTTCTATGTGAAGTGATAGGACACTATAAATCACTTTGACAACATTGGCTTTTCCTGTGATGCCGATAAAGCTTGTTAGAATTCGAATGTAACATGACAGGGGAGAGGAAAGGTACAGCATGAACTGAAACTTGAGCGCGACAAAAATTATTAGCGACAGCCAATTCCGAAAGTTGTTATTTTGGTGATAATTGTATGTTACTTAATGGATGGCGGGATGGATGGAAATAGATGGGGAAGAGAGAGGGAGACAGGGACGAGAGAGAGAGCGAGAGAGAGAGAGATAAAGGGAGTAAAGAGAAAGTGGAGGAGAGAGAAAGCAACAAGAAGAGGGAAATCAGATCTTTGTTGTAATGCCAATATGATGCACACAGAGCCAAACAACATGTATGCAGTCTAATGCACAGTGGGCCCTCAGGCATAAAGCCCAGATGAAACATCATGTTATGAGGTTAGGGTGATGACATCATCAAAATTAGTCACTCTTATTAGCCTAGACCATAATCAAGTGATAATGCCCAAGAAGCTGGTGTTCGGAGAATACAGTGCCTTCAGAAATATTCATACCCCTTGACTTATTCCACATTTTGTTGTGTTACAGCCTGAATAACAAAATGGATGACAGATGTTTATTCTAACCTACAGGTAGCCTAGTGGTTTTAGCGTTGGGCCAGTAACCGAAACTTCGCTGGGTCGATTCGCTGAGCTGACAAGCTAAAAATCTAATGTTCTGCCCCTGAACAAGGCAGTTAACCCACTTGAAAATGAACTACAGAAATAGCTTATTTACATAAGTCAATACATGTTAGAATCACCTTTGGCAGCGATTACAGCTGTGAGTCTTTCTCGGTAAGTCTCTACAACATATAGTCCCGACACAAATCTAGGCTTGCTACCCAAGCCAGCTGGTCGTTCATTCCATCGGTTCGCTTGCCAGAGATTACAACCCAGTCCCTTTGTTCTAAATCTATGGATGCGACCCAGTCGTTAATTTCAGATGTTCCACTAACATGACGGCTGGCAACGTTCTTATCGAGCCAACTTCCGCTAAGACATTAAACAGTGCAGACAGAATAATGGCAAAGTAGCTGCATTTGTTTAAGCTGTTTTCTAGTGATTTTTTAGGGCTACATCCATAACAATGAGGTAATGATGCATGATTTAGACTGGCATAGAACATTTGCTCCCTAGCCAGGACACTGTTCAGAGGAGCTAGCCAACTACACAGCTAACACAGTCACTTAAAACTGAAGCTGGAATGACAGAAAACTAGCTGCATTTTATGTTTTTCTATTTATTTCTATACAGTGCCTTCAGAAAGTATTCTTAACCCTTGACCTATTCCACTTTGTTGTGTTACAGCCTGAATTCAAAATGGATTAAATATTTTAAAAGATATTCACCCATCTACACACAATACACCTGATGACAAAGTGAAAATATGTTTCTTGAAATTTTAGCTAATTTAAGTGTAATACAGGAAAATATATATATATACACACCATTATTTAACTATCAAGTCAGTTATGAACCTATTTTTATTTTCAATGACAGCCTAGGAACAGTGGGTGCCTTGTTCAGAAAGACATATTTTTACCTTGTCAGCTCAGGGATTCGATCTTGCAACCTCTCGGATACTAGTCCAACGCTCTAACCACTAGGATACCTGAATATCTCATTTACATAGGTATTCACACACCTGAGTAAATACCTTTGGCGGCGATTACAGCTGTAAGTCTTTTTGGGTGGATTGTAGAATATTTACCCATTATTCTTTATAAAATTCTTCAAGCTCTGTCAAGTTGATTGTTTATCATTGCTAGACAGACATTTCATTTCTTGCCATAGATTTTCAAGCCGTTTAAAGTCAAAACTGTAACTAGGCAACTCAAGAACATTCAATGTTGTCTTGGTAAGCATCTCCAGTGTAGATTTGGCATTGTGTTTTAGGTTACTGTCCTGCTGAAATGCAAATTTGTCTCCCGGTGACTGTTGGAAAGCAGACTGGTTCCCGGTTTTCCTGTCGAAAAAACTGTTTTGCCTGTGCTTATTGCTGCATTCAGTTTATTTTTATCCCGACTCCCTAGTCCTTGCCGATGACAAGCATACCCATAACATGTTGCAGCCCCCACCATGCTTGAAAATATGAAGAGTGGTACTCAGTGATGTGTTGTGTTGGACTTGCCCGAAACATAACGCTTTGTATTCAGGACATAAAGTACATTTCTTTGCCACATTTTTTTGCAGTTTTACTTTAGTGCCTGATCTGTACAGGCTTCCTTTTTTTTACTCGGTCATTTAGGATAGTATTTTGGAGTAACTACATTGTTGTTGACCTATCCTCAGTTTCCTCATATCACAACCATTAACCTAGCCCTTAGAAGTGTCTCTTATGACTGAAAAGAGCTTCTGGACATCAGAACAGCGATTACTCACCTTGAACTGGATGAAGAATTTCTCTTTAATGAGTCGGACGAGAGGGATTTACTCCAGACACCCGACAAGGCCCTCATCCCCGTCATTCGCATGAGAAAGAGCCGGAGATATCGTGGAAGGAGATCGGGATGCCTTGTAAGGATCCGGCGACAAGTGGCTAATCTGCCTTTGCCATCAATAATATTGGCCAATATACAATCGCTGGATAAAAAAAAGTGGACGAACTACAAGCATGTATATCCTACCAACGGCACATTAAAAACTGTAATATCTTATGTTTCACCGAGTCGTGGCTGAATGACTACATAAATAACATAAAGCTGGTGGGTTATACACTGTATAGGCAGAATAAAACAGCAGCCTATGGTAAGACAAGGGGTGGCGGTCTATGTATATTTGTAAACAACAGCTGGTGCACAATATCTAAGGAAGTCTCGAGGTTTTGATCGCCTGATGTTGGGTATCTCATTATAAGCTGAAGACCACACTACCTACCAAGATAGTTTTCATCTATATTCTTCGGGGCTGTCTATTTACCACCACAAACCAATGCTGGCACTAAGACCGCACTCAATGAGCTGTATACAGCTATAAGCAAGCAGGAAAACACTCATCCAGAGGCTGCGCTCCTTGTGGCCGGGGACTTTAATGCAGGGAAACTTAAATCCATTTGACCTACCAGCATGTTACATGTGCACCCAGAGGGGAAAAAAACTCTAGACCACCTTTACTCCACACACAGAGACGCATACAAAGCTCACCCTCACCCTCCCTTTGGCAAATCAGACCATAATTCTAACCTCCTGATTCCTGCTTACAAGCAAAAACTAAAGCAGGAAGCACAAGTGATAGGTCTATAAAAAAGGGGTCAGATGAAGCAGATGCTAAGCTACAGGACTTTTTTGTGAGCACAGACTGGAATATGTTTTGGGATCCTTCCGATTGCATTGAGGATTGCACATCAGTCCCTGGCTTCATCAATAAGTGCATTGATGATGTCGTCACCACAGTGACTGTGCGTACATACCCCAACCAGAAGCCATGGATTACAGGCAACATCCGCACTGAGCTAAAGGGTAGAGCTGACGTTTTCAAGCAGCGGGACTAACCAGGAAGCATATAACAAATCCTGCTATACCCTCTAATGAACAATCATACAGGCAAAGCATCAATACTGGACTAAGATCAAATCATACTACACCAGCTCCAACGCTTGTCCAATGTGGCAGGGCTTGAAAACTACTGCAGACCTAAAAGGGAAGCACAGCCACAAGCTTCCCAGTGACACAAGCATACCAGACGAGCTAAGCTACTTCTATGCTCGCTTCGAGGCAAGTAACACTGAAACATGCATGAGAGCATCAGCTGTTCCGGAAGACTGTGTGATCACGCTCTCTGTAGCCGATGTGACTCAGACCTTTAAACAGGTCAACATTCACAAGGCAACAGGGCCAGATGGATTACCAGGACGTGTACTCTGAGCATGCGCTGACCAACTGGCAAGTGCCTTCACTGACATTTTCAATTAACCTCTCCCTGTCTGAGTCTGTAATACCAACATGTTTCAATCAGACCACCATAGACCCTGTGCCCAAGAACACTATGGTAACCTGCCTAAATTACTACCAACCCGTAGCACTCACGTCTGTAGCCATGAAGTGCTTTGAAAGGCTGGTCATGGCTCACATCAACACCATTATCCCAGAAACCCTAGACCCACTCCAATTTGCATACCGCCCCAATAGATGCACAGATGATGCAGTCTCTATTGCACTCCACACTGCCCTTTCACACCTGGACAAAAGGAACACCTATGTGAGAATGCTATTCATTGACTCCAGCTCAGCGTTCAACACCAAGCTCCAATAATATGCCCTCCAAGCTCATCAATAAGCGAAGGACCCTTGGACAAAACACCTCCCTCTGCAACTGGATAGTGGACTTCCTGAAGGTGGTAAGGGTAGGCAATAACACATCCATCACGCTAATCTTCAACACGGGGGCATGCTCAGTCACCTCCTATACCCCTTGTTCACTTATGACTGCACGGCCAGGCACAACTCCAACACCATTATTAAGTTTGCTGATGACACAACAGTGGTAGGACAGATCACTGACAACGACAAGACAGCCTATACGGAGGTGGTCAGAAAACTGGCCATGTGGTGCCAGGACAACATCCTCTCTCTCAACATGATCAAGACAAAGGAGATGATTGTGGACTACAGGAAAATGGGGACCGAGCACGCCCCCATTTTCATTCTCAACCTATTCCACCTCTGGAGACTGAAAAGATTTGGCATGGGTCCTCAGATCCTCAAAAGTTTCTACAGCTGCACCATCGAGAGCATGTTGCACTGGTTGCATCACTGCCTGGTATGGCAACTGCTCGGCCTCTGACGGCAAGGCACTACAGAGGGTAGTGCGTACGGCCCAGGACATCACTGGGGCCAAGCTTCCTGCCATCCGGGACCTCTATACCAGGCGGTGTCAGAGGAAGGCCCTAAAAATTGTCAAAGACTCCAGCCACCCTAGTCACAGACTGTTCTCTCTGCTTCCCCATGGTAAGCGGTACCGAAGCGCCAAATCTAGGCCTAAGAGGTTTCTAAACAGCTTCTACCCCCAAGCCATAAGACTCCAGAACATCTAATCAAATGGCTACCCAGACTATTGCATTGCCCCCCCCCCCCCTTTTATGCTGGTGCTACTCTGTTAATTATCTATGCATAGTCACTTTAATAACTCTACCTATATGTACATATTACCTCAATTTCCTTGACTAATCGGTGCCCCTGATTATTTGTTACTTTTATTTATTTATTTTTGCATTTCTTTCTTAAAACTGTATTGTTGGCTAAGGGATTGTAAGTCAGCATTTCACTGTAAGGTTACTACCTTCATACCTGTTGTATTCGGCGCATGTGACAAATAAAACATTTGATTTGATTTTCATGACAATGCTTGCAGCCACTTGTGTGCCTGAGTGCTAGCTAGCTACCAACCAGAACTTTAAGCTAGGCAAGATAAACAACCCCAAAAAAACAGACTATATACAGCTTCAAGTTGGGAGTGGAGTTACAAACAGACTGTACTAAACAAGTAAAATGTCTTACCTGTGATGAAATGACACTGCGTCCCCATATTTCCCACTCTCCCACACGAATAGACTGAAGCCACAAGGCTATTCTCGCAGGCTCTATTTCCCTACTTGGGAGCATTGCAACCCGTAGGTCGGGATTTTGGACCTGGCTACATATACATTGAACAACACAGCAGATTTTTGGCATGTATTGTTATTTCTTTATAACAAAAAAATCTACAATGAATTGGCTTTTTTTCAATGTGGGTCAATAGGAAGGAATGTAGATTTTTTTCAATTTGTGGGAGTATTATTACATGAATACCAACTGGGACTATCGACACCGGCTGGAGCATTTTTTTTTTTTTGAATAACGAAGCATTAAGGCACGCGAGGCTGTGCTGTATCATGAATAGTCACAGGTCAATGGCGAGTCAACTGATTTACCTGTGACTGTATTCATGATACAGCACTGCCTCGCGTGCCTTACGGCTTTTATAAAACTGTTACCAACATATTAAAATAACAATGAATTACATATTTTCATTAAAACATTTCAAATTTTTAGTCAATTTATATAATTTTATTCTACCACTGGAAGATACAGTCCGATAAAAATCTGGTTGTTAGTTATTTTGGTTATGTTGCTACAGACACGACCCAGTCATTAATTATTTTTGCATAGTTGCAATGTGGTCAGTAGTTGTCTGGTCAGCAGTTGTGTGGTTGTGGTCAGTAATTGTGGTCAGTAGTTGTGGTCAGTAGTTGGGTTGTCGTAAGTGGTTGTGGTCAGTAGTTGTCTGGTCAGTAGTTGTGGTCAGTAGTTATGTGCTTGTGGTCAGTAATTGTGGTCAGTAGTTGTGTGGTTGTGGTCAGTAGTTGTGTGGTTGTGATCAGTAGGTGTGTTGTCATAAGTGCTTGTGGTCAGTTGTGTGGTTGTGGTCAGTAGTTATGTGGCTGTGGTTAGTAGTTGTGGTCACTCTCTACACCCTCGTCATAATTATTGCCTATGCTGCTGTAACAGTTTTAACTTTAGTCCGTCCCCGAACCAGGTACCCTCTGCACACATCAACAACTGACACCCACGCACACCCCGCTAACTAGCTAGTCATTTCACATCGATTACACTGCCAATGTGCTCCTCTGCATCTGTGAGTAGCCATAGCAACCACTCTGTTTGAGCTGTTCAATGATGAAACAAAGCGCTGTTAGCTGACTTTAGCTAGCTACTTTTTGTAACTCTAAACTCTGATAAACAGCTGTAACTTTTTATTGGCAGGAGGTATTCCTAATCCGCTCTATCCAATCAGAGGGCTACAGCCTGCACTTCTCTTTAGAGACAGGCAAATTGGCAAGTTGAGTTATTTAGAGCACAGACCATGAGCCTGAGAAGGAAGACAAAGCTGGTGCACAGTAGTAATCTTCTCTATATCATTCCAGGTCATCCTGACTGGGAAGCATTCCAAATCTTATAGCTAGCTGTTCAGTTTTCAAACAGCAGGACAAACCATGAGAATTTGTTGAGATATGAAGATGTTGACTCCTGCCGATGCTGCCACCCCCGTGCTTCACGGTTGGGATGTATTCTTCTGCTTGCAAGCCCCCCCATTTTTCCTCCAAATATAACGATGGTCAATATGGCCAAACAGTTCTATTTTTTTTGTCATCAGACATTTCTCCATAAAGTACAATCTTTGTACTCATGTGCAGCTGCAAACCGTAGTCTGGCTTATTGTATGCTGGTTTTGGAGCAGTGGCTTCCTCCTTGCTGAGCGGCCTTTCAGCTTATGTCGATATAGGACTTGTTTTACTGTTGATATAGATACGTTTGTACCTGTTTCCTCCAGCATCACAAGGTCCTTTGCTGTTGTTCTGGTAATGATTTGCACTTTTTGCACCAAAGTACGTTCATCTCCAGGAGACAGAACACGTCTCCTTCCTGAGCGGTATGATGGTTGTGTGGTCCCATGGTGTTTATACTTGCTTGCTATTGTTTGTACAGATGAAGGTGGTACCTTCAGGCATTTGGAAATTGCTCCCAAGGATGAACCAGACTTGTGGAGGTCTACAATTTTGGCTGATTTCTTGGTCTTGGCTGATTTCTTATGATTTTCCCCATAATGTCAAACAAAGAGGCAGAGTTTGATGGGAGGCCTTGAAATACATTCACAGGTACACCTCCAATTGACTCAAATTATGTCAATTAGCCTATCAGAAGCTTCTAAAGCCATGACATAATTGTCTGGAATTTTCCAAGCTGTTTCAAGGCATAGTCAACAAGCACCACATGGTAAAAAAAAGTACTTTCTCTCCTATGTAATACGTACACGTTTAGGCTGCAGTAACACACCCCTTTGCTGTTGTAGTCTTCACTGTGGATGTCAGTTGTGCTTCTTTAGAAACCTGCCCAAGTCAAACTGCTATGTCAGTTTACATCAGCTAGGTCAAGTATGAAGTTATACAAAGAAGATTTTTTTGATATTTCTGTGATAATATTGCTTGTTTTTGTTGTGGTACAGGATTATATAAGATTTCATGACAGACTCCTTCAAATGGGTCAACAATATTCTGGGTCTACAAAGTAACTGAAGAAAATGTGTGTGCATGCTTAATTAAGTTTATAGTTGTTACAGGAACATTCATAATACAAATATATGCACTGGAATATGTTTTTGGAAATATCATTGTCATTGCATACTCAGAGGATTCTATACCTCAGTTAACTGCCCAAAGACTTGCATCCACAATTCCTCTACGTGAGGGTCAATGGGAAACGACTTGATGGGGGAATCAATCGCCTTGGCAAATTACACAAGTCATATGTCTTATGCAATTAACCAACAAAAGCCTAGTTTTTACCTGGTGCTAACCAGTGGTGGAAAAAAATTGTCATACTTCAGTAAAAGATAGAAAATGACTCAAGTAAAGGTGAAAGTAACCCAGCAAAATACTACCCGAGTAAAAGTCTAAAAGTTTTTAATTTTAAATATACTTAAGTATCAAAAGTATAAAGTATAAATCATTTCAAATTCCTTATATTAAGCAGACCAGACGGCAGAATTTTCTTGTTTTTTAAATTTATTGACAGATAGCCAGAGGCACACTCCAGAAATCAGATATCATATAAAACCCAGTAATAATGTGTTTAGTGAGTCTGCCAGATCAGAGGCAGTAGGGATGACCAGGGATGTTCTCTTGATAAGTATGTGAATTTGACAATTTTCCTGTCATGCTAAGCATTCAAAATGTAATGAGTACTTTTGGGTGTCAGAGAAATGTATGGAGTAAAAAGTACATTATTTTCTTTAGGAATGTAATGAAGTAAACGTAAAAGTTGTAAAAATACAGTATAAATAGTAAAGTAAAGTACAGATACACAAAATCTTTACCCCACTGGTTCCGACATGCATTCTTTGTCCTAAACTTATACACATTCTGATTTTGTACACAATGTAGCCGTTGCATCTACACATGGTATTAAAATGTGTCTCTTATCCATCCAGTGTCCTCATTCTGACCAGATATCCTGGCCCCTCCAGAGGTGGTCAGGAAGATCTAATCACAATCAGAAAACAATGTGGGCACAATCAGAATGTGGAAAAGATCAGGACAAAGGGCACATGTTAGAACCCAGTATAAACAGGCTACAATGGGGTTAATTTAAGCTGAATTAATTGGGTTAATACATGGCTCCTACATCAAGCAAAAAATACAATATGATTATGGGTTATCAACATTATCTTATTGACTTATTTTCCCCTCAAGCATAAATCAAGTCGTAAATCTATCAGATTTCAAAATTAACCCAAAACAGTAAAGCAGAACTGAAAATAATTGCGGTGACAATACATTTCAGAATGTGGGATTCAGTCGATGAGAAACAAGAGGAAATGTAAAGGTATCCCAAAGTTTTCAGGGATCCCCACATCTTTTCTGTCCTTTTATTCACTTCTGCAACGGTGGGGTTGCCTTTTAGAGGTTAACTGAAAATATTGATAGAGACAATGAAAAAATACTGCCAAATTCAGTCTACTTTCTCACACAGTATTATCAGACCTCAGGATAAGACCCAGATGCAGACAGTTCGAGGTAACAAAATGTATTACAATAACAGAGTGCAGGAAAACGACAGGGCAGGCAGAGGTCAGTAATCCGTCCGAACGGTACAGAACGGCAGGCGGGCTCAGGGTCAGCAGAGGTCAGTCATCCAGGGCAGTGTCACAAGGTACAGAACGGCAGGCAGGCTCAGGGTCAGCAGAGGTCAGTCATCCAGGGCAGTGTCACAAGGTACAGCAGCCAGGCTCAGGGTCAGGGCAGGCAAAATGGTCAAATGCGGGAAAACTAGAAAACAGGAACTAGAAAGAAAAACGCTGTACGGGAAAACCGCTGGTAGGCATGACGAGACAAGACGAACTGGCAACAGACAAACATAAAACACAGGTATAAATACACAGGGGATAATGGGGCAGATGGGGTTTTACCTGGAAGGGGGTGGAGACAAGCACAAAGACAGGTGAAACAGATTAGGGTGTGACAAACATGCTATTTGGCAATTCCAAATATAGCAAAAATGTAATGGTGATTCTAATTCCACAAGTTTAATAGTTGTTAATGAACTAATAATAGTTCATTCGTTTTGAACCGTTATGTCATTAAATGATGACCTGTCATGTAACAAATTATAATATGTATAAAACATACAGTATGTAGTGTAAATGTTCCTTTCCCTTAATGTTTATGTAATAAGACTCAGATTTATTGCTTACAGCTGGTTTAAGACATCTATGAGAAAAGGGCCCATTGCAGTACATCTCATCTGTGAAGCTATACACAGATATGACTTGACATTTAGTGCATGTTGCACTAAAGGATGTGCTGCTTTCATAACCCACCTACCTGACCCCCTCTCTTCCGCCTCTCTTCCCCTCTCCCGTGTGATGCCTACTCCCAATTCACACTGGCCGCTCAAAATCCCAATCACTGTCAATCTCTCGCTCTCCCTTGACATACATGGACCAATAAATCAAATCAAATTGTATTGGTCACATACACATGGTCAGCAGATGTTAATGCAAGTGTAGCGAAATGCTTGTGCTTCTAGTTCCGACAATGCAGTAATATCTAACAGTAATCTAACAAATTCACAATGGCTACCTTATACACACACAATGTACGGGGATGGAATAAGAATATGTACATATAAATGGCCGTGCGGCATAGGCTAGATGCAATAGAAGGTATAAAATACAGTATATACATATGAGATGAGAAATGTAGGATATGTAAACATTATTAAAGTGCCATTATTTAAAGTGACTAGTGATACCTTTATTAAGTGGCCAGAGATTTGAGTCTATATGTTGGCAGCAGCCACTCTATGTTAGTGGTGGCTGTTTAACAGTCTGATGACCTTGAGATAGAAGCTGTTTATCAGTCTCTTGGTCCCAGCTTTGATGCACCTGTACTGACCTCGCCTTCTGGATGATAGCGGGGTGAACAGGCAGTGGCTTGGGTGGTTGTTGTCCTTGATGATCTTTATGGCCTTCCTGTGACATCGGGTGGTGTAGGTGTCCTGGAGGGCAGGTAGTTTGCCACCGGTGATCTGTTGTGCAGACCTCACTACCCTCTGGAGAGCCTTGCGGTTGAGGGAGGTGCAGTTGCTCCCAAGAGAATTGTCTTCGATTATAGTCACAGCCCCCCCCCCCCCCACACACACACACACACACACACACGAAAACTGGAAACCATATATCCTCAGGCTACATCTATTGTACCCCCACCCAATATACCCAGGCAGTTCTCGTTAGTTCAGTATTTGATCTGTAAATATGTATGTGCACCTAAGAAAGGATAGCTCCCTTTATGTAGCAGCCATACCGCGCAGTGAGAATCATTACTCACGTAGCTAATTTCTGGGGCTAGCAAGCTAGCTAGGCTTGATACGGGGGTAAAAGCTCACTGGTAGCCTATCAATTCACATCTGGTGCCTCACTTAGCCGCCCCACCACCACACACACACACACACACACACACACACACACGTAGCTAATTTGTCCAGCAGCCAGTGGGTCTGTCTAGCAAGCTGTCGATAGTATGAATCTGTAACAACAAATCTGTATAAACAGGGGCTAATACGACCATTACATCTCAAGCATGCTAACTAACTCACTTGCACAGCCATCATACATATCAAAAGTACATCACAGGAAGCCCCCGATATCTAACAGCTACCGTAAACATATACCATATGCATCAGGAAATGTACATAGTCAACTCGTACACATTGTAAATATGAAAAAAGATGACAGTATTTCAAAACGTGACTTACCTCTTGCATAGAGTTATCAGACTAGGGAGAATGTACATTCCCGATCTCCCTGTAATAGAGTGCTGTGTTGAAGTCACCTCGCCTCCATCTTGGCACTCCCCCACTATTGTCAAAAATATTTTGGAACATATAGAAATGCATTTATTAATGTCTACTTTTGTTTTTGCCACATGTATTATATTACAGACACCTTAATGCATTCTTTTATATTATATTATGTGAGCTAATCAAAAAATCTAAATGAAAAAATATGTTTAAAAAATCCTTAATAAAGTATACATTTTTGAGATGAGTAAAGTTACTGTCCCCACTACAACTTTAAAATACTTAAATACACATGTTTTTGCCCTTGAAACATTAAATTGAAAGACTATAGAATTCCATTCATTCCTATGCCGGACTGCTCCTACTGGGGAGATATGTGACATCCTATTTTCTCTCTTCATGTTGGCAAGTATTGAGTGTATACATCTGCACATTCAAGATATGAAGCTATACTGATTACAGATTTGCTTCTTTTGGCTGAGGTCCATATCTGGATCTTCATATGCTTTTTGATACGCTGACAATAAGGATGATTTCTGATGCATTTCTGAGTTTTCAGCACACGAAATCCATATTTTTCTTTCATGCACAAATCATTTTTGGTTTCCCTATATGTTACATGGTATGGCCGGATAATGACTCATATGGCCGGATAATGACTCAATAATTAGACAAATATTAAATCCATATAATGATTTCAGAGTTAGTTCTCATTTTTGTATGAAGGTGTGTGCAAACCGCAAGCTGAAAGCACTGTAACCAGTAGCGTAGCATCAATAATCACCTCTTTCCTGCTGTGTTCTGCTGTGTTCCAACAGTTCTCTTTTTATTTGGGAGACACAAATGAATGTTTAAAAGGTGTGTGCTCAAACTGACAACTGGAGAAACAAAGAAGTGAGAAGCTGTTCAGAAAATACCTCAAAGAAGTTAGTAGCAAATTTGAGTTGTTTTATTTATCTTAGTAACTTTATTTATTCGTTATTTTACCAGGTAAGTTGACTGAGAACATGTTCTCATTTACAGCAACAACCTGGGGAATAGTTACAGGGGAGAGGAGGGTTGATGAATGAGCCAATTGTAAACTGGGGATTATTAGGTGATCGTGATGGTTTGAGGGCCAGATTGGGAATTTAGCCAGGACACCCCTACTCTTATGATAAGTGTCATGGGATCTTTAATGACCTCAGAGAGTCAGGACACCAGTTTAACATCCCATCTGAAAGACAGCACCCTACACAGGGCAGTGTCCCCAGTCACTGTCCTGGGGAATTGGGATATTTAGACCAGAGGAAAGAGTACCTCCTACTGGCCCTCCAACACCACTTCCAGCAGCATCTGGTCTCCCATCCAGGAACTGACCAGGACCTACCTTGCTTAGCTTCAGAAGCAAGCCAGCAGCGGTATGCAGGGTGGTATGCTGCTGGCCTAGTAACTAGAATCAAGAATGTTAGCTAATTTGTTCAGCAGACAGTAGGGTTAGCTAGCTTGGGTAAAAGTTAACTGGTTGCATACAGTAGCTAGCTAATAAATAATGAAATTGCTTTCCCTTAAGGGAAAATTTTTTTCCCCCCTATCAAGCCTCAAGGTGAAAGCTAACGTTTTTAAACATTTAGGCATATTTTGTATGACTGGTTAATATAAGATAGCTAGCTTGATTGTTCCAGTTAGTTTCCTCATCATAAATACAGGTAGATTATAATTATGTGATTTTACAATGTTTTCTTGCAAAATCAACACAATTTAGATTCATGATTTTTGCAATGACGGTTTGGAGTGGATCACAGACCAACACTACCACCACGTTGGGTCTGGACTGTGAGGGACCTCCGGTGACGTTCCAATCTGCACCCATCGCATATTACAAACAGGGCAAGCAAGTTTTTATTTGATTATTATTATTTTATTTAACTAGGCCAGTCAGTTAAAAACAAATTGTTATTTACAATGATGGCCTACCCCGGCCAAACCCTCCCTTAAACCGGACGATGTTGGGCCAATTGTGCGCCGCTCTATGGGACTCCAGATCACGGCTGGTTGTGATACAGCCCGGGATCTAACCCGGGTCTGTAGTGACGCGATACCGTGCCTTAGACCTCTGCGCCTCTCGGTCCCGGGCTGAGGGTGAGGGTGTGCAACATTTATTTTCCGTTGACCTACGTTTGCAACTGTACAGAAAACATGTGATTGGAGCTCTGGATTTGCTATGCTGCATTTTTTTTACAGAAATAGCAGAGATGTGCTTTGGAAATAGCAATTTGTTTGCCTTTCAGTGCCTTGTATAGCATACTACTGAATATGGTGCAAATGTATGATCAGATACAGTGCCTTCAGAAAGTATTCATACCACTTGACTTATTTCACATTTTGTTGGGTTACAGCCTGAATTCAAAATGGATTCAATCAACAAAAAAATTCACCTTTCTACAATACTCCATAATGACAAAGTGAAAACATGTTTTTAGACATTTTTCTGCACATTTAAAAAAATGAAATTCAGCAACATCTCATTTACGTAAGTATTCACACCCCTGAGTCAATACTTTGTGGAAGCACTTTTAGCAGCGAGTCTTTCTGGGTAAGTAAGTGCTTTCCACACCTGGATTCTGCAACATTTGCCCATTTTTATTTTCAAATGTCTTCAAGCTCTGTCAAATTGGTTGTTGATCATTGTATACAACAAGTTTCAGGTCTTGCCATAGATTTTCAAGTAGATTTAAGTCAAAGCTGTACCTCAGCCACTCAGGATCATTCACTGTCTTCTTGGTAAGCAAATCCAGTGTAGATTTGGCCTTGTGTTTTAGGTTATTGTCTTGCTGAAATGTAAATGTATCTCCCAGTGTCTGGTGGAAACCAGACTGACCCAGTTTTTTCACTAGTATTTTGCCTGTGCTTAGCTCCAGTCCGTTAATATTGTATCCTGAAAAACTCCCTAGTCCTTAATGATTACAACCATACCCATAACATGATGCAGCCACCACTATGCTTGAAAATATGGAGAGTGGTACGCAGTAATGTTGTAGTGGATTTGCCCCAAACATAACACTTTGTATTCAGAACAAAAAGTTAATTGGTTTGCCATATGTGTTTGCAGTATTACTTCAGTGCCTTGTTGTAAAAAGGCTGCATGTTTTGGAATATTTTTATTCTGTTCAGGCTTCCTTCTTTTCACTGTCAATTAGGTTAGTATTGTGGAGTAACTACTATGTTGTTTATCCATCCTCAGTTTTCTCCAATTACCACCATTAAACTGTTTTAAAGTCACCATTGGCCTGATGGTGAAATCCCTGAGCGGTTTCCTTCCTCTCCGGCAACTGAGTTAGGAAGGATGCCTGTATCGTTGTAGTGACTGGGTGTATTGATACACCATCTAAAGTGTAATTAATAACTTCACCATGCTCAAAGGGATATTCAATGTCTGCTTATTTTTTACCCGTCTACCAGTAGGTGCCCTTCTTTGTGAGGTATTGGAAAACCTCCCTGGTCTTTGTGGTTGAGTCTGTTTTTGAAATGCACTGCTTGACTGAGGGACCTTACAAATAATTGTATGTGTGCAGTATACAGATGAGGAAGTCATTCAAAAATCATGTTTTAACGTTATTATTGCACACAGAGTGAGTCCATGCAACTTATGTTACTTATTAAGCACAATTTTACTCCTGAAGTTATTTTAGACGGGCCATTGAGACACGAGGTTGAATACTTATTGACTCAACACATTTCAGATTTTCATTTTTTATGAATTTTCAAACATTTCAACAAACATAATTCCACTTTGACATTATGGGGTATTGTTTTGTAGGCCAGTGACACAACATCTCAATGTATCCATTTTAAATTCAGGCTGTAACACAACAACATGTGGAAAAAGTCAAGGGGTGTGAATACTTTCTGAAGGCTCTGTATGTCACCTTCATGTGAAGAAGCACGATGATTTTCGGCACTTGAACAGGTCAAATACATATATTTATATATGTATATTTACAGATACTAAAATGATCATGTAATGACTACAGCTGTGATACTTAGATAGCTCAGCATGTTGACACATACCCCTTATGGAGCATCAGGTGCGTGTCTGGAACGTATCTTACCCCAGATATCTCCCTGGACTCATACGGTAGCGCAGAGATTTCTGAGGTCCAGATTGGATGCATGTAGAAACTGTCCCATTACAGAGAATATCCTAGCCCCAAAATTACATGGCCTGCAGTGTTTTCCCTGGCTTAGCAAACTGGTAGTATCTGTTAGCATCAAAGTGCCCTTGTGGGTCAGTAAAAATAGGGTAATAATAAGTGAGCTGACTTTTAGTGTTTAGTTATTCATAATTCCATTATATTTATACAGAATAGGAGTGTGTATAGGAGTACACACACACACACACACACACACACACACACACACACACACACACACACACACACACACACACACACACACACACACACACACACACACACACACACTAACTACTTGTTAGCTGGTACATCGGTAAACTGTTAAAAAGTTAATCAATCTGTGGAAATGGGTCAGAGAATCCACCTGATACAAGTGCATTCACACACACAGGAGAACAGGGGATAATGTGCCCCTTATACAAGTTGACTGGGATCTGAGTTCCACCACCTACAAATGGGAGCATATAGGCCACAGGGAGCTAAAAAAACAAACATTTATCATATATTCAAATGTTAAACAAGTCTGGGTCAGTTCGTCCATCTATAAACTCTTCTACACGCACACACAAAACTGGCCTGTGAGCAATATTTTTTATTATTATTTTTTTAAGTTTTGGGGGATTTGAGTTTTGATCACAAAATATTAAATCACCAGGAATTCACCAAAAATAATTACACTGGAAATCTGTTCACAAGTATTCCCCCCCCCCCCCCCCAAAAAAAAAATATGATCGTGTCTCAATGTAATCAAGGTATAAAATTGTTATTTTCAAATAAGTTGTGTTCAATTTGCAGTGTACAAATTATTATAATTATGATCTGCCCCGGCCATCTTCTCCGGAACAAATTGGCCCGCCGCTGAATCTAGTGGCCTTCCCCTGCTGTGCACACAATAATACACTGACTAACACATCTGAACTGCATTTAAGTGGTGGTAAAAAAAAAGTTTTTTTAGCAACATGTGTCTGTTGTGTCTGTTGAAATAATTGCCATGATTTCACAATGGTTGTCATGGGAACTGAGAAGTTGGTGCATTTTGACAATCTGTGCAGGGAGACTGAGACACTAAAAAGGGGAGATGAGAGTTGGAGGAATACACAAATCCATCCGACGAGTGAATGTTACCAAATAGTGCAGGGCATTTCAACACAATAAGGCTCCGATGGGAATGAACGGTTGTGAGAAAGAGTGTAAGAGAAAATGCTGAGGATAAAAGAGAGAGAGAGACCACTAAAAAAGACAGAGCAAGAGAGAAAGAAAGAGCAAGCTATTTTAGGCCACGGTTGTCATGGAAACAACAATCTCAGGACTGGAAATGGAGACATCTAGAACACATGGATCGACAAACAAATGGCATGCGTAAAACCGCATGCAAATTCCATGGCGTGTGTGACTACTCTCCATCTTGGTCGGGTTAATCCTCATAACACAGTCTCTTTCAGTCAGAGTGAATATGAAAGGGGGACAAACGCTGTGAGTCAGGGGCTAAGTAACAGCCAGTAGTGTCCATTCAGTCAGTCAGTGAGTCAGCCACTCAGTCTGTCTTTTAATTAACCAGTCCCTTTAGCCACTTCCTTCCCCCTCTTTTTCTCTCTTTCCCTCTATCTTTCTTTACCCCTTTCTTTCCTCTCCCCCTTGCTCAATCTCTCTCTCTCTTGCTCTCTCTCACTCCCCCCTCTATCGCTCTTGCTCTCTCTCCCTTTCTCTGAAGGACAGAGGTATTCCCACATTTCTCAGTTGCTATAGCAACACTGCAGTGAGAAAAAGAAAGGGGGGACAGAGCAGGGAGAAGGAGAGAGGGGGAGGAGGAAGGGGGAGGGGTAGACAGAAACAGGGCCTAAGATGAGGGGATGTGTGAACAATGTTAATGATAGCCGCTCCCGACCGGGGCGATGGCAAATCTCCCTTCGTCGAGCCGCCCAGAGCCCAGACTTATGTCACTCCCATTAACATAATTGTCGCTGGGTATCTTAGCTTGCTTGGTGTCGATATCTCTCTGTCTCTACAGGACACAGTCAAGGACTATAGCCTTCTGCTCATTCTTTTGACTGTCTTCTTATGATCACCTTCCATTAATGTAATAACAACGGCACTTAATCTCAGACATGTACAAGTAGTTTAACTACCAAAATAAAGGAAACACCAACATAAAGTTTTTCATTTAGGACGTTTGGCCACCATCAGCCAGAACAGCTTCAATGAAACTTGGTATAGATTCTACAAGTGTCTGGAACTCTACTGGAGGGATGCAACACCATTCTTCCACAAGGATTTCAATCATTTGGGGTTTTGTTGATGGTAATAGAAAACTCTGTCTTGGGAGCTGCTCCAGAATCCATAAGTGTTCAATTTGGTTGAGATCTGGTGAATGAGACAGCCATGGCATATGGTTTACATCGTTTTCATGCTCATCAAACCATTCAGTGACCGCTCACACCCTATGGATGGGGGCATAGCCATGGTAGCCAAAATAATGTCCAAAATAATTGCCTGCCCAGCATTTGTATACATAACCCTAAGCATGATGGGATGCTAATTGCTTAATTAACTCAGGAACCACACCTGTGTGGAAGAACCTGCTTGCAATATACAGTGAACAAAAATATAAAAGAAACATGCAAGAATTTCAAAGATTTTACTGAGTTGCAGTTCATATAAGGAAATCAGTCAATTGAAATAAAGTTGTTAGGCCCTAATCTATGGATTTCACATGACTGGGAATACAGATATGCATCAGTTGGTCACATATACCTTAAAGAAAAGGTAGGGGCGTGGATCAGAAAAACAGTCAGCATTTGGGTGACCACCCTTTGCCTCATGCAGCGTGACACATCTCCTTCACATAATGTTGATCAGGCTGTTGATTGTGTCCTGTGGAATGGCTGTGCAAAATTGCTGGATACTGGTGAGAACTGGAACACGCTGTCATACACGTTGATCCAGAGCATCCCAAAAATGCTCAGTGAGTGACATGTCTGGTGAGTATGCAGGCCATGGAAGAACTGGGACATTTTCAACTTCCAGGAATTGTGTACAGATCCTTGCGACATGAAGTCTTGCATTATCATGCTGAAACATAAGGTGATGACGGTGGATGAATGGCACGACAATGGGCCTTAGGATCTCGTCACAGTATCTCTTTGCTTTTAAATTGCCATCGATAAAATGCAATTGTGTTTGTTGTCTGTAACTTATGCCTGCCCGTACCATAACCCTATCATCACCATGGGGCACTCCTTTCACAACGTTGACATCAGCAAACCGCTCACCCACACGATGCCACGTACACTGTTTTCCATCTGCACAGTACAGTTAAAACCAGGATTCATCCGTGAAGAGCACACTTCTCGAGCGGGCCAGTGGCCATGAAAGGTGTTTATATTCCCACTGAAGTCGGTTACGACGCCAAACTGCAGTCAGGTCAAGACCCTGGTGAGGACGACGAGCACGCAGATGAGCTTCCATGAAACGGTCTCTGACCGTTTTTGCAGAAATTCTTCAGTTGTACAAACCCACAGTTTCATCAGCTGTCCAGGTGGCTGGTCTCAGACGATCCCGGAGGTGAAGCAGCCGGATGCGGAGGTCTTGGGCTGGCGTGATTAGTCGTTGGGCCGGTTGGATGTACTGGTAGAGATATTAACATAAAATTCTCTGGCAACAGCTCTGGTGGACATTCCTGCAGTTAGCATGCCAATTGCACACTCCCCTAAATCTGTGGCATTATGTTGTGTGACAAAACTGCACATTTTAGGGTGGCCTTTTATTGTCCCCAGCACAAGGTGAACCTGTGTAATGGTCATGCTGTTTAATCACTTCTTGACATGCCACACCTGTCAGGTGGATGGATTATCTTGTCAAATTTGAAATTTCCACTAACAATGATCTAAACAAATTTGAGAGGAATAAGCCTTTTGTGCATATGAAACATTTCTGGTATCTTTTATTTCAGCTCATGAAACATGGGACCAACACTTTACATGTTGCGTTCATATTTTTTTTCCCGTATACTTGTATACCTCATTTACCAAGTGTTTCCATTATTTTGGAAGTTACCTGTATATACAGTATGTGTTTTCAGTGCCTTCGGAAAGTATTCAGACCCCTTGACTTATAGCCTTATTCTAAAATGTATTAAATTAATTGTATTTCCTCAATCTACACACAATACCCCCCATAATGACAAAGCAGGTTTTTATACATTTTTGCTATTTTATTTTAAAAATCCACTGACATATCACTTTTACATACAGTACCCGTCAAAAGTTTGGACACACCTACACATTCAAAATTATTATTATTATTTTTTTTCCTATTTTCTACATTGTAGAATAATAGTGAAGACATCAAAATCATGAAATAACACATATGGAATCATGTGGTAACCAGAAAATTGTTAAATCAAAATATATTTGAGATTTGAGATTATTCAAAGTTGCCACCCTTTGACCTTGATGACAGCTTTGCACACTCTTTGCATTCTCTCAACAAGCTTCATGACAGCTTCAATTAACAGATGTACCTTGTTAAAAGTACATTTGTGGAATTTCTTTCCTCAATGCGTTTGAGCTAATCATTTGTGTTGTGAAAAGGTAGAGGTGGTATACAGAAGATAGCCCTATTTGGTAAATGACTGAGTCCATATTATGGCAAGAACAGCTCAAATAAGCAAAGAGAAATGACAGTCCATCATTACTTTAAGACATGGTCAGTCAATCTGGGAAAATTTCCAGAACTGGCCTTCATAGTCGAATTGCTGCAAAGAAACCACTACTAAAGGACAACAATAAGAAGAGACTTGAGAATAAAAAAGTATGTTTGAATGACACAGAGGGGCAGTGTTCCGGAACATTTAAAGAATTTTGATGGTTTTTGCGACTCACTTGAAGAAACTATCAAGCACTATGTTGAAACTGGCTCTCATGAGGACCGCCACAGGAAAGGTAGACCCAGAGTTACCTCTGCTGCAGATGATAAGTTCATTAGTTACCAGCCTCAGAAATTGCAGCCAAAATAAACGCTTCACAGACTTCAAGTAACAGACACATCTCAACATCAACTGTTTAGAGGAGACTATGTGAATCAGGCCTTCGTGGTCGAATTGCTGCAAACAAACCACTACTAAACGACACCAATAATAAGAAGATACTTGCTTGGGCCAAGAAACACGAGCAATGGACATTAGACCGGTGGAAATCTGTCCTTTGTTCTGATAAGTCCAAATTTGAGATTTTTGGTTCCAACTGTCTTGTCTTTGTGAGATGCAGAGTAGGTGAACGGATGATCTCCGAATGTGTGGTTACCAAGCATGGAGGAGGAGGAGTGCTGGTGTGGGGATGCTTTGTTGGTGACACTGTCTGTGATTTATTTAGAATTTAAGGCACACTTAGCTAGCATGGCTATCAAAGCATTCTGCAGCGATACGCCATCCCTTCTGGTTTGGGCTTAGTGGAACTATCATTTGTTTTTCAACAGGACAATGAGCCAACACACCTCCAGGCTGTGTAAGGGCTATTTTACCAAGAAGGGGAGTGATGGTGTGGTATATCAGATGACCTGGTCTCCACATTCACCCGACTTCAACCCAGTTGAGATGGTTTGGGATGAGTTGGACCACAGAGTGAAGGAATAGCAGCCAACCAGGGCTCAGCATATATGGGAACACCTTCAAGACTGTTGGAAAATCATTCCAGGTGAAGCTCGTTGAGAGAATGCCAAGATTGTGCAAAGCTGTCATCAAGGCAAAGGGTGGCTACATTGAAGAATCTAAAAATCTATTTTGATTTGTTTAACACTTTTTTGGTTTCTACATGATTCCATATGTGTTATTTCATAGTTAGGATGAATTCACTATTATTCTACAATGTAGAAAATATTAAAAAATAAAGAAAAACCCTTGAATCAGTATTTGTATCCAAATATTTGACTGGCACTGTAGGTGGATGTAATACCAATTTGTTTTATCATGTCAACTCATTAAGAACCAGACATGTGCCACTAAAGGCCATGAGGAATATAAAGGGAAAATAATCTGGATGTCCTTGTTGCCAAAATTCATCTGATAGACAAGTGCACAAAATCCAATTAGATATGTGTCACTATTGACATCAATGCATGTCCCATGCCTACCACAAACATGAGGACTGTTGTATTGTTGGCGACTGTGTCTCATATACATTCTGCATGTCAACTGTATCTTTGTCCTCTCTTCTCAATCAATAACTCATCTCTTGACGTCAATACTGTTATCCCCATGGGACAAACATGTCCTTCTTTAGGACAAATGGAGTATAAGGAAGCAGGTAGAGAGAAAGAAAGATAGATAAAGGGGTGAGAGAGCAAGAGAGGTGGAGAGGGAGAGAAACTTGTTCTACCTTCATATCTCATCATGTTGCGCATAATATATCTGACACAGCAAGAATTGCTACATCTCTGTTTTGCTTTCTTTTCTTTTTTCTTTTCCTTTTTGCTTCTTCAAACAATCTTTTTCTCTTTCTTATCATAGTCAAAGAAGAGGACCTGTCCAAAAACAAATGTAATAAAAATTGCAACAGTAATACAAAGGAATCAATATATTAAGCTACACACCACA
The DNA here is from genome assembly GCF_045791955.1 of Oncorhynchus clarkii lewisi. Taxonomy (NCBI): domain Eukaryota; kingdom Metazoa; phylum Chordata; class Actinopteri; order Salmoniformes; family Salmonidae; genus Oncorhynchus; species Oncorhynchus clarkii. The sequence goes on from NC_092166.1 coordinate 48,817,796, forward strand.
GAGAGGCAGCAGACACAGAAACAATGATGTGCATTATGACCGCCCCATATTCTTATATCAAATAAGTCAAATACAAAAACCTTTTGGTCCCAGACTTGGCACTCTGGTACCACTTGCTGTTTTGTAGCAAATAGAACAGTCTATGACTTGGGTGGCTGGAGTCATTGACAAGTTGTAGAGCTTTCCTCTGACACCGCCTGGTATAGAGGTCCTGGTTGCTAGGGAGCTTAGTCCCAGTGATCTACTGGGCCGTATGTACAACCCTCTAGCGCCTTGCGGTCGGATACCAAGCAGTTGCCATACCAAATGGTGAGGCAGCCAGGCAAGATGCTCTCAATGTTGCAGCTGTAGAACTTTCTGAGGATCTGAGGGCCCATGCCAAATCTTCTCAGCCTCCTGAGGTTGTTGTGCCTTCTTCACAACTGCGTTGTTGTGTTTGGACAATGATGGGTCCAAACAGTATGATCCCCGTACTGGCCATGAGATACATTTTTGAGATACATTTTTTGGGCTCTCGAGTGGCGCAGTGGTCTAAGGCATTGCATCTCAGTGTCACTCAGGTGTCACTACAGACATTCTGGTTCGAATCAAGGCTTTATCACAACCGCCTTTATTGGGAGTCCCATTGGGCGGCGCACAATTGGCCCATCGTCTTCCGGGTTTGGACGGTGTAGTTTGTCCTTAACTTACTTGCCTAGTTAAATAAAGGTTAAATAATGATTTGGAAACCGAGGTACTTGAAGCTCTTGACCCGCTCCACTACAGCCCCATCGATTTGGAATGGGGAGTGCTCGGCCCTCCTTTGTCTTGTTGAGGGAGAAATTGTTGTCCTGGCACCACACTGCCAGGGCTCTGATCTCCTCCCTATCGGCTGCCTCATCGTCGTCGGTGATCAGGCCTACCACAGCCATGTCGTCAGCAAACTAAATGTTGGAGTTGTGAGCAGCCAGACTGTCGTAGATGAACAGGGAGTGCAGGAGGGGACTAAGTTCACACCCCAGAGGGGCCCCCGTGTTGAGGGTCAGTGTGGCAGATGTGTTGTTGGTTTCCCTCATCACCTGGGGGATGCCCATCAGGAAGTCAAGGATCCAGTTGCAGATGGAGGTGTTTAATCAAAGGATCCTTAGTTTAGTTTTGAGCTTGGAGGGCACTATGGTGTTGAAAGCTGAGCTGTAGTCAACGAACAGAATTCTCACGTAGGTGTTACGTTTGTCCAGGTGGGAGAGGGCAGTGTGGAGTGCAATAGAGATTGCGTCATCTGTGGATCTGTTGGGGCGGTGTGCAAATTGGAATGCGTCCAGGGTGTCTGGGATGATGGTGTCAATGTGAGCCACGACGAGCCTTTCAAAGCATTTCATGGCTACAGATGTTCTTTGAAAGGCTGGTCATGGCTCACATCATCCTACACAACCAGGACCCACTCAAGTGTTGAGTTTGCAGCAGGGGCGTAGGCACGGGTGGGCCTCAATCAGATTAATCAGATTGAGCAACAAGAATAATATATATTTATTTTATTTTTTATTATGCTCTACTTGTCAGTGTTCCAAACGTGATATTATTAGTCTTTTTACCTAAGCACAGTACTTGACTTGGGCAGGAGCTCACCGAAACTGATTAACAGCACTTAAAATTTTCTTCTGCTTGAGTTCCAATGGAATATTAATGATAAAGTATTAAGGAGTTCCTGCACCTAACTATAAACAGTCCCGGCACCCAAAATGAGTAATGGACCCTATTTCAATCCAAGTCAAGTACTGGCCTAAACATGTATACACCAACAGATATAATTCATAGCAAGCAGTAGGGGGGAGATGGGACAACAAAAGGGATATACTAGATATTGACAATAATAATAATAATACATTTTATTTGGCAGATGCCTTTCAGGACACTCAAGGACATCATCATAAAATCAAGTACTGTACAGAAAATCTACAGTGAGGGAAAGAAGTATTTGATCACCTGCTGATTTTGTACGTTTTCCCACTGACAAAGAAATTATCCGTCTATAATTTTAATGATAGGTTTATTTGAACAGTGAGAGACAGAATAACAACAACAAAAATCCAGAAAAACGCATGCCAAAGGTGAAGGTTCGAGTTGCCAAACGTCAGCCTCGAAACCTTAATGACTTGGAGATGATCTGCAAAGAGGAGTGGGACAAAATCCCTCCTGAGATGTGTGCAAACCTAGTGGCCAACTATAAGAAACGTCTGACCTCTGTGATTGCCAACAAGGATTTTGCCACCAAGTACTAAGTCATGTTTTGCAGAGGGGTCAAATACTTATTTCCCTCATTAAAATGCAAATAAATTTATAACATTTTTGACATGCGTTTTTCTGGATTTTTTTGTTGTTATTCTGTTTCTCACTGTTCAAATAAACCTACCATTAAAATAATAAACTGATAATTTCTTTGTCAGTGGGCAAACACGGTGCCTGACCAGTACGACACTTGCCATGTTAAGCATGGGGAGTTGGCTCAGGGCCCGAACTCGACTCCGCCAATCTCCCTGTGTGCCCCCCACAAACCATTTTTGGTGGCTCCCTCTCGGGCTTCCTTGCCAGGCGTGTTCCCTCATAACGATGGGCCCCTTTACCAGCTGCCCCTGCCTTCCTGGCTGCTTCCACCTGTTCCCATGGAAGGCGATTCACTTCCGGCCTGGATCTCCTCCCATGTCCAGGATCCTTTGCCGTCCAGGATGTCCTCCCATATCCAGTCCTCCTTTTTACCACGCTGCTTGGTCCTTTTGTGTTGGGTAGTTCTGTCACGGGAGTTGTAAGAAGCGGACCAAGGGGCAGCTATCGCCTTGTAGGCTAGCCTACACTGTGTAGGCTACTCACCACTAGCTAAAACTCTCTAGCCAACTTGGCTAGCAAAAACAAGTAAAATGAGACAGTGTAAAGAAGAGGATGTTGGAGAATTTACGAAGTTATTTGATATCAGTGATTCCACTATGAAGGGCCACCAGTCCCCCTCTATATCAATCACTGATTGCATTGATCCGTTTCAATACGTTCAGAGACAATGATCAGCACTACAACATTGTTGTTATTCGCCACTTTCAGAAATCACGAAACATGCTTCTCCACTTCAACTCCCATTCTCTCCCATCATCCCCTGATACATCATCAGTCCAGTAAAAAATAAATAATGTTCTTTCAATTAATGCTTATATGTGCCTCGCAAGTAATAGGCTACAACAACTGACCTATTGCCAGTGTTATCAGATGTGACCTACCGGCTCGATTCGGTCTTATGTAGCAAAATTTGAAATTGTGTTTTTTTTACATTGGCTAAAAGTAGAGTTGATCCTCAAATATTTTGATAAACCTACTGGAGACCTCTTCTTTGTCTACACCCATTCAGCATCGTTCACACCCTCTTAAGCCTTGGCACCACTCATCTCTTTAAGGATTCACATCTGAGGCCATGTACTAAACAACCAAAGATTTCAAGACTAAAGGCTGGTTTATACTATGGGTGTGTTCAGAAATTCAATCTGGAATGCCAGAGTGCGCTCTGGGTGTTCGTAAACTCAGAGTGTTGTCAGATTGTCCCGTTAGTAAATTCAGAGTGTTTTGCTCTCTGAGCGTTCAGAGCGCACACTGGACGCTCTGGCCGAGGAGTAAGGTTGATTCGAGCGTTCTGACCTAACAACAGCAGTCAAGCATCCAAGCTAACTGGCTAACTTGCTAGCTACTTCCAGGCACAAATGAGAGAACAGTTCAATCTGACCATTTTACTCATCCTAGCAGAGCTGGTTAGGCTGTTTTTGTGTTATCCAGAACGTTGGTGACTGTAACTGTGCTGCTGGCAAAAATTTAATTCTGCTTTTTTGCCAACATTTACTGACACCGGCCATATTCAAAGGGTATTGAGCGTTTGTAAATTCATCAGTTATTCTGCGCTCTGGCACACTCAGACTAGAGTGCTCTGAAATCGGAGTAGATAGCCAGAGTGAATTTACCAGCTACGTCTATCGACAGTTGTCGCAGTGACATCATAAGCATTCTATTGAAATAGTTACTTGCATAGTGGAGTCTTTATGTTAGACATGTAGCTAGCTAGCTAGCTAAACAATGAACCATAATCCCAACTAACATTACTACCCTGCATGAATCTGCAGGTAACTAACCAACCAAGTTCAATGTTCGCTAACTAGCTAACATTAGGCTATAACTAGCAATGCCAATAGTTCTGGGGAAAAAAATATATTACTACACAGATCATACACGTAACATTAGCTAGCGAACCAGCCAGCTAACATTAGCTAGCTAGCTAACAGTACGTTTTAACTTGAAATGAAAACAACTTTCTGACAAAACTAGAAAGCGTAATATCTGAAAACGATGGCCATCCGTCTGGATAACCTACTTTGGGAGCGTCAGTACCCTCATCGCTTCTCTCCCTCAGTGACCACTCTGTATCAGAGCCTGAACCCATGGAGGTAGCGGTGGAGCAACGCAGACGGAAACAGCTGTCCGGTTTGTCAGCTCAGGATCCATGAGAAAAGAGGGACAGTCACGTAATCTTCCACCACCTGGGGCAGGTGTGAGTATCACTTTCTGCCAAACCCTTTTTAGTGTCAATCACACAAGCTGACTGTCCATCAATTACTGTTCCTACAGCGCTAGTGGATTCCGGTGCCGCAGAGAACTTTATTGACAAGACCTTTGCCTCCTCTCTGAACATCACCTCATATCTCGGTTCAAGACCTTGATAATCGGCTACTAGTGAAATGGTTACTTACGAGCCCTGAACAAACAATGCTGGCAAGCTCTAGCAGGGAAACTCCTTCCCCTTTCCGTGCCTCAGCATCCCTGGTCTCTACTATACATTGACTTTGTCACTGATCTCCGCTCTGACATTTTCATCACCATTTGTGGTTGTGGATAAATTCTCCAAATCCTGTTGTTTTATCCCTCTCTGTCACGTATACTCCCTCTCTGGTGCTCAAGGTCACCAGGCTGCTCATTATTACGCACACCTGTCACCATCACTACACGCACCAGCGACTCATCTGATTCACCTGGACTTCATCTCCTGCCTGAATACCTTCCCTATATATGTCACTCCCTTTGGTTCTTTCCCTAGGCATTATTGTTTATGTTCCAATGTTCATGTCTGTACGCTACCCATGATTTGTCTTATGATCTATGTTCATTTATTTATTAAATACACTCCCTGCACTTGCTTCCCGATTCCCAGCTTTCACATTACAGAATAACGCCTCACCAAAGGGAAGCATCATGGAGTGTTATTTTTCTTTTGCTCGTGTAGGTGACGATGGTTCCGGTTGTCACTACAAGAGCAACTGGGGATGCCTCAGCTGGTTCGTCAGGCTTCCATGCCTCAGTCAGGTTTACAAGCAAGTCTTGTTTACAAGACCCAGTTGGCCCGCCAAGCATCCGCAACCGAATCTACCGAGGATACCTCAGCTAGCTCGACAGGCTACCATGTCTCAGCTGGCTCGACAGGTTTACAAGGCTCGGCAGGCTCCCATGCCTCAGCCAGGTTATCAGTCTCCCAATGCTTTAGCCAGCTTGTCAGGTTCCTACGCTTCAGCCGGCTCGTCAGTTTCCCGCGCTTCAGCCGGCTCGTCAGGTTCCCGCGCCACAGCCAGTTCGTCAGGGTCCGTGCCTCGTGGCTGGAGCCATGCGTCAGGGAGGGTGTACTGTCACGTATACTCCCTCTCCGGCGCTCGAGGTCACCACACCTGTCACCATTGTTATGCGCACCAACGCCTCATCAGACTCATGTGGACTACATCCTCTGCCTATTACTTTCCCTATATACAGTGAGGGAAAAATGTATTTGATCCCCTGCTGATTTTGTGCATTTGCCCACTGACATAGAAATGATCATTCTATAATTTTAATGTTAGGTTTATTTGAACAGTGAGAGACAGAATAACAACAAAAAATCCAGAAAAATTCATGTCAAAAATGTTATAAATGTATTTGCATTTTAATGAGGGAAATAAGTATTTGACCCCTCTGCAAAACATGACTTAGTACTTGGTGGCAAAACCCTTGTTGGCAATCACAGAGGTCAGACGTTTGTTGTAGTTGGCCACCAGGTTTGCACATCTCAGGAGGGATTTTGTCCCACTCCTCTTTGCAGATCTTCTCCAAGTCATTAAGGTTTCGAGGCTGACGTTTGGCAACTCGAACCTTCAGCTCCCTCCACAGATTTTCTATGGGATTAAGATCTGGAGACTGGCTAGGCCACTCCAGGACCTTAATGTTCCTCTTCTTGAGTCACTCCTTTGTTGCCTTGGCCGTGTGTTTTGGGTCATTGTCATGCTGGAATACCCATCTACGACCCATTTTCAATGCCCTGGCTGAGGGAAGGAGGTTCTCACCCAAGATTTGACGGTACATGACCCCATCCATCGTCCCTTTTATGCGGTGAAGTTGTCCTGTCCCCTTAGCAGAAAAACACCCCCAAAGCATAATGTTTCCACCTTTCCAACACCTTCCATGTTTGACGGTGGGATGGTGTTCTTGGGGTCATAGGCAGCATTCCTCCTCCTCTAAACACGGCGAGTTGAGTTGATGCCAAAGAGCTCCATTTTGGTCTCATCTGACCACAACACTTTCACCGAGTTATCCTCTGAATCATTCAGATGTTCATTGGCAAACTTCAGACGGGCATGTACAGTGGGGAGAACAAATATTTGATACACTGCCGATTTTGCAGGTTTTCCGACTTACAAAGCATGTAGAGGTCTGTAATTTTTATCATAGGTACACTTCAAATGTGAGAGACGGAATCTAAAACAAAAATCCAGAACATCACATTGTATGATTTTTAAGTCATTCATTTGCATTTTATTGCATGACATAAGTATTTGATACATCAGAAAAGCAGAACTTAATATTTGGTACAGAAACCTTTGTTTGCAATTACAGAGATCATACGTTTCCTGTAGTTCTTGACCAGGTTTGCACACACTGCAGCAGGGATTTTGGCCCACTCCTCCATACAGACCTTCTCCAGTATCTTCAGGTTTCTGGGAAGTCGCTGGGCAATACGGACTTTCAGCTCCCTCCAAAGATTTTCTATTGGGTTCAGGTCTGGAGACTGGCTAGGCCACTCCAGGACCTTGAGATGCTTCTTACGGAGCCACTCCTTAGTTGCCCTGGCTGTGTGTTTCAGGTCGTTATCATGCTGGAAGACCCAGCCACGACCCATCTTCAATGCTCCTACTGAGGGAAGGAGGTTGTTGGCCAAGATCTAGCGATACATGGCCCCATCCATTCTCCGCTCAATATGGTGCAGTCGTCCTGTCCCCTTTGCAGAAAAGCATCCCCAAAGAATGAGGTTTCCACCTCCATGCTTCACGGTTGGGATGGTGTTCTTGGGGTTGCACTCATCCTTCTTCTTCCTCCAAACACAGCGAGTGGTGTTTAGACCAAAAAGCTCTATTTTTGTCTCATCAGACCTAATGACCTTCTCCCACTCCTCCTCTGGATCATCCAGATGGTCACTGGTAAACTTCAGATGGGCCTGGACGTGCGCTGGCTTGAGCAAGGGGACCTTGCGTGCGCTGCAGGATTTTAATCCATGATGGCGTAGTGTGTTACTAATGGTTTCCTTTAAGACTGTGGTCCCAGATCTCTTCAGGTCATTGACCAGGTCGTGCCGTGTAGTTCTGGGCTGATCCCTCACCTTCCTCATGACCATTGATGCCCCACGAGGTGAGATCATGCATGGAGCCCCAGACCGAGGATGATTGACCGTCATCTTGAACTTCTTCCATTTTCTAATAATTGCACCAACAGTTGTTGCCTTCTCACCAATCTGCTTGCATATTGTCTATCCCAGCCTTGTGCAGGTCTACAATTGTATCCCTTATGTCCTTACACAGCTCTCTGGTCTTGGCCATTGTGGAGAGGTTGGATTCTGTTTAATTGAGTGTGTGGACAGGTGTCTTTTATATGGGTAACGAGTTCAAACAGGTGCAGTTAATACAGGTAACGAGTGGAGAACAGGAGGGCTGTTGGTAGGTGATCAAATACTTATGTCATTCAATAAAATGCAAATGAATTACTTAAAAATCATACAATGTGATTTTCTGGATTTTGTTTTAGATTCTGTCTCTCACGGTTGAAGTGTACCTATGATAAAAAACTACAGACCTCTACATGCATTGTAAGGAGGAAAACCTGCAAAATCGGCAGTGTATCAAATACTTGTTCTCCCTACTGTATATGTGTATTCTTGAGCAGGGGGACCTTGCGGGCACCGCAGGATTTCAGTCCTTCACGGCGTAGTGTGTTACCAATTGTTTTCTTGGTGACTATGGTCCCAGCTGCCTTGAAATCATTGACAAGATCCTCCCGTGTAGTTCTGGGCTGATTCCTCACCGTTCTCATGATCATTGCAACTCCACGAGGTGAGATCTTGCATGGAGCCCCAGGTCGAGGGAGATTGACAGTTAGTTTCTTCCATGGTCTTGTAGCCCATTCCAGCCTTGTGTAGGTCTACAATCTTGTCCCTGACTTCCTTAGAGAGCTCTTTGGTCTTGGCCATGGTGAAAAGTTTGGAATCTGATTGATTGCTTCTATGGACAGGTGTCTTTTATACAGGTAACACACTGAGATAAGGAGCACTCCCTTTAAGACTGTGCTCCTAATCTCAGCTCTTTACCTGTATAAAAGATACCTGGGAGCCAGAAATCTTTCTAATTGAGAGGGGGTCAAGTACATATTTCCCTAATTAAAATGCAAATCAATTTATAACATTGTTGACATGCGTTTTTCTGGATTTTTGTTGTTATTATTCTGTCTCTCACTGTTCAAATAAACCTACCATTAAAATTATAGACTGATAATTTCTTTGTCAGTGGGCAAACGTACAAAATCAGCAGGGGATCAAATACTTTATTCCCCCACTGTATGTCACTCCCTTTGGTTCTTTTCCCAGCGGTGGGGAGGGGCACCTGCGCCTCATTATGACACTCACCTGGACTCCAACACTTCACTGGTTCCCTCCCTTAGGTTCATTCCCCAGGCTGTATTGGTCATGTTTCATGTCCAGATGCGACTCTTGTTTTGTATCATTCCATGTTCATTCCATTATTAAACTCACCACTTACACCTGCTTCTTGAATCCCAGTGTCTCCGTTACAGATACCATGTGCAGTAAACAGTACCTATCGCTGTGTAGGTTAGGCTACACTGTGTAGGCTACTCACCGTTAGCTAGCTAAAACTCAATAGCCAACTTGGCTAGCAAAAACAAGTAAAATGGCCAAACAAAGCTCACTTTTTTTAAATTCAAGAGACCATGTATAGAAGAGGATGTTGGAGAACTTACCCAGTTATTTGATATCAGTTATTTCACCATGAAGGGACTCCAGTCCCCCTTTATAGCAATCACTGATTGCATTGATCTAATGGTGTGCCGTAAATACAGTTTCAGCACATTCAGAGACACTGATCAGCCCTACAACACTGTTTTTACTAAACACTTTCAGAAATCATGAAACCCGCTTTAACTCTCATTCTCTCCCTCCTTCCCTTGAGACATCATCAGTCAAGTGAAAAAATAATAATTTATTTCAATTTGTTACGATGTGCCTCGCTAATAATAGACTGCAACAACTGACCTATTGCCAGTGTTATCATGTAGCCGAGCTTGATACTCAAGCTTTTAAATATAAGGGACTCAAAGTTATTTGTAAGGGGTAGGCCTACATGGAGAAAATCTATCTTATTATTTTGGAAACTGGGCAAATGCATGATAAAATATTTATTTCCATTCAATATTTATATCCTATAATTTTGGGATTTACAATTATTTTGAAATAGAACTTTGCCCTGTGCTTCTCCGCCCATGCACTTTAGATTGTCTTTATAAGTTATTGATCATTTAATTGATATCACACAAAACATTGATCTACCGTGTCCCAGGAGATAATTTCACTTGGCATTTTGACTCATAAAGTGATCCTGACTAAGAAACGATAGGGGATCACTGTTCTAGTCTATATAGGCTATGGCTGCCTATTGTGATTATTTGTCATGCAAACTCCCGTTCCTTCTCTCCGTCTACTAACCACCGGTCCTGGCAACCCACATTAGACACACCTGGACTTCATCATTACCTTGATTACTTCCCCTTTATTTCGCCCTCAGTAGCCTCAGTCTTCAGGCAGTATTGGTTTTGTTCACATTCAGTAGCTTCTCCTGTTTTGTTTATCTGATTATTCTCATTATTAAACTCACCTTCTGCACCTGCTTCCTGACTCCTAGCGTATACGTTAAATTATTACTGTTATATCAGGGCATTATGTTGTAGTCTTAGTCTATTAATTATAGACTTATGGTTTATTATGTGTAGGTCTATGTGAGTTGTATGTTCAATGCAAGTCATGGATTTGCACAGAACCACAAGACTATTTGTTCTGTAATGCAAAAGCACATGTTAAATGGTTTGTTGTGTGTGATTGACTACAGTAGGGTACAGGGTCGGCTATGATTGTATGATAATGATTTGAGTGACCACATTTTGTCCCACCTACATTTTTTCTGGCCCTACCATTAATGGATTTCTGCCTACGACACTGGTTCGCACAAACTTGTCACTCAGGCCTACTTCTACATTACCAAGATTGTGAAACCGATGTTTACTTGCAAAAGCATTCAAATGAAATATAGCTTGTGTTACCAAGTTCAAAAGTGAACACTCCACTCAATGAGTAAGCTCCAAACATGGACCTTTAGACCACTTTTCATTTTACAATCCTTCACCATTTCCCCTTAATCCTCATCCACGATCTTGCTACTATCCTACCGTGGCCCTAAGTAGTCACTGTATCATCCAGCAACCAGAGGTCCTACTGTAGTGTACCATATGCAGTAGTGGTGCATTCTGTAGTCTATTCCAAGATGAATCCAACCACACATATCAACATTGTGCATTAACTTACCTTAGCATACCAACATACATTATCTACTACTTAAGCCATGTTCATCTGCTAGACTAGGATAGTGGAGACGATGGAGGAATCGCTAAAGAAGGGCAAGGGATCCCTTTTTAACCTCAAACATCTTTTAACGGGCTGGTGAGGTATTTATGGAAGCCCTTTGCTTGTTAGAGGTTCTGTATTGGTAACAACTTACATAGTCAGAATGCATTATGAATGAGACCCGAACGCACTGATGCATTTAGAATGTGTGAGCTATTTTAGTGTGTTCATGATGCATCGCAAGGAAAATATATTTTGGTTGACCCATTGCTTGATTGCTGGAAAGACAAACATCAGAGTTAAACAAAAAAGCATTTTTTAGTTGTTTTACATTTTCTGTTACGGTAAGATGAGAGTAAAAGAACATTAGAAATGGAGAGACTGGGGACATAAACATTTGTTTTACAGCTTTATAATGTAACGGTTATAGCCTTGTCTATGTCCTCAAAGAATAGAGATCACATTTTTTAAATCATGTATGCATGGCATATACACTGATGGCAGGCACATACACTTTTTCCCTCAAGGTGTCGAAAGTGCTCACAGGGATGCTGGCTCATGTTGACTCCAATTCTTCCCACAGTTCTGTCAAGTTGGCTAGATGTCCTTTGGGTGGTGGACCATTCACATGGGAAACTGTTGATCTTGAAAAACCCAGCAGCATTGCAGTTATTGACACACTCAAACCGGTGCGCCTGGCACCTAATACCATATCCAGTTCAAAGGCACTTACATCTTTTGTCTTGTCCGTTCACCCTCTGAATGGCACACATACACAATCCATGCCTCAATTGTCTCACGGCTTCAAAATAATTATTTAACCTGTCTCCTCCTCTTCATCAACACTGTTTGAAGTGGATTTACCAAATGACATAAGTATACGATCATAGCTTCCACCTGGATTCACCTGGTCAGTCTGTCATGGAAAGAGCAGGTGTTCTTAATGTTAATGTTCTGTACACCCAATGTACAGTTGAAGACGGAAGATTACATACACCTTAGCCAAATACATTTAAACTCAGTTTTTCACAATTCCTGACATTTAATCCTAGTAAAGATACCCTGTCTTAGGTCAGTTAGGATCACCACTTTATTTTAAGATTGTGAAATGTCAGAATAATAGTAGAGAGAATAATTTATTTCAGCTTTTATTTCTTTCATCACATTCCCAGTGGGTCAGAAGTTTACATACACTCAATTAGTATTTGGTAGCATTGCCTTTAAATTGTTTAACTTGGGTCAAACATTTTGGGTAGCCTTCCACAAGCATCCCAATATAAGTTGGGTGAATTTTACAGAGCTGGTGTAACTGAGTCAGGTTTGTAGGCCTCCTTGCTCGCACATGCTTTTTCAGTTCTACCCACACATTTTCTATAGGATTGAGGTCAGGGCTTTGTGATGGCCACTCCGATACCTTGGCTTAAGGACAACGAAGTAATTTTGCCACAACTATCGGAAGTATGCCTGGGGTCCATTTGTCCATTTGGAAGACCCATTTGCGACCAAGCTTTAACTTGAGATGTTGCTTCAATATATCCACATAATTTTATTGCCTCATGATGCCATCTATTTTGTGAAGTGCACCAGTTCCTCCTGCAGCAAAGCACCCCCACAACATGATGCTGCCACCCCCGTGCTTCACGGTTCGGATGGTGTTCTTCGGCTTGCAAGCCTCCCCCTTTTTCCTCTAAACAAAACAATGGTCATTATAGCCAAAGTGTTAAATTTTTGATTCATCAGACCAGAGGACATTACTCCAAAAAGTACGATCTTCGTCCCCATCTGCAGTTGCAAACCGTGGTCTGGCTTTTTTTATGGCGGTTTTAGAGCAGTGACTTCTTCCTTGATGAGCGGCCTTTCAGGTTATGTCGGTATAGAACTCATTTTACTGTGGATATAGATAATTTTGTACCTGTTTCCTCCAGCATCTTCACACGGTCCTTTGCTGTTGTTCTGGGATTGATTTGAACTTTTCACACCAAAGTATGTTCATCTCTAGGAGACAGAACGCATCTCCTTTCTGAGCAGTATGATGGCTACGTGGCCCCATGGTGTTTATACTTGCGTACTATTGTTTGTACAGATGAACGTGGTACCTTCAGGCGTTTGGAAATTGTTCCCAAGGATGAACCAGTCTTGTGGAGGTCTACAATTATTTTTCTGAGATCTTGGCTGATTTCTTATTATTTTCCCATGATGTCAAGCAAAGAGACACTGAGTTTGAAGGTAGGCCTTGAAATACATCCACAGGTACACCTCCAATTGACTCAAAAGAAGTCAATTAGCCTATTAGAAGCTTCTAAAGCCATGACATAATTGTCTGGAATTTTCCAAGCCTTTTAAAGGCACAGTCAACTTAGTGTATGTAAACTTCTGACCCACTGGAATTGTGATACAGTGAATTAATTGTAAGTGAAATAATCTGTCTGTAAACAATTGTTGGAAAAATGACTTGTGTCATGCACAAAGTAGATGTCCTAACCGACTTGCCAAAACTTTAGTTTGTTAACAAGAAATTTGTGGAGTGGTTGAAAAACGAGTTTTAATTACTCCAACCTAACTGTATGTAAACTTCGGACTTCGGAATATGTTATTGGAATATTCACACATGTTATTGGAATATGCACACATGTTATTGGAATATGCACACACGTTATTGGAATATGCACACATGTTATTGGAATATGCACACATGTTATTGGAATATGCACACATGTTATTGGGATATGCACACGTTATTGCGATATGCACACGTTATTGGAATATGCACACGTTATTGGAATATGCACAACATTCCTCCTGGTAACAAAACAGGCAAAGGTTTCCATTTGAATTCAAACACATGCATTTCTTAACAATAATTGTCCATATTTTATTCCACAACATTTGTTTCAGGTTGGTACATGAACAGACTGAATCATCATAAAAAGAGTTGGCACAGGCTTCAGATAAATTGTATCAACCTACTCCTTCATCTCGAACCCACTACCCTATTTCTGCATTAAACGATACAAAACATCCATCAAAATGAAAACAACAGGCATTTTCCTCCGTGTTTAATTTTTTGGGCAAGTCTAAAGCCAAATATGCAGTTATTCGAGGTGACATAGCTTGCTAGGTTGAGTGCTGTCTCCTCCTGAGTGAGACATCAGATGAGGTGAGGAAACGGTCCTTAGGGAGGAGTGTTAGTGAAGTGGAAGTGAGGATATGGCTTAAAGAGTATGACTAAAAGAGAAACAGGATAACAGCTTCCATAGTACCTTGAGCTAGAATACACTGTCAAGAATATTAATCGAGATCAAAATCGCATTTTGTTGTAAATGGATTATTTACATCTGTAGATTATATAATGTATGTACATTTCCACATACCATACATTGTGTTAGAGACAGAGACTGCATTCGGTCCTCATCTCAGAGTTGAATGTTTCTGGCACTTTGTAGAATGGTGCGAAGAATAATTCAGGCTGTTCTGGAGGCAAAGGGGGGTCCGATCCGTTACTAGATGAGTGTACCTAGTAAACTGTCCAGTGAGTGTAAAAAAATCACTATCTCAAAATAATTGTATTTAACCCTAATACGCACACTAACTCTCACACACAGATCATGTCACTCAATTCCCTAACAGGCCACATAATTCACAGCCAGGATCTAGCCGTTGATGCTACATCCACACTTGAATTTAGCTACCATAAACTGCTCTTGTATGCATGTACTGTAGGCATGTGCTACCTCCCTACAGCAAAAAAACTACATTTCCATGGTTTCAGAGCAGAGGCACTACTGTATCTGCTTACACACTGTGACACCTCGTCTCCACAGCACCATGGTGGAGTTCATTTAATGTCAGTCTCCCAACAGATACTGCAGTATATGTATAGTATTTTTGTGGGCCATGGTAGTGAGAAGGAAATCCCTTGAGAATCAGTGCTGTGAGGCTATTGAATTTGAAGGGAACAATAGCATGGAAAAAGAAAAAGAGGGCAAGAGAGCAGGCTCAGGAAGAGGATAGATCCATGTTTTGGATCCAGATAAAGGGGAGAGCGATGGGGAGGGTAGTTGCACCCATCCACAAAAACAATTTGTCCCCCTTTCATTTCAATTAGTCACGTCACAATTAGAGGATGAGAAAATTAGCCTCCAGTACATATGGTTGTGCCTTGCTGTGAGCGATGAGAATGGTGTTTTCTCAAGACCACCTTGTGCTGCCACACATGTCTGTGTTATAAGATCACACGTTCCTCTAATCACATTTGCGTTCCATTTCACTTGAACCTTTAGTCTGGATGCGTGTTGAATGTGTTCTCCTCCGCCGCATACGACACATTACGCTGCTCTCTTCACGGCCTCTTAAGAATATTGCAATTTGTGTTACTTAAAATCTGCCTGTTCTGTCGACTTAGAAGCAGATATACGGCATGAGAGATGTTATGTATGTGGTTTTTCTTTCGCTAACTCACATTTCTTTCCTTTACGCTAATGCTAAGAATGATAGATCATAAAGTGTGTTCGAAAATTGGCAACACACTCACAGGTTATGAATTACCCTACTTGAATTTTCACCTCAAGGTGTTTTGGGTGCAATTGCTTTCAAGACTCGTCTTAGCTCGAGGTTATCTGCCTCAACTTATTAATAAACACCATCCTTACTGGCAGCTCACCGCTAACTACCAATCTCTCTCTTCAGATCCCCTGTCTGTACTGCATTTTGATGCTTGTTCCAACAGGAATTTCTTTAAACAGGAATGTAAAGGAAGTGTCCAGGGACCAATAGGGATCTCAGGATGCAGGGTGACAACCACATACAAACATGCCCCAGAGAATCGAATAGGGTCCCAAATGTACAGTAGTCTTTGTTAAACATGGTGCATAAGCGTCACAAATCATCAAATGATCAAAATGGAAAATGGATCACCAATGTATTCATTATTTGGCTATAAACATTTCTTTATATTGGTTGGAATCAATTTGCAATAAACATTATGAAACTGGGACAAATAAGTGGATCATACTATGATTACAGTACAGTAGGCGTATACCAGCGGTTATGGGAAGTTAGATTTACCTTTGTATGACGAACCAGATGCAGATAACTGTTCTCAACCATGACTCTCAACCATGGCCAAGTGGGTGCAAAACACAGATAGTTACTCCATTCTGACCATACTGAGACCATACAATAAACCATGTGCTGTGTTCTAAAGATTGCCGTTCCTATGTAAATATTATGAAGACAGTATGTCAGGCCACCTCAAGTATTATTAACGTGGTGCTTACTGTACACGTCAGCATGCTAGTAACATCACAAAACAAAGAGTACTTACTCACAGCGGTGTAAGTAGTTTTATAACATCTGAAATAATCATGGGGGGCTGCAGTGGCCCACAGGTCTCCCCTGTTTTAATGTACGATTCCTGCAATTCTTCACATTTTGCCATGGGGCAGAGAGAAACTGTTGCAGTTTAATTGTACGATTGCTGCAATTCTTCATATTTTGCTATGGGGCAGAGAGAAAATGTTGCCATTTTAAAGTACGATTGCTACAAATCTACACATTTTGCCATTGGCAGAGAGAAAATGTTGCACCTTTAACCTTTCTGATCTCCCCATCCCGGATCCGGGATCGTGAATACAGACTCAAGCTCATTACCATAACGCAACGTTAACTATTCATGAAAATCGCAAATGAAATGAAATAAATATGCTAGCTCTCAAGCTTAGCCTTTTGTTAACAACACTGTCATCTCAGATTTTCAAAATATGCTTCTCAACCATTGCAAAACAAGCATTTGTGTAACAGTATTGATGGCTAACGTAGCATTTAGCATTAGCATTCAGCTGGCAACATTTACACAAAAAAACAGAAAAGCATTCAAATAAAATCATTTACCTTTGAAGAACTTCAGATGTTTTCAATGAGGAGACTCTCAGATAGCAAATGTTCAGTTTTTCCTGAAAGATTATTTGTTTAGGACAAATCGCTCCGTTTTCTGCGTCACGTTTAGCTATGAAAAAACCCCTGTATCCAGGATTGTGTAAATCTATCAGCAAGCTCATTAGCATAACACAACGTTAACTATTTATGAAAATCGCAAATGAAATGAAATAAATATGCCATCTCTCAAGCTTAGCCTTTTGTAAACAACACTGTCATCTCAGATTTTCAAAATATGCTTCTCAACCATAGGAAAACAATCATTTGTGTAAAAGTAGCTAGCTAGCGTTAGCATTTCGCGTTAGCATTTAGCGTTAGCATTAGCGTTAGCATCCAGCACGCAACATTAACAAAAACATAAAAGCCTTCAAATAAAATCATTTACCTTTGAAGAACTTCTGATGTTTTCAATGAGGATACTCTCAGTTAGATAGCAGATGCTCAGTTTTTCCAAAAAGATTCCTTGTGTATTAGAAATAGCTCCGTTTTATACATCACATTTGGCTACCAAAAAAAATCTGAAAATTCAGTCCTCAAAACGCGAACTTTTTTCCAAATTAACTCCATAATATCGACTGAAAACATGGCAAACGTTGTTTAGAATCAATCATCAAGGTGTTTTTCACATATCTCTTCATTGATACATCGTTCTTGGACACATGCTTTCTCCCCTGAATCAAATGGTAAAGTAGAAGCAGCTGGCAATTGCGCACCGAGTTCGACGCAGGACACCAGGCGGACACTTGGAAAATGTAGTCTCTTATGGTCAATCTTCCAATGATATGCCTACAAATACGTCACAATGCTGCTAAGACCTTGGGCGAACGACAGAAAGTGTAGGCTCATTCGTTGCGCAATCACAGCCATATAAGGAGAGAATGGAAAACAGAGCTTCAGAAATTCTGCTAATTCCTGGGTGATGCATCATCTTGGTTTCGCCTGTAGAATGAGTTCTGGGGCACTTACAGACAAAATCTTTGCAGATTCTGAAACTTCAGAGTGTTTTCTTTCCAAAACTGTCAAGAATATGCATAGTCTTTTCGTGACAAAATATCGCGCTTAAAACGGGAACGTTTTTTATCCAAAAATGAAATAGCGCCCCTAGAGCTCTAACAGGTTAAAGTACGATTGCTGCAGTTTTTCACATTTTGCCATGAGGCAGAGAGAAAATTTTGCCATTTTAAAGTACGATTGCTACGAAAATTCTACACATTTTGCCATGGGCAGAGAGAAAACGTTGCAGATTTAATGTACGATTGCTGCAATTCTTCACATTTTGCCATGGCGCAGAGAGAAAATGTTGCAGTTTTAATGTACGATTGCTGCAGTTCTTCACATTCTGCCATGGGGCAGAGAGAAAATGTTGCAGTTTTAATATACGATTGCTACAAATCTACACATTTTGCCATGGGGCAAAGAGAAAATGTTGCACTTTTAATGTACGATTGCTGCAAGTCTTCACATTTTGACCTGGGGCAGGGAGAAACTGTTGCAGTTTAATTGTACGATTGCTGCAATTCTTCATATTTTGTTATGAGGCAGAGAGAAAATGTTGCACCTTTAAAGTACGATTGCTGCAGTTCTTCACATTTTGCCATGGGGCAGAGAGAAAATGTTGCCATTTTAAAGTACGATTGTTGCAATTCTTCAAATTTTGACACGGGGCAGAGAGAAAATGTTGCAGTTTTAATGTACGATTGCTGCAATTCCTCACATTTTGCCATGGCGCAGAGAGAAAATGTTGCAGTTTTAATGTACGATTGCTGCAGTTCTTCACATTTTGCCATGGGGCAGAGAGAAAATGTTGCAGTTTTAATATACGATTGCTACAAATCTACACATTTTGCCATGGGGCAAAGAGAAAATGTTGCACTTTTAATGTACGATTGCTGCAAGTCTTCACATTTTGACCCGGTGGCAGGGAGAAAATGTTGCAGTTTTAATGTACGATTGCTGCAATTCTTCAAATTTTGCCATAGGGCAGAGAGAAAATTTTGCAATTTTAATGTACGATTGCTACAAATCTACACATTTTGCCATGGGGCAAAGAGAAAATGTTGCACTTTTAATGTACGATTGCTGCAAGTCTTCACATTTTGACCCGGTGGCAGGGAGAAAATGTTGCACCTTTAAAGTACGATTGTTGCAGTTCTTCACATTTTGCCATGGGGCAGAGAGAAAATGTTGCCATTTTAGAGTACGATTGCTACAAATCTACACATTTAGCCATGGGGCAGAGAGAAAATGTTGCAGTTGAATTGTACGATTGCTACAAATCTACACATTTTGCCATGGGCAGAGAGAAAACGTTGCAGATTTAATGTACGATTGCTGCAATTCTTCACATTTTGCCATGGGGCAGAGAGAAAACGTTGCACTTTTAACGTACGATTGTTGCAATTCTTCAAATTTTGCCATGGGGCATTGAGAAAATGTTGCAGTTGTAATGTACGATTGCTGCAATTCTTCACATTTTGCCATGGGGCAGAGAGAAAACGTTGCACTTTTAATGTACGATTGTTGCAATTCTTCAAATTTTGCCATGGGGCAGAGAGAAAATGTTGCAGTTTTAATTTAATGCATAGTCGAGCATCTTTTCGTGACAAAATATCGCGCTTAAAACGGGAACGTTTTTTATCCAAAAATGAAATAGCGCCCCTAGAGCTCTAACAGGTTAAAGTACGATTGCTGCAGTTTTTCACATTTTGCCATGAGGCAGAGAGAAAATTTTGCCATTTTAAAGTACGATTGCTACGAAAATTCTACACATTTTGCCATGGGCAGAGAGAAAACGTTGCAGATTTAATGTACGATTGCTGCAATTCTTCACATTTTGCCAAGGCGCAGAGAGAAAATGTTGCAGTTTTAATGTACGATTGCTGCAGTTCTTCACATTCTGCCATGGGGCAGAGAGAAAATGTTGCAGTTTTAATATACGATTGCTACAAATCTACACATTTTGCCATGGGGCAAAGAGAAAATGTTGCACTTTTAATGTACGATTGCTGCAAGTCTTCACATTTTGACCTGGGGCAGGGAGAAACTGTTGCAGTTTAATTGTACGATTGCTGCAATTCTTCATATTTTGTTATGAGGCAGAGAGAAAATGTTGCACCTTTAAAGTACGATTGCTGCAGTTCTTCACATTTTGCCATGGGGCAGAGAGAAAATGTTGCCATTTTAAAGTACGATTGTTGCAATTCTTCAAATTTTGCCACGGGGCAGAGAGAAAATGTTGCAGTTTTAATGTACGATTGCTGCAATTCCTCACATTTTGCCATGGCGCAGAGAGAAAATGTTGCAGTTTTAATGTACGATTGCTGCAGTTCTTCACATTTTGCCATGGGGCAGAGAGAAAATGTTGCAGTTTTAATATACGATTGCTACAAATCAACACATTTTGCCATGGGGCAGGGAGAAAATGTTGCAGTTTTAATGTACGATTGCTGCAATTCTTCAAATTTTGCCATAGGGCAGAGAGAAAATTTTGCAATTTTAATGTACGATTGCTACAAATCTACACATTTTGCCATGGTCAGAGAGAAAATGTTGCACCTTTAAAGTACGATTGTTGCAGTTCTTCACATTTTGCCATGGGGCAGAGAGAAAATGTTGCCATTTTAGAGTACGATTGCTACAAATCTACACATTTAGCCATGGGGCAGAGAGAAAATGTTGCAGTTGAATTGTACGATTGCTACAAATCTACACATTTTGCCATGGGCAGAGAGAAAACGTTGCAGATTTAATGTACGATTGCTGCAATTCTTCACATTTTGCCATGGGGCAGAGAGAAAACGTTGCACTTTTAACGTACGATTGTTGCAATTCTTCAAATTTTGCCATGGGGCATTGAGAAAATGTTGCAGTTGTAATGTACGATTGCTGCAATTCTTCACATTTTGCCATGGGGCAGAGAGAAAACGTTGCACTTTTAATGTACGATTGTTGCAATTCTTCAAATTTTGCCATGGGGCAGAGAGAAAATGTTGCAGTTTTAATTTAATGCATAGTCGAGCATCTTTTCGTGACAAAATATCGCGCTTAAAACGGGAACGTTTTTTATCCAAAAATGAAATAGCGCCCCTAGAGCTCTAACAGGCTGCAGTTTTTCACATTTTGCCATGAGGCAGAGAGAAAATTTTGCCATTTTAAAGTACGATTGCTACGAAAATTCTACACATTTTGCCATGGGCAGAGAGAAAACGTTGCAGATTTAATGTACGATTGCTGCAATTCTTCACATTTTGCCAAGGCGCAGAGAGAAAATGTTGCAGTTTTAATGTACGATTGCTGCAGTTCTTCACATTCTGCCATGGGGCAGAGAGAAAATGTTGCAGTTTTAATATACGATTGCTACAAATCTACACATTTTGCCATGGGGCAAAGAGAAAATGTTGCACTTTTAATGTACGATTGCTGCAAGTCTTCACATTTTGACCTGGGGCAGGGAGAAACTGTTGCAGTTTAATTGTACGATTGCTGCAATTCTTCATATTTTGTTATGAGGCAGAGAGAAAATGTTGCACCTTTAAAGTACGATTGCTGCAGTTCTTCACATTTTGCCATGGGGCAGAGAGAAAATGTTGCCATTTTAAAGTACGATTGTTGCAATTCTTCAAATTTTGCCACGGGGCAGAGAGAAAATGTTGCAGTTTTAATGTACGATTGCTGCAATTCCTCACATTTTGCCATGGCGCAGAGAGAAAATGTTGCAGTTTTAATGTACGATTGCTGCAGTTCTTCACATTTTGCCATGGGGCAGAGAGAAAATGTTGCAGTTTTAATATACGATTGCTACAAATCAACACATTTTGCCATGGGGCAAAGAGAAAATGTTGCACTTTTAATGTACGATTGCTGCAAGTCTTCACATTTTGACCCGGTGGCAGGGAGAAAATGTTGCAGTTTTAATGTACGATTGCTGCAATTCTTCAAATTTTGCCATAGGGCAGAGAGAAAATTTTGCAATTTTAATGTACGATTGCTACAAATCTACACATTTTGCCATGGTCAGAGAGAAAATGTTGCACCTTTAAAGTACGATTGTTGCAGTTCTTCACATTTTGCCATGGGGCAGAGAGAAAATGTTGCCATTTTAGAGTACGATTGCTACAAATCTACACATTTAGCCATGGGGCAGAGAGAAAATGTTGCAGTTGAATTGTACGATTGCTACAAATCTACACATTTTGCCATGGGCAGAGAGAAAACGTTGCAGATTTAATGTACGATTGCTGCAATTCTTCACATTTTGCCATGGGGCACGATTGCTTGCAATTCTTCAAATTTTGCCATGCATTGAGAAAATGTTGCAGTTGTAATGTACGATTGCTGCAATTCTTCACATTTTGCCATGGGGCAGAGAGAAAACGTTGCACTTTTAATGTACGATTGTTGCAATTCTTCAAATTTTGCCATGGGGCAGAGAGAAAATGTTGCAGTTTTAATTTACGATTGCTACAAATCTACACATTTTGCCATGAGGCAGAGAGAAAATGTTGCAGTTTAAATGTATGATTGCTGCAATTCTTCACATTTTGCCATGGGGCAGAGAGAAAATGTTGCATTTTTAATGTACGATTGCTACAAATCTACACATTTTGCCATTGGCAGAGAGAAAACGTTGCACTTTTAAAGTACGTTTGCCGCAGTTCTTCACATTTTGCCATGGGGCAGAGAGAAAATGTTGCCATTTTAGAGTACGATTGCTACAAATCTACACATTTAGCCATGGGGCAGAGAGAAAATGTTGCAGTTGAATTGTACGATTGCTACAAATCTACACATTTTGCCATGGGCAGAGAGAAAACGTTGCCATTTTAGAGTACGATTGCTACAAATCTACACATTTAGCCATGGGGCAGAGAGAAAATGTTGCAGTTGAATTGTACGATTGCTACAAATCTACACATTTTGCCATGGGCAGAGAGAAAACGTTGCAGATTTAATGTACGATTGCTGCAATTCTTCACATTTTGCCATGGGGCAGAGAGAAAACGTTGCACTTTTAACGTACGATTGTTGCAATTCTTCAAATTTTGCCATGGGGCATTGAGAAAATGTTGCAGTTGTAATGTACGATTGCTGCAATTCTTCACATTTTGCCATGGGGCAGAGAGAAAACGTTGCACTTTTAATGTACGATTGTTGCAATTCTTCAAATTTTGCCATGGGGCAGAGAGAAAATGTTGCAGTTTTAATTTACGATTGCTACAAATCTACACATTTTGCCATGAGGCAGAGAGAAAATGTTGCAGTTTAAATGTATGATTGCTGCAATTCTTCACATTTTGCCATGGGGCAGAGAGAAAACGTTGCACTTTTAAAGTACGATTGCTGCAGTTCTTCACATTTTGCCATGGGGCAGAGAGAAAATGTTGCCATTTTAGAGTACGATTGCTACAAATCTACACATTTAGCCATGGGGCAGAGAGAAAATGTTGCAGTTGAATTGTACGATTGCTACAAATCTACACATTTTGCCATGGGCAGAGAGAAAACGTTGCAGTTTTAATGTACGATTGCTGCAATTCTTCACATTTTGACATGGGGCAGAGAGAAAACGTTGCACTTTTAATGTACGATTGTTGCAATTCTTCAAATTTTGCCATGGGGCATTGAGAAAATGTTGCAGTTGTAATGTACGATTGCTGCAATTCTTCACATTTTGCCATGGGGCAGAGAGAAAATGTTGCATTTTTAATGTACGATTGCTACAAATCTACACATTTTGCCATTGGCAGAGAGAAAATGTTGCACCTTTAAAGTACGATTGCTGCAGTTTTTCACATTTTGCCATGAGGCAGAGAGAAAATTTTGCCATTTTAAAGTACGATTGCTACAAATCTACACATTTTCCAATGGGCAGAGAGAAAATGTTGCAGTTTTAATGTACGATTGCTGCAATTCTTCACATTTTGCCACGGGGCAGAGAGAAAATGTTGCACTTTTAATGTACGATTGTTGCAATTCTTCAAATTTTGCCACGGGGCAGAGAGAAAATGTTGCAGTTTTAATGTACGATTGCTGCAATTCCTCACATTTTGCCATGAGGCAGAGAGAAAATGTTGCAGTTTAAATGTACGATTCCTGCAATTCTTCACATTTTGCCATGGGGCAGAGAGAAACTGTTGCAGTTTAATTGTACGATTGCTGCAATTCTTCATATTTTGCTATGGGGCAGAGAGAAAATGTTGCACCTTTAAAGTACGATTGCTGCAGTTCTTCACATTTTGCCATGGGGCAGAGAGAAAATGTTGCCATTTTAAAGTACGATTGTTGCAATTCTTCAAATTTTGCCACGGGGCAGAGACAAAATGTTGCAGTTTTAATGTACGATTGCTGCAATTCCTCACATTTTGCCATGGCGCAGAGAGAAAATGTTGCAGTTTTAATATACGATTGCTACAAATCTACACATTTTGCCATGGGGCAAAGCGAAAATGTTGCACTTTTAATGTACGATTGCTGCAAGTCTTCACATTTTGACCTGGGGCAGGGAGAAAATGTTGCAGTTTTGATGTACGATTGCTGCAATTCTTCAAATTTTGCCATGGGGCAGAGAGAAAATTTTGCAATTTTAATGTACGATTGCTACAAATCTACACATTTTGCCATGGTCAGAGAGAAAATGTTGCACCTTTAAAGTACGATTGTTGCAGTTCTTCACATTTTGCAATGGGGCAGATAGAAAATGTTGCCATTTTAGAGTACGATTGCTACAAATCTACACATTTAGCCATGGGGCAGAGAGAAAATGTTGCAGTTGAATTGTACGATTGCTACAAATCTACACATTTTGCCATGGGCAGAGAGAAAACGTTGCAGATTTAATGTACGATTGCTGCAATTCTTCACATTTTGCCATGGGGCAGAGAGAAAACGTTGCACTTTTAATGTACGATTGTTGCAATTCTTCAAATTTTGCCATGGGGCATTGAGAAAATGTTGCAGTTGTAATGTACGATTGCTGCAATTCTTCACATTTTGCCATGAGGCAGAGAGAAAACGTTGCACTTTTAATGTACGATTGTTGCAATTCTTCAAATTTTGCCCTGGGGCAGAGAGAAAATGTTGCAGTTTTAATTTACGATTGCTACAAATCTACACATTTTGCCATGAGGCAGAGAGAAAATGTTGCAGTTTAAATGTACGATTGCTGCAATTCTTCACATTTTGCCATGGGGCAGAGAGAAAATGTTGCATTTTTAATGTACGATTGCTACAAATCTACACATTTTGCCATGGGCAGAGAGAAAACGTTGCACTTTTAAAGTACGATTGCGGCAGTTCTTCACATTTTGCCATGGGGCAGAGAGAAAATGCTGCCATTTTAGAGTACGATTGCTACAAATCTACACATTTAGCCATGGGGCAGAGAGAAAATGTTGCAGTTGAATTGTACGATTGCTACAAATCTACACATTTTGCCATGGGCAGAGAGAAAACGTTGCAGTTTTAATGTACGATTGCTGCAATTCTTCACATTTTGCCATGGGGCAGAGAGAAAACGTTGCACTTTTAATGTACGATTGCTGCAATTCTTCAAATTTTGCCATGGGGCAGAGAGAAAATGTTGCATTTTTAATGTACGATTGCTACAAATCTACACATTTTGCCATTGGCAGAGAGAAAATGTTGCACCTTTAAAGTACGATTGCTGCAGTTTTTCACATTTTGCCATGAGGCAGAGAGAAAATTTTGCCATTTTAAAGTACGATTGCTACAAATCTACACATTTTCCCATGGGCAGAGAGAAAATGTTGCAGTTTTAATGTACGATTGCTGCAATTCTTCACATTTTGCCACGGGGCAGAGAGAAAATGTTGCACTTTTAATGTACGATTGTTGCAATTCTTCAAATTTTGCCACGGGGCAGAGAGAAAATGTTGCAGTTTTAATGTACGATTGCTGCAATTCTTCACATTTTGCCATGGCGCAGAGAGAAAATGTTGCAGTTTTAATGTACGATTGCTGCAATTCTACACATTTTGCCATGGGGCATAGAGAAAATGTTGCAGTTTTAATATACGATTGCTACAAATCTACACATTTTGCCATGGGGCAGAGAGAAAATGTTGCACTGTTAATGTACGATTGCTGCAAGTCTTCACATTTTGACCTGGGGCAGGGAGAAAATGTTGCATTTTTAATTTACGATTGCTGCAATTCTTCACAATTTACCATGCGGCAGAGAGAAAATGTTGCAGTTTAATTGTACGATTGCTACAAATCTACACATTTAGCCATGGGGCAGAGAGAAAATGTTGCAGTTTAATTGTACGATTGCTACAAATCTACACATTTTGCCATGGGGCAGAGAGAAAATGTTGCACTTTTAATGTAAGATTGCTGCAAGTCTTCACATTTTGACCTGGGGCAGGGAGAAAATGTTGCAGTTTTAATGTACGATTGTTGCAATTCTTCAAATTTTGCCATTTTAGAGTACGATTGCTACAAATCTACACATTTACCCATGGGGCAGAGAGAAAATGTTGCAGTTGAGTTGTACGATTGCTACAAATCTACACATTTTGCCATGGGCAGAGAGAAAACGTTGCAGATTTAATATACGATTGCTGCAATTCTTCACATTTTGCCATGGGGCAGAGAGAAAACGTTGCACTTTTAATGTACGATTGTTGCAATTCTTCAAATTTTGCCATGGGGCAGAGAGAAAATGTTGCAGTTTTAATTTACGATTGCTACAAATCTACACATTTTGCCATGAGGCAGAGAGAAAATGTTGCAGTTTAAATGTACGATTGCTGCAATTCTTCACATTTTGCCATGGGGCAGAGAGAAAATGTTGCAATTTTAATTTACGATTGCTACAAATCTACACATTTTGCCATGAGGCAGAGAGAAAATGTTGCAGTTTAAATGTACGATTGCTGCAATTCTTCACATTTTGCCATGGGGCAGAGAGAAAATGTTGCATTTTTAATGTACGATTGCTACAAATCTACACATTTTGCCATTGGCAGAGAGAAAACGTTGCACTTTTAAAGTACGATTGCTGCAGTTCTTCACATTTTGCCATGGGGCAGAGAGAAAATGCTGCCATTTTAGAGTACGATTGCTACAAATCTACACATTTAGCCATGGGGCAGAGAGAAAATGTTGCAGTTGAATTGTATGATTGCTACAAATCTACACATTTTGCCATGGGCAGAGAGAAAACGTTGCAGTTTTAATGTACGATTGCTGCAATTCTTCACATTTTGCCATGGGGCAGAGAGAAAACGTTGCACTTTTAATGTACGATTGTTGCAATTCTTCAAATTTTGCCATGGGGCATTGAGAAAATGTTGCAGTTGTAATGTACGATTGCTGCAATTCTTCACATTTTGCCATGGGGCAGAGAGAAAATGTTGCATTTTTAATGTACGATTGCTACAAATCTACACATTTTGCCATTGGCAGAGAGAAAATGTTGCACCTTTAAAGTACGATTGCTGCAGTTTTTCACATTTTGCCATGAGGCGAGAGAAAATTTTGCCATTTTAAAGTACGATTGCTACAAATCTACACATTTTCCCATGGGCAGAGAGAAAATGTTGCAGTTTTAATGTACGATTGCTGCAATTCTTCACATTTTGCCACGGGGCAGAGAGAAAATGTTGCACTTTTAATGTACGATTGTTGCAATTCTTCAAATTTTGCCACGGGGCAGAGAGAAAATGTTGCAGTTTTAATGTACGATTGCTGCAATTCTTCACATTTTGCCATGGCGCAGAGAGAAAATGTTGCAGTTTTAATGTACGATTGCTGCAATTCTACACATTTTGCCATGGGGCATAGAGATAATGTTGCAGTTTTAATATACGATTGCTACAAATCTACACATTTTGCCATGGGGCAGAGAGAAAATGTTGCACTGTTAATGTACGATTGCTGCAAGTCTTCACATTTTGACCTGGGGCAGGGAGAAAATGTTGCAGTTTTAATTTACGATTGCTGCAATACTTCAAATTTTGCCATGGGGCAGAGAGAAAATGTTGCAATTTTAATGTACGATTGCTACAAATCTACACATTTCGCCATGGTCAGAGAGAAAATATTGCACCTTTAAAGTACGATTGCTTCAATTCTTCACATTTTGCCATGGGGCAGAGAGAAAATGTTGCAGTTTTAATGTACGATTGCTCCAATTCTTCACATTTAGCCACGGTGCAGAGAGAAAATGTTGCAGTTTTAATGTACGATTGCTGCAATTCTTCACAATTTACCATGCGGCAGAGAGAAAATGTTGCAGTTTAATTGTACGATTGCTACAAATCTACACATTTTGCCATGGGGCAGAGAGAAAATGTTGCAGTTTAATTGTACGATTGCTACAAATCTACACATTTTGCCATGGGGCAGAGAGAAAATGTTGCACTTTTAATGTACGATTGCTGCAAGTCTTCACATTTTGACCTGGGGCAGGGAGAAAATGTTGCAGATTTAATGTACGATTGTTGCAATTCTTCAAATTTTG
The DNA here is from genome assembly GCF_045791955.1 of Oncorhynchus clarkii lewisi. Classification (NCBI taxonomy): domain Eukaryota; kingdom Metazoa; phylum Chordata; class Actinopteri; order Salmoniformes; family Salmonidae; genus Oncorhynchus; species Oncorhynchus clarkii. The sequence continues at coordinate 48,846,196 of NC_092166.1, forward strand.
CCATTTTAAAGTACGATTGCTACAAATCTACACATTTTGCCATGGGCAGAGAGAAAATGTTGCACTTTTAATGTACGATTGCTGCAAGTCTTCACATTTTGACCTGGGGCAGGGAGAAAATGTTGCAGTTTTAATGTACGATTGCTGCAATTCTTCACATTTTGCCATGGGGCAGAGAGAAAACGTTGCACTTTTAATGTACGATTGTTGCAATTCTTCAAATTTTGCCACGGGGCAGAGAGAAAATGTTGCAGTTTTAATGTACGATTGCTGCAATTCTTCAAATTTTGCCATGGGGCAGAGAGAAAATTTTGCAATTTTAATGTACGATTGCTACAAATCTACACATTTTGCCATGGTCAGAGAGAAAATGTTGCACCTTTAAAGTACGATTGCTGCAGTTCTTCACATTTTGCCATGGGGCAGAGAGAAAATGTTGCCATTTTAGAGTACGATTGCTACAAATCTACACATTTAGCCATGGGGCAGAGAGAAAATGTTGCAGTTGAGTTGTACGATTGCTACAAATCTACACATTTTGCCATGGGCAGAGAGAAAACGTTGCAGATTTAATATACGATTGCTGCAATACTTCACATTTTGCCATGGGGCAGAGAGAAAACGTTGCACTTTTAATGTACGATTGTTGCAATTCTTCAAATTTTGCCATGGGTCATTGAGAAAATGTTGCAGTTGTAATGTACGATTGCTGCAATCTTCACATTTTGCCATGGGGCAGAGAGAAAACGTTGCACTTTTAATGTACGATTGTTGCAATTCTTCAAATTTTGCCATGGGGCAGAGAGAAAATGTTGCAGTTTTAATTTACGATTGCTACAAATCTACACATTTTGCCATGAGGCAGAGAGAAAATGTTGCAGTTTAAATGTACGATTGCTGCAATTCTTCACATTTTGCCATGGGGCAGAGAGAAAATGTTGCATTTTTAATGTACGATTGCTACAAATCTACACATTTTGCCATTGGCAGAGAGAAAACGTTGCACTTTTAAAGTACGATTGCTGCAGTTCTTCACATTTTGCCATGGGGCAGATAGAAAATGTTGCCATTTTAGAGTACGATTGCTACAAATCTACACATTTAGCCATGGGGCAGAGAGAAAATGTTGCAGTTGAATTGTACGATTGCTACAAATCTACACATTTTGCCATGGGCAGAGAGAAAACGTTGCAGTTTTAATGTACGATTGCTTCAATTCTTCACATTTTGCCACGGGGCAGAGAGAAAATGTTGCAGTTTTAATGTACGATTGCTCCAATTCTTCACATTTAGCCACGGTGCAGAGAGAAAATGTTGCAGTTTTAATGTACGATTGCTGCAATTCTTCACAATTTACCATGCGGCAGAGAGAAAATGTTGCAGTTTAATTGTACGATTGCTACAAATCTACACATTTAGCCATGGGGCAGAGAGAAAATGTTGCAGTTTAATTGTACGATTGCTACAAATCTACACATTTTGCCATGGGGCAGAGAGAAAATGTTGCACTTTTAATGTACGATTGCTGCAAGTCTTCTCATTTTGACCTGGGGCAGGGAGAAAATGTTGCAGTTTTAATGTACGATTGTTGCAATTCTTCAAATTTTGCCACGGGGCAGAGAGAAAATGTTGCAGTTTTAATGTACGATTGCTGCAATTCTACACATTTTGCCATGGGGCAAAGGGAAAATGTTGCAGTTTTAATATACGATTGCTACAAATCTACACATTTTGCCATGGGGCAGAGAGAAAATGTTGCACTGTTAATGTACGATTGCTGCAAGTCTTCACATTTTGACCTGGGGCAGGGAGAAAATGTTGCATGTTGCAGTTTTAATGTACGATTGTTGCAATTGCTGCAATTCTTCATTCTTCAAATTTGGCCATTTTAAAGTACGATTGCTACAAATCTACACATTTTGCCATGGGCAGAGAGAAAACGTTGCAGTTTTAATGTACGATTGCTGCAATTCTTCACATTTTGCCACGGGGCAGAGAGAAAACGTTGCACTTTTAATGTACGATTGTTGCAATTCTTCAAATTTTGCCACGGGGCAGAGAGAAAATGTTGCAGTTTTAATGTACGATTGCTGCAATTCCTCACATTTTGCCATGGCGCAGAGAGAAAATGTTGCAGTTTTAATATACGATTGCTACAAATCTACACATTTTGCCATGGGGCAGAGAGAAAATGTTGCACTTTTAATGTACGATTGCTGCAAGTCTTCACATTTTGACCTGGGGCAGGGAGAAAATGTTGCAGTTTTAATGTACGATTGCCTGCAATTCTTCAAATTTTGCCATGGGGCATTGAGAAAATGTTGCAGTTGTAATGTACGATTGCTATTACACATTTTGCCATGGTCACACCTTTAAAGTACTTGCTTCACACATTTTGCCATGGTCGATTGCTGCAATTCTTCACATTTTGCCATGGGGCAAAAATATTGCACCTTTAAAGTACTACAAATCTACACATTTAGCCATTGCTTCAATTCTTCCACATTTTGCCATGGGGCAGAGAGTTTTAAACGATGTTGCAGTTTTAATGTACGATTGCTGCAATTCTTCACATTTTGCCATGGGGCAGAGAGAAAATGTTGCAGTTTTAATGTACGATTGCTGCAATTCTTCACATTTAGCCATGGGGCAAAGAGAAAATGTTGCAGTTTAATTGTACGATTGCTACAAATCTACACATTTAGCCATGGGGCAGAGAGAAAATGTTGCAGTTTAATTGTACGATTGCTACAAATCTACACATTTTGCCATGGGGCAGAGAGAAAATGTTGCACTTTTAATGTACGATTGCTGCAAGTCTTCACATTTTGACCTGGGGCAGGGAGAAAATGTTGCAGTTTTAATGTACGATTGTTGCAATTCTTCAAATTTTGCCATTTTAAAGTACGATTGCTACAAATCTACACATTTTGCCATGGGCAGAGAGAAAAAGTTGCAGTTTTAATGTACGATTGCTGCAATTCTTCACATTTTGCCATGGGGCAGAGAGAAAACGTTGCACTTTTAATGTACGATTGTTGCAATTCTTCAAATTTTGCCACGGGGCAGAGAGAAAATGTTGCAGTTTTAATGTACGATTGCTGCAATTCTTCAAATTTTGCCATGGGGCAGAGAGAAAATTTTGCAATTTTAATGTACGATTGCTACAAATCTACACATTTTGCCATGGTCAGAGAGAAAATGTTGCACCTTTAAAGTACGATTGCTGCAGTTCTTCACATTTTGCCATGGGGCAGAGAGAAAATGTTGCCATTTTAGAGTACGATTGCTACAAATCTACACATTTAGCCATGGGGCAGAGAGAAAATGTTGCAGTTGAGTTGTACGATTGCTACAAATCTACACATTTTGCCATGGGCAGAGAGAAAACGTTGCAGATTTAATATACGATTGCTGCAATACTTCACATTTTGCCATGGGGCAGAGAGAAAACGTTGCACTTTTAATGTACGATTGTTGCAATTCTTCAAATTTTGCCATGGGTCATTGAGAAAATGTTGCAGTTGTAATGTACGATTGCTGCAATCTTCACATTTTGCCATGGGGCAGAGAGAAAACGTTGCACTTTTAATGTACGATTGTTGCAATTCTTCAAATTTTGCCATGGGGCAGAGAGAAAATGTTGCAGTTTTAATTTACGATTGCTACAAATCTACACATTTTGCCATGAGGCAGAGAGAAAATGTTGCAGTTTAAATGTACGATTGCTGCAATTCTTCACATTTTGCCATGGGGCAGAGAGAAAATGTTGCATTTTTAATGTACGATTGCTACAAATCTACACATTTTGCCATTGGCAGAGAGAAAACGTTGCACTTTTAAAGTACGATTGCTGCAGTTCTTCACATTTTGCCATGGGGCAGATAGAAAATGTTGCCATTTTAGAGTACGATTGCTACAAATCTACACATTTAGCCATGGGGCAGAGAGAAAATGTTGCAGTTGAATTGTACGATTGCTACAAATCTACACATTTTGCCATGGGCAGAGAGAAAACGTTGCAGTTTTAATGTACGATTGCTGCAATTCTTCACATTTTGCCATGGGGCAGAGAGAAAACGTTGCACTTTTAAAGTACGATTGCTTCAATTCTTCACATTTTGCCACGGGGCAGAGAGAAAATGTTGCAGTTTTAATGTACGATTGCTCCAATTCTTCACATTTAGCCACGGTGCAGAGAGAAAATGTTGCAGTTTTAATGTACGATTGCTGGAATTCTTCACAATTTACCATGCGGCAGAGAGAAAATGTTGCAGTTTAATTGTACGATTGCTACAAATCTACACATTTAGCCATGGGGCAGAGAGAAAATGTTGCAGTTTAATTGTACGATTGCTACAAATCTACACATTTTGCCATGGGGCAGAGAGAAAATGTTGCACTTTTAATGTACGATTGCTGCAAGTCTTCTCATTTTGACCTGGGGCAGGGAGAAAATGTTGCAGTTTTAATGTACGATTGTTGCAATTCTTCAAATTTTGCCACGGGGCAGAGAGAAAATGTTGCAGTTTTAATGTACGATTGCTGCAATTCCTCACATTTTGCCATGGCGCAGAGAGAAAATGTTGCACTTTTAATATACGATTGCTGCAAGTCTTCACATTTTGACCTGGGGCAGGGAGAAAATGTTGCAGTTTTAATGTACGATTGCTGCAATTCTTCAAATTTTGTCATGGGGCATTGAGAAAATGTTGCAGTTGTAATGTACGATTGCTGCAATTCTTCACATTTTGCCATGGGGCAGAGAGAAAACGTTGCACTTTTAATGTACGATTGTTGCAATTCCTCAAATTTTGCCATGGGGCAGAGAGAAAATGTTGCAGTTTTAATGTACGATTGCTACAAATCTACACATTTTGCCATGAGGCAGAGAGAAAATGTTGCAGTTTAAATGTACGATTGCTGCAATTCTTCACATTTTGCCATGGGGCAGAGAGAAAATGTTGATTTTTAATGTACGATTGCTACAAATCTACACATTTTGCCATTGGCAGAGAGAAAATGTTGCCATTTTAAAGTACGATTGCTACAAATCTACACATTTTCCCATGGGCAGAGAGAAAATGTTGCAGTTTTAATGTACGATTGCTGCAATTCTTCACATTTTGCCACGGGGCAGAGAGAAAACGTTGCACTTTTAATGTACGATTGTTGCAATTCTTCAAATTTTGCCACGGGGCAGAGAGAAAATGTTGCAGTTTTAATGTACGATTGCTGCAATTCCTCACATTTTGCAATGGCGCAGAGAAAAATGTTGCAGTTTTAATGTACGATTGCTGCAATTCTACACATTTTGCCATGGGGCATAGAGAAAATGTTGCAGTTTTAATATACGATTGCTACAAATCTACACATTTTGCCATGGGGCAGAGAGAAAATGTTGCACTGTTAATGTACGATTGCTTCAATTCTTCACATTTTGCCATGGGGCAGAGAGAAAATGTTGCAGTTTTAAGGTACGATTGCTACAAATCTACACATTTAGCCATGGGGCAGAGAGAAAATGTTGCAGTTTAATTGTACGATTGCTACAAATCTACACATTTTGCCATGGACAGAGAGAAAATGTGGCACTTTTAATGTACGATTCCTGCAATTCTTCACATTTTGCCATGGGGCAGAGAGAAAACGTTTCACTTTTAATGTACGATTGTTGCAATTCTTCAAATTTTGCCACGGGGCAGAGAGAAAATGTTGCAGTTTTAATGTACGATTGCTGCAATTCTACACATTTTGCCATGGGGCAAAGGGAAAATGTTGCAGTTTTAATATACGATTGCTACAAATCTACACATTTTGCCATGGGGCAGAGAGAAAATGTTGCACTGTTAATGTACGATTGCTGCAAGTCTTCACATTTTGACCTGGGGCAGGGAGAAAATGTTGCAGTTTTAATGTACGATTGTTGCAATTCTTCAAATTTGGCCATTTTAAAGTACGATTGCTACAAATCTACACATTTTGCCATGGGCAGAGAGAAAACGTTGCAGTTTTAATGTACGATTGCTGCAATTCTTCACATTTTGCCACGGGGCAGAGAGAAAACGTTGCACTTTTAATGTACGATTGTTGCAATTCTTCAAATTTTGCCACGGGGCAGAGAGAAAATGTTGCAGTTTTAATGTACGATTGCTGCAATTCCTCACATTTTGCCATGGCGCAGAGAGAAAATGTTGCAGTTTTAATATACGATTGCTACAAATCTACACATTTTGCCATGGGGCAGAGAGAAAATGTTGCACTTTTAATGTACGATTGCTGCAAGTCTTCACATTTTGACCTGGGGCAGGGAGAAAATGTTGCAGTTTTAATGTACGATTGCTGCAATTCTTCAAATTTTGCCATGGGGCATTGAGAAAATGTTGCAGTTGTAATGTACGATTGCTGCAATTCTTCACATTTTGCCATGGGGCAGAGAGAAAACGTTGCACTTTTAATGTACGATTGTTGCAATTCCTCAAATTTTGCCATGGGGCAGAGAGAAAATGTTGCAGTTTTAATGTACGATTGCTACAAATCTACACATTTTGCCATGAGGCAGAGAGAAAATGTTGCAGTTTAAATGTACGATTGCTGCAATTCTTCACATTTTGCCATGGGGCAGAGAGAAAATGTTGATTTTTAATGTACGATTGCTACAAATCTACACATTTTGCCATTGGCAGAGAGAAAATGTTGCACCTTTAAAGTACGATTGCTGCAGTTTTTCACATTTTGCCATGAGGCAGAGAGAAAATTTTGCCATTTTAAAGTACGATTGCTACAAATCTACACATTTTCCCATGGGCAGAGAGAAAATGTTGCAGTTTTAATGTACGATTGCTGCAATTCTTCACATTTTGCCACGGGGCAGAGAGAAAACGTTGCACTTTTAATGTACGATTGTTGCAATTCTTCAAATTTTGCCACGGGGCAGAGAGAAAATGTTGCAGTTTTAATGTACGATTGCTGCAATTCCTCACATTTTGCCATGGCGCAGAGAGAAAATGTTGCAGTTTTAATATACGATTGCTACAAATCTACACATTTTGCCATGGGGCAGAGAGAAAATGTTGCACTTTTAATGTACGATTGCTGCAAGTCTTCACATTTTGACCTGGGGCAGGGAGAAAATGTTGCAGTTTTAATGTACGATTGCTGCAATTCTTCAAATTTTGCCATGGGGCATTGAGAAAATGTTGCAGTTGTAATGTACGATTGCTACAAATCTACACATTTTGCCATGGTCAGAGAGAAAATATTGCACCTTTAAAGTACGATTGCTTCAATTCTTCACATTTTGCCATGGGGCAGAGAGAAAATGTTGCAGTTTTAATGTACGATTGCTGCAATTCTTCACATTTTGCCATGGGGCAGAGAGAAAATGTTGCAGTTTTAATGTACGATTGCTGCAATTCTTCACATTTAGCCATGGGGCAAAGAGAAAATGTTGCAGTTTTAATGTACGATTGCTGAAATTCTTCACATTTAGCCATGGGGCAGAGAGAAAATGTTTCAGTTTTAATGTAAGTTTGCTACAATTCTTCACAATTTACCATGCGGCAGAGAGAAAATGTTGCAGTTTAATTGTACGATTGCTACAAATCTACACATTTAGCCATGGGGCAGAGAGAAAATGTTGCTGTTTAATTGTACGATTGCTGCAAATCTACACAATTTGCCATGGGCAGAAAGAAAACGTTGCAGTTTTAATGTACGATTGCTGCAATTCTTCACATTTTGCCATGGGGCAGAGAGAAACGTTGCAGTTTTAATGTACGATTGCTGCAATTCTTCACATTTTGCCATGGGGCAGAGAGAAAACGTTGCACTTTTAATGTACGATTGTTGCAATTCTTCAAATTTTGCCATGGGGCAGAGAGAACATTTTGCCATTTTTAAGTACGATTGCTACAAATCTACACATTTTGCCATGGGCAGAGAGAAAATGTTGCAGTTTAATTGTACGATTGCTACAAATCTACAACTTTAGCAATGGGGCAGAAGAGAAAATGTTGCATTTTAATTGTACGATTGCTACAAATCTACACATTTAGCCATGGGCAGAGAGAAAATGTTGCACCTTTAAAGTACGATTGCTGCAGTTCTTCACATTTTGCCATGGGGCAGAGAGAAAATGTTGCAGTCTTAATGTACGATTGCTACAAATCTACACATTTTGCCATGGGGCAGAGAAATTATTGCACTTTTAATGTTCGATTGCTGCAAGTCTTCACATTTTGCCCTGGTGCAGGGAGAAAATGTTGCAGTTTTAATGTACGATTGCTGCAATTCTTCACATTTTGCCATGGGGCAGAGAGAAAATGTTGCAGTTTTAATGTACTATTAGCACAAATCTACACATTTTGCCATGGGCACAGAGAAAATGTTGCAGTTTTAATGTACGATTGCTGCAATTCTTCACATTTAGCCATGGGGCAGAGAGAAAATGTTTCAGTTTTAATGTAAGTTTGCTACAATTCTTCACAATTTACCATGCGGCAGAGTGAAAATGTTGCATTTTTTATGTACGATTGCTACAAATCTACACATTTTGCCATTGGCAGAGAGAAAATGTTGCACCTTTAATGTACGATTGCTACAAATCTACACATTTTGCCATGGGCAGAGAAAACGTTGCAGTTTTAATGTACTATTGCTGCAATTATTCACATTTTGCCATGGGGCAGAGAGAAAATGTTGCATTTTTTATGTACGATTGCTACAAATCTACACATTTTGCCATTGGCAGAGAGAAATTGTTGCACCTTTAATGTACGATTGCTGCAGTTCTTCACATTTTGCCATGGGGCAGAGAGAAAATGTTGCAGTTTAATTGTACGATTGTTGCAATTCTTCAAATTTTGCCACGGAGCAGAGAGAAAAAGTTGCAGTTTTAATGTACGATTGCTGCAATTCCTCACATTTTGCCATGGCGCAGAGAGAAAATGTTGCAGTTTTAATGTACGATTGCTGCAATTCTACACATTTTGCCATGGGGCAGAGAGAAAATGTTGCAGTTTTAATGTTCGATTGCTGCAAGTCTTCACATTTTGCCCTGGGGCAGAGAGAAAATGTTGCAGTTTTAATGTACGATTGCTGCAATTCTTCAAATTTTGCAAAGGGGCAGAGAGAAAATTTTGCAATTTTAATGTACGATTGCTACAAATCTACACATTTTGCCATGGTCAGAGAGAAAATATTGCACCTTTAAAGTACGATTGCTTCAATTCTTCACATTTTGCCATGGGGCAGAGAGAAAATGTTGCAGTTTTAATGTACGATTGCTGCAATTCTTCACATTTAGCCATGGGGCAAAGAGAAAATGTTGCAGTTTTAATGTACGATTGCTAAAATTCTTCACATTTAGCCATGGGGCAGAGAGAAAATGTTTCAGTTTTAATGTAAGTTTGCTACAATTCTTCACAATTTACCATGCGGCAGAGAGAAAATGTTGCAGTTTAATTGTACGATTGCTACAAATCTACACATTTAGCCATGGGGCAGAGAGAAAATGTTGCTGTTTAATTGTACGATTGCTGCAAATCTACACATTTAGCCATGGGCAGAGAGAAAATGTTGCACCTTTAAAGTACGATTGCTGCAGTTCTTCACATTTTGCCATGGGGCAGAGAGAAAATGTTGCAGTCTTAATGTACGATTGCTACAAATCTACACATTTTGCCATGGGGCAGAGAGAAAATGTTGCAGTTTAATTGTACGATTGCTACAAATCTACAACTTTAGCAATGGGGCAGAAGAGAAAATGTTGCATTTTAATTGTACGATTGCTACAAATCTACACATTTAGCCATGGGCAGAGAGAAAATGTTGCACCTTTAAAGTACGATTGCTGCAGTTCTTCACATTTTGCCATGGGGCAGAGAGAAAATGTTGCAGTCTTAATGTACGATTGCTACAAATCTACACATTTTGCCATGGGGCAGAGAAATTATTGCACTTTTAATGTTCGATTGCTGCAAGTCTTCACATTTTGCCCTGGGGCAGGGAGAAAATGTTGCAGTTTTAATGTACGATTGCTGCAATTCTTCACATTTTGCCATGGGGCAGAGAGAAAATGTTGCAGTTTTAATGTACGATTAGTACAAATCTACACATTTTGCCATGGGCACAGAGAAAATGTTGCAGTTTTAATGTACGATTGCTGCAATTCTTCACATTTAGCCATGGGGCAGAGAGAAAATGTTTCAGTTTTAATGTAAGTTTGCTACAATTCTTCACAATTTACCATGCGGCAGAGTGAAAATGTTGCATTTTTTATGTACGATTGCTACAAATCTACACATTTTGCCATTGGCAGAGAGAAAATGTTGCACCTTTAATGTACGATTGCTACAAATCTACACATTTTGCCATGGGCAGAGAAAACGTTGCAGTTTTAATGTACTATTGCTGCAATTATTCACATCTTGCCATGGGGCAGAGAGAAAATGTTGCATTTTTTATGTACGATTGCTACAAATCTACACATTTTGCCATTGGCAGAGAGAAAATGTTGCACCTTTAATGACGATTGCTGCAATTCTACACATTTTGCCATGGGGCAGAGAGAAAATGTTGCAGTTTTAATGTTCGATTGCTGCAAGTCTTCACATTTTGCCCTGGGGCAGAGAGAAAATGTTGCAGTTTTAATGTACGATTGCTGCAATTCTTCAAATTTTGCAAAGGGGCAGAGAGAAAATTTTGCAATTTTAATGTACGATTGCTACAAATCTACACATTTTGCCATGGTCAGAGAGAAAATATTGCACCTTTAAAGTACGATTGCTGCAATTCTTCACATTTTGCCATGGGGCAGAGAGAAAATGTTGCAGTTTTAATGTACGATTGCTGCAATTCTTCACATTTTGCCATGGGGCAGAGAGAAAATGTTGCAGTTTTAATATACGATTGCTACAAATCTACACATTTTGCCATGGGCAGAGAGAAAATGTTGCAGCTTTAAAGTACGATTGCTGCAGTTCTTCACATTTTGCCATCGGGCAGAGAGAAAATATTGCACCTTTAAAGTACGATTGCTGCAATTCTTCACATTTTGCCATGGGGCAGAGAGAAAATGTTGCAGTTTTAATGTACGATTGCTGCAATTCTTCACATTTTGCCAGGGGGCAGAGAGTAAATGTTGCAGTTTTAATCTACGATTGCTACAAATCTACACATTTTGCCATGGGGCAGAGAGAAAATGTTGCAGTTTAATTGTACGATTGCTACAAATCTACAACTTTAGCAATGGGGCAGAAGAGAAAATGTTGCATTTTAATTGTACGATTGCTACAAATCTACACATTTTGCCATGGGCAGAGAGAAAATGTTGCACCTTTAAAGTACGATTGCTGCAGTTCTTCACATTTTGCCATTGGGCAGAGAGAAAATGTTGCAGTCTTAATGTACGATTGCTACAAATCTACACATTTTGCCATGGGGCAGAGAGAAAATATTGCACTTTTAATGTATGATTGCTGCAAGTCTTCACATTTTGCCCTGGGGCAGGGAGAAAATGTTGCAGTTTTAATGTACGATTGCTGCAATTCTTCACATTTTGCCATGGGGAAGAGAGAAAATGTTGCAATTTAATTGTACGATTGCTACAAATCTACACATTTTGCCATGGTCAGATAGAAAATGTTGCACCTTTAAAGTACGATTGCTGCAATTCTACACATTTTGCCATGGGGGCAGAGAGAAAAAGTTGCAGTTTTAATGTACGATTGCTGCAATTCTTCACATTTTGCCATGGGGCAGAGAGAAAATGTTGCAGTTTTAATATACGATTGCTACAAATCTACACATTTTGCCATGGGGCAGAGAAATTATTGCACTTTTAATGTTCGATTGCTGCAAGTCTTCACATTTTGCCCTGGGGCAGGGAGAAAATGTTGCAGTTTTAATGTACGATTGCTGCAATTCTTCACATTTTGCCATGGGGCAAAGAGAAAATGTTGCAGTTTTAATGTACGATTGCTACAATTCTTCACATTTTGCCATGGGGCAGAGAGAAAATATTGCAGTCTTAATGTAAGATTGCTAGAAATCTACACATTTAGCCATGGGGCAGAGAGAAGATTAAGTAATTTTATAACACATTTAATGCAATTCTACACAATTCTACACAGTTTATCTTAATATGATATCTGATTGAGAGTGACTAACGAAACCAATGGGGTAAATCAACCATTAATACTACAAGCTGTTCGCTAGACTAACTTACCAATATCTTTTTTTTCCTGACATGGCTAATTGAGTGACAGCCAGTGACTGACATAACAAGAGAAAAACTGCTGATGCACAACCAAATTGCGAAATTGCTAAATGATATTATACTATTCTAACTCGCAACAGTAAATGGAGACATCGACTAACATTTTTTTTTAAATTGATCCGTGGGCCTACATAAGGGACCTTCAGTTGCCCATCCTTGCATTAGGCCGCACACTAGTAGTACAAATGGAATAAAGCAGGGATCATTCAGCCATGGGACTATTTTTTCTTGAGCGGATGGGGCCGGAACATAATTATAAATAATTGTTAAACTGCAAATTGACCGCAAGAAGCCCAAACAGATATAACATTTGACTAAAACATACTCATTTCAAACCTTGCTGTCACGAATATTACCGAAGGTGACTCCCCTTCTTGTTCGGGTGGCGCTCGGCGGTCGTCGTCGCCGGTCTACTAGCTGCTACCGATCCTTTGTTCTGTGTTCGTTTGTTTTTGTCTAATTGGTTTCACCTGTTTCTTGTTTGGTTATTAGGGTGGGGTTATATAAGTTAGTTCAGCCCGCTTCTGTTTGTGCGGGCTTGTTCGTATGTATGTGTTCGAGTGGTTTGTGTTTGCTTTTCGGGTTCTTGCTGTCCTTTATTTTTTCACATTATTTGTTCCTGTGATTTATTTCTGGACATTAAAGCGTGTTTTTCCCGCATCCTTTTGCTCTCTGCGCCTGACTCCACACCTATACACTCATTGAACGTTACACCTGCGTGGAAATACTTTGTAACAGATTTCCTAAATTAAAATCACTTGGAGCTGATTTGCTGGTGTTTTTACAATCATGTTTAACAAAAAAAAAATTATGAATTGACTCTGACACAACTTCCATTGATGTGACTCTGACCTAACATGGGCACCGTGCTAGTGGTCAATGAAGTACTAACTCCCTTCTCTTCATAAGTGGTCGGAAAACTAAAAATGACAAAACACACAGAAGAAGTGATATTGTTCAGAATTCATTTCATTTTTGTGTTATAAAATCCACGCCGTAACTTAATGTATTATCATATCATCAGAATATTACCTGGCTTAACTGATAAACTCAAGTGTTTTGTAGTATGTGGTGCTCAAGATGGGAAAACAACTAAACTAAATTGGAACTGTGTGTGTTGAACAGTTCTTAATGAGAAATATTCTTCACAGCTCGCAGAAAGTTAAGCCAAACTGGCATAGACATTAACGTATAGTACCTCTCAGTCATTGTAAGACAATCATAGAAGTGTAAATACCATATGTATTGATGTGGCCAAAGTTGAATAGAAAAGTAGTACAATGTTTCAAACCTCCTACTACACCATTTTGTATCCCTGGGTTTATGATTTATAAGTGACATCAGATGACAGTACATTGATAATGACCATATCAATAATATTACACTTTAGATACAACCAACACTTGCGGAATTCTTTTAAACAAATGAACACAAAAATGATGCTTTTATTATTTTGCATTTAAAGAAATCTATATGTTTGCTATAGCTTAACTTCATTTCTTTCACTTCATTAAAAAGCTTTCCAAACAACAACATAGTTCAGTTTCTCGTTCTGTTTATCAAACGGAATCTTGTACCAAAAGGTCAGTTTGTGGTTTACAATACAGTATTCCATTACTGTGGGGGGTTGACAATGACAGACTCAGTATTCCATCTGTTGCAAGAGGCCATCATCATCTTCTTTTGTAAAGTAGAGTTAAGATGACATAGTTGTCAAAGTTCACGTGTTCTTTACTGGTGTTGTTACTCGGGCATGGTTTAGTAGTGACTGTATAGTAGTTCCTGTTGTGCATTTCTTCCATCATATTCCAGTTGGGTAGACATTTACTACACCATTCATTTCAGGGTGTAACAGGGTCCTTATAATAATAATGATGATAATAACAACAACAATAATACAAAATGTATAAATAATAATATAGCTTAATAATAGACATAGTTTCTCCAATGGTATGAAAGTGACATGTCTACAATAGCGATGTTGATCATCAAACATTGGGCCAAATATTATAATTCCAAGATCTTGTTCTGTGGTTTACTCTCATGTAGCACACTCAGAGGTATTTAATATGCTCTTTGAAACCTGACAGGGCAGTTACCAAATGTAGCACATCACCAGTGCAGCCATATGTTGGAGTTTTTAGTCTTCATTTATATTCTAGTAGCGTCTCAGTAGGGAAACAGTTGAACCCTGCTCGCAAAAAGTGTCTGCCGGACCACATTAGTAAAATACTATATCATTATTCTACTTCACGCTTTTTCAGGAGAAGTACCATAATTACTGAAACTGGGTGTAAAACGTAAAGGAAAAACTCCCTCATAGTTCCTTGGTTGGGCAACCTATAAACTGACCCGTTGTTGACTACAGTTTTGCATGTTGTTTTCATATACTAATCCTGATCAAACTAAATGAAAGCCCTATGTAAATGTCTAATACAACAGATATAATCATATATTCTATCAGAATTGACCATATTATTATTCATGTTATCATTATTTCCCCCAAAACATGCACCTTTGTTTCTCATTACGGGAGTAACAAGAAGAACCAACCATCCCCACTCACTCAAGGCACCAGCTCTGAAAATGTATGCAGCTCTGCGAGGAGAGAGGGGTGCAGCAAAAGGAAATGTTGAGTGGATAACAAATCACACAGAGCAGCATGTTGGTGCAAGATCACCTCCATATACAAAAATACTACTTGCTGTGTGTAGTATTACAGTTACACATACATCTAATCTCAACAATCGCTCTTCCACTTGAATATGGTTGGCGTGTTCAGTTTGCTCTCAATTGCAACAACCATTTTCAGATTTTCTTGAGGTTAAGAAGTGAAGCGGAAGCTTTTTCAGGAGACAAACTGGATTCTGTGCCACTTTAAGCGTCCTTTTAATGCCAATGTAACTCTCTCATTAGAATGACTAAAAGCCTGTCACGAGATATTTAAGAACAGACATCATACTAGGATTACCAAGATGACTAATGGGTGAATCGTATACCATATAGGTTCAACCTATATTTAAAAATGTAGCCTACTGTATCACTCTTTATAACTATTGTTTGTTTTCAATTGGTTTCCACTGACCTCCATGACCTCGATATATGATTTCTTTATTTATGTGAATGATACATGGCTAGACAATTGTACACATTATATCAAACTAAGCAAAAAATAATTGAAGACAGTTTAAATGCACAAAGCTTTAAATGGTATCAACACATGAAAGGTACACTGTAAAAAGGTGGTTTGTCCAACTGTCACACAACCAAATACTATTATCATTCATTTCTGTTACACTAAACCAAATATGGTGGTTGAACCCACCGACTGAATGCCATGGCAAAGACAGGCATTTAATCACCGGCATTATGTAGCATCAAAATGGTCACCATGAGAAAGGAGTTCATAACAAATTCCCCACTTCTAGCAAATATCTTGCCACTGATCTGTTGTTTTACACTTTGTCAACATTTCCATTGCCCATACAATTCTTTGCATGATATTAGCTCACTGTTTAGTTATTTCACCTGCATTTGCTGATGGCACATGCAGGCACCTGAAGCTCACATTTGAATAATCAAGTAGCCTGCTGGAATATATGGAATATACTCTCAAGACAAACCAGAACAGAATTGTCCAGTTATCACAGACAAAAGCTTGTCTAACAGAACACTGGGGGACCTCTCCTACGATTTTACAATATTCATGGAAGCCAAATTCATAGCATCACAATGAGTGTTGCAATTGAGCCCTTCTGTGTTGCATGAGTAGCCAAACTCAAAACATATGTAGTGTATAATTCAACCTTCACAATCACCACCCCTGATAATTCACATTACAGCTCATACATCCTCCAAAATATCTCTGCATTGGAATCTGCAATGTTACATACTCAAATGAAAATATACTTATAGAATTTGTGAATTTTCACAGTAATTTGTACTGTACTGTACCCTTTGTCCTTCCATTTATGCCTACCTACGGCCTCAAGGGAGACTATTGAGTTTATACCAGAGTGTCTTTCACAAGTGTTTTCTGTAAAAGAGAAATGACTAGAAATGTTATGTCTCATAACTCAAACTTCAATGTGGTACGTGCTGTGCATGTCTTGACAGACTGGCCAACAATGACTTAGGGAATTGAGCCACAGTACTTTCTTCTATGTGAATACAACTCATAGAAACTGCAAGAAACATTTGCTTTGGCACAGATTTACATTGTAGCGATGTTCGATATTTAACTCCATTGCCGTGACCGTTACTACAAACACAAGTGGCCCATTGTGGTAATCCTTGGCTCAGTACACTTTAGCTGACCAGCCTATGCGTTTGTGTATTGCGGTGTCAGTCTATCCTCTCTCTTGGTGTAATGTCAATGCACTGTAGTGTCTAATCATTCAGTGCGTAAACCAGCCATCAATCCCCTCTCTGTCGTTCCCTTGCACTCTCTCTCTTTCCTCACTCTTTCTTCTCAAATTTGAGTCTCTTGAACGTTTTCCTTTGAGTTTCCCTTGAACAGAAGAGGTTCCATTTGTGGGTTCTGGTTCTGGCCCATGAAACCCTTGATCGATCCATGTAATCCCATGGGGGGCATGGGGAGGGACATTGGCAGAGGTGGGGAAACAGAAAGAGGGTTGGTGTTGGTGCCATTTCCAGACATGGTCTGGAAAGTGGCGGAGGGGATTGGAACCTGTGTACAGGAGATTGGGATATCCTGGCATTGCTGGTTAAGTGGAGACAGATTGTTCTTGTTGCTTAGAGTACCGACTCCTGCCCCTGTCCCAATGCTCAGACCCATCACATTGTTGTTGAAATGATTGGCCTTGTAGTAATGGTTAAGATGCTCTGATCGCCCAATGTTGGGAAGGTTGACTATTTCCGGGTGATGCATCCTCAATGTTCCGTCTCCTCCGCACCCAGATTGCATGGTCGATCCCCCTGAGATGCCGGCCCCGGCACCAATCTCGTCTTCCACGTTGATGATCTCAATAGCGCGGGTGGGGCCATGGTGCTTGTGCAGCTGGTGCTGCTTCCTCAGCTTGTAGAAGACCACAAGCATCACGGCTGCCATGAAGGTGATGGCCACAAAGCAGCCAATGATGATCTTGGTGGTCTTCATCACATCGTCCAGGCCAGTAATGTTTGTGACATCCATTATCGACACTGTGACTGTATTTTCAGTGTTTCTGGTGGCACGCGGGGAGAAAGAGTGGAGAGAAGAGCGAGATGGAGATATGGTGAATCCAGCCCTGCCTTTACCCAGTACCCCTCCTGAAAAAGTGGGACCCAGGTAATCTGGTGGTACGTAGGTTTCGTTGATGTACTGCCTCCCAGCATCCTCACCATTGTTTGTTTCCACGGTTTCAACAGTGACGGTGGTGAAGAAGCTGTAGGGGTTGCTGGAGTCGGAGGAGGACACGTTGAGCACTGCAGTCGCCGTGGTGTTGCCTGCGGAGTTGGTCACCATGCAGGTGTATTGGCCCGTGTCCTGCACAGTAACGTTGGTGAAATTCAGGGTTCCGTCGTGAAGGACTGAGATCCTGACGCGGTACGATCCATGGGTCATGAGGGTGCCATTTGGGGTGAGCCAGTTGACAGACGTCATGGAGGTGCCAGTGCGACACTTCAGCTCCGCGGCCATACCCTCTGTGACATTGAGGTCGGTGGGTGGCTCTACAATGACGGGAGCGTAGCATGTGAAGTGGCTCTGGTCCAGCTCACCGATGTAGCGGCCCTTCAGGACTGGGGGCGCGTGGCAACGGGCACAGCATGTGGTGTTACTGGGCACTGTCTCCTTGAGCCACCAACTGAGCCACAGGACATCGCAGTTGCACACCCAGGGGTTGTGGTTGAGGTGCACCCGCTCCAACTGGTGCAGCGGGGTGAAGAGGTCGTGGGGCAGTGAATGCAGAGAGTTGTGGGACAGGTTGAGCTCCTCCAGGTTCTTCAGGTCGTCGAAGGCATTGCGCTCAATGACCGTCACCTTGGAGTGCATGAGCCACAGCTTGCGCAGTGACACCAGGCCCTGGAAGGAGCCCGGCCTGACGATCCCCAGCTGGTTTCCTGACAGCTCTAGCTCCTCCAGTCTGACCAAGGGTGTGAGGTTGGGGATGTCCTTCAGGCCGCACATGCCCAGGTTCAGGAAGCGCAAGTTGACCAGGCCCTCAAAGGCGGCCTCAGAGATGTAGTCCAGCTTTCTGAGTTCGCCCAGGTCAAGCCGGCGCAGGGAGGGAACGCGGTGAAAGGCGTACGCTGGCAGTGTCTCGATGGGGTTGTTCCGTAGCCAGAGCTCCCGCAGCTTGCTGAGGTACTCAAAGGCCTGCGATGGTACCAGCGTGAGGCGATTGTCAAAGAGCTCAAGGGTGTTGAGGTTTGGCAGGCCATTGAACGCGCCCACCTCAATCTGTCGGATGTGATTTTTGGAGAGCTGCAGTATTTCCAAATGCCGCAGGTGCTTGAACGTGTCTGACTTTATCACCTGTTGAGAGATATAAAAACATGCTGGTACATTGTAGCCATATGAAACCTCTCTGCCGTAAAGCATACTCTGTTCATATGCGTACATGTATGAATTGTGGGTAAATGTAATGAGAGAAAGGTATATTTACCTGAATCGTGTTCTCTTGTAAGTTGAGGTATCTTGTGTTCACAGATATACTGTCCGGTACGTCCTCTAAACTCTTCCTTGTACAGATGACGCGGCTTGCCTGATTGGAGCAGCTACAGGGGTTGGGACATGGGGGTACGGCCTCTGTCAGCTGAGGTCCATGGTGGTGAAGCCACAGCAAAAGCTGGACCAACCAGAGGAAGGGGGAGGGGGTGGAGGGGCTGGTCATCATGACAACATGCATGGCAAATTGGTCATGACCCACCCTGAGTTCTAATATGTTGATAAATCACCTCTGATACAAGACAATTAAGCGGTTCTCTTGATGTTCATTTTACCAGTACATTCTATTCTTCTCTTTCAAGTCGTTTTAAAAACCATGAAGAACTGTTAGATATTAAATGGTCTCTTGATTTATCATTTATATTTCCTCACTTGACTTTGTTCATGTCAGTTTAAATGTAGAATGCCGTCTATTTTTCAGCATATTTTTTTTAGAGAATTAATAATTGTCCCCTGACAATTATTCCAATAAAAAAGGAGATGTTTGGTGAATCAGCTCTTGAAAGGGGTGTCTCTATGGAGGGTAGATGCTCCTCACTGTAGGAGGGAGAGAGAGCGAGAAAGAAAGAAAGAAAGAAAGAAAGAAAGGGGATCAGACAACTGAACAAGGCATAAGTACTGACACATTAGCTCTGTAACTGTAGAAGCACTGTGAAATATTTAATCATGTGGAATGCAATTGCAAGATTGATGGTCAATAGATAAAATGCATGGAAAGTATGTAAACTTTCAGGTTTACACTAGAGCATTGGTTCTCACAAATTAGGCTCTAGAGCCTACTAGTGAGTCACCTACTATTTAATTCATAGGTCGAGGTAAAAATGTTGGTCGAGGCTTGATACTTGTTCAAAAGGTGGATCACAAAATTCTAAAAAGCTCACTTGAAAGCTAAGGTGTGTCACAACTCAAAGCACCACAGGCCTAGAGCAAAATACATATTGGTCATGAAATAAATGTACCGTAATTGCTGGACTATTAAGCGCACCTGAATATAAACCGCACCCACTGAATTATTTAAAAATATGTATTTTGTACATAAATACGCCGCACATGTCTATAAGCCGCAGGTGCCTACCGCTACATTGAAACAAATTAACTTTACACAGCCTTTAAACGAAACATGGCTTGTAACAAAAATAAATAGGCTTTAACGAAACACGGCTTGTAACAAAAATTAAAACAGTAGCCTACCAAGACTCCTCCTGTGCACTGAAACCACTAAAGTCATCTCCTTCGGTGTCGGAGTTGAATAGCCTCAGAATTGCTTCATCCGATGTTGGATCGTTTTCATTGTCGCTCTCGTCTCTTTCATCCGGAGGCAAATACCCCGCTGAGCTCATGCTGCCCCTTCAACACGCAGCAGTCCAGCCTTTCGAAACCCGTTGATGATAGTGGATTTTTTGACAATCGCATGCGGCCTGTTTTAGTGAAGGATTTCTCCCCACTTGTCATCCAAGCCTCCCACTGAACACGGAGCGCCACCTTAAATGCACGATTTACGCTGATGTCCAGATCGATCGCCTTCAACTTGAAAGCTGCATCATATGCATTTCTCCGTGTCTTTACCATGATGAGGGTGACAAAATTACTACCGTAATCAGAATGATGGGAAGTTTGAGCGCGCTCGATTTACGTCACATTATGTGACGGTGCTGTTTTTTGGCGGCGGCATGAATCTTGCGAAAGCGGGAAAAATCCATAAATTAGCCGCGTCATTGTATAAACCGCCAGGTTCAAAGTGTGGGAATAAAGTAGCGGCTTATAGTCCAGCAATTACGGTAGTGTATGATTCATTACTCAATGATGAGAGTAAAAGAAACACCTTTGGTATTTATGAGCACAATCATACACACGGTAATGTGCGTGGAGAAAAGGTATTTGCAGAGATAAATAGACTTGATCACATACCAACATCACTTTAAAAGACAATAACAAGCAAGTACTGTACTGTCAGTTTGAAATGATATTTAATGAAGTATAACCCATTTTTAAAATCAATGTTACACAACTACTGCTACATGAGGGAACCAGCTAAAAGTTTCCCCACATCCATTAAATGGTGACCTAGCACTATTGTTCTGAAAGACAGATATTCATTGAATCACAATCGGTTGTACTGATTACTAAGAACTGGGGGGTCTGCTTTGTGATACTGAGGGGCAGGGGTGCAACTTCGATTTTAGATGTGGGGGGGACATAATATACTGTGCCTTCTGAAAGTTTTCAGACCCCTCGACTTTTTCCACATTATGTTACATTACAGGCTAATTCTAAAATGGATTAAATCAAACCATTTCCTCAGCAATCTACACACACTACCCATAACGACAAAGTGAAAACAGGTTTTTTGAAACTTTTGCAGATATATTACAAATATAAAACTGTAATACCTTATTTACATACGTATTCAGACCCTTTGCGATGAGACTCAAAATTGAGCTCAGGTGCATCCTGTTTCCATTGATCATCTTGGAGATGTTTCTACAATTTGTTTGGAGTCCACCTGTGGTAAATTCAACTGATTGGACATGACTTGGAAAGGCACGCACTTGTCTATATAAAGTCCCACAGTTGACAGTGCATGCCAGAGCAAAAACCAAGCCATGGGGTCGAAGGAATTGTCCGTAGAGCTCAGATACAGGATTGTGTCGAGGCACAGATCTGGGGAAGGGCACCAAAACATTTCATCAGCATTGAAGGTCCCCAAGAACACTGTGTTCTCCTTGAATAAGTTTATATACGGTGCGTTCAGAAAGTATTCAGACCCCTTGAATTTTTCCACATTGTTACATTTTGTCATTATTCCTATTGAAAGTGTGTGTTTGTAAATCCAAACTGAATGGTTATTGTTAAATACTTGGGTAGTCTCAACCGATGTTGCACAATTAATGAGGGCTTCCTGTAACTGACTGAGGGGAAGGTGTAAGATAACTTTTATGCAAAATGTTACTACTACTTTGAGTGAGATGTATTAATTTTTGTCGTTACAGCCTTATTCTAAAATGGATTAAATTGTTTTTCCCCCCCATCAATCCCACACAATACCCCATAATGACAAATCGAAAACAGTTTTTAAACAGTTTTTGCAAATTTATTAAAATAAAGAAATGAAATATCAGTATTCAGACCTGTAACGGCTTTCTTCGGTAGAAAGAGAGTCGGACCAAAATGCAGCGTGTAGATTGCGATCCATGTTTATTTAAACTAACGTAAAACACGAATCGATAAACACTACAAAACATGAAAACCGAAACAGCCTATCTTGTGCAAACGAACACAGTGACATTAACAAGGTTACTAAGGACAATCACCCACGACAAACTCAAAGAATATGGCTGCCTAAATATGGTTCCCAATCAGAGACAACGATAAACACCTGCCTCTGATTGAGAACCACTCCAGACAGCCATAGACTTTGCTAGATCACCCCACTAGCTACAATCCCAATACATACAGTGCCTTGCGAAAGTATTCGGCCCCCTTGAACTTTGCGACCTTTTGCCACATTTCAGGCTTCAAACATAAAGATATAAAACTGTATTTTTTGTGAAGAATCAACAACAAGTGGGACACAATCATGAAGTGGAACGACATTAATTGGATATTTCAAACTTTTTCAACAAATCAAAAACTGAAAAATTGGGCGTGCAAAATTATTCAGCCCCTTTACTTTCAAACTCTCTCCAGAAGTTCAGTGAGGATCTCTGAATGATCCAATGTTGACCTAAATGACTAATGATGATAAATACAATCCACCTGTGTGTAATCAAGTCTCCGTATAAATGCACCTGCACTGTGATAGTCTCAGAGGTCCGTTAAAAGCGCAGAGAGCATCATGAAGAACAAGGAACACACCAGGCAGGTCCGAGATACTGTTGTGAAGAAGTTTAAAGCCGGATTTGGATACAAAAAGATTTCCCAAGCTTTAAACATCCCAAGGAGCACTGTGCAAGCGACAATATTGAAATGGAAGGAGTATCAGACCACTGCAAATCTACCAAGACCTGGCCGTCCCTCTAAACTTTCAGCTCATACAAGGAGAAGACTGATCAGAGATGCAGCCAAGAGGCCCATGATCACTCTGGATGAACTGCAGAGATCTACAGCTGAGGTGGGAGACTCTGTCCATAGGACAACAATCAGTCGTATATTGCACAAATCTGGCCTTTATGGAAGAGTGGCAAGAAAGCCATTTCTTAAAGATATCCATAAAAAGTGTTGTTTAAAGTTTGCCACAAGCCACCTGGAAGACACACCAAACATGTGGAAGAAGGTGCTCTGGTCAGATGAAACCAAAATTGAACTTTTTGGCAACAATGCAAAACGTTATGTTTGGCGTAAAAGCAACACAGCTGAACACACCATCCCCACTGTCAAACATGGTGGTGGCAGCATCATGGTTTGGGCCTGCTTTTCTTCAGCAGGGACAGGGAAGATGGTTAAAATTGATGGGAAGATGGGTGGAGCCAAATACAGGACCATTCTGGAAGAAAACCTGATGGAGTCTACAAAAGACCTGAGACTGGGACGGAGATTTGTCTTCCAACAAGACAATGATCCAAAACATAAAGTAAAATCTACAATGGAATGGTTCAAAAATAAACATATCCAGGTGTTAGAATGGCCAAGTCAAAGTCCAGACCTGAATCCAATCGAGAATCTGTGGAAAGAACTGAAAACTGCTGTTCACAAATGCTCTCCATCCAACCTCACTGAGCTCGAGCTGTTTTGCAAGGAGGAATGGAAAAAAATGTCAGTCTCTCGATGTGCAAAACTGATAGAGACATACCCCAAGCGACTTACAGCTGTAATCGCAGCAAAAGGTGGCGCTACAAAGTATTAACTTAAGGGGGCTGAATAATTTTGCACGCCCAATTTCTCAGTTTTTGATTTGTTAAAAAAAGTTTGAAATATCTAATAAATGTTGTTCCTCTTCATGATTGTGTCCCACTTGTTGTTGATTCTTCACAAAAAATACAGTTTTATATCTTTATGTTTGAAGCCTGAAATGTGGCAAAAGGTCGCAAAGTTCAAGGGGGCCGAATACTTTCGCAAGGCACTGTACACACCAAAACCCCAAGACAAAACACACCACAATACAAAAACCCCATGCCACACCCTGGCCTGACCCAATACATGAAGATAAACACAAAATACTTTGACCAGGGCGTGACAAGACCCTTTACTCAGTACTTTGTTTAAGCACATTTGGCAGTGATTACAGCCTTGAGTCTTAATGTGTATGACGTTACATGCTTGGCACAACTGTACTTGGTCTCTCCAGAGATGTTCGATCGGGTTCAAGTCCGGGCTCTGGCTGGGCAACTCAAGGACATTCAGAGACTTGTCCCGAAGCCACTCCTGCATTGTCTTGGCTATGTACTTAGGGTCATTGTCCTGTTGGAAGGTGAACCTTCACCCCAGTATGAGGTTCTGAGCACTCTAGAGCAAGTTTTCATCAAGGATCACTCTGTACTTTTCTCCGTTCATCTTACCCTCAATCCTGACCAGTCTCCCAGTCCTTGTCACTGAAAAACATCCCAACAGGATGCTAACACCATCATGCTTCACCGTAGGGATGTTGCAAGGTTTCCTCCAGACGTGACCCTTGGCATTCAGGCCAAAGAATTCAATCTTGGTTTCATCAGACCAGAGAATTTTGTTTCTCATGGTCTGAGAGTCTTTAGGTGCCTTTTGGCAAACTCCAAGCGGGCTTTGATGTGCCTTTTACTGAGGAGTAGCTTCCGTCTGGCCATGCTACTGTAAAGGCCTGATTGGTGGAGTGCTGCAGAGATGGTTGTCCTTCTGGAAGTTTCTCCCATCTCCACAGAGGAACTCTAGAGCTCTGTCTGAGTGACAATCGGATTCTTGGTCACCTCCCTGACCAACTTCTTCCATTTAAGAAGGCGGCCACTCTGTTTTTGAGATGTTTCCACAATTTGTTTGGAGTCCACCTGTGGTAAATTCAACTGATTGGACATGATTTGGAAAGGCACGCACCTGTCTATATAAGGTCCCACAGTTGACAGTGCATGCCAGAGCAGAAACCAAGCCATGAGGTCGAAGGAATTGTCCGTAGAGCTCAGATACAGGATTGTGTCGAGGCACAGATTTGGGGAAGGGCACCAAATGCTGCAGAAATGTTTTGGTACCCTTCCCCAGATCTGTGCCATCGACACAATCCTGTCTCGGACTTCTACAGACAATTCCTTCGACCTCAAGGCTTGGTTTTATTCTGACATGCACTATCAATTGTGGGACCTTATATAGACAGGTGTGTGCCTTTACAAATCACGTCCAATCAATTGAATGTACCACAGGTGGACTCCATTGAAAACATCTCAAGGATGAATGGAAACAGGATGCATCTGAGCTCAATTTCAAGTCTCACAGCAAAGGGTCTGAATATTTATGTAAATAAGGTATTTCTGTTTGAAACATTTCTAAAAACCTGTTTTCGCTTTATCATTATGGGGTATTGTGTCTCGATTGATGAGGAATTTATTTGATTTGATCCGTTTTAGAATAAGGCTGTAATGTAAATTTTTTGGGAAAAAGTCAAAGGGTCTGAAAACGTTCCTATACCGTACATACATCTATATTTGTTTATCCAGTAGAATAAACACTCCTCACAGCCTACCTGACCGCTCGGAGGCATCCATCCGCATGGTCCAAAACCACAACGTTGCCTCGTTTTGTATCACATTCCAACTATAAAACTGGGGGGGGGCATGTCCCCTTTGTCCCCAGTGAAAGTTGCTGAGGTGTACTGCCACACCAAAGTGTAACCCAGTTATCTGCACCTCTCCTGACTGGTCTGCATCTACACCTCTCCTGACTGGTCTGCATCTACACCTCTCCTGACTGGTCTGCATCTACACCTCTCCTGACTGGTCTGCATCTGCACCTCTCCTGACTGGTCTGTATCTGCACCTCTCCTGACTGGTCTGCATCTACACCTCTCCTGACTGGTCTGCATCTGCACCTCTCCTGACTAGTCTGCATCTGCACCTCTCCTGACTGGCCTGCATCCTCCAATAGGCCTATAGGGTTGGACTGGGGTGCAAGATCCTGAATTAAACTTGAGGGACCCCCTAGTATTGCTTCTACACTCCCCTCATATGTATTTAGGCATTTGTAATTTGGCTCTATACTCTAGCATTTTGGATTTGAGATCAAATGTTTAATATGAGGCAACAATAAGGAATGCCACCCTTTATTTGAGGGTATTCTCATTCACATGATCTGTTTTACCATTTAGAAAGGAAAGCACTTCATGTAACTAGTCTAGTATTTGGTCCATATTCCTTGCACACAATGTAACTACATCAAGCTTGTGTCTCTAAAAACTGGTTGGGAGCATTTGAAATTTGATTAGGTTGTGTTTTGCCCGATAGTAACTGAACGGTGAGTGATGACTGGAGTAATGTTATTTCTAAGTGAGTAGATTAGATGTTTCTGAACACTTCTAGATTAATCCTGATAATGCCATGATTAAGAAAAATCATGAATGAATCATGAATAATGATGAGCGAGATGCTGTTCAGAGGCTACAACAAAAGATGCTTATCTCTCACCGTTACCAATAACAGGGAGGTTAACATTTTTTGGGGGGGTATGATCTTTGTGCCTCATTCGTGATTATCCATAATAATATAAAATGGCACATTATTTACCATTCAGTTCCTATTAGGCAAAACATAATTCAAAACAGAAACAAACCGCAAATGCATCCAACAAGCTTGTAGAGTCACAAGCTTAATGTAGTCATTGCGTGCAAGGAATATGGGACCAAATACTAAACAGTTGACTACTAATACACTATAAATCAATGTCCAAATACTTATAACTTCTTCAAATGGGGGGACTAGATACATAAATCGCTTTCATTTCGAAACAGCAAAACAGATATGTATTAAAATACCCTAAGATTATAAAGGTGACATTCTGTACCGTCGGCTAATATGAAACATTCTATCTCAAATCTAAAATGCTGGAGTAAAGAGCCAAATGAAACATTTACCCTCATTATCCAAATACATATGGAGGGGAGTGTAATATCATTTCAATAGTCCATTACACAGTGAACAGGTTTTTCTGTTAAGCAACTCAGCCCTGCACCTCTAGTGTGATACCATCAGGCTACTCAGGATGTACACATACTGCATTTTTTTAAATGTAGACACAAACAAGTAATTCATAGGTTATTGATGTGTACCATTTAACTATATGATTTCTACCTGGTAATTTCTGCCACATAGAATACAGTGCTTCCACAATTTTTATTTAACCTTTATTTTTTAACGTAGGAAAGTCAGTTAATTAAGAACAAATTCTTATTTATAATGACGGCCTTCCCCGGCCAAACCCTAACCCGGACGACGCTGGGCCAATTGTGCGCCGGAATTTGGGTAGTAAAATAGCTAACATGGTCATCTTAGCATATATACAAACATGGGAACCCCATTCCATCCTCCTCCACACAAACTACCCTGTACTGTCCCTTTAAGACCGACAAAGATGGAGACCTTCAATAAAATAATGTATGTAGGTCAAGGCCCTGCTGTTCAAACAAAAGTTACTTTAGCTCAACTTATTGATATATCCATTCATATCATACTTCTCTGGTGAATAGTCAGATTTGAACCCAGGTTTATAGTTAGCCCAAAACATCCTCTCTCCTATGCAGTGCCATGAATTCATGTGGTCCTAGAAACCTGGTTGCTATGGCACCGGACTCACACACCATCTTGTGTTTTACTGCCCAGTGCACTATCCTATTCCACTCTAGCACTGTGCAGTTAGCAGTTTGCTAGCAGATGTACTTCTGTCGTTTTCAACAAATCAGTGTCTCTCTTTTTGCTCAATTAACACGTAAGCCACAAGCTTTTAGGGTTCCGTAGGCTACTACATGGTCGAGTGACTGCATGTCAACAGCCCACACACTTGCTCAGTAGTCATAGTATATTTCCTTCTCTGACAAAGGGGTCATTAAGAAAGTGCTTTACAAGTGTTCAAAGAATTCACCCAAACCAATCTGAAGTACTGGGCTGGTGGATTACAGCTCAGTAATAGTTATAACTATTGAGTAGCTTCAGTGAGTCCAATATATTTTTAGACCAAACGTAACATATATACAGGGGAAAGAAAGAAACCGTCAATTGCACATACACCAACATGTCACAGTATCTGGTTCAATGATGATCCCTCAAAGCGTATGCATTGCACATGAAGGCCGACCCTTGCCTTTCACAATAACAGGAAACAAACTCTTCATGAATCCTAATCGGCATACAGTATAGGCAGCAGATTAGGTAGACATCAATCGCTTTTCAAATATTTCTTGTCTTAGCAGCCATTAAGAATATGCTAATTATAGGTCTACAGAAATGTTATTTACCCACCCTCACACCAGCCAGTGGCAACCTGTCATTCAGGGCAGGTGAGGCAGAGGCCCACCTGTTTTGAGCACTACATTTCTAGAAAATAAAAAATAAAACGTTCTGGGTGCTTGCCTGCTTTGCATGTTATTTAGGCATTAATACATGTCACATATTAGTTTGCAAACAATGTAAAACAAATAAAATACCAGTCAAAAGTTTGGACACACCTACTCATTCCAGGATTTCTTTATTTTGACTATTTTGTACATTGTAGAATAATAGTGAAGACATCACAACTATGAAATAACACATATGGAATCATGTAGTAAGCAAAAAAAAGTGTTAAACAAATCAACATATATTTTATATTTGAGATTATTCAAAGTAGCCACCCTTTGCCTTGATGACAGCTTTGCAACTTCTGGCATGCTCTCAACCAGGCTCACGAGGTAGTCACCGGGAATGCATTTCAATTAACAGGTGTGCCTTGTTAAAAGTTCATTTGTGGAATTTCTTTCCTTCTTAATGTGTATGAGCCAGGAAGGAGTGGTAAACAGAAGATAGCCCTATTTGGTAAAAGACCAAGTCCATATTATGGCATGAACAGCTCAAATAAGCAAAGAGACACAACTGTCCATATTTACTTTAAGACATGAAGGTCAGTCAACGCGGAAAATGTCAAGAACTTTGAAGGTTTCTTCAAGTGAGGTCACAAAAACCATAAAGCGCTATGATGAAACTGGCTCTGATGAGGATCGCCACAGGAAAGGAAGACCCAGAGTTACCTCTGCTGCAGATGATAAGTTCATTAGAGTTACCAGCCTCAGAAATTGCAGGCCAAATAAATCCGTTACAGAAACACAAGCAATGGACATTAGACTGGGGAATTCTGTCCTTTAGTCTGTTTTGAGATTTTTTTTGTGTCCAAATTTGAGATTTTTGGTTCCAACTGCAGTGTCCTAGTGAGACGCAGAGTAGGTGAACGGATGATCTCCGCATGTGTGGTACCCACTGTGACGCATAGAGGAGGAGATGTGATGGTGTGGGGGGTGCTTTGCTCGTGAAACTGTCTGTGATTTTTTTTTAATTCAAGGCACACAGCATTCTGCAGCGATTCGCCATTGCATCTGGTTTGCACTTAGTTGGACTATCATTTGCTTTTCAACAATACAATGACCTAACACACCTCCAGGCTGTGTAAGGGCTATTTGACCAAGAAGGATAGTTATTGAATGATGCATCAGATGACCTGGCCTCCACAATCACTCAACCTCAACCCAATTGAGATGGTTTGGATGACTTGGACTGCAGAGTGAAGGAAAAGCAGCCAACAAGTGCTCAGCATATGTTGGAATTACTTCAAGACTGTTGGAAAAGCATTCCAGGTGATGCTGGTTGAGAGAATGCCAAGAGTGTGCAATGCTGTCATCAAGACAAAGGGTGGCTGCAAAGGGTGGCTGCTAGGAAGAATCTAAAATCTAAAATATATTTTGATTTGTTTAACACTTTTTTGGTTGCTACATAATTCCATGTGTTATTTCATAGTTATGACGTCTTCACTATTACACTACAATGTAGGAAATAGTAAAAATAAAGAAAAACTCTTGAATGAGTAGGTGTGCCCAAACGTCTGACTGGTACTGTATATCAATGACTTAATAAAGCTGCATACAAGCATGGTCTCTTTTTTTGTTTTCTTGGGTAACGCAGCTCCAAAATGCAGGTGTTTCAGCCTAGCTCAGTGCTTTCTATGGTGATGGGGCAAGCCAGCAGAAAATACGGAGCGTTGCACCGTGATTGGCTCAGTGTTCCGTCACTCATAGGGACACTACGTCACCGCCAAGTTTAAGGGTGGACCTTGAAAATTATAGCCCCTTGAGTGCTTCCATAGAGTTACATTAGAAGTGCCCATCCAAGAAGGCTC
The DNA here is from genome assembly GCF_045791955.1 of Oncorhynchus clarkii lewisi. Taxonomy (NCBI): domain Eukaryota; kingdom Metazoa; phylum Chordata; class Actinopteri; order Salmoniformes; family Salmonidae; genus Oncorhynchus; species Oncorhynchus clarkii. The sequence goes on from NC_092166.1 coordinate 48,876,453, forward strand.
AAGGTCATTGGCCACAGATACAATTACGTCAAATCACGTTATATCTACAGTAGCTTTGATTGGACTGATCATGTCAACATTATACTTTCAAAATCTTACCTAGCGGTCATCATCATGACTCAAGTCAACAATCTACTGGCAAATCCTTTTTAATCCTTGTCATATGAAGAGAAATAATGAAGATAAATTATAGATACAATGTATTGGTGCTCATTGGCCATTGGACATAAACATTACTCAACAAGTTGGAAATCGCAAATTCAACAATAAGTGGTTTGGAAGGAATCAGTGGCTAACTGCAAGCATTGCAAAGCAATCATTAGCCTGCTATTCAGTGGAGTGGCTGTGTGGTCCCAAGTCTAAGATTAAGGGTCTCTTTTCCTAGTTGAAAATAATAAACATTCAACATTGACCATGCTGTCAATGAAGCATGATATGTGCTGCACTCAAAACAACTGTTAACTCGGAAGTGCAAAATCTGACTTTAGTGAGTTCAAGACAATTGGGAAGTTGGGAAAAATGAGCTACGACTGGGAAAATACGTTTTGAACTTTCATTGAACTCAGAACTTGGGACTCTTTCTAGAGCTACGACCTGAAGAGCACTGACGCCATCATGATTCAACCTTTTTTTCCCAAGTTCCCAGTTGTCTTGAAAGCACCATAAATCCAGAGAATGACAGACTTTGATGACAAAGTTTTATGACAACATTTACCCACGAAGGACCGCCGCACATCCTTCCTGTTCAAGTGAGCACAGCACAACAAGGTGAGTCCAAAAATGTATTGTATGCTGCTTCATAAATTATGTAATATGCCAGGGAGATATGTATACTGTAGCTAATAAAGTAATACTAAGTGTATGTTGTGTAGTAAGCTGTTAGCAGCCCATGTGCCTCCCCCTCATAATTTGGTCTATTTTCAGCCCCTTAATTTCGCCTACTGTTCTGACTTGGTGGTGCACATGTAGCCTATAACCTGTTTTTGAGAAATGTAATCATCAAATATTGCAAGAGCTTTCATTGTCTGCTTATATGCCCACTTTATTTATCCTACAGTTCTGACTTGGTGTACAGGGAGAACACTGTAAGAACAGCCCATTTTCTGAATTCTGTCACCGTACATTTCAAAAGTGCTGATCAAATCAGACTATGTCGGTCTTAGCTCGCTCATTAATGTCTTAATTGAAATTACGGATTGCCTCTTATCCGCTCGTCGTCACCCTTATGCCATAGTTTGTACATCTCAATTGTCAGTAGAAACCACATTAGTTTAAGCAAGTCAGCCATATCAGCTATGTTTTTTTAAAGGCAGTAAATGAGGCTGAGTAAACTGTTTCGCTGCCAGACAAGGCTCCGCTGATAGCCAGGTGTAACAGTGGTATAGTGTAATTAATGTATTGTTAACATTGTTAATGTTGTGTTGTGTAGTGGCTTCCCACATGTTTTTCCCACGTGTTTTTTCCCCCCTACGAAGATTTACATGCGAAAATCGCCACTGAAACCAGCACACACACACACCAAAGTACAGTTTCAATCCATGATCCTCCACTATAATTGCAACATTGAGACAAATTATTATTGTGTCAACGTGCATAACATAGCCTCCAGGTCTTTGCAACAGACAGTAGAATTGGAGAAGGAAGGGGAATATATTCAATGTGTGTGGTGTCCGCTCACAATCTAAGTGGGGTCTACACTACAGGATGATGCCTCTGAGACAATGGGCCTGTCCATAATTGTGAAAATGTCCCATTTTATCGTGCCGATCTTGTTCAGGAAATTTCCATTTTCATTATATAAGAACTGTATGTTGGGCTTTACAAGACGACAGAGAGACAAACCATTGTAAAACAAGTTAATTAGCCAGACCCATGGCTTGATAGGGGAAAGATTGCTCTTCACTAAGGGCTCGATTCAATCCGTATTGCGGAAGAGCCGTGGTATAGAGTGATTTAAATGTAAAGGTATTTTCCGATTGAGCCGATATATGCAGTGTTTACCGTGAATGCAGTCTCTGTGACAAAGGGGGAACATTGCCTTAAATGCATATTCTCTTATTAGGGTCAAATGGTTACATATCAGTGGAGGCTCCTCAGAGGAGGAAGGGGATGACCATCCTCCTCAGTGAATTTCATAACAATACACATTTTAAGCATTTTAAAAGTTATCCTTTTTAGATAAAACTATACTAAATACAATCATGTCACCAAATAATTGATTAAAACACATGATTTTGCAAAGAAGGTCTACAGTAGCCTCAACAGCACTCTGTTGGGTAGCACCATGGTGTAGCTGGAGGACAGCTCAGGGTACATTGACTTCAATACACAAACTAGGAGGCTCATGGTTCTCAACCCCTTCCATAGACTTACACAGTAATTATGACAACTTCCAGAGGATGTCCTCCAACCTTTCAGAGCTCTCACAGTATGAACTGACATGTTGTCCACCCAATCAAATGATAGCTAGCACAGCAGTGCATAACATGTGGTGAGTAGTTGACTCAAAGAGAGAGAAAGACAGTAGTTGAATAGTTTTGAACAAATTAATTTATCCCAAACTTAAGGAGAAAGAGTGTCATTTTCACTTACTTAGCTAGCAATTGCAGCTATCTAGTTTAGCCTACTGAAACACCCTACTCAAACAAAGGGATGCTATGTTAGCTAGCTAGCTATGACTTTCCAACACAACACATGGAACTCTTCCAAGTTAAGGTATACTTTTGGTTTGACTAATGTATTGCCACCGGGGCCCACCAGTGTAACTGCTTACTGACTGTACACTGTAACATTACTGCATGATTGTAGCGGGTTTACTAACACATTAGTTCTATTAGCTATGATGACTATGACGTCACTTTAGCTAATATGGTGACAATGATGTAGGCTGTATGTAGCGGTTTGGCTTGGAAGGGTTTTTTCACCGGGTCACATACAGCTGATGTGTTATGCATTGAACTCCACATGGGGGCGAGGAGGAGATCGCATAGATGCGAGAAGGAATACAACGTGACTGCAATGAAAGTGAACTGTGTTTACTCGTGATCAGAGGTGTATTCATTCCGCCGATTCTGCTGAAAAACATTCTCTACATGGTGGCACCCATGTACTACTACACACAATCAGTCGTGGGAGAAGAAAGCATTCAATCGTGAAGAAACAAATTATCTGCAACCTGCTGACCAAATGTTATACAAACACATGATTATTGTGTAATCACTATATTCTACCAATGCTTTATTCTTTGGATCTGGTCACATGTTGAGGTGATTATTGTGGGGTGACACTTTACATAAATAGCCTTTGGTTATAATTTACTTCAAAAGCCTGCAACTATTATGTGCATTATTATGCAGTTATAATGCATTGTATAATGTAGACTATTATAATAGTCTTATATTAATCATGACTAAATAACAGCCATTTTGAGTCAGTTGAAATGTTGATACATAACAGAGACATAGGCCTAATATAGCCTGTTATACAGCTTATTATGAGACAGTATAAAGGTTAATAGCCTATATGGGTATAACAAGTTATAAAGCATTACACAAGCAGTCTTTAAGTGTTAGCATTTGTGGCTTTGAATATTCTTAGGCTAAAGGCTACCTGAGCATTAAGAGAGATCCTGTATACCAGGCTCAATTAGGCCTAATATTTACAGCTGGTCTGAGATTAACACAAAGCCACACAGGTGCAGCAGGCTAACATCATCTCCTGTAACTATGACAACACTAAATGGATTCGGAGTTGTTGAAGGTGGGAATCCGGTCAGGATGAGACTATTTAAACAATAGTTGAAATCAGTGTTTTATAGGGGAAATTATGTTACGGTTAAAATGGTGGCTTATACTTCATTTGCAGGGGATTTTTTTAATCTTCATTTGGTCATTTTACAGCATAAAATGGAGAGTCTAAATCATTGGAATAAAAAGTCGAATTAGATCATTCCCATATCATTCAAATGAAAAAATAGTTGTAATCTATCCTCAGTGTATGACCAAAGCACAATAAACCCTAGTGACTATAAATGATCCTATAATTCCAATAATGCAGCTAGCCTCGCGCTACGGCGCACCTTTGGAACGCAATTGAAATTAGAATAGGCCTAATTCTGCATTACAAAATGGCTTGCATCGACTCTCCTTGACTAAACTAAACAAATGCAACAAAAATAATGTTATTTAACATTAGGCAGGTATGTTACAAAATAATCTGATGTATGATTCCAGCACCTTTTCTATTTGAAATTATCTTAAGAATTTAAGAATGGCTTACAACACATTAGCTTTGATTTCCAACATTTTAAATTGTAACCCGATGGTTTCCCCCGATATTCATTTATACTAAGCATTTTGAGCAAATAAAACGGTAATGTCTCCCTCCACCTGATATACGCAGAATCATACCAAAATAACAAATAGGTTGACTACGACGGCCATTTCACCTACGTCCAATAGACTCATACCTTTCTGTTTCAATTTCTGGGGTGTGAGGTCGACGTTCTCTCTCCTTTCGTTCCCTCTCTTCTCGTCAGTTCCCCAACCCCTTAACTATCCCTCTTTTTATCTTCTCTAAATTGATTAGCTCTCTTCCACGGATGTTAGCTCGGCTCTCTTGTATTCCGCAGCACCAACGCAACGAAGGGACTTCATACACCAATAGCACGTTCAACATAAGCAGAACCCACAAACTACACGAACAGGCTGCAGAAACGTATACATTAACATAGTTAAATCGTTAGTCAGTTCAAATAAGAACGAAATCCGTAATGGATGCATCCAAGCATCTTCTCATCCTTGGAGACGCGCGCAGGCAGCAAACGAGACGGCGCCCGTTTGGCATAGTATTTTCGCACTCCAGCATAAGCGACAGTTTACGCACATTCCGTTGGTCTGCAGCTGAATGCCACGAAGTCAGCGTAGACCACAACATGGACCACAGAAGACCAACCAACCATTGATTATGAACGGCCATGATCAAGAAACTCATTGTAAATAACAATTTGTTCTTAACTGACTTGCTTAGTTAAATGAATATTAAGTTAAATATATATATCCCAAGACAAATGGCTGTGATGCACTAATGTCATTATGGTCTGCAATGCCGGGTGAGTGGGCTATACTCAGGTCCAGTGGATTTGAGGGAACCTAGATACATCTATGGCCGGCCACGAACTGTAGTCACAAGAGTGTAAAGTGTTTGATGTGACTAAGCCCTCTATTGATCGATTCATTGATTGATTCTGCACATTTCAGGAAAAGTTGCACCGGATTTCTCTGCAGTGTGGTGGTCTTCAGATCAGGATATTGCTGGTTCACAATTGCATCTCACAGTTAGTGAGCATATTGCCACTGGGCCTTTTGGCAAAGAATGCTATTTCACTACCCCCTGGACATTTTCAGTTGTACTATTGTGGCATAAACCTTACATATCAGACCAATCAACATTGGTTTAATGCAGTATGAAAGTTTCCTAGACATACAACACATTGTCTTTTCAATTAGGGTTTTAAAGTTTGGTACTTTATCTAAGGTTGTGGCATCATGGCATACGGCTTATTATGACAGATGGACAACAAATCGATAAAAAAACATGGACCATCTGAAAAGACATAACAGCAAATGGTTTTATGGGGACATAGCAGCCTTGGACAGCAATTATGTATATCGGGATGCCATGTGTGGCATGTGGTCCCATTAGTCTGTTCTTTGTCCTGTCTTTCTCATACTTTGGATCCTAATCTAAAAGTAATGGAGTTACTTAGTGACAATACTCCACCTTGTGTATACTTTGCTCCTTGACTGTTGTTATGGCCCTTCACATCACTCAACTTCAGCAACCGGTTGTAAAATGCACTGGATCCTGTCACTCTGTTTCCATGCATACCATTAAGATTTGTGTTGAATTATAAAACACAATACTATAGCTATTCTCAGCAATAAACTGCATGTGGAATTTGCTCTCAATCAATGTTCAAGCTGCACCCACATTAACCCATGTTAAGTTCAAATGTCGTAGCTTATACAACCACACCCCCAGCACCACTTCCCCTCACCTCCATCCCCCATCTATCTCCACAGTACAGGCTGTGGAGGTGAATATTCAAATGAAGAACCCCTCAGATATGTACCTCTCTCTCTCTCTCTCTCATTCGTTCACCCTCTCCCTCACTTTTCGACTCCTCCCCTTCCTCTCCCTGAATGCCGTAGTGAGCATAGTTCACAATTGATAGCTTTCGCTAAGAGCCGCACAGCAATGCGGTCTCTGTGCCTTTTGCCTCTCTCGTCCTCTCTCCCTCCCCCTCTCTCCATCTCTCTCTCTCCCCCTCTACCTCTCTCTCTCTATTAAATTTCCAGTCACACAGTGGTGCAGAGGATATTCCTCCTTTTCATTCTTTCTCCCTCTTCCCGTGCTCCCTTGCATTCCCCCAAGCTCCCTTGCATTCCCCCATGCTTCTTTTGAAATCTTAGTCCTCTCCCTCTCTGGCTCTCTTTCAATCCCTTCTCGCTCTCCTGTTCCTCCGTACATCTTTTTCCCCTTACAATCCTAGCGCCATTTAAAATGATTCAACACACACCACCAAAGCCCAGCCCACCCCACTCCCTACCTACCCTCTTGCCCCCCTCTCGCTACACTCTATCCTCACTGTGTCATTGCATGTGTGGCAGTGTGTGTGTGTGAGTTTGTTTGTTTGCGCATTTGCGCGTGTGTGAGTGTGTGTGCATGTTGAATGAACAAACACTCATCGCTGTATTGCTTGTGTCATCAGTGCAGAGAGGCTCTCTGACAGAAATACAGTTGAGGAGACTAATTCTGCTATTGAGAGAGAGGTGTGTATGAGCGCCATCTCCAATACAGCCAAACACATGAACTCTTAATGGTGTGTTAGGATCCACATGGTAGAGAGATAGAAAGATAGAGGGGGATGGAGATTTGGCAGTGACATGCCATTGCAAGATACATGTAGCATGCTGATAGCTCTGGAAAGGTGCAGCTAGGACTGTGGAGACGCACAGGAAGGTGCGGGTACATAATCATAATTTCCATGACACTTTGGATCAAGGATGTTGGATAGCTGTCTATGCCCTGTCTTTTCAGATATAGCCACACTAGTTGCATGCAATCCTATTGTAGTGAACATTAGTTTACATGCATTGTTTGACAATGTGAGTAATTTAATATACTTTGAGATTCTACTAAACAAAATAACAGTCTGCTTGATAAGCATCTGATGTGAGCTTGCTAATGAAATGACATTTTGGTACTTTAGACTTCTGGAGCTGTTCTATTTATAGAACTGTGACTGAAAAGACAGAACACTGTTCAACGTCATCTGTAATAGAGAAAGAAAGATACTGAGATAATTTAGTGCTATTCATGGTGACAACACTGTGTGCTGTGTAAGGGAGGGAGAGAGAGAGAGCAAGAGGAGAGATCCTAGTGTCACAGTATCTTAGCAACTGCCTCCATCTCCTTGGAGACAAGACCTGACATTATTTCCCGTTTGTGAAAAACCACTTTGGTTTGTACACTATGTGTTTGTGTTTGTTTTTGTGTGTGTGTGTGTGTGTGTGTGTACGCAAACACTCATGTTTTTGTGCAGATATGGGCATGTTGTGATTGCGAGCAGTATGTGCAGTGATGGGGTGGTGATGCATTCCAATGCAATATGGGTATATTAAATAATTACTTATAATTACTCAGAAAATAGTTTAAAAAGAGTCTGTTAAAATAATATATTATGACAAATGTTAACAAAAATGCCTAACCTGAAAGTAATATTATGAATTATTTCTATCAAGTTAATTAACATAAACATATTTATTACAGGGAAAAATAAACAAATGTTTCTGCACAGTTTATTATTTTTCCCAATCAACAAAAAATACTAAGAGATAAAATATTAGTTTCTAATTTGGGTTAAACTTTATAAAAGCTGTCAATAATAAACATTATTAAAACATGTATAAAATATCAATAAATATGTATTTCATAAATTTATAAAAAACATGAGAGATAGAAGCAACAGCCCCTTCAGAAAATATTCACACCCCTGAATTTAAAATGGATTTAATTGAGATTTTGTGTCACTGGCCTACACACAATACCCCATAATGTCAAAGTGGAATTGTGTTTTTCAACATTTTTATAAATGAATAAAATGTTATTTAAAAAAAATGTAACCTTTATTTAACTAGGCAAGTCCGTTAAGAACAAATTCTTATTTACAATGATGACCTACACCAGCCTAACATGAACGACGCTGGTCCAATTGTGCACCACCCTATGGGACTCCCAATCACGGCCAGTTGTGATACAGCCTGGATTCGAACTAGGGTGTCTGTAGTGACCGAATGCTGAAATGTCTTGAGTCAATAATTCTTAAGCCTAGGCGTCCCGCTAGCGGGACAACTTCCTGTGAAACTGGAGGGCGCGCAATTCAAGTAAATAATCATAAAAATGATTAATTTTAAACATTTAGGTACATACAAGTGTCTTATATCGGTTGAAAGCTTAAATTATTGTTCATCTAACTGCACTGTCCAATGTACAGTAGCTATTACAGCGAAAGTATGCCATGCGATTGTTTGAGGACGGCGCCCCACATCAAAATATTTTTCCACCGGCACAGGTTTCATAAATTCACAAATAGCAATTAAATATTCACTTACGTTTTGAAAATCTTCCTCTGATATGCCATCCAAAGGGTCCCAGCTATAACATGTAGTGTCGTTTTGTTAGATAAAATCCTTATTTATATCCCAAAAAGTCAGTTTAGTTGGCGCCATCGATTTGAATAATCCACTCGTTCAACATGCAGAGAAAGTCAAAATACATTTCTATTTACTCCTCAGATACCCTAAAATGTAGTCAAACTATAATATTTATTACGGAAAGAAGTATGTTCAATAGGAAACATGGACTAGTAGGTGCGTTCTGTCTTCATTGCGCAAGCAAACACGAATTTCCAAGACGGTGTCCCTGTACTAAAACTGATATTTATTTTTCGTTTTGAAGTTATGAGCCTGAAACCTTGAACATAGACTACTGACACCCCATGTAAGCCATAGGAATGGCATTCAGGGAGCCATTTCAGTATGCCCTAATACATTCTATTGTAAGAGCATGGTCTCTCTCCAAAAAAAACTCTGGTTGGTTTTTCTTTGCATTTTCTCCTACCATATCTATTGTGTTATATTCTCCTACATGATTTTAACATTTCTACAAACTTCAAAGTGTTTTCTTTCCAATGGTACCCATGATATTCATATCCTGGCTTCAGGGCCTGAGCAACAGGCAGATTACTTTGGGCACGTCATTCAGGTAGAAATTTAGAAAAAAGGGACCTAGCCCTAAGAAGTCAATAAGTATTCAACCTCTTTGTTATTGCCTAAAAACGTTTAACGTAAAGTAATACTACCAAAATGTGGCAAAGCAATTCACTTTTTGTCCTGAATACAAAGTGTTGTATTGGATTTGCAATAAAAACATAACACATTACCGTGTACCACTCTCCATATTTCCAAGCACAGGGTTTATGGATATGCTTGTAACTGTTAATTAAGGACTGGGGAGTTTTTCAGGAAAAAAAAAGAAACATAATGGAGCTAAAGTCACAGACAAAAACCTGGTTCAGTCTGCTTTCCACCAGACACTGGGAGATTAATTCACCTTTCATCAGGACAATAACATAAAACACAAGGCCAAATCGACACTGGATATGCTTACCAAGAAGACAGTGAATGTTCCTGAGTGGCCAAGCTACAGGTTTGACTTAAATCTGCTTGATATATATGGCACCAGCTGCAAATGATTGTCTAGCAGTGATCAACAACCAATTTGACAGAACTTGAAGAATTTTGAAGACAATAATGGTGCACACTCCATGTGTGGAAAGCTCTTAGAGACTTACCCAGAAAGACTCACAGCTGTAATCGTTGCTAAAGGAGCTTCTACAAAGTATTGACTTAAGGGTGTGAATACTTACATAAATTAGATATTTCTGTACTTAGTTTTCAATACATTTGCAAACATTTCTAAAAACATGTTTTCACTTTGTCATTATGTACACCAGGTATTGTGTGTAGTTGGATGAGAAAATAAATAAATACAATCCATTTTGAATTCAGGATGTAACACAAACAAATGTGTAATAAGTCTATGGATGTGAACACATTCTGAAGGCACTGTATATACAGGGTCAGTTTCAGGGTCAGTTCCATTACCATATTTACAATGTGCAGGGATACTGGAGTGGTAGGGTTAGATACCGTATAGGGGTAAGGTGACTAGAAATCAGGATATATGATAAAAAAGAGTATATGATGATTGTATGTGAGTGTCTGTATGTGTGTGTGTGTGTAGAGTCAGTATGGATGTGTGTGAGTGTTATGGGTGTATGAGAAAATTAAGTGTGTGTGTTGTGTGTGTCTTGGAGTATCAGTGTGAGTGTGTGTGTAGAATGGGCATAGTGTGTGTGTGTGTGTGGGTGTGTGTGCATAAAGACAGTGCAACAAAAATAGAAGGGTCAATGCAGATAGTCCATGTAGCCATTTTGTTTTGAGCTATTTAGCAGTCTTATGGCTTGGGGATAGAAGCTGTTCAGGAGCCTGTTGGTGACAGACTTGATGCTCTGGTACCTATTTTTTCATGACTGTTTGTGTGTTGACCATCTTAAGTCCTTATTGATTTGGATATCGAGGAACTTAAAGCTCTGGACCCGCTCCAATGCAGCCCCATCGACGTGTAGTCCAGGATCAGCTCCTTGGTTTTACTGATATTGAGGGAAAGGTTGGTCACTGACCGCCAGGTCACTGACCGTCATCGTCACCGGCATCAGGCCTACCACCGTCATGTTGTCAGCAAAATTGATGATGGTGTTGGTGTCATGCGTGGCCATGCAGTCATGGGTGAACAGGTAGTACAGGAAGGGACTAAGCACAAATCCCTGTGGGGCCCCCGTGGTGAAGGTCAGTCTGGCAGAAGTAATGTTTCCTACGCTCACCGGCGGTCAGCCCGTCAGGAAATCCAGGATCCAGTTGCAGAGGGAAGTGTTCAGTCCCAGGATCCCAAGCTTGGTGATGAGATTGGACGGGACTATGCTGTTGAACGCTGAACTGTAGTCAATGAACAGCATTCTCACATGCTGTAGGTATTCCTCTTATCTAGGTGGGTGAGGTCAGTCTGGAGTGCAATTGAGATTGCATCGTCTATGGATCTGTTGGGGTGATATGCAAATTAGAATGGGTCTAGGGTGTCTGGGATGATGGAGTTAATGCGTGCCATAACCTGCCATAACCTGCCTCACTTCATGATTACAGAAGTGAGTGCTACAGGGCGATAGTCATTGTGGCATGAAGCCTTAGAGTTATTGGGAACAGGAATGATGGTGGTCAGCTTGAAACATTACGTGACCTGGAATACCGTCCGGCCCGTGGCCTTAAGAGTGTTGACCTGATTAAAAACCCTACTCACGACGGCCTCGGAGAGCGAAATCACCCAGTCCCCTGGTTTGGCGGGGGCCTCGTGCACGCTCGGTGTTATTTTTGTCGAAGCGTGCATAAAATGCATTGAGTTCGTATGGTAGAGAGGCATCACTCTACGAGTGAATACGTATTCGTATTACGGTATAAAAAACATAAATAACTTATTTACATACGTTTTCCGATCATTTGCTATGAGACTCGAAATTGAGCTGACGTGCATCCTCTTTCCATTGATCATCCTTGAGATGTTTCTACTACTTGATTGGAGTCCACCTGTGGTAAATCCAATTTATTGGACATGATTTGGAAAGGCACACACCTGTCTATATAAGGTCCCACAGTTCACAGCGCATGTTAGAGCAAAAACCAAGCCATGAGGTCGGAAGAATTGTCCGTAGAGCTCCGAGACAGGATTGTGTCGAGGTACAGATCTGAGGAAGGGTACCAAAACATTTCTGTAGCATTGAAGGTCCCCAAGAACACATGGCAGAAGTTTGCATTCACCAAGACTCTTCCTAGAGCTGGCCGCCAGGCCAAACTGAGCAATCAGGGGAGAAGTGCCTTGGTCAGGGAGGTGACCCAGAACGCGATGGTGACAGAGCTCCATATTTCCTCTGGGGAGATGGGAGAACTTTCCAGAAGGACAACCATCTCTGCAGCACTCCACCAATCAGGCCTTTATGGTAGAGTGGCCAGACGGAAGCCACTCTTCAGTAAAAGGCACGTGACAGCCCAGTTTGGCAAAAGGCACCTAAAGACTCTCAGATCATGAGAAACAAGATTCTCTGGTCTGATGAATCAGACTGGGGCAAAGGTTCACCTTCCAGCAAGACAACGACCCTAAGCACACAGCCAAGACAACGCAGGAGTGTCTTAGGGACAAGTCTCTGAATGTCCTTCAGTAGCCCAGACAGAGATGTGTAGCGACACTCCCCATCCAACCTGACAGAGCTTGAGTGGATTTGCAGAGAGGAATAGGAGAAACTTCCCAAATACAGGTGTGCCAAGCTTGTAGCATCATACCCAAGAAGACGCGAGGCTGTAATCGCTGCCAAAGGTGCTTCAACAAAGTACTGAGTAAAGGCTCTGAATACTTATGTAAATGTGATATTCCAGTTTGTTATTTTTAATACATTTGCAAAAAAATCTAAAATTAGCTCTGTCATTATGGGGTATTGTTTGTAGATTGATAAGAGGGGAAAAAACAATTTCATCCATCTTAGAATAAGGCTGTAAAGTTAACAAAATGTGGAAACAGTCAAGGGGTCTGAGAACTTTCCGAATGCACCGTACGTATTTTTGACATGGAATTAATCATAATGATTCTGGCTCTAGATTGCAGGAAAAGCCATTTCAGGTGTTTGAAAAATACAAAATTCTATCCTAGCCCACGTCTGGACCATCCCCCCGGCCATGTTCACGTACTTTGTGCCCCCTCAGATTTTGGGGGTGCATGACGCCCCTGCAGTCTTGTATTTTTGTGCCTTATTCCAAATAGGATGCATATTTCTATTCCGCACATGCTTCCTTCTTTTCACTCTCATGTATGTTAGTTTTGAGGAGTAAGTACAATGTTGTGTATCTATGTTCAGTTCTCTCTTATCACAGCAATTCAACTCTGTAACTGTTTTAATTGGCCTCGTGGCCTCATGGTGAAATGCCTGAACGGTTTCCATTCTGAGGGGTATCTTGTATCTTTGTAGTGACTAATAACGTTAACATGCTGAAAAGATATTCAGTGTCTGCTTTTTCGAGGCATTGGAAAACCTTGAAATGTACTACTCAACTGAGGGACCTTACAGATAATTGTATGTGTAGGGTACAGAGATGTGGTAGTCATTAAAAAAAACATGCAACTTATTATGTGACTTGTTAATTAAGCTATATTGTACTCCTAAATGTGTTTAGCGTTTGCCAAAACAAACCGTTGAATACCTATTGATTCAAGACATTTCAGCTTTTCTTTTGTTATTCATTTCTGTGAAGATCAGTGACATCTCAATATAATCCATTTAAATTCAGGCGGTAACACAACAAAATGTGGAAAAAGTAACAGGGGTTGAATATATTCTGAAGGCACTGTCTGTAAGAATTACATGTATTAGTTCAGAGTCACTCTATTGTAGAGATTCAATGTACAGGGGTAGTTAAAATGGCACTTCCTGTATGTGAATAGTTGGGTGGGACAATCATAAGAGTTATGATTATTATGATGTATTATTTCATCCAACTAATGTTAACAGTCACATTTTATCCCATCTGTAACTGTCACCTGGTTGAAGGCTGTTATATCCGCAAGACGTGTGTTTTTTTATTCTTGCTTTGCATAAACAGCAAAGTACAGTACTTCTTTAATTTTGGTTGCACAAAGGGTTTTTTGGCATTGTTCACTATGCCGCATCAACTTAGTTTTGTTCTATAGTACTTCATCCCATTGATCAAAGAGCACATCATGGATTAACGATAACCAAAGAATCTCTCCTCTCCTGTCTCTCGGTCTTTAACGGCTTTTAGCAACAGACAGGTGAATAATATACAGTAAATATAGGTATTTTTTGTATATCTCTGTCATCCATAAAATGCATAGTGTATCTTTTTATTTGATTTTAAACAAGCACACAGTGATTGTCCTCTTCTTGTTGACTGGAAGCTGCAGAGGAGTCTAACCATATTTCTCCTGACCAGGAGCATTGCAGTACCTAAGTGCTGTGGGACACTCCTATACTGGCGATTTACTGCACTTTTAGAAGGTCACTCATTCAAAACATCTAAATGTTCCCAGACAGATATTATTTTTATAAGATTCATTTAAGTGTAAGTGAAACTCAGTATTGTTGTAGTTTTCTCCTTTGTTCACTAGATGGCAGCAAAGAACACTGGTTGTTCAGGGGAGTAAAGTAGCAGACACTGACTGGGTAAACCATCAACTGGATACAGTACATTAACCGTTAAGAGTGAAATAAAAATACTAAATTAGCACAAGATCATTATAAATAATATGAACAAAGTCAAAGGTGTCATGTTTTTTTTTTCAAATTAATGGTATTTATGGTCCCAGATTTTTGGTATCTGAGAAACATAGATATCTGTGGTAGCAAATTTGGTAAACTTCATTATAAATGTAATGAATAAGCCATGTCAAGTCCTTAGTAAAATACAGTGCATCCGGAAAGCATTCAGACCCCTTAACCTTTTCAACATTTTGTTACTTTACAGCCTAATTCTAAAATAGATAAATAGTTTTTCACTGATCAATCTACACAAAAAAAAAATTTATATTTATTTAACCTTTATTTAACTAGACAAGTCAGTTAAGTGCAATTTCATATTTACAATGACGGCCTACAATACCTCATAATGACAAAGCGAAAACACTACATGCTTGGCACACCTGTATTTGGGGAGTTTCTCCTATTCTTCTCTTTAGATCCTCTCAAGCTCTGTCAGGTTGGATGGGGAGTGTCACTTAACAGCTATTTTCAGGTCTCTCCAGAGATGTTAGATCGGATTCAAGTCCTGGCTCTAGCTGTGCCACTCAAGGACATTCAGAGACTTTTCCTGAAGCCACTTCTGCGTTGTCTTGGCTGTGTGCATAGGATTGTCGCCCCAGTCTGAGGTCCTGAGCGCTCTGGAACAGGTTTTCATCAAGGATCTCCCTGTACTTTTCTCTGTTCATCTTTCCCTTGATCCTGACTAGTCTCCCAGTCCTTGCTGCTGAAAAACATCCCCACAGCAAGATGCTGCCACCACCATGGTTCACCGTAGGGATGGTGCCAGGTTTCCTCTAGATGCGACTCTTGGCATTCAGGCCAAAGAATCTTGGTTTCATCAGACAGGAGAATCTTGTTTCTCATGGTCAGAGTCCTTTAGGTGCCTTTTGACAAACTCCAAGTGGGCTGTCATGTGCCTTTTACTAAGGAGTGGCTTCTGTCTGGCCATAAAGGTGTGGCTTCTGTCTGGCCATACTCTACCATAAATGCCTGATTGGTGGTGTGCTGCAGAGATGGTTGTCCTTCTGGAAGGTTCTCCCATCTCCACAGAGGAACTATGGAGCTCTGTCAGAACGACCATCGGGTTCTTGGTCACTTCCCTGACCAAGGCCCTTCTCCCCTGATTGCTCAGTTTGGCCGGGAGGCTAGCTCTAGGAAGAGTCTTGGTGGTTCCAAACTTCTTCCATGATGGAGGTCACTGTGTTCTTGGGGACCTTCAATGCTGCAGAAAGGTTTTTGTGCCCGTCCCCAAATCTGTGCCTCGACAAAATCCTGTCTCTGTACTCTATGGACAATTCCTTTGACCTCATGGCTTGGTTTTTGTTCTGACATACACTGTCAACTGTTGGACCTTATATAGACAGGTGTGTGCCTTTCAAAAACATGTACAATCAATTGAATTTACCACAGATGGACTCCAAGTTGTAGATACATCAAGGATGATCAACGGAAACAGGATGCACGTCAGCTCAATTTCAAGTCTCATAGCAAAGGGTCTGAATACTTATAAGCTATTTATTTTACATATTTTTTGCCAACATTTCTAAAAACCTGTTTTCGCTTTATTCTGGTGTATTGTGTGTAGACTGATGAGGGGGAAAAATGATTTAATCCATTTTATAAACAGGCTTTAATGTAACAAAATTGAAAAAAGTCCTAGGGGGTCTGAATACTTTCCGAATGCAGTGTATGTCGCGTTGGATAAGAGTGTCTACTAAATTACTAAATGTCATATTATTGTTATTTCTATTACATTATTAATAAAGTCATTCTGCAAAAAAAGTGGCAAAAAACTAACTTTTTGTCCTGAATACAAAGTCTTTATGTTTGGGGAAAATCCAACACAACACACCACTGAGTACCACTCCTCCTATTTTCAAGCATGGTGGCGGCTGCATCATGTTATACAGTACAGTGGTTCCTCAATTAAAAGTTTTGAGATTATGCCGCGGGACTTAGAGGTAATTTGTGGTTTGGTACGTTATCCTGAGTCACTGCTTCATTGCTCCAGACCACCAATAGGCAGAGTTAGAGAACTGATTATGCTTTTGGAAGCTGTAAAAATAAATAATTTATATTCCATGATATTCTTAAGATATCTGTGTTGACTGAATATAAGCAGCAAGTGATGTTTGCTAAATAATCAAGTTGATGGCGCAGTCAAATAACCTCGGCACCTACATAAAGCTGAGTGACTCAGTCATATAGCCCCGGCACCTACATAAAGCTGAGTGACTCAGTCATATAGCCTCGGCACCTACATTAAGCTGAGTGACTCAGTTGTATAGCCTCAGCACCTACATAAAGCTGAGTGACTCAGTCATATAGCCTCGGCACCTACATAAAGCTGAGTGACTCAGTCATATAGCCTCGGCACCTATATAAAGCTGAGTGACTCAGTCATATAGCCTCGGCACCTATATAGAGCTGAGTGACTCAGTCATATAGCCTCGGCACCTATATAAAGCTGAGTGACTCAGTCATATAGCCTCGGCACCTACATAAAGCTGAGTGACTCAGTCATGTAGCCTCGGCACCTACATAAAGCTGAGTGACTCAGTCATGTAGCCTCGGCACCTACATAAAGCTGAGTGACTCAGTCATGTAGCCTCGGCACCTACATAAAGCTGAGTGACTCAGTAATATAGCCCAGCACCTATATAAAGCTGAGTGACTCAGTCATATAGCCCAGCACCTACATAAAGCTGAGTGACTCAGTCATATAGCCTCGGCACCTACATAAAGCTGAGTGACTCAGTCATATAGCCTCGGCACCTACATAAAGCTGAG
This sequence comes from Oncorhynchus clarkii lewisi, assembly GCF_045791955.1. NCBI lineage: Eukaryota > Metazoa > Chordata > Actinopteri > Salmoniformes > Salmonidae > Oncorhynchus > Oncorhynchus clarkii. Next base: position 48,893,722 of record NC_092166.1, read on the forward strand.
TGACTCAGTCATATAGCCTCACCTACATAAAGCTGAGTGACTCAGTCATATAGCCTCAGCACCTACATAAAGCTGAGTGACTCAGTCATATAGCCCAGCACCTACAAAGAGCTGAGTGACTCAGTCATATAGCCTCGGCACCTACATACAGCTGAGTGACTCAGTCATATAGCCCCGGCACCTACATAAAGCTGTGTGACTCAGTCATTAAGCAGCACCTACATAAAGCTGAGTGACTCAGTCATATAGCCTCGGCACCTACATAAAGCTGAGTGACTCAGTCATGTAGCCTCAGCACCTACATAAAGCTGAGTGACTCAGT